>NC_044322.1:282037853-282656655 GCF_007399415.2 Gopherus evgoodei
GCTTGCATCCTTAGCACTCATGTCCATGTTTCCCTACTATACAACTTATGCTCATTGGGAGAAAAGTTTAAACAGTTTCCACTTACACCGTTTATGCCACTTTCTCAACACCAAATGGCAAGATAAAGTCACCAACACAGAGGTTCTTAAAAGGGCAAATTTATCAAGTGTGACAGCCCTGCTCAAGCAAAGATGACTGCGCTGGCTGGGCCATCTGAGTAGGTTGGAAGACTGATGCATACCCGAGGACATACAATCACAGGGAACAAGAACAACAGGACAAAACCCTGGCTGGGATGATTTAGGTGGGGTTGGTCCTGCTTTGAGCAGGGGATTGGACTAGATGACCTCCTGAGGTCTCTTCCAACCCTAGTCTTTTAGGAGTCTGACATCCTAAGCTTTGCTATAAAGACATGTGCAAGCAAGAGATAAAGAAATTTTTGGAATAGATCTTGACCGATGGGAAATCTTGGCAAGTGACCATAACAAGTGGCAGCACTGTCTCCATCAGAGCATCAAAGTCCATGATAGGAGCTGGCTCCTACAGCTTGAAGAGAGAAGAGCCTGTAGGAAGCAAGCAGTTCCCAACCAAGATCATGCAATTCTCAGATTAGACTATTCAGTTTTATGCAGTTCTACATGAAGTGGGGTGGGGTTTATTGACCTTAAGGTGAACTTTATGGTCTTATACAAATTATTTGCAAAATATTTAATGAGCTGATTTGCATGAAATGTCACACATGGAGCTGCACCAAACTTGGCAGCTGTGTGAGCCTTGTGGCTTTGCCCTTAGTTCTGCGCTTGTGACAAAGCCACAGTTTAGCCCAAAAGATGCACCTTGCTGGAAGAATATTGCCTCAGCAAGAAATGAATAAAAAGCAAACCCTTCAAATCACTGATGAGAAAGAGCAGGAGTGGCCCAGGGAGGCAGGGTGAGGGAATTGCCTCCTTTACCTGGAACTGTTGATAGCCTCTACCAGATGATGAAATTGCAATTTCATGAAGTCCTTTTGTTCCTGTTAGCTAAGGAGGATAATTGGCTGGACTGAGGGGCCCAATGAAGAAAGCTAGTGGGTTCAGCTTGGGATAAATTCCCGATAACTAACCCACATCTCATTATTTTTCTCCTGTCGGTCCTTCCTGAAGTAGTTAGCAATTAGAGCAAAAATAGACTCCTTCATGTTGCCGCTTGTGCTGAGAGTTGAAATATTTTTGACTGTGAGGTTGCTGCCCATCACCTCTGAGAGGAGAAATGGATCCTCTTCTTGAGAGCACCAGCTGGCATGGTCTCAGGACGAATGAGTGTAAAAATTCAAACTTCATCCCCAAGCAGTTCCGCTCAGATCAAACCAACAGAGTATCTGTTTGGCGCTTTAAGAGGATAAGTGGATGGTTACCTTGTTTCTGTTGTGGTAGAATTAAGCTTTCTAACCGCCAATGATATAGATCTCTCACTACTTGTTACTGCTGTTTATGGGAATGACCTGTCTCTTGAGTAAACATGAGCTCAGCCTGTAAGCTGCTCTTCGCAATGCATTATTGTAGGGGAGGCAGGATCCTCTCATGGATTGACCGTGGGGCTGGGAGTCAGGAGATGTGTGTTCTGTTCCCAGATCAGCCACTGATCTGATGTGTGACCCAGGGCAAATTCCTCCAGCTGTTTCCCCTTCTCCCTTTGTTCTGTCTTGTCTGTTTAGAGCAGAAGCTCTTCCTTTGTGCTTATACAGTGGAGCCCTGAGCTTGGTTGGGGTTTACAGAAGCTTCTGTAATAGAAAACGTTTGACTGGCCCTAGTTATTTGTCACAATTGATTTTTTTTCCCCAGTGGAAAACTGGGCTTTTGATTGACCAAAGGTCATCACTTCCAACAGATAAATATTTTTGTTTAAAGAACCAAAAAATCCTCCTGAAGCTGAAAATAATTGGGGGGGGGACTCTTTTTGGTGAAAAGTCAATTTTCTGTGGGGAGGGGGGCAAACCCATTTTCCAGCCCTCTCTCCTCATAATACTCAATAGTTTGATTCAGACAACCTCCATTTTTGAAAATCACTCAGTGCCCATGTGACATAGGAGGCTATGTCTTCTCTCTGGTCCTCCCTGCCGACAGACACTTGCCAGTGGTGGTGTGTCCTGCTGTATCCAGGTCACACTTGAAGTCCATCCTTTCCAAGGTAAAAGCCCAGCAGAACCAAAGTCCCACAGTCCTGACAAAAAAGGACTGTGACCCTACAACTGAGTCCTGTGGTCCTCATACCCTTCTCTCAGGGTTTCCGTTATCTGTATGTCCTTCTCAGATGCTTCATACCACTTCTCAGGTGGCTAGGGAGGAATCTAGGTTCCAGCCTGGGGATCCTATAACCAGCAGCCAAGATCTTATTGCTGCCTTTCTGGACTACCTTCTGTTATAGCCTTCCTCAGGCCACCTGCCCCACAGTCTCTCTAGATTCACTCTTCTCTCAGGCCAGGACTTGCAAGGCTTTCCTCCGCAATCCCCCAATAAATCCTAAACCAAAAGTGTAACTTAAACCAACTGCTGCTATCCTCAGGTTTGTCCTTTTGTGCCTGTTCCCTGGCTCTGTTCCTACACTGAATTCCAGTGAGAGAGTCCTGGGAGGCAATCTGGATCCGGCCCTTTTATCAGGGCTCACCACTCTGCTCCCAGTCTCTGCTTTGTCTTCCTTCTGTCAGACTTCTCTACTCTAGAGAGCATCCCAGGGCCAATCCTTCCTGGCCTTCCTCTTTGACTCTGCTGGTCTCTCATCTCAGAGTGTGACAGTAGCGTTCCTTTCTTTCCTCCCTCCAGCCTAGGGGCACTGTGAGCCCGTGGGGCCAGATGGGAGCTAGTGCCACCTAAAGAGGAAAGGCCCTAGGCGCTGGAACAGAGCTGGCCAATCTTTGAACTAACAGCCTGCAGGAAGGGGGAAGGTAGGGGTTAGAGGGGAAGACTGGGGTCCCACTGACTCAGCGCTAGGATGCCCCTGCCCAGGAAGTCACCACTCTCATCCTATTCACTGGTGGTGTGAGACCTATATGAGACCAGGTGCTGGTAGTGGAATTCAAGTGGGCTGGGGCTTGGTGCAGCAGACTGGCCAGCCCCTCACCATCCTGCCTGTGGCTAACAAGAAGTGGCTGCATCAACCCAAGGTGAGATCATGGGACTCCAGTGCCTACCCCCTGGGAGGGCTGTCAGGGCCTCAGCTTCCTGGGACTCCACATTCCCCCTTTCTCTCCCAATGGGGGCTGGAAGGACCCCCTACCCCAGTGTCCTGCAGGGGAATTCTCTATGCTCTCCTGTGCTCTCCCCAGGGATGGCAGGGATCTCATGCCTTGCACCTGAGTAACTACTGAGTGAGTTGGGGTTGGCAGGTGTGTGGGGGCAGGGGGGCCAGCACCAAATGGTTGCATCTGTGACTTGCAGGGACTCTTGGGGTTGCGGGGAGAGACTGAACTAGTAGTGCTGGGATGGGGCCCCAAGTCTTGCCCTGTTTAATAGGTGCACTGCTGGGCCATGTGGTTGCTAGGCTCTGCCCTGGCCATGGAGACCCATCTTGGGTACCCATCAGCATGGCTGCATCAGTGGTAAAGGGTATGGCCACAGGGCTCTCTGGCTTAAGGGCCCAGGTCTGAACCTGATACATGCCTAGCCTATCCCTCCAATGCCCCTCTGCCATGTACACATTGGCCAAACCGGACAGTCTCTATGCAAAAGAATAAATGGACACAAATCTGACATCAGGAATCATAACATTCAAAAACCAGTGGGAGAATACTTCAGCCTCTCTAACCACTCAGTGACAGACTTGAAGGTGGCAATTTTGCAACAAACAACTTCAAAAACAGACTCCAAAGAGAGACTGCTGAACTCGAATTAATATGCAAATTAGATACAATTAACTCAGGCCTAAACAGAGACTGGGAATGGTTGGGTCATTACACTAATTGAATCTATTTCCCTAAGTTAAGTTCTCCTCACACCTTCTATGAGTTATCTTAAATTATCACTTCAAAAGTTTTTCTCCGGCTGATGATAGCTCATCTCAATTGATTAGACTCCTCCTGTTAGTCTGCATACTTCCACCTTTTCATGTTCTCTGTATGTATAAATATCTCCTGTCTGTATGTTCCATTCTATGCATCCGAAGAAGTGAGCTGTAGCTCACGAAAGCTCAAGCTGAAATAAATTTGTTAGTTTCTAAGGTGCCACAAGTACTCCTGTTCCTTTAACTTCCATGTTTGCCTTTGACAATGTCCCTGTAGATATTTAGAAAACTTTAATTCACAATTTAGAGAAATATATTCTTTAGCTCTCATGAGTGGTGACAGCCTATTTGAGGTATTGATGGGCAGAGTCCACCAAAGCAGGGAAAAGCCTGCCCCTTCAGGTGACAGAGGGGCCAGATTGACACCACAGACTGAAATTCTTTATTTACCCACAAAACAGAAGTTGTATTAGCTGTAATAGTACCAGTCCCATCTCACCAACAAGCCTTGACCCTGACTAGGAGGAACCAGGTGTTGGTTTGAAAAGGGAGTTCAGTCTCCCTGTTTGTTCATTCCTTGGACTCTCTGCTGAAACTGCCAACAGGGATGTCAGTTCTGGTGATGGTGGTGTAATATTTTAGGAAGGGGACACCAGTCTACCAGGAATTGTACTGACCTCACCAACTCATTTCACAGATGCCAAAGACTACACTAACTGGTAGCCTTTGGGTTACTACTGACTTGGGCTATTGCTGCAAAAAAGCCATGAAAAGAATTATGTAGGCAAAAATGAAGGCTTATGTGTGCACTGTAGTTTGAATAATAAAGGTATTAATGGCATTAGATGGCTGAAAATTAAACGGGGAAAAAAAATCCTTTTTTACTGGAATGGATGTAAAGTCATGTGACATTCCAATTTAAATGTAAGGGCTCAACTCAGCTTCCACCGAGACCAGTGGAAAGACTGTCACTTATTTCAGTTGGTTTTGGATCAGCTCTAAACTAGTGTTTAGTAATTTGTTTGCTGTCTAGGGCCATCCTCTGGCAAAGAAATGCATCATACATTTTATAATATATACACTGGAATTGTTCGGCATAAGCCCCATTGCAGAAAGAGCACAGTAATTATTATTAGAACTGCGGTAGTGCCAAGAGGCCCCCATTGTGACCTGGGTCTCATTGTGCTTGGCACTGTACAGACACATAGGAAGACCATTGTCTCTGTCCTGAAGAGCTCTCGGTCAAATGGGTAGGTGTAATCTGGCAAATATAATAATGGGTTCCCAATGACAAGAGTAGAGAGACATTAAAACTGCATGGTAAAGAGAGACACTTTACTACTTTTTATTAAACCGTAGTAGGTCAGGGAGCTTAAGACCTGTGGGGAATCTGAACGCTAGAGTCTGAAGTTCCGTGGATATCTGCGGGCCATGTTTGCAGATCATGGATTGGATGTGGATACAAATTTTTGTATCCGTGCAGGGCTCTTTTGAACAGTTTTTTTCTGTATAATGTGTGCGTGGTGTCATTGGTATTTTAACTGCTCTAATAAGTCAACAATCTAAAACATTAATACTCAAAGCAACAAACCAGGCAACATTGCATTGTAGAGTGGATACTTATCTTGAATAAAAGACCTGATTTTTTTTTCCTCAAAGACAGAGATGAATTAGAGGCAGATGAAGAAAAACTCAGGCCTTTTAATAGTAACCATTGTATTTTGTTTAGTAAGCTGACTGTATATAACAGAGAGAAGAGATACTGGCTTCTTCAGGAGCTGTAACTTCCCAGAGATATGAAGACAGGAAATGAATCATTCTGTTCCCATGTTGTCTGGGATTGGTCTAGGAATACACAGCCTTTTTCCGTCAGCAGTTCAGGCGTAGCCATTTTGGTGTTACCTGAATGTTATCACCCCTTGATGAGAGACTTGTGGCTCCTGTGAAATGAGTTAGTGGATTTGAGGCATTTCCTAATGTTCATATTACAAAGACTAGCATCATTACTTGCATCCTTGTTGTCAATCTCAGGGTTTGGCTACACTTGCAGGTGTGCAGCACTGGGAGTTACAGCTGTCTTCGTACAGCTCTGTAGGGAAAGTGCTGGAGTGTGGCCACACTGACAGCTACCAGTGCTGCAATGTGGCCCCACTTGCAGCATTTGCAGCGGTGTTGGGAGTGGTGCATTATGGGCAGCTATCCCACAGAGCACCTCATCCCATTTTGGGGTTGTGGGAAGGGGGCGGAGGGTGCGGGTCATTCTGCTTCCTGTCCCAATGCCCCGTGATGCATCACTTCACATCCCAGAAATCCCTGTGTTTCTGTCCACGTTTGGCGCCATCTTGACTGACTCAATGGTTTCTGTGCAGCGCGATTTCTGTGGGAAATGGAGCCCAAACTGCTGAGGAGTATGCTGATGAGTCTCGCCAGCACATCACGTTTGGCAGTTGAGCTCTTAGGATCCAAAGTGATGAGGAGTCCGACGATGATAGCGAGTTTAGTGACGCGTATGACACTAAATTGCTTCTGGCATTCACGGAAATGCTCAGCACTGTGGAACGCCGCTTTTGGGCTTGGGAAACAAGCACTGAGTGGTGGGATCACATCGTCATGGAAGTCTGGGACGACGAACAGTGGCTGCAGAACTTTCGGGTGAAAAAAGCCACTTTCATGGGACTGTGTGAGGAGCTTGCCCCCACCCTGCGGTGCAAGGACACGAGATTGAGAGCTGCTCTGCGATGGAGAAGCGGGTGGCTATTGCAATCTGGAAGCTGGCAACTCCAGACAGCTACCGATCGGTCGGAAACCAGTTTGGAGTGGGAAAGTCGACTGTTGGAATCATGTTGATGCAAGTTTGCAGGGCCATTAATTGCATCCTGCTAAGAAGAACTGTGACTCTGGGGAATGTGCAGGACATTGTGGATGGCTTTGCACAAATGGGTTTCCCTAACTGTGGAGGGGTGATAGATGGGACACACATTCCTATTCTGGCACCACCCCACCCAGCATCCGAGTATGTTAATCGGAAGGAGTATTTCTCTATGGTTCTCCAGGTGCTTGTGGATCACCATGGGCGTTGAATTGACATTAACACAGGCTGGCCTGGAAACGTGCATGATGCACGCATCTTTTGGAACACTGGCCTGTTCAGGAAGCTGAGGGCTGGGACTTTTTTTCCCAGACCACAAGATCACAGTAGGGGACGTGAAAATGCCCATTGTGATCCTTGGAGACCCTGCTTACCCATTAATGCCTTGGCTCATGAAACCATATACAGGGAAGCTTGACAGGAGCAAGGACCAGTTCAACTACATATTGAGCCGGTGCTGAACGACTGTGGAGTGTGCTTTTGGTCATTTAAAGGGGCGCTGGCGATCTCTGTATGGAAAGCTAGACTTGGGGGGGAAGCAGTATCCCCACGGTTATATCCACGTGCTGTACGCTCCATAATATTTGTGAAGGGAAGGGTGAAAGATTCAGTCAGGCATGGACCTCTGAGGTTCAACGTCGGGAGGCTGAATTTGCACAGCCAGAGAGCAGGACTGCTAGAGAGGCCCAGCACAGGGCTGCAAGGATTAGGGATGCCTTGAGGGAGGAATTTGAGGCTGAAAACCAACAGTAGTGTTTGATGCCTTGCACGGGAGTGAAGTGCAGTGGTTACAATGTTAGTAGGAATCTGTGTTACCTAAGCTGATTTGCAGTGCCTGTTTCTTTCCTGGGCTAAGATATCTTTGACTTTCTGCAATAATAAAGACTGTTTTCAAAGCCAAGAATTCATTTATTGAAAAGAAAGTAACTTTCTTCACAGACACACAACATTTTGGGAACCTAAAAGGGCAGGGGGGTGTGGTGGGGAACTGTACAGTCACAGGTTTGAATATGTCCTGTCTGGAGAGCTGTGCAATGACTGCTGCACTTCAGGATGCCTATAATGCATGGTGATGGGTGTTGAGTGCAGAGGGTAAGGGTCGTAGTTCTCAGGGCTGGTTGGTGAATGTTCAGGTGTTAGAGACAGCTGTTGGTGGTAAGAACCTGGATGCTGGGGAAGGGGGTTTTGAGCTGACATTGGGGCACAAGGGAAAGAGCTTTGGGACAGAGGGGGGGCTGGCGCAGTAGTGCTCTGCCTGCATGGCTAGGAGTGCTTGGATAGAGTCCGCTTGGCACACCAGGATGCTTATCAGCTGCTTTGTGCTTTTCTTCCTGGCTGCTGCGTTTTTCTGGCAGATCCTGCTTTCCCTTTCCATCCAGTCCTGCAGTTTTTGATTCTCTGTGACAGAGTGATCCATAACTGCTTGCAGCATGTCGTCTTTGCTTTTTCGCAGCTTCTTCTGGAGGTTTTGGAGTCTTTGAGCTGTTGATAACACGGGCAGCCGAGATCTCAAGGTTGCTTGTGGAAAGGCAAAAAAGGCAACACTTAACAGAGGCAGCATTGTTTATATCAGACTGTTATTCCCACACAGTGAAGGAGTTTAGTCTTCACAATAGCATAATTTTCCCATCCCAAAGAGAGTGCACATAACCCACAAGAGCTCCAAAATGGTGAGTAAGGGGGACTGATTGCTTCAGGGCTGTACTGTCCTCGGGGTTTCTTTGCGTTGGGGAAAGCAAACAGCTGCAGGGGCCACCTACACTGAACAGTCTCCCAACATTTTCCACAGGAGTTGATCCTGGAAGATATCTCGCTGCTGTGGGTCACCTAGGAAGAGCGGGAGGGTCTTCTACAGCAATGCGGATTCTGCCCTGGCCCCTATACAGCTTGCCTGTGTCTTGCAATGGTCCCCCCACCCCTCATGGCACAGTGGCACGGACGCATTAGCCTGACTGGGACAAGGACCACAGTGGCTCTCCCTATAAACTTGCACAAGCGCATTGCCCACTCTCTGGTTGAAACTTTTGAAAAGATTACCGAGGCTCATTACCGCGATGTGATAGACCACATCAATGCGCTATTCCACATCTAGGCATTCATGCATGCAGAACCCTCCCTCCTCTCCCAAAAAATTTCCGTCCTGAAAATAAAAGCCGCTTAGCGGGAACCCGCTCCTCTGCTTGTCCTTCACCAAGTACGAGCTGCTGCGACTGTCTACCTTCCTCCTGGCTTGTAAAGAGCTCCTGGCTGCATGCCTCCTGGGACTCCAGGGTGTCTCCCCCCATCCCAGTACTCTCACTCTCTCGGTTTCCTCCTCCTTTCCCACCCCACCCCCCCGCTCTGAAGTGTCCATCGTGGTCCTCAGATTGTTGGGGTCACCCCCAAGTATTGCGTCTAGCTCTTTGTAAAAATGGCAGGTCGTGGGGGCAGCACCGGAGCGGCGGTTTCCCTCACGGGCTTTGCAATAGGCACTCTGCTGCTCCTTCACTTTAACCCTGCACTGCAGCACGTCCCAGTCATGGCCCCTTTCTAGCATGGCCCTTGAGATCTGCCCATAGGTATCTTAATTCCTATTGCTGAAGAGCAGCTGGAACTGCACAGCTTCCTCCCCTCAAACACTGAAGAGGTCCATCAACTCGCCATTGCTCCATGCTGGGGCTTGTTTGGCGCGTGGAGGCATGGTCACCTGGAAAGATTCACTAATTGCACTCCACACCTGGCTGAGCAAACAGGAAGGGGATTTTTAAAATTCCCGGGGCATTTAAAGGGCGGGTCACCTGAGGCCAGGGCAGTAGAGTTCAAACTGATGAGCAGAGTGGCTGAACAGGCATTCTGGGATATCTCCGTATACCTCTGGAGGCCAATAACAGCGCTTTTGGTGGCCACACTGGCGGAGCAGCGCTGCATCACCAGCGCTATAGTCATTATTCCCCAGGCTGAGGTGGAGTACAGCCAGCACTGTAGCCAGGGAGATACAGGGCTGTATGTGCCTTGCAAGTGTGGACGGTGAGTGAGTTGCAGCGCTGTAAAGCCACTACCAGCGCTGCAACTCTCCAGTGTAGCCAAGCTATCAGCAGAGAACTGAAGGAATAAATAAATGTGGCAACTTTTTGTTTGTTGCCAGATGGTGCCATTAGCTTGCTAGGGCTGGTTGGCTGCAACCTCCCTTTCCCATTCTTGACTCCTTGATGATGCGCGCACACATCCACGTGGTTCAAGTAACATCTCCTTGTTGGGATTTGACTGATCAAACCACAACACTCAAAAGACATGCAGGAGGAAACAGCATCAAATGGCAGCGCATGTGACAAATATGTAAGTGACTCAAACTCAACTTACTGCTGTGTGTATCAATTAAATTTAAACTGAAAACAATATAAAAATGAAACATACAAATCTCTAAAAGAAGCAGATGTTATTCAGTCAAAAGAAGAAAAAACAGTTCCCCGGAGCTTAAATGCACACCCAGGTTCTGTTCATTTGTGATTCAGGTGTTCAGTTTAAAATGGCTCTGTTAAGCACTTTAGCTTCCTTGCCACTGATAACAGTTTCTGCCTCCTTTGGCATTTTGAAAATAGATACATGACCTCTTATTTAGCTGCTTACAAGACATCTACAGCTCACTTTGTTCCCTGAAGATATCACTTGGTGTCCAGGCTGATAGATCTAAATATTGATCTGCCTTGACTGCTGTCCTATAGTGTAGATCTTAGTTTAACAATTTTAGAGCTGTCATTTTTTACGCTGTGCTTCTTGCTAAGTATGCATTAAAAAGGCTTGTCGTGATGTGACACTCACTGAAAAATCCCACCTTAGCACTTATATGCTATAGCGCTTTTCATTTTCAAATTGCTTTGCAAGCATTAACTAATTAATCCTCATAACACTGCTGTGGAGCACTGTATTTTACAGACGGGAAGGCAGAGGAAGTGGGGTTAAGTGATTTGCCTAAAGCGACAGAGGGAATCAATGTCAGCACCAGTAGTTCTTGAATCTTAGTTTCTTGTTGAGACAACCAGACCGCACCTTTCTATGGCCCTGATTTAGAAAAGCAAGTAAGCATGTGCTTTCCTTTAGAGATGTCTTCCTGAATCAGGGCCTATGACACCAATGCATCCTTGGAGTAGTTAAAGTATCCTACGTGGAACAGCTGTCAAGCGACTCTATAAGATTAAGCATAACAACTTTTCTCATAAATTCATAGAATTTAAGGCCAGAAGGGACCACTGGGTCATCTGTTCTGACCTGTATTTCACAAACTTTGTCTCCTTTGGAAGGGCCCAATTCTGCAATGTGTTGAGCTCGATTCAAACTGAGCACTCTCAACTCAGCATTTTGTAGGATTGTCCCCTAAAGAGAGCAACAAGTATTAATTTAGGGGAAGCTGTCTTTCCTTTTGCTTTTAAACTCCTGTATCAAAGAAAGATGGTGCAGATCTGCACTTGGTTTGGAAAAGTTCTGATACCCACCGAGTGGTGGAAACTGGATAATTAGATTTAGTTTAATATTTTAATTAAATATTATTGAATATTTAATTCTATCTCTCTGTTTAAATCCATTTTATTGTGAGCATATTGTTCAATTAACCAAAGCTGAGACAAGAGTGACTTATCCAAATGTGTTTTTTCTGGATCATATACACTGGAATAAACTTTTTCTGATCAATAGTTGTTAAATCTTGAATGGTATAAAGTAGCCAGAGATTAAGTAAGAATGAAATCTTTCTTTGATTCTTGCAAGACAAATGCATGGATTTAGGGCACAAATAGGACTCGGAACAATCGGCTTTATTTTCTGATCAAGTTTATGATTTCTGAATGCTGACTCCTGAGGTACCTGTGAAACCACAAGACTAGGACCATCTAAATGGTATACCACACACCAGTTTTATCCCCACTATGTTCAATCCCCGTCGCAACTTGTGGCCCTCTAAGGACTTCAGGTTTCACAGTCTGTCTCAGCTGGCCCTGTTTCTAAGCCTTGGCCTTGAAAGGGTTACCTGTCAAGGCAAAAATGTGAAGATCTGCCAGGGAGGTTGTTAATAAACTCAGTTGCCCACAGGAGCTAATTTTCAGAAGCTCTGAGTGTAAACAAATACTTTCTTCTTACTTCTCCCTACTGCATAAATTATTCGCTAATAATATTTAGCTTTGATCATTGCAATCTCTTCTCTCTGTCCTCTTGCATCTGGTCCCTAATGTCCATCCAGAATGATGCTCTGAAGATCATCTCCAGCCACTTCAGCTCAGATTGCCCTGCTCTTAGATTTGGTGTGCTGCCTTCCTCTCCTTTTTTGAGATCGAATTTGAGCTCCTTGTCCTCCCTCTGCAACGCTCTGTACAGCTCTGCCATGTCAATATACTTGTTCTCCTCTTCCTTGCTCCTTTAATTCCTCCCAGATCTCTCCCAGTTGCTCCCTTTGTCGTCTTCTCCAACTCTTGGCTTCGTGCTATCTTTCATGCTATCCCTTTGACTTGGAACAACTTTTCAATCTGAGTGCCACTGAGCCATGTCTACACTAGCACTTATGTTAGCAAAACTTTTATTGCTCAGGGATGTGAAAGAAACACCCTCCCAAGCAACGTAAGTTTTGCCGGCATAAGTGCTCGTGTGCACAGTGCTATGTTGGCAGGAGATGCTCTCCTGCCAACAGCTATCACCACTTGTTGAGCTGGTTTTATTATGGCAACAGGAGAGCTCTGTCCAGTCGGCATAACATGGCTGCACAAGCGCTCTTACAGTGGCACAACTGTATCAATACAGCTGTGCTGCTGTAAGCTTGTAAGTGTAGACATGGCCTGGTGTGATACTTTTCCCCTCCTTTCTTTCCTTAAATCCCACTTCTTTCATGAGGGCTCCCCAAGTGGCTCTCCTTGCACCTTCACAAATTTTTGCACTTTGACTCTCATGCAGTGTTGTGTGTGTGTGTGTGTGTGTGTGTGTGTGTGTGTGTGTGTGTGTGTGTGTGTGTCTCTCTCTCTCTCTCTCTCTGAATTTCTGTTCTGTGCCATTGTTGTGGATTACCTAGTGTGAAAGACTGAGCCAATGTCTCCAAAGCCTTTTAACAGCTCTAACTAGAGCTTCGGATAGGCTTGTATCCCGTCGACATAGCCCCCTCCTAAAAAAACAACCAAACAAAAACCAACTTTCCAATCTGTATTATAGGGCTACTGTTACTTAGTCATTCACACAATCTATTATCTGAGTAGCTTTAATCTTCTTCTCTTTCTAGCCTTGGTCCCATCTATACGGAGTCGGGTTTTTGAGTTGTTCTCCATTGCAGTCTGTCTTGAAGCAATTCCTTGGACACTCTGCAGCTAATCAAATCCTGTTCTATGACATCCATCCATCTAGTTTTCAGTCTTCCAACCCTTCTCTTGCCCACTGGTTCCAAGTTTAACATCTTGTTTCTTATCTATCCTTTCGATCTTCTTTTCACATGGCCAAACCATCTAAGCCTGGATTCCCTCCAATTTTCTATAATTGGTATTACCTTGACACTTCCCCTAACTAGTTCATTCCAAACATGGTCCATCCTTGTTTAGATTGATGCTTAGAGTTACATTTTCATTTCTGTTGTATTCTAGGTCTGCTCCTGTCTTACTCAGTGTCCAGCATTCAGAACCATACAGAAGTGCAGGCCTCATTACCATCTTGTAGATTTTACTGTTCAGTTTGATAAACATTCTCCAATCACTCTGCTCCCTTCTCTCTGTTTAGTCTATACCTTTCCTGTTTTGCTTAGTTCAGTTTTTCTGTATTATCGAACCTAGGTACTTGAACTGCTGCACTTTGGCAGTGGCTGGCCTCCCAGATTTACAGACTTGTCACCTTTCTGAAGGGTATCCTCAAATCTACAGACAATGTCCTCCGTTGTATTCTTTCTGCTTTTCTTGCCATTTCTTTCAGATACACACCTCTGTGGCACTGCACCCCATATTCTTTATAGTGATATTATGATTATGATGCATTTTATGCAAGATGGGTCATGTGAGATATCATTGGAAAAATTGTGATTTGTTGAATATGATTATCCTATTTGTATGCATATATCATTTTTGTATCTGAAGTTATAAATACTGACTATGTATCTGTACGTCTTTAATTACACCTGGGTAATGCCCGCTTAATAAGATGCTTTGTCTAAATAGCTGGTTGTAAAGGGCCTATTAAGAGTAATGGGCCATTAGAAAGAACAATAGGCCTTAGGAGAAGCTTATCTCCCACCTGCGGAGGCTTCCTGGAGAATGCTACAGACAGCCTCCAAGTAATGGCTGCTGTGACTATAAGGACGTGTGTTGAGACCACATGATGTTGGACTCCATTTTGGGATGTCAGTATTTTTCCAGGTTTCAGAGTAGCAGCTATGTTAGTCTGTATCCTCAAAAAGAACAGGAGTACTTGTGGCACCTTAGAGACTAACAAATTTATTTGAGCAGACCGGGTGTTAAACCCATATACTGGCCAGATTTGACCAGGGTAGGACAGTACTGCTCTGGGGTTCCAGGCTGGGAGACTGGTGGTGAGAGAGCCTGCGTGTAACTGCAACTGGGTGTCCCTATCTGTGTGAATGCTGGTGAAAGTCCAAGCTTGGGGACTCAGTGGTACCCCAGTTCCTGGTGGAACCCCAGGGGGGAACCCATCACAACTCCATCTCTCTAAATCTTCTTTTGCTTTCTCTTTTATCTCCCCCATGAGCACTACATCATCTGCAAAAAGCATGCACCAGCGTGCTGCTCTCTGGATGTTTTCTGTCAGTGCATCAGGTGCCAACGCAAACAAAAAGAGGTGTAGGGCCAAGTTTTGATGTACTGTGACTCTTACTAGAAACTGCTCTATTTCTCCCCATGGTCTTCTGACTGTAGTAACAGTACCCTCCTCGTACATGTCCTGGATGAGGTCTGATATAGTCTCCAGGTATTTGTTTCATTCTCAGCCACCACCAGATGACTTCTTTCAGAATGTGTTCATAAACCCTCTCAAGATCAATGAATACTATGTGCAGTGTGTTCTGATTTTTCTCTAGATTGCATGTGCAATAATCTTAATGCAAAGAGAGCATCCGTTGTTGCCTGGATGGTCACAAATCCAAACTGATTGTCACTGACCTTTACTTCTCTTCCTAGTCTCCTACCAGCAACTTTCTCCCAGATCTTCATTGTGAGCAGCTTTAAAACTGTTACAAGTATATGGCTACTTAGACTGTAATGGCTATCACTATGCTGCATCATATGGCAGAAGCCCCTGCCGTTTGATTGAAAGGAGACTCTCTGTTAGTTCCTGCAGAATAGTGTTTATGACCACAGTTAAGGCATTCTGATTCTGTTGACTAGAAGGCAGTGGTAAGCATACATAGCTGATTCATTACTGCATGGGGAAAAAAATCAAATTGGATCAGTTTTTAATATAGTACAAACTGTATTTTGCATACATTTTGTAAACCTCAATTATCATATGTCCTGGGAGACAGTGAATAAACTTGGATAATCAAGGCTTCAGAAAACGGAGGGAATATTCAATGTAATGAATGAGCATTGGGGTTCCTGACCCTGTTTCAGATGACACCAAGGTTTGGAAAATCAGAGTGATTCTGTATTTGATTTGAGTCTATTTATAACATTTAGCATGTGGGCTGTTGTCCAGTCCACTTTACTAGAACCTGACAGGAAAAAGACTCCTAAGAACTTGTGATAGGTCCAGCTGCTTCTCACTGCAACGGCCTCTCTTCAGTTAACTATGGTTGGGAATAATGATTAGGGAAAACTAACAGCATGATTTTCATGCAAATATATTTGAAGAGGTTAGTGCCCTTGTTATCGTGCTGCGTGGCTGGCTCTTAGACCACTAAAATGCTAGATTTGATAGTGGCTTTAGCATACTCTGAACAAGGCATAGTTTGATATGAAATCCTCAATTTTTTGCAAATGATTAGAGATTAAAACTCCAAGATGGAATCCTTTTCTGCTTATTTCAAGTAAACCCTTCTTGTTCAAATCACTTACTGCTCTCCCAATTAATTTTGGGACAAAGTCAAACATAAACACACACACACAAAAGCCTGGTCTATGCAAAGAGGTCATAGTGGTATAGCTTTCGTTATATCAGCGAGAACTGCTGTGTGTCCATATAACCCACTGGTGGATGTGTTACAGCTCTACCTCTGTGCTGATCCAAAGAGGATATGAGTTGGTACAGCCATCAGCTGCAGGGGCTTTGCTTTTTAGCTCAAACTGTTTATGCTTTTAGCGCTGGAGTTCCCAGGTTCAGTCCCCAGTATGTCAGCCAAGATGGAGAATCATTGTCACATACGCATGCAAACTTTCTCCAATCTGTGGCTCTCTGCTTTTAAATCAATGGAAATTACTCTGGTTCACAATCAATGTGACTCTGTCAGTGGGAGTTAAATCAGTTGAGTGCGAAAGTAAACAGGAACAAATATATGTTTCTGTCTCTGTTTGTTTGGTGGGCCGGTCCCTTTGATCTCCAGATCTCCTTTTTGACATATATCAGTCTAGACCAGTGGTTCCCAAACTAGGGTTTGCGAAATGTTACAGGGGGTTCTCAGGAAAAAAATCCATAGGGACTCTGGGTAGCACAGGGCCAGCATCTCAGAGCCCCTGTACTTCCAAGAGCTAAGCAGATCAAAGCAAGCATGTCTGTCACACTGCGGAGATTTAAACTTCAAGACTCCTTATAAGAAATGGAAAGGGAGGTGGATATTTTTTTGCTGTTTTTAAAATTTAAATACGCAGCTACTGTTTGTTTTTAAAATTATGAAGAACAAGTTTAAGCTTTGTTGTAACGTGCGTTGTTTGCCTGGACTGCTCAAGACCCGAATGCTTGTGTATGAGGAACTCTTTGAGTTGGCTTCTTAAATATCTTCATGCTGTTTCACATCCGATACTCCTTGATGAAACATAATAACCCTGTCTTATAACAAACAGGCTTATTCAAAGTGATACAAGCTATGAAAGTGAGATCTTGGAAGAGTGTTGCCGTTTTCATAATGTAATAAAAATACTGTAATGATAAATAATAGTGTTTAATAAGCATGTCATAAAAACAAATTTTATATTTCCAAGATCACTGCTTTTATAATTTATGCTGAGGTAAGGGAGAAAATCCCTGAAAATATTCATTTGTAGGAGGGGGTTCATGAGACTTGACACTTTAGTGAAAGGGGTTCACGGGTTGTTAAAGTTTGGGAACCACTGGTCTAGACAGCGGCTTTCCCAGTGCTGACAGGAGTGGCCAGTCCAGCTAGTTTCTTAGGTTTTCTACCATCCATTGTGTCTTGAGCAACAGCTTTAGCTGTTATAGATGATCGTAAAGTTGATTAGTTTGCTGAACCTTTCCTGCACCCCCACGCCAAAAAATCCACCATGAATATTAGCTTAAATACAGCTACTGTGGTGAACTCCAGCATGGACATCTGGCTAAATATTTTAAAATGATTGGCCACAAGAGATAGTTGCAACACCTACCTGTAGGCTGCAGGGTTTTTTTTTGTTTTGTTTTGTTTTTATCACCAAGGAATAAAGAAGAAACATTAAGAAAAACCAAGCTGAAAGGATGGGCCTTGAAAAAATAAAAGAAGAGAACAACATTTATTTTTTAAATGGAAGAACAAGAAAGAGTGGTAGATGAAGAAAGACCAGAGGAGCCAGTCCAGCAAAGATAGAGATAATGTAGCTGTTCTGAAAAATTCTGAACCAATCTTGATCAGTTACCTATACAATTTGAGGTGCATTGCAAACTTTGCTTACTACCAGGCCGGCTCCAGGCCACAGTGCGCCAAGCGTGTGCTTGGGATGGCATGCCACGGGGGGCACTCTGCCGGTTGCCGGGAGGGCGGCAGGCAGCTCCAGTGGACCTACCACAGGCATGCCTGTGGAGGGTCCCCAGGGACGCCTGCGGGAGGTCCACCGGAGCCGCGGGACTGGCGAGTGGCAGAGCGCCCCCCGCGGCGTGCCGCCGTGCTTGGGGTGGTGAAATGGCTAGAGCCGGCCCTGCTTACTACTATCCAAATTACATAGTTAGTTCCTCAGCTGGTGCAAACTGGAGTAGCTCAAATGAATGTGAATTAATGTTGAATCAGCTGAGGAGCTATGTATTATGGAAGAAGGAAATGATAAACAAAGTCTGCAATGTGCCTTAAACTGTGCATGTTTAACATCACCACAAGGGAACTATGCTGATCTAATCCTTGGCATTCAAAGTAACACGGGTGACTTTGTCACATGGAGCTTGTGAATTCAGCAATAATAGCTTGGCAGCTTCTACCAGAAATTGCTTCTCTCTTTGCTTGACACACATTTTATATGGCTGACATTTCCCTTTCATCCCAACAAAGCTTTTGTATAAAATACTCACTGCTTTTTGTTATGGAATGGATTTAAGTTGAAAGGGATGTGTCTCTGTAAAGGAAATAAAAATGTTCCTTGTTATCTTTTGATAAGAACAATCTTTCAATAAAATCTCCTCCCTTTTGGAGAGTTTTCTCATCCTGATCCATGATGCTTTATGGGTGTAACTCAAACACACAAACCACTGGGCACAAAATGAGATAGCCAGTAGATTATGTAACTGACATTTCAGTTTGATTTCTGATAAATGACTTTCCATGAAGATTCGTATGAGCTACTGAAGTTTATAAACTTAGGCCTTATAGGCATTTGTAGGTATTTTAACAAGCCTGTGGCTACTTAAGATTTCACAGTTGTCACTCTGCTGCATATTGTGGCAACTCAGATACTCAACAGAGAGACCAGTGGTAGAACCAAAATGTCCCTGCGTCATAGGCATAGGGCCTTACTGCTTGAGCTAAAGAAGAAACGTCATTAGCAGTAGAGGGCCTATGGCACACATTTGAGCTGCTCTGATTCTGCCCAGAAGAGGGCAATGGTATACCCCCACATTGCAACGTATAATAACGGAAATGGATTTACCCCTGTACTGTTTGTGAAAAACTGGATTTGAAATAACGTGCATACTTTAATGTCAGTGGCTACTTTGGGACATTCTTGCAGGGTTTGTTTTTTGTTTTTTAAATTTGGACATGATTTGAATGTTGCTAGCATTTTAAGCATGTAATTTCATTTTATTCTTGTTTGGATTTCATGCAGAGGAGTTTGACACTTTCTTTTTAAGTACATTTTATTAAGAGTCAGTAAATCAGTTTTAACTGTTCATGTTCACTTTATTGCTGAATGTTAAAGAGACAAAGGAGATAGAATTTGGCATTTTCTTTTAATGGTGGGGTTCATTGTGTGAACAGAAAAAATACTCTCTAAAAGAGACAGCAGCTGTCTGGATTGCATCTGATGACAGAGCTCCAGGGGCTATTGTACTAGCGTGTTCAGGTTAAAAATAGCTTCTAGTGTTAGACTGACTCCTATGTTTTAGAGGTGGTTGCTGGTCAAGTACTCTTCAGTAGGACCTTCCACACAGAATCCTTTTGGGTTCATTTTCTTCACCCAACCACCCACCATCAAGATTTTAAAGAAAGTTTAATTATGATGATTCCAGGAATGAAATGGTGGCTCACTAGTTCTCAAACCCTCTACTAGCTGTTTATGGCCAACTTTAAAGATACTGATTACTCACTGGTTCAGCTGACTTCAGCAGGTCCTGCGGATGCTCAGCATCTCTAAAATCAAGCCATGCACACTTCCCTGCACCTGCTCCCACGGAGTGCTCACCTCTGGAGTTTTGCCCGTTCTATTTATTTTTATGTTTTACAAGCACTTAGTCTCTACACAGGATGACAAGACTCAAAACCATGTAGCTTTCTTGTTAGCAAGTGTTTCCTTGATCTGACAGAGCCTTGTAATTTCTGACACCTAAACTGTGATCTGCTTCCAGCCTAATTGCACCATCAATACACACACACTGCTCTTTTTTTTTTCAAATGCATTAGAAGTCTTTGCACTGTTCTTAAGAGAAAGATGAAACTTCCATTTTAAAGAGGCACTGCTTTGAAAGCTTTTTTGTCTAGCCTAAAAACACAAACACACTATTTTTCTGTCTCTCCCATATGCATTGGGGAAAAAGGATGAAGCACGTGCTGCAGGGAATGATGAATTTTAACTTATTTTGCTTGAGAGTTCTGTTTTGACATGAACTTTTAATTTTTCAATATAATTAGTTGTATTTGAAAAAATGAATTCAATTGAAACTGATCTTGTTTCATATTCTGGGCTAATTATTGTGACTGCTGCAATTGGTGTGTGGGGGCAGGGTAGCCTTAAAACGCTATGTAATTAACATGACATGGACCTTTATGCTTGCATGGACCCTACTGTAGGATCAGTGCCTGACTTTGATGGGGCTCTGTGCGGCTGGGAGGGTTGGTCTGTACAGTTTTGCAGTATTGGAGCCTAAGAGACTGGGTGCAATAATGCTTTATGCTCTAGATATCTCTGAGCAGGGCTCCAAACACAGTGCTGTTGAGGACTATCTGCTGGATTGTCCCCTTTCATAGAGGCCTGCCGTGGTCAGCAGGGGTGCATTAGGATAGGGCCTTTAGATTCCTCTTTTTTGACCTTATGCAGCAAACCATTAGCACAAGATTGAGCATAAAGACTGCTTTTGCAGACTCCTGGGGAGACACCATAGTGGAAGCTGGGCTGACAGAGAGGGAAGGCAAGGAACCTCTCTTCCTCTGCAAGGTCTACAAATGCTAATCCATATTAGTCTATTGCCATATCCCAAAGAAATTCAGTTTATAAAAGGAATAATCCAACTTGATACCATCCTCTGCATTGGCTGGTATATCCAGTCTGATCTGCGTGTGTATTTTATATTGCCAGCTCTCTGGGATTTATGTCTTGTACAGAACTACAGGCCCAATCCAAAACCCACTGAAATCCATGGAAAGTTTTGGATCAGATCCTTAAATAGTAAAACTGTTAACCTGTTGTGAGGTTTGAAAGGGTGAGAAGAGGTCTGCCAAGTGATCAAGGGATGAGGAATTGGCTTCCAGGAAAATCCATGCAGCGTTGGATTGGGTAAAGGCTAGTGCCTTAAAATAGGAAACGGGGAGATTGCAGAACCTCTTTGGAAGGTACAATGTATGTTACTTTTTTCCAAGAATTCCTGAAAGGAAAGTCCTCCCCTAAGTTGTAACATAGCCCAACTTGCCTCCTATGGGACAGGGCAATTAAATCAAAAAACACAATCACAGTGGCACCAGGCTCTCTTTGGGCCTGATCCAAAGCCCCATGAAGTCAATGGGAGTCTTGCCATTGCTTTCAGTGGGCTTTGGATCTGGCCTTTCAACTTTTTAACCCCCTCTTCTGCCTGTGCCCTAGTTTACAAACATTCCTATACAATACGCATGGTCTGAAATCAACCACCTCACCACCAGAGCAAGAGGGGAATAATAGAAAGAAAAGGAGGGATTGGGAAACTGTCCATAAAAGGATTTTGCTCTGCAAAGTGGATTATAGAATGAAGTGTTGGCAAATCCCCGACAGACACATAAAAATGTCAAGAAATCCAAATACTTAAAATACATGAGCCTCATTACACACAGCCCTTCACACCCCACCAATAATGTGTTGCGAGCACTTCAAAAAGGGAAGGAAGGGCTGTCACAGCACAGGAAGGAGGGGAAAGATGCTGGCAGTTGATCTGAGTGTCCACTGGTGCAAAGACAAATGTAAGTAGCTACACAGTGTAATACCCGGGAACTCTCACTGCTGGTTTCCAGGCTCAGCAGCAGAAATACTGAATTATCTACTGCCCTACAGACACATGATGTACAGGTAACTTATTCGATAGCTCGTGCTGAATGGCATGTCTGAGATTGTGTAGCGTTTAATGTGATTTAAGAGGGTAGTAAAGCTCTAACGTGCTGTTGCTGCTAAAAGAAACGAACACTTCTTTGTTTTGTTAATCGTAGTATCCTATGCCTAAAGGATCTTGGAAGGGGGCTGTAATGTTTAGAGGCTGATTTTTGCGTCTGCATCAGCAGCATTAAAATGCAAGATGATGCCGTAGTCAGTCAATACACACAGGAACAGTTCATTTGTTAAGTCTACTGTTGTGTATCTAGCTCAGTCAGACTCACTCTCTTATTACTATAGAGTACTGGTTCTGTTTTCAGCGTTGGATGGTAATAATCAAGGGGAACCTGAATACAGAATGGAACATACTCAGGGTAAATGGCGGCATGTTCTATTTAGTACTAATTAATCACAAAATAACATTTGAAATAAATTATACAGCATGTGAACATCAGCAAAAGGCTGAGGAGAGCTGTGTGTATTGTATTTACATAGGCAGAAAAGCACCCGATAGGATTAAAGATGTTGCTCTCCATTCTTTTGCCTTTCAGAAGTTGTAGTGTCAGCATGCAGATATAATTGTGTGTTTAATTTTTTATTTTATTTGGGCCCTGATCCGATCCCCATTTTTTAAGTCAATGGGAGTTTTAATTAGTTTCAGTGGGCATTGTATCAGATCCTTTAAAGCACATATCTAGATTACAAATATCTATTTTAATTTGGCTAAACTACTACTGCTGTAGCATGGAAGAAAGCAAAGCTTTAGCTGAAGAATTACAATGCAGCTCTCTGTTTTCAGCAATGAAATTTAACTGGATCCTTGTCTAAGGTTTCTGCCTTTGGTAAGAACTAGGATTGAGCCATATAGTTCAGGTTCAGGTCCAGGTCCAGATTCCCCCAAAGATCGAGGCTGGCTGCATTTGGAGTTCATCTCCATATAAAGATCAGCCACAAAATTTGGGCCTAACTCTGTATTTGGATCATGGTGTTTTGGTTTGAGTTCAGGTCTGTGTTGTTCATAACTGAATCAAACCCTCGCTTTGTCACCATCAAACTTTCCTCCTGTTTGTCACTTTGGTCACTGATGGGTAAGAGTGAGGAATAACATGAGACAGGATCAGGGCTGGCTCCAGGCACCAGGGCAGCAAGCAGTTGCTTGGGGCGGCCAACAGACAGGGGCGGCATGTCCGGCTCTTCAGTGGCAATTCGGTGGCGGGTACCTCAGTCCCTCTTGGAGGGAAGGACCTGCTGCTGAATTGCCACCGAAGAAGCGGCAGCGGTAGAGCTGCCACCAATCGCAGCTTTTTTTTTTCTTTTTTTTTCCCCACTGCTTGGGGTGGCAAAAATGCTGGAGCCGGCCCTGGACAGGATGTGCAGTTGCTCATAGGCGGCAGGTTATATGGGCTCGAGGTGCCTGTGCTCCAGGAATATTCAGGGCTGGGGGGCCCTGCTCCAGCAATATTTGGAGCTGGGTCTCGGCCCCGGCCCCCGCGGGTCTCCCCCCACCGCTCCGCCCCACCGCGTCCCTGCCTGGAGAGGGTCCCGGCCTCCGCCTTCTACTCCTCCCCCTGTGTCCCCCTCCAGGCAGAACTGCTGTCTGCTGCCCCAGGGTCCTAGCGCCTGCCATCCGCTAATGGCAAGGCAGGCTGCCCTTACCCTGCTCTTCTGCCCTAGCCCTGAGCCTCTCCAATGCCCCAGACCCCTCATTCCCAGCCAGATCCCTCATCCCTCTGCACCCTAATCCTCTGCCCCAGCTCTGAGCCCCCCCGTAGCATGAACCCCTCATTCCCCTGAGCCTCTGCCCCAGCTCTGAGCCCCCCCCGCAGCACGAACCCCTCAGCCCCAGCCCTCATTCCCCTGAGCCTCTGCCCTAGCTCTGAGCCCCCCCCCGGAGCATGAACCCCTCATCCTCAGCCCCAACCTTCATTCCCCTGCAGCCTGATCCTCTGCCCCAGCGTGCACCACCTCTCCCTTCCTACACCCCCACCCCCAGCCGAGCCTGCACCCAAACTCCGTCCCAAAGCCTGCATCCCTCAACCCCTCCTGCACCCCTCAACCCCTGCCCCAGCCCAGAGCCTGAACCCAGCACCCAAACTCCCTCCCAGAGTCTGCACCCTTTACCCCGTCCTACACCCCCACCACCAGCCCAGAGCCTGCACCCCTCACCCCTTCCTACACCCCCAGCGAAGCCTGCACCCAAACTCTGTCCCAAAGCCTGCAGCCCTCACCCCCTTCTGCACACCCACCCCCTGCCCCAGCCCGGAGCCTGTACCCAGCACCCAAACTCCTTCCCAAAGCCTGCACCCCTCCTGCACCCTAATCCCCTGTCCAGGACCTGCACCCCAGACCTCTCCCCTGAAACCCCGCCCAGAGCCTTAAGCAGGTGGAGGCGGAGTTTGATGGGGTGGAGTTGGGGGGGCGGGTTCTGGGCTTCATCAAAATGTCTACAAACTTGCCTCCCATGCAGTTGCTGTGAGATACCCGAAAGCCTCAGGTGCATGGAGAAACATAAAGGCAAAGGCCATGTGCCTCCAGTGCCTGTTGAGAAGTGTGGTTCACTGGCTAAGAGCAGACCTTGGAGAGTGATGCTCTACTGAGAAAATGCACGGTTAATTTGTCTTAAAGGTGCAAGGGATGCTAAATCCTCCAGTGTCACTGAAATGACATCTTTCACTTAGGTGCAACATTTGCTTTGTGAGGTCCTTGAAATAGCCATAGCCTGGACTAAAACTACTCTGACACTCAAGAGAAATGCCAGCTGTTTGTGGGAGAGAGAGGAAGTCTGCTGTGAATAATCTAGAAAAGGGATTTTCCCCCATTCAAGAAGTAATTCCCTTGAGTTGCTGAGAGCAGCTTTAGTCCAAAATAAGCTACTTCAGAGGCCTCCCACAGCACATGCTGCAGCTACCCCTCCCCCCAGCCCAAAAAATGTCCCAGATTTCAGTAGGCACTGGAGGACAAGGTAATAATGAGCATTTATAGAGCACTTCCCATTTTCAAAAGGCTGGGCACACATTCCCTAAGAGAACACAAGCACAACCAGCCCTCGCACTGTGTGTGAAGTAGGCAAGGAAGGTGCTGCTCCCTCATTTTCAGGTGGTGAAATCAGGGGTGCTGGAACACTTTGCATAGTAGCGGTGCTGAGAGCCATTGAACCAAACTGTAAACTTTGTATATGATGGAAACCACTTCAAGCCAGGGTGTGTGAAAGCATCTCGTGCATCCCTAGTTCCAGTGCCTGTGGGTGAAATGGAGTCAGAGGGATGAAGGGACTTATTCAAGTTAACAGTGGCAGAGACCAGATTAAAATTTAGGCATCCCTGACCTCCCAAAAGTGGCTTTGCTCTGGGCCACACTGGTCCTAAGATCCCTGTATTTCTTTAGAAATCGCCTTTTGAGTGAATTTTTTAAATAGCTTCCTGATTTTTATTGTGCTTTGTCCTTACGCACCAGAAGAGGCCACTATAATCAGCAGTCGCTAATCCCTTCCCCCTGTATTAGTAACAACATGGGCTGGAATCTCTGCCAGGCTCAACCCTGCCCATTCACTGAAATAGGTTAATTTACCAATTCCCCTCTCTGGCTAAGGTTTGGTTTAAATTCTCAGGTGAGGAAAGTGGATTCTGGCATGACTGTGGCACTCGATGGTGCTAGTAATTCAATCACAGTAGGGAAGCACTTACCCACTGTGGTAAGTGTTTTGAGATCCTCAAACAAAGGCATTGGGAATAAATGGAAGGAGGTGACTGTGTTCAGATCCGGATAAGATTTCGGCTGCGTTCAAAGCCTAACTAGGGCTTGCATTTGGATTTGATGGTTCAGAATCCTGGCTTATTGCATGATTGTTGGTCTAAAAATACAGCAATATAAATCTACCAAAGTCACTTCAGCTTTCCTTTATTGTGAATAGTGGAAATGCTGTGAGAGTTTTGCCACTGAAGTCTGCATCTGAACCAAATCTGGAAAACAGCCATGTTAGATCAAATCTACACTTAAAAGTACAGGGTTGGGATAAGATCTGGGGATTCCCTACCCTGCCCCTGGAATTCAGAAGAAAGAGGCTCAAATAGCAACTTCACAGCTGAAGCAATCTCTAGGATTCCAGCAGTGCAGAGTGCTGGTGTTGTTTTCTGCACCTGGCAAGGAAACTTATGGACACTTTCAATTTTTTGCTTTATTTAGAAAACAACACCAAAAATCTCACACAGTGTTTCTGTTGGAAAAGGTGCAAGTGCTGCTAAGTCATCAAATAAATCAAAGCCCACCAACTGTTTTCTTAGAACCTGTGAAGGTTTTAGTGTGATTCAAGAATAAATAACTAAATGATGTGGGTATTGCCTCAGGTTATTTGGTGAGCTGCAGGACAACTGCACTAGCAGAGAAGTTAAGCATATTTATTTCTGCACAGAAGGTGCTCAGTGGTTAGCCTAACACTACCAGGGCCCTCTCTTGCTTCTGATTGATTACTGTTGTTTTTGCATGAGCTAATTTCTCAAGAACTGGGTCCCATGGTTGTAGGTGCCTGCTTGTGGCAGGGTGTCAGAGGCAGAGTAGCAGGTACCCAGCTGAACGCATTGGCCAGCTGATTGCTGCTGGTTGTCTGCCCGCCTGCTGGGGTGGGGTTGGGATGGTCGGGCTGCCTGATCTAGCGTGAAGATCAAGGATTCAAGAATGAGAGAGGCTGAAGTTCGTTGGTTGGGAGGACCTTGAAATTCTTGTGGGTCCAGGCCTCTGGATATGATTTCACAAGAGCACTCCTCTGTACATAAGATCAGAATATGGATGGTTGCTTTGTGGTTACTGCTCAGGACTAAGAGTCCGGAGACCAGCATTCTACCCCAAGCTTTGCCACAAACTGCCTGTGTGATTTTGGGCAAGTCACTTAACCTGTCTTTGCCTCATCATCAATAAACTGGGGGAATCAGACCCCCCCTACAAGGTGTTGAGAGAGTAAATTCCTTAAAGTTTGTAAAACACTTTCAGTTGTTCAGAGGGAAAGTGCTATAGAAATGCAAAATGTTGTTGTTTATTATCTTACACACTAAAACATATTTTTCATAAATACTTCCTCTTTAAAGGGATGCTTTTGTTAGACTCCAGTTTAAAATAGGGCACCTTTTTCGCATGCCCTTTAAAAGGTCTGTTCTGCTCCTCCCTTGATGTTTCTAAGGACCCCTTCAGAAAGGGAGACACTGACTGGACAAAACGCTGTGAAATGCACCAAGTAAACTGAAAAACAGAGACAGTCTTTGCGGCAAACATCTTTCACCTCTGGTAATCTTCAGTGTCACTTGTAACCGTACCAAGTACAAAATTTTTAGACAGAAGTGTGATTTTTCCCCTCCCCCCCATATTATGGTGTGTAACTGGTAGGAGACCCTGTTCCTAAACAGTTGCTGAACCTGGTTGAAGCACTTTTTAGTGTCTCTCTAGGATTTATTGACTTAAATAGTACATTTGACAAATGGGGGGGAGACGTAATCGCTATTTGTACCTTTAGCATGTGTGCTGGGTCTGTTCTGTCTCTAGATCATTTACTTTGGCAAACGTGATAAATACAGGCCCACAGACATGAAGATATAGTGGGAATTAAACATGACAAATGACAAGAAAATAAGGCTGTATGCTGCCATTATGTGCACCAACATACCTTGTAAAAGTAGCTGACATACTTTAGATGTGTTTGCAAGTGCAGGGACTAATTTTACAAGACCTACACCATTAACAGCCCACAGAGCAGTAAGCAGATGTAGCATAGACCTACAGAAGTTTAGACGTGAAGCAGCCTTAGCTATGAAGATGCAATGTGCTTTTTAAATGCTAAGCCCTTTTGTGAACTCAGTTTCATTGTGCCTAGATAGTACAGCAAAGGTGGATACTTGACATGGGTTAAGTGACATGTCCCGTCCTTACAGGGACTAGCAACCCATCCTATGGGTTTCAATGGCAGGTGAGGGAAGACATACAGCATCCTCTGAGCTCAGACTGCAGGGCTAGGATTGTTCAAGAGTGGCATCCAATTTGTTGGTACTTCAGGTTTGTTAGTGTCCATCTACTGTGTCTCAAATTGGGCACCCCCATTCAGAGGCCAGTTTAGAAAACTTTGGCCTAAGTGTTGAGCTCTCTGTTGGCATGTTGGCAATGAATTAATGATGTGGTTGCTTGTGCATGTTTGTTTTAGACCCTTAACATTTGTTTTAATGTCACACTGATGGTTTCATTTATCACAGCAAACTGACTTCGCTTAGAAAATATCAGGTCCCTCCCTCAGCAGCAGATTAACCAATGTCTTAACTAATTAAAATTATTTAATACAAGCCCTTGGAATGACACTTTGCCGAAAAAGATTGAGCCTCATGTTTGGAATGTATGTTGGGGATTCCCATCTGCTCTCTGAATGCAGTTCTCAGAGCACTAACCAAGCACCCCTAGAAATTAAGAACATGTAAAATTTTCTCTTTTCTGAGAAAACTGGCTCTCAAAATGTTTTTAATTGCAGTGTCGCTGTATTAGCGTGATGCGTACGCAGTTGTGGGAGAATGAAAGTAATGTTTGCCATATGCTGCATTGTGATCTGTACAGCTCATTAGGCTGTATAACAGTGAAGGGGCAGGGGGTGAGAGGATGGGAGGGAACAGCGCAGTTTTCTGAGTATAAGCTCATGTGCTCGGGCAATAGCTTAACTATGTTCATCTTGTAATGTATATGTTACTTGTGTGTTTAAAGTAACAACACTTTGCTTTGTAATTTTCCATTCTCTTTTGGGCGGAGGAAGGGATGAAGTGGAGGAAATAAGTGTGATCATGTGCGTCGCTTTTTGTCTGTAACAGTAATAGTCTGCAGAACATAGAGCAGCCTGAGTCTCTTGGGGACAGCAAAAAAACTAGAGCTATAAGATGGGTCTGAAACAAGGCAATATCTGGTGAGAAGGCATCTAACCTTTTCTCCAAGTCCTAACATTCAGATTACACACTAATTCAATTCCATTCTTATGCAAAGAGAGAACTAACATTTCTGTGAGACCACTTTAAGCCTGGGATCTATTGCTGTTCTTCTGGAAAGTAAAGCTTTAAAATTAGTAGCAACCAGAGGGCTTGTAGTCTTTCGTACATTCTCCTCAAAAGGCACCTAAAACCTTACATAAGCCAGAGAACCAGGGTTGTTTGGCTTCTGATTTCATCTTCCTGAATTATTTTACCCTCATATTACAAACTGTTACCTCTCCTGGTAATTGGCCCTGATTTCTGAGCAGTAAGCTCAAAAAGCAGCTGCAGAAAAGGGGTGAACATTTGAAAGAGAACACTGTGAGGACTGGTCTACACACAAAGTTTGCACCAGGTCAGCTAAAGGCATGATTCTATAGTAATTGAGTTACACTGGTACAGCTTTGTGTGTGGACACTTGCCAGTGCAAGGTAAACCAATGGGAGTGTCCACACAGGAGCTTAACTAAGGGCATGTCTACAGTATGGGCGCTACAGTGGCACAGGTGCAGTGATGCAGCTATGCTGCTGTAGTACAGACGCTCTCTACATTGATGGAAGGGCATTTTCCTTACATGTAGATAATCCACCTCATCAAGCGGTGGTAGCTAGGTCAACAGAAGCATCCTTCTGCTGACCTAGCCATTCTGTACCAGAGGTTGGGTCAGCTTAATTACAGTGCTCAGGGTGTGTGGAAAAGTCACACCCTTGAATGACCTAGCTAGGTCATTTTAAGTGTAGACTAGGCCTGAGTAATTTTTTTTAGACCAATTTAAACTAAACAGGTGCAACTTTGGTGTGTAGACTAGCCCAAAGAATGTATGTGCAGATTGTCTCGAATAGGCAGATACATACATAAAAGGCATATTTACAGCTGTGAAGAGTGAGTGTAAAATTCAACTGCTCTGATGTGGTAGTATTTTTCACCTAGTTTACACCTTACACATGTGAGATGCATGAAGATCCCAAATTCATACATTCTTGGAGTCTCTGTTCCTCTCAGCAGAAGGAAACACGCTGGATTGAGTTGGAATTTTTCCATTCAGACACAGACCTCCCCATTCTGAATTTCGAGACATCCGAATACAAACCTGATCCTCTGAAGGATGACAACGAACTAAGAGTAGGGGATGGGATATGCTTGGCTTGGGAAAAAATTTCACTCAGGTGACTATTCCTTACTCCAGACCCGCACAACTCATAAAGCGGTGAGGGCCACATTACTCCAAAGAAAACAGCCGAGGACCGAAACCTCTCAGCCCCGCAGAAGCACCTCGCCCCAGGGCTGCCCAGCCCTGCAGAAACAAACCCTCCTTCCCCAGTGCCGCCCTACCAAAACAGCAGTGGGCCAAAAGGGAAGATTGGGGGTGGGGAGGTGATATTTTATTTTAAATCAACCGGGGGCTCCCAGCTGAAGAGGTGGCTGGGAGCCCTCAGGAGCAAATTAAAGGGCCCGGGGCTCTGGCGGCTGGGAGAACCCGGCAGGGCCGGCTCTAGGTTTTTTGCTGCCCCAAGCAAAAAAAAAAAAAATTGGCTGGCTGCCCCCAGTCCCAGCCCTGGGCTCCCCCATGTACTCCCCTGCTGCCCCAGTCCTGGGCTCTCCCCCCACCAACCCACACCCTCTGCCGCCCCAGCGCCGAGCTTACCCCTTTCCTCCCCACCAGTGCCCTCCCCCTCCCCCACTGCTGCCCCAGCCCTGGGCTCCCGCCCCCCCCCCACCTCCTGCCTCCCCAGCCCTGGGTCACTGGTAACACTCCCAGGGCGGGTCATTCAGCAGGAATTTTGGATGTGCACAGAACAGACAGGATTGGTTCCCATATGGTTATAGAGCTGCAGTAAAGTGGAACAAATTTTCAGCTTGTGTGATTGGAGGAAAACTGGATGCATATTATAAGACTGTCCTCCATAAATGAGGAAAAGTTGAGATGCCTTTATTATTCTTTTGTTCCACTCTTTCTTTCTGTGGGGAATTTGCCAATGCAATATCACTGTTTTCCTTTTAAACAAACAAAAAGGCAATGGCTATTGAAAATAGCAATTCCAGTCTTAAGAAGCATTTCTTGCTCAATTTTATCCTACTTTTTTCTACAGCAAGTTTACAGTGGATCAGTATATTTGATTTGGGAGAAATGAAATAACAGCTGCCCAAACTGAGCTGGAGCACTCCTGAATTTTGAGGTGTTCAAATCTGGAAGGCAGGTGCTGGTGGGGGGGCAGGCTGTGGGCTCCACAGGGAAGTATGGCAGCAACATATCTGGAGCTGCAGGGAGCCAGACACGCTGGTCTGAGTGGCATGGTAAGGGGGCTGGGGGTTGAAGAAGGGGTAGGGAGTTCTGGGGGCAGTCAAGGGACAGGGAGCGGGGGGGGATGGATGGGGCAGAGGTTCAGGGGACAGGCAGCAGTTGGATAGGCATGGGAGTTCCAGGGGTTTATCAGGGGACAGGTAGGGGGTGGGGTCCTGGGGGAAAGTTGAGGTGGTCTCAGGAGGGGCAGTTGGGGACAAGGAGAAGGGAGGCTTAGATAGGGGCTGGGGTCCCAAGGGGAAGTTGGGGCAGGGGTCTTGGGAGGGGGCAATCAGGGGACAAGGAGCAGCGGCATTTAGATAGGGGGTGGGGTCCTCGGGCGCAGTTAGGGGCAGGAGTCCGGGGAGGGGGCAATCAGCAGCAACGGGCTGGGATTCAAAGGGCTCGGGGCTGCCCGCAGCTGCAGGGAGCCCTGAGCCCTTTAAATCCCAGCCACGGCTGGGAATCTCTGCGAGCAGCCCAGAGCCCTTTGACTCCCGGCCATGGTTGGGATTTAAAGGGCTCTGGGCTCCCCGCGGCTGCGGGAAACCCAAAGCCTTTTGATTCCTGGCCGTGGCTGGGATTTATTTAAAAGGCTCAGGGTTGCCCGCAGAGTGTTGTGTGCGGGGGATTTAGAATCCCCTTGCAGGCCGCACAGTGAGGCTCCGCGGGCCATATGTTGTGCAGGCCTGCCTTACTCTGAGACACTTCGGTCCTTTACAAGTTTAGATCAAGAAATGTTTCACTTTGAATCTTTAGGAACAGAAGTCAGAAGAGAGAGCGAGAGAGAGAACACTTTTTTGTTGTTACAAGCAGAGCTCTCAGAAGGTGCTTGGCTTTGGAGTCACCATGCCTTGCTTGAACATGAAATTGCTATTAGCAGTGGTCTGAGGAATTAGGTGAACTTTCACTTTTGCATTATTTATTTAACTTTCCAATTCCATTTGTCAAAGGATAAAGATGAACCCCCCCCAACTGCATTTATTCCTGGATTGGGATGGAGCTCTGCAGGTATCCTCAGCTTGCTTATAACAACAAATATGAACAAGGACCCTGGGGCATTAGTTTGTTGTGTGAAATGTGCTGCCCTCTGCAGAATTTAAGAACCCCAACAGCTATTTAGACTGGTTTAAGGAGATTGTCAATCCCTTTCCATTGCCCTGTTTGTTGTGAAGGTCATCTCTTGATTCTAGATAAGTGCATCCCAGTTTCAGCATAATATTCCTCTGATACGTTTTTACACGCTTTTCAAGCAGGCTAGTAGCGTTACTTGACGTTTGCAGGCAGCCACGTGGGTGACCCTGCTGACTTTCCGTCATGTCAGTTGAATGCCAGACAGTCTCATCTCCTAAAATCTCAACTGCAGTAAAATAACAACACCTGTCTGTGTCCGCTCCTTCACTGAGTTCTAAATCTAACACTTGTCGTGAGGGAGAATAACAGGAAGAAAATGAAGGTTGCTCCCTATCATCTCTAAACCACAGTAAGGGGGCGATGTGGTTCAGAACCTGTCTCCTTTGCTTAGATAGGCAGTTACCTAATCTTTCTTGTCTGCCTCATCTCTGCAATACATTATTACTACTAATTATGGGTAGACTACTGCAAGTGTGCTAGATGCCTTACAAAAATACTATTATTATTATTATTTGTTTGTATTTCGGTAGTGCCCAGAAACCTCGACTGAGGTAGGGGCTCTGTTGTGCTAGCCACTGTATGATACATAGTCAGAGACATTTCCTGTCCAGAAGAGATTACAGTCTGAACAGGCAAGATTGACAAAGGAGTGGGAAGGGAAATAGAACCACAGAGAGGTAGTGGGACTTGCCCAAGGTCGCAGAGCAGGTCAGTGGCAGAGCTGACATAGGGACAAGGTCCTTATCCTGAGGCACTTTCATTCATAATGGGTAAACGTCAGCAGTGATACTATCTCGTAAGGAGTCAGAGCTAGATGAGACTGAGTGCACATTGCCCTGCTGAAGCTTAGTTATTCAAGGGCAGGTAGTTGCCTCACACCAGCTATAAGGAGATTATCCACCAGAATGCTTGCTTCTGTAGGAGTGTCTTTTCTCTTCCTGAAGACTTTATAGTGGAAGGAAGATGAGACAAAACAAGGGGAGAAGAGGAAAGGAAAACAGACTGTGATATGGGGATGAGATGATTAAGGGCCCTGAAGGTGAGGATAAGGAGTTTGGGTTCGATGTAGTAAAAGAAAGGGAGTGAGTGACAGTATTCAAGAGGTGGAGGGGGGGCTGATGTGGCTGGCACACTAAGGGAGATGATTTTAGCAGTGGCACTTTGGATAGAAGTTGGGAAGGCAGGGACCAGGAGGTTACAGTAATAAATGCATGATGACCAAAGCGTGGTATAATATGGGGGTCTTTATCTGTTAGCATCCCCTTGTGGTGAGACAGGGAACTACACTGACTTGGCTGTGCCCCCTGCTATGCCAGCACACTCAACTCTACATTTGTCAAGTCCTAATCAAGGACCGACCCCTCCCGGCCGGGTCCTCAATAGTCTGTCTCTTGTAGGATAATGGGGAAGTGGAAGTCCATGGCTCCAGTAGGGGCTAATCATCACTAGCTCCCCTGACTTTAGAAGGCTTTTCTATGGGGCCCTGGCTGGGTAGTAGGAGAACCCAGGCCTGTCCACTCCACTGGGTTCCAGCTCTGGGCCCTGATTTGGAACAGCCAGAACCAGTCCCTTGTGGTTTCTTGAGCCACTTCCTGCCTCTGTCTTCCCCAGCCTCTTGCCCTGCTTCACCCTCTTTGTTGAGCAGAGTCTCACCAGTCTTCTGGAGGGATCCTCTCTGCAATCCCTCTGTCTCTCTGGCAGCCACAACATCTGCTTGCCTTGCAACCTTTTGGTAGCCCCAGAGCAGCAGCATAAATCAGCTCTGGCTGAGCAGGCAGGCAGTTGCTTTGTTAATCCTTTGGCTGCTGAATCAGCATGGGTATATAGTTCCCATGACACTTGGGCAAGGGCCTTAGCATCAGGAACAGAGAGGAAAAGGCAGATTTTGGTGGTGTGCAAGAGCTTGGATGTTGGGAGAGATGCTGAGAACCATACCAAACCAACCCCCTCTTCCATCTCCCCTCCCACCCTCATTGCACATGTGAAATCAATGTCTGGCTTTTTAAACATTGTCTCTGTTAGATTATTTGTTTGTGTTGCACCTTGAGTGTCTTTCTGAGGATCGTGGAAAGATAATATAAAATTGTGATTACATGAAAACTGTCTTATGCAACCTCTCAAGGAGTTGATAAAAATTGATTCCTTAATTGAGGTGACCTCTGAGTAAAGGTGTAGCAAAATTGTACTTAATACTTGTGAGGACACTTTGGAGTGGCCTTTTAATGTAGGAAGTTGCCTAACAAGGGTAATCTCTGAAATACTATTGTTATTTAAAAATAATATCCAGTTGCCCTGATCTTTGAGTACACTATGGTGCTTGATGCTGAAACAAAGGGGGCAGGGAGCAGAAGCTGCTGTATGTATGTCATGTTTGCTCTCCACCAATCCCAAGAGCTACTGTGGGCCAGCAAGTCTGAATAGCCTTACAGCTGCTCCAGCTTAAGCTAGCTCGTGATAGCGCCCCGGGGCCTTTACGCCCACCGAGGGTTACGAGAGCACAGCATGCTTTGGCCACACACCTCACGCCCACTCAAGTCACAGCGCTTACTCAGGAGAGGGTGGCATGGAGCTGACTAAACAGGTCTGAAGGCTTTTAAGGAAATTCTCAGCTGTCTGGACAAGGCAGTTGTATCCTCTCTGCACACTGTATCAGGGACCAGGCCCATGGTATCCAAACGTGAATTTATTGAGATGCCAGGAAGATGGCGGGGAAGATGCTCTCTTCTAAGATTTGTAAATTGTTTTCCTAATTCTTCCTCATTTAAAAGTGGCTGTTGATAGACTATACTGAAATGGTTACATCTTCCATGGTAGAAAGTACCATTCCTTCCTGCTTGCATGAATTGCCAGCCTTGGAGAATAGCACAGTGCTGGCTTTTTAGAGAAGCGGGTTAGAATCTTTTGTTTGAAAAATGCTTTTTTTTTTTTTTTTTTTTTTCAGGGGGAGCAAGCGGGAGAGGGAGGAGGAAAAGAAAATCAGCCTGACTCAGTTATGCATTTCAGTGACCCAAAAATCTACATTTTTATTTTATTCAAAGGTGCTTGGCTTCAAAAAGACCTATACGTATAGTTTTCTAAAACTTAAAAAGGTTCATTTGGAACTGAGATGTACTAAAAACAAAACTGCGAGACTTTCAGCGAATGTGAAGTGGACATCAAAAATCCTTATCAGCTTGTGAAGCTGATACTGATTCATATTCAAGTGGAATTTCCTAGCCTTTCACAGAGCATCTGCTGATAGACACATGCTTTTGACTTTTTTTCCACAGACACTATCACTCTAGACTTGTGAGTAAATTCATGCTGGAACCTATTGTTAATTCTTACAGTTGCAGCACGATTTTGCCTGCCGAGAGACACTTCCACCGTAGCAAATATCTTCAAATCGAAAATGTTTATTTTCCACTGGAATTAGATTTTTTTTCTATGTCCCTTCAGTCTGTCCATCTGGTTTTAATGAGTTCAGCTCTTTTGTTGCACTCTAAAAAGGGACCTGTTTTTTCCATTCATTATTTTCCCCAAGCCTATTTCTCTGGCACTGACACAGGGACACACACAGTCTTCCTGTGGGTTTGCTATAAGTCTTCTGGAGTGAAACAAGCTTAAACAGACAACTTAATGCTGCAGCTTTTGTCACATGAGTAGTCTCTCCCCCTGCAAGTAGTCCCTTTGACATCAAAGATAATGGTTGCAGAGCTGGGCTAAAGTACAGGTAGAACACGGATTCATTCTTGGATCTGCACCAGCTTCTGCTGATTCCCATAGACTCACAGGCTCTAAGGCCAGAAGGAACCATCATGATCATTTTAGTCTGACCTCCTGCACATTGCAGGTCACAGAACCTCACCCAGCCACTCCTGTAGAAGGTCCATAACCTCTGGCTGAGTAACTAAGTCCTCAAATCTTGATTAAAAAACTTCAAGATACAGATGATTCACCATTTAGCTCAAACCTGCAAATGACCTGTTCCCCTGCTGCAGAGGAATGTGAAACACCCCCCATGATCTCTGCCCATCTGACCTGGGGGGAAATTCCTTCTCAACTCCAAATATGGCGATCAATTAGATCTTGAGCATGTGCACAAGACCCACCAGCCAGACACCTGGGAAGGAATTCTCTGTAGTAACTCAAAGCCCTCCCTATCTAGGGTCCCATCTCCAGACATTGCTGATATTTGCCAATAGCAGTCTTGGATGGGCCATATGCCACTGTAGGCAATTTCATCATAGCATCCCCTCCATAAACTTATCAAGCTCAGTCTTGAAGCCAGTTATGTTTTCTGCCTGCTCCCCTGGGAGGCTGTTCCAGAACTTCACTCCTCTCTTGGTTAGAAACCTTTGTCTAATTTCAAGCCAAAACTTATTGATTGCCAGCTTATATTCATTTGTTGTTGTGCCAACAATGGTCCTTAGCTTAAATAACTTCTCTCCCTCCCTGGTGTTTCTCTCTCTGATGTACTTCTAGAGAACAATCATATCTCCCCATAGCCTTCATCTTGCTAGGCTAAGCAAGCCAAGCTCCTTAAGCTTCATCTTGTAAGATAGGTTTTCCATTCCTCTGGTCATCCTAGTAGCCCTTCTCTGCACCTGTTCCAGTTTGAATTCATCTTTCTTAAACATGGGAGACCAAAACTGCACACAGTATTCCAGACAAGGTCTCACCAGTGCCTTGTAGAGGGGTAATAATAACACTTTTTTCTATTTCCACTGGAAATGCCTCACCTGATGCATCCTATGATTTACATTAGCTTTTTTCATGGCTGCATCACATTTGCAGCTTATAGTCATCCCATGTTTGACCAATACACCCAGGTCTTACTCCTCTGTCGCTTCCAACTAACAAGTCCACAGCTTATACTAAAAATTTGTGTTATTCCCTAAGTGCCTAACTTTGCACTGTTAAGTTTCATCCATTTCTATTGCTCCAGTTTTCAAGGTTGTCCAAATCTTCTTGTATGATACTCTGGTTCTCCTCTTCATTGGCAATAGCTTTTAACTTTGTATCATCCACAGATTTTATTAGCACACTCCCACTTCTTGTGCCAAGGTCATGAATGAAAATGTTAAATCAGATTGGTCCCAGGACTGATCCTTGAGGAACTCCACTAGCAACCTCCCTCCAGCCTGAGAGTTCACCTTTCAGCATGGTCTATTGTATTCTCTCCTTTAACCAGTTCCATACCCATCTTTCCATTCTTGTATTAATTCCCATCTTCTCCAGTCTAACTAAATAATTTTCCATGTGGAACTGTATTAAATGCTTTACTGAAATCCAGGTAGATTAGCTCTGCTCCATTTCCTTTGTCTAGAAAATCGGTTATATTCTAAAGAAAGAGATCGGGTTGGTGTACATTATCTACAACATGGTTTTACAAAAGGTAGATGATGTAACTGGGATAAAATACATCTACTGATGTAGATCCTGCCACAGAACTTCAGTAGGGGAAAGTCTGCCAGAACACTAGGCCACTGAGGCACAAAATGGACCCAGCCTGGCCTCTGCTAGAACCACCTGAAAGTGGAACAGGGCTGCCAAAGAATTTGCTTATTTACAAACCTCACTTTCCACTATAGGGACTCATATTGGAACTTAGAGCTGCATCCCTCTCCCAAACAGGTCAGGTGACGACAATGCTCCCTACTCCTTCCTGAGCAGTTGTTTTTGTTGGGAACAGTGATTCACAGTGAACCATTTCTCTGGAATGCTGCCTTAAAATGGGAGTTGATTCATTTCTGGCTTATCATGGATTAGAAGAACTTGGCTGTAGCAACTGGTGAGAAAACACGACCTTTGGCAGTTTCTGCGATTTGACAGGAAAACAGACCAATCATTCATCATGTGAGAAGTCACATGACAGATGTTTGTTACTTAGCATGGCTTTCAAAACTCAGCATGAAATTGAATAACTTAGTTTTAAAAAAAATTACTTTTCATGAAAACACCTTGTATTCAAACTTCAGTTTTTTAAAAATACAGAATATAGACACCACCATATGAAAAGTAATGCTGAAAGGCCTACAAAGCACAAACATATATATATATATATATATATATATATATATATATATATATATATATATATATATATATATATATATATATATATATATATATATATATATATATATATATATATATATATATATATATATGAGCATGTTCACAGACTCATGCATTCTGACAGCCATGTCTTGTTCTCCAATGTGCATGCACTGCTCCTGTATTTTTTTAAGAAAGGGTGGTTATTTAGAAGAATAGCATAGATCTGAAGGTACATAATAGAACTAATTAAGGCAATGTATCCTAAAAGACTATTGCTGAGAAGCCACAGACGACATTCTTTGCAGATCTGTGTAATTTAATATTATCAGATTATTTTAGTCCTTGTTCCAGTTAAGGCTCAGATTCAGCAAGATACGTAAGCATGTGTGTGACACTTTATTGGGGTGTCCAGAACTGTAAATCACTGTTACCCCTTTGCCTCAGCATAAAAGGGATCTGCTGGTGCTAAATGGAATGACAACTCCCTGCCACTCCAGTTTGTTAGCCAGCCCCACAGATTCCTCAGGATCCCAACAGTCCTAACTTTGCCTTGCAGGGCAACCCGTGATGCATTTCAAAGCTCCCAAGCTCTCCAGAAGCATCTCCCTGCAGCATCCAGCCCATCACTGCTCATAAAAATTACCAAGTCTGCTGTCTCTAAAGAATCAGAGGAGTAGCCTTGTTAGTCTAGATCTGTAAGAGCAGCAAAGAATCCTGTGGCACCTTATAGACTAACAGACATTTTGGAGCATGAGCTTTCGTGGGTGAAAACCCACTTCGTCAGATGCACGTAGTGGAAATTTCCAGGGGCAGGTATATATATGCAGGCAAGCTAGAGATAATGAGGTAGTTCGATCAGGGAGGATGAGGCCCTGTTCTAGCAGTTGAGGTGTGAAAACCAAGGGAGGAGCAACTGCTAGAACAGGGCCTCATCCTCCCTGATCGAACTACCTCATTATCTCTAGCTTGCCTGCATATATATACCTGCCCCTGGAAATTTCCACTACGTGCATCTGACGAAGTGGGTATTCACCCACGAAAGCTCATGCTCCAAGATGTCTGTTAGTCTATAAGGTGCCACAGGATTCTTTGCTGTCTCTAAAGAGACAGTGTACACACCAGATTGCTTAATTTAACTAGATATTGACACTCTTCTGCTCAATGTAGCAGTACTGAGATGTACTTATGGTAAAACAACGAGCACTGGGGTTGAAATGATAATAAGCAAGAATAATAGAGACAGAAATGATTACAAATAAAACAAAAGGATAACATGCTTCTGAATGACTAAAACTTAACAGACTGCAATCCTTGACTAAAGAGAAGTCCCTCACCTGAAGCAAACTTTCAGCATCACCTACCCACACTGCAAAGCATTCACTGTTGAAAGATGCAAGGAGAGATGGCCTCTTTGTCCCCTAAGCGATGGATAACTATGATGTCTTTTTGTGTCTCCTTATGTTCCTCAAAGTTTGTCTTTGTCACCTGATGAACCCTTGTGGTTCAGACTCCAGAGTCTTCCCATGCTGATTTCACATCCTTATGTTAAGTTTGTTCCTCCTATTCATTTTCAGTGCCAATGAGTTGCCCATTGTCTCTGTCATCACCATACTCAGTTTACATTAGAGACAGAGAGAACTATCTTCCCCCTTGTCTGGAAAAAAAAAAATCCTGGTTTGTTTTTTTTTCCCCCTTTGCACGGTTACAGACTTTAAAGCATAGTATCAGTATGTATCCATAATTCCTTTTATAGTGTTAATACATTTTACATAATTAATGACCAGTGTGTCACAGGCTTTCATTAAATATCTCATGTGACATTCTTTACAGATAAATAGCATGACAGCAATATGTTAGATGTAGTGAGTTTGTCAGGCTTGATATGGGTTGCAGGTACATGACAGTGATCCCTTTGCCAGTGGGCATTTAGGGGCACAACATACATAACTTGTGTCATGGTACAATTCCCCACTCTGAACCTTAGCGTCCAAAAGATGGGGTACCAGCATGAATTCCTCTAAGCTCAATCACCAGCTTAGAACCTGTAGCGCTGCCACCAACCAGGAATTCCAGTGCCTGGTACACTCTGGTCCCCCCCAAAACCTGGCCCGGGGACCCCCAAGACCCAGACCCTCTGGATCTTAACACAAGGAAAGTAAACCCTTTCCCTCACCGTTGCCTCTCCCAGGCTTCCCCTCCCTGGGTTACCCTGGAAGATCAATGTGTGATTCAAACTCCTTGAATCACAAAACAGAGAGGAAAATGTACCTTTCCCCCTCCTTCTCTCTTCCCCTCCCAGATTCTCCCTGAGAGAGACAGTAATCCTGGCACAGAGAGAAATCAGCCTCTCTCTCCCCCTTCCCTCCTTTCTCCCCACCAATTCCCTGGTGAATCCAGACCCAGTCCCCTAGGGTCTCACCAGAATAAAAAAACAATTAGGTTCTTAAACAAGAAAATCTTTTAATTAATTTTTACTGTTTTTTCTTTCTTTCTTTGTAAATTAAAAAAAAATGGAATAGGTACAGGGTCTTTCAGCTATAGATACTGGGAACACCCTCCCAGCCTAAGTATACAAGTACAAATTAAAATCTTTTTAGCAAAATACCAATTTGAACTCCTTTCAGCCAAATACACATTTGAACTTCTTCCAATCAAATACACATTTGCAAATAAAGAAAACAAACATAAGCCTAACTCGCTTTATCTATCTCGTACTCACTATTTTGAACTTATAAGAGCCTGTATCAGGGAGATTGGAGAGAAACCTGGTTGCACATCTGATCCCTCTGAGCCCCCAGAGTGAACAACCAAAACTAACAGCACAGCACAAAAACTTCCCTCCCTCAAGATTTGAAAGTATCCTGTCCTCTGATTGGTCCTCTGGTCAGGTGACAGCCAGGCTTACTGAACTTGTTAACCGTTTACAGTCAAAGAGATATAAAGTACTTCTGTGCTATTAACTTTTCTTATCTGTTTATGACAACTTGTTAAGCACATGAACAGTCCCAGTGACTTCAGCTAAACTACTTATCGCATCCTGAAGTACCTTGCTGAGTCAGGGCCAGAATTGTTCCATAGTGTGCCATTCATAGACTGGCTTCCCAAAACCTACCCCAACTCAGGCAGCACAGCCACCCTGCTTCTGCAGGATCTGGGGTCCTCTGCAGCCATGAAAGAGGAGACAGAACGTGGTCTCAAAGTGACCAGCTAGAATGGGATCAGAGGGGATAACATTGCCTTTATTTTCACAAGTATTTGTGTATTTAATTGCATGGAATGGAGGTGTATTTAATTTCATTCTTTGTGGCAATCTCTCCTAGAAGTAGGTAAGTCTCGGGGTGTGTGTGTAAGAGCTTGTTCTTTTCTAGTCAGCTAATCTTTAATGACTGCTGGGAGAAAGTCTTTGCTTTAGTATGTTTTTCTTTTGCTGGTTACATACTGTATTGCTTTCAGAGTTACCTTTTGACACATTGTGTAGGAGGTATTACATAAGCAGAGCTGGAAGTGGTAATAACTGGATGGAAAAAATAAGCAGACTTGGGAGATCTGGAAAGTGCAAACACCACTTTGAGCTAAATTACTAGTCTACTGTTTGGAATAGGCAAAATGATATGTTTTGGAGTAATTTCCTGGTAATCAAACATATACTGGAGGACTCCTGCTATTAAAATATCGACTTCGTGCTTCAATTGAATAGAATCCAACAAATATTTTGTTCCAATTTTCCTTATTTTAATTCATACAAAACTCAGTTTCATGTCCATGTAAATGATATATATTTTGTAGTGGTTTCCTCCCTTTACCCTGTTTATTATTCTATGTTTTATTATATTTAGTAATTATTTAAAAAGTTCACTACCTTTCTGCAGCATAGGGAATAAGAAGACCGCTGTTTCCCTCTGTTTGTTCTCACCAAGTTAATTGCATCACTTCATAAATAAATTCAGTTAATTGAGGATGTAGTGTGACATTTTGTATTAGAGAGACTGCTAGTCTAGTGTCTCAGCAAGCACATAGATTCTGCTGCTCAGAAGGAATTACAAATTTGCTTCAGGCTCCCTGGTATTGGTTGGTTCTGCTACAGGGTTAGTAATCACATACAGCTGAGCACGCTCATGGCTGTCTGGCCTTGCTTCTTTGAAACAGGAAAAGACTGGAGGGTGGAAAGACCTTTTGGTACCTCAGTAGAGCTGTGCCAGAGTGTGTTGCACAAAAATGGTTACTATAAACTGGGAAATAGCATCAATGGGGGAAAGACTACAGTGGAATCAAGCCTCCCCTCCATCTCCAATATCTGTCTTGTACCAACTAACGGAAAGAACATAAAAATTCATTATTAACAGTACTGACTCACCTGTGTATTCATACACGTTTTTGTTAGGCAATGTTTGTAGCATCTCTGCATGCCGGAAACCATAGAAATTAGAGGGGCACTTGATTTGCAATGTTGACAGTTTTTAAAAAATATGTTAAAAGTAGATTCCTGGACTCCTTTTGCCCCTGATTCTCCTGACCCTTTTTTGGTTTTACAGCCACATTTTTCTGTTTTCGTTCCAGTAGTCTTTGATGTTATAAATAATATTAGCAGATTTACAAAAAATTAGAAGTGTGAATTTTAGATTGGCAGTCTGTTCCTTTAAACACAGTGCAACAAACCCCTAGTGATGTTGAGTGGATAGCTATTGTCCTAATTCTTGCACAGATTTTGCTTACCTTTTCTAGCCGATTTCTTCTACCTCCAATGTTTGAGTGCTGCGTACTGTATTTTTTTTCCAGCTGTAATCCTTGTAAAATATTGTAGATTTGGCAGACACTCAGAAATATGCTTGCCGATATTCCAAGTAGTGTATGCCTTTCATTTATCACTTTGCAATTAAACAAAGTATTCAATAACCACCGGGCTCAAAAAACAGAACAAGAGAATTTCCTTGTTGATCATCTTGAGTTTAAAAATTGGACACAATGAAAACAAGGGTGGCAAAGAAAACAATTGAAAGTTCGGTCATTAAGATACTTAATAGCATTAGTTTTCAAAATCCCAGAGGGCAAGCAGACAAATTGGAATTCATTTCACGATAGACTTTTAATTCGATGCTTCTGTTGGTGCATTTAGTGCTTGTTATTGTAGTGGCGTTCAAATGATGAAAGCAGTGGTGTGCATTGTGCCTTTCCACCATCTGCCATAACTCAGGTGTTTGCTCTGCACGTGTCACTGTTGAGAGGACATTGCTGCGAATCCTTGAAACGAGATCTGTACGCTCGCCATGCAGGGTCTTCGCCAAGTCCCTCTTGATCCTTACGAATCCTGTGTCTTTTCTCCTCTGTTCTGTTACTCTCTTCTCAAAGGGCTTACATCACCTAACCCTCTCTAGACCTACCATCCTAGGCAACTTCTGTGTATTGTATGTGATGCCATATGGTACTCATATGTCCAATCATTCCAAACTCTTATCACTGGTTTGCTTTTTTATGACTACCATGCAGTGAATGCCTTCATATTTGAATTAGGGCTCTGCAAAATGAGAGAATAGTGACCATCAGAACAAAAATTCAGTCTATGGCCATACATATGTAAAACATTATTATTTCCCCATATGTATCCACATTGTTTATCTATATAAACTCACAGGAAAGGTACCTGTTTATCATATTTACTGATGTTCTTTTTTCCATTTTCTGTTTCTGCCCACATTGGTTTGTAAAAGGATCTCTCTAATATAAAATCAATTGTAAGTTCATTTCTGATCATGGACCAGAACTGTATCGGTGACAGCTATATTTTAAATACAGTATTTATGATTTGTTAAAGGTTGAAATAATTTCCTTTGCCCATTTGATGAATTGAATCAGTTTTTGTTTTTTTTCCCCCAGCCCAAACATGAATGAATAAATAAGAGTAGAAGATAATAGGAATCTCACTGTAACCCCAGCCCTTCATCACGGCTAAAATGTTCTGTTGTTGGCTTTATCAGGTGTTCTCATCTGAAGGAAAAAGAGTAATGGCTTCTAAACTAATCTAACAGGCATCTGGTACAATACGTGCCCAAAGACTATTCCTGCTGGAAGTGATATGGACTCTGTTCCCTCTGGATAAATTTCTTCTACTCACGTTTATATAAGCAAACAGGATATGGCCTGTTTGGGCACCTTACCTGTCCTGTGGTGCCAGAGGGAATGGGGCTATAGGCTACAAAAGAGAGAATGCAGCCTACGTATCTACGAACTACAAAGGGTCACACCCTATTAGTTCTCTTCCGACGATACAGAGGCGCTCTTCCTATGCATTCCTCCCAGTCTACCCTCCTTAGCTTTAGTAGTACAGCCCGTTCCACCATTGTGCTACCACTGGATAGTAGGGCAGTGGCTGCATTTTATGGAGATCCCTTACTGGAGGAGAAGAGTCAATGCTCCTTTGAACAGGAGTAAGTATGGAATGGCGTTGAAATGAGGAAATGCCAGACAGGGCAGCTCTTCTGATTACTTCCCCTGTTGCCTGACCTCACCCCCTTTTCTTGTGGCCCATCTGTCATGCTCATTTTGGTCCTGATCCAGGGAATTTTTCCATTGACTTCAATGGTGTTTGGATCAGGATCATATTGCAGAGGAGCTGGTGGTAGATCTGCAGGAGTAACTTTCTGCACAGCCCCCTTTTCCTCTTAATGAGGTTGGTGGAGGACGGGGTCATAAGCATTGTGCAGACAGACTGATCTGGTTTTACTGGGCATAGTGCGACTTGAAGGTTCTGTGATATTTGCTTCAGGGCTCCCAAATAAATAAATGTTCTCCTGGAGAGCCCAGGATGGCAACAGAAAGAGGAGGGAACATGGCATAAGAAATTGCTTCACTTCTTCACAGCCATCTTCCTTGATGAGGAGCCCGTCAGCACCACACCTTAATTGGCCAGAGGTCCCTGTTGAAGTGGTGATTTACACCCTCCAAAGGCCAGATGTATCCTCTCCAAAGTATTTCCAGACCCAAACTGCCCAGGCAGCAGGAACCCAGAGTCAAGATTTTACCTTTTCTGGCCAACTCTTTACAAAATGTTCTCTTTTTCTAAAGAGTGGAAGTTTAGTGAGCCTAAAATGCAGGTCTTTCGCTGCACATACTGCAGAGCATTGTAGGATAATGACACGGCCACTTAATGAACCTGTTAACTGTTTTGTATACTAATGAGGCACAATAAGCAAGCAGACATTATTCTGTGTTGGGCCCCTGTGAACTCCCCATGCCTCCTTAAAGGCATTTGTTATTTCTTACTGCAGTTCTGTTTGAATTTGAATATGCTTGGTTGATACTGATTTACATTTAAAAGAGAAAGAAGCCTCTAAAATCTCCTTTGGGATCAGTGTATTAGAATTGCCAGTGACTGTGTTTGGATTCCACAGGACTTTGTCAAAGGAGCAGCCAGGAATGGTGGTAGTTTTTAAAATGATATCAGCTCTTTTCCCAGTCCTTTAGCTCATTCTTGTTGACTCTGTACATTTGCTGCTCTCACTCTCCATCTTCTCACTCACATTTTTCTCCTGTAATTTTTCTCTCTTTATCACTTTCCAGAAAGCTCTCCTGCCCTCTTTAATTCTAATCTCCTTGCTTTTGGCAAAAAAAAGTTCTAGCTCTTCATTAAATCTATCACTGAGAGAGCAGCTGAGAGGTCTGTGAGGCCCCATCATGCTGTTAGTTTTGCGTGCATAACTCCCATTGAAACGAAGGGTGTGGATAACTGATGGGACAATCAAACCCATGAGCTCAACTGTCAGTTCTGATATTGATTGTCCCTGTGGCCTTGGCAAGTCATTTAAATGCTAAGTGTCAGCTTTCCCACCTGTACAATGGGTATAATGATACTTCCTTAGCTCACAAGGATGGTGAAAGTATGCCAGGTTCTGATTTCATTGACAGTGGAGTAAACCTAAGACCTTGCCTAAATTAGGGCTATAGCATTGGTCAGACTACATTAGTGTACTTGCACCAGTGTAAACCGTGAATTGGACCAATACAGCTTACCTTGCCTTAAAGCAGAGAGAAGCTTCATCTATATGAGCCTGGGTTTACTGTGGTGAAGTTTTATCTAGACTAGTGATTTTTACCAGTGGTGTTACACCAGTGGCTAAAGCATCTACCCCAATTAAATTACCCTGGATTTCCATCGGCAGTAAGGAAATCGGAATGTGGCCCAAATGTTCATGCTCTCACAGTGCTTTGAGTTAAAGTTTGATTATCTTTGAGGGACATGCATATTAAAGTCTCCAAAAGGGTAAAACCAAAAGGCAATTCACAACTGAGAGTTTCAGGTTGATTCGACCTGAATCCGAATATTTTGTTTTGAACTCAGTGGAAATGTGGTGTTGTTTTTTTTTTTTTTGAATCAGTTCCGCAAAACATTAAATTGTTGTACACCTCTACCTCGATATAACGCTGTCCTTGAACACTGCTTTACCGCGTTATATCCAAATTCATGTTATATCAGGTGGCGTTATATCAAGGTAGCGGTGTATTTCCTATCCGTGCACTGCCTCCTGTGAGTTGTAGTTCAGGCACCCATTCTCTCATATGGGCTGAACTTCCTGGAGGATGCCATCTCCCATAATGCAATATGGGGACTCCCCTCTGACTCTCTGTGTGGTGTATCATGGGAGTCGTATGACTTTGGGTGCCTTATGAGAAATGTAGTCCAGCCAGGAAGCCTGGCCCATAAGGGAGAATAGTAGTATCTGGCTCCTGAATTACAACTCCCATGAGGTGATGGCACAATGGAAAAATGCAATTTAATGTTAAATTCGCTCAAAGTGAAGTGTTTCAGGTCAGTTCAACAAACTAAAGTTAAATCATTTGATTTGGGAGTGTCAAAATGTCTTGTTTTGATTGCATATGTTGAAACAAAATATCAAAATGTTTTGTTCCAATTTGAGACAAAATAAAATATTGATATTTCCTGCAAGAGAAATTCCAAATTTTGTCTGCTCTAAATGAAATGTGGGTTTAATCAACAACATATTTGATTTAGATATGTCGAATAGAAAATTTTTAATCTGTGGAAACTGCATTTTCAATTGGAAAAAGAGATTTTAAGTGAGTAAATGTAATGAGTCAGAAAAGTTAGAAATGGTTACAAAATAAATAAAGATAAAACGCTTACTGATACTTAATTTAACAAACTATATTAGATTCAATTTAACGAACTACATTCTATTCAAAGCCAAGTTTTCTCACCACATGCTTTCAGTAGTCTTACTGATCAGGCTCTTTAGGTCATGACCCCCTCCACCGGAGTCCAACAGCAGTTCCCTTTGTCTCTTCAGGAGCAGTGAATGCAATGGGAAGGGACAGAGAGAGAGGGGTGCCTTAGTGTGTTTGTCCCTCCTTTTTATAGTTTCAGTCCCCCTCTTGAAAAACATTTTCAGTTGAGAATCAGGAGCCAAAGAGCCTATGTGGAAGGATGTTCCCTGTTGTTTTTTTTCTTCCATCTGTTTGAACTTCACCTTCCCTTCCTGCTTGATGACTCTGGTTACTGCTTAAATGCAAATTAAGCAGCACACACATTTCTTTGTTTAGGACAGATCTGTTTGCCAACTTCTGTTAGGGCAGGGCTATGGGGTTTGGAACATGTGTTGTTAATACCATTATAGGGGAATCTTAGAACTTCACATACAATGTTGCCACACATTTTATGAGCACAGTACTGATGAGCAAATTATGAATTTTTAAATGATACCCCACAAAGCATACATTGTACAAACTTTGTTACAATAGTGTGTAGAGTGTGATCACAGAGGTATATTCTGTCAGAAGACCTGCCTAGAACTCTAGGTAAGATAGACATGCATGCAAACCTTTTGTTTGAAAACCCTTTTTCTTTTATGTTATCCTTTGTTCCTGTAGTTAAGATCAAACAGTACTTTGTTTTAAGAAGGCTGTCTAGGGTCACTGTATTATGCACTGTTCATAGACTGCTGAAGTGAAGAATTGCAGTTGGATCTGCTGCGCAAGCATGATTGGTACACAGGGTACTGTAGCCTAGGAACTAGCCCAAGAGTGGGAAAATCACCAGATTCCACATTGGAAAAATAAAGGCACAAGTCCTGAGGCCAAGGGGATAGACTCAGAGAGATGAGAGAGAGGTCAGGGATGCCCTTGTTACTATGACAGAGTAGTTAAAAGAACACACTCAGTATAGATGGTTCAGTTGACTTATTTAAAATGATTCCAGTTAAAGACAGAGCAACCTTTAAATAGTATGTCCTGAAATTAAAAGAAAATAAGTAATCAAGATTTTTTTTCTGTTCTTTGGATGCTTAAATTTTTTAGCCAGGCGGAAACTGAGTAACGATAAAGGGGGAACAGTGAAACAGACTGTATTGGTGCACAAAGTGCAGTAAATAAACGTTCCTAAGTAAACCAACTCAACAAAACTTTGTTTTCCCACTAATTTTCAATTTTAGTGATCTTGGCTGTTATTTGTAACTATAGTAGGTACACATTTTTTAGCATTGTGATTTATTTTTTTAATTTTTAATTTTTGTATTTTTATTTATTTATTTTTTTGTGGTAAGTTGCCTTTAGAATTGCAATAGTCCACCGGAGAGCTTGGAGTAAATTTACAGCACAATTTGATCAGCCCTTTAAAAAAAAAATAAGAGTGAAGAGAAGGTAGAAAGAGTCGCATCATTTAAACTGAAAAACACCGTCCAGTTGTCTCAGACAGAGCAGTATACAGACCTGGGTTCTGTTCCTGCTTCTGCCACAGACCTGATGAGTGACCTCAAAGATTCATAAATTCCAAGGCTAGAAGGGAACACTGTGACCATGTCTTCTGACCCCTTGTGCAACACAGGCCATAGAACTTCTCCAGAATAACTCCTAGAGCAGATCTTTTAGAAAAACATCCAATAGTGATTTAAAAATTTGTCAGATGGAGAATCCACCATGACCCTTGGAAAATTGTTCCAATGGTTAATTACTTTCCCTGTTAAAAATTTACACCTTATTTCCAGTCTGCATTTGTTTAGCTTCTACTTCCAGCCATTAGATCATGTTATATCTTTCTCTGATAGACTGAAGTGCTCATTATTAAATATTTGTTCCCCATGTAAATAATTATGGACCTTGTGCAAGTCATTTAATCTTTCTGCCCCTGATCCTGCAAACACACGCATGCTTAACTTTACTACCATGAGTAGTCCCATTGAAATTAATGGAGCTACTCATGCAGTAAAGTTAAGCACATTGGAGTTTGCAGAATCAGGGCATCTGTACCTCTGTGTCTCTTCCCACCTATTGTCTTTGTCTGTTTAGATTACACAGATCTTCAGCAGAGGGACTCTCTCTCAGGGCTTGTCTACATCACAAAGTTGCAGCGCTGGTGAGGGGGTTACAGCGCTGCAACTTAGGAGGTGTACACATCTGCAGGGCATCACCAGCGCTGCAACTCCCTGTTTGCAGTGCTGGCCGTACTCCCGTTTTGTCTCGGGTGTAGAGGATCCAGCGCTGGTGATCCAGCGCTGGTAATCAAGTGTAGACACTTACCAGCGCTTTTCTTGACCTCCGTGGAATAAGCAGGTATCCCAGCATACCTGAGGAAGCGTCTGGTAATCAAGTAGGTCTCCTTCCCCGGTTTGCAGGGGGGTTCGGGGAACGCGAGAGCAAACCGCGGCGAAGCTGGTCTCCTTTCCTGGTTTGCTCTCGCGTTCCCCAAACCCCCGTGCAAGCAGGTCTCCTTCCCTGCGGTTTGCTCTCGCGTTCCCCGAATCCCCGAGCAAGCAGGTCTCCTTCCCTGCGGTTTGCAGGGGGGTTCGGGGAACGCGAGAGCAAACCGCGGCGAAGCTGGTCTCCTTCCCCGGTTTGCTCTCGCGTTCCCCGACCCCCCTTGAAGCCGCCCAACAGCGCTGCAGTGTGGCCACATCTAACACCACTTGCAGCGCTGGTTGCTGTAAGTGTGGCCACTCTGCAGCGCTGGCCCTATACAGCTGTACTAATACAGCTGTAACAACCAGCGCTGCAAAATTGTAGATGTAGACATACCCTCAGTATGGCACTTGCAGGATATTGTCATGAGTCTTGCAATATTTTTCTTCTCTAAGCCCTGTTTTCCAGCATCTTGTGGTTTAAGTGAGAATCTTAGCTTTCATTTTAAAATAAGTACATTTGTAGCCCTCATGATTGTAGAAAAAAAGCTTGAAAATGTGAACCCGAAAGGCTCAGAAACCAGGAGAGAAAGAGAGAGAAACCCCAAACAGCCCAACATTTAGTAGTAGTGTTCTGTTCAGAGGTACTTGTAACTGCTTTGGTCACAATCCTCTTTGATGATTGTTGTGGCTGGACATATCCTTCAATTAAGAAAATTATCAGCATTAATAACAAACCCTGTATCTAATTCAAAAAGGGTTTGTGAACCTGCCCAGGAATTTTGGAGTGAGTGAGTGGAACACTTTTGCTGAGGGATGTGTATGCAGGGACAACATGCAGAACAGAAAAAGAAGCAAAGATAAAAAGCAAGTAAATCAAGTGGTAGCCTGTAAGCATGGTCAAGAGCGGCGCCAGGGTTTCTGGCACCCTAGGCAGAATTTGGGGGGTGGCATTTTGTACTCTCCCCACGGGCTGCGCGGGAGCTTCCGATTCCACTCCCATCGCGCTGCCAGAGAAGGACCCTCCACCGAAATGCTGCAGGCGACGGCGGCAGTCATTGAGCTGCTCAATTGCCTGCTGCTGTTTTCCGTGGCACATTGGCAGAAGGTCCTTCTTTGGTGGCGTGATGGGAGCGGAACCGGAAGCTCCCGCATGCCCCGTGGGGAGGGCACAAAATGCTGCCCTCCAAATCCTGGCGCCCTAGGTGACCACCTAGGATCGCCTAATGAAAGCACCGGCCCGGAGCATGGTGTGACACTAGAAAAATCTAGAGAAAAAGCTTTCGGGTCTATTGGCTAAAGAGGCTTGGGCCTCTAAACTAAGGGTATGTCTACACTGCCTGGCGGGTCAGCAGGCAGTGATCAATCCAGCGGGGGTTGATGTATTGCATCTAGTCTAGACATGATAAATCGATCCCCAAGCGCTGTCCCATTGACTCCTGTACTCTACCCGCGAAAGGCACAGGCGGAGTCGATGGGGGAGCGGCAGCAGTCGACTCACTGCGGTGATGACACCATGGTAAGTTGACCTAAGTACGTCGACTTCAGCTATGTGAATAGCGTAGCTGAAGTTGCATAACTTAGATCGATTCACCCTCCCAGCCCCCAGTGTAGACCAGGCCTAAGAAACTGCTCCTTTTTTTTTCTTTGTTCCTCCTGCTTTCAGAGATGCAGGACTTTGTATGTTCCTTGTAAATAAACAAGACTGCATCAGAGAAAACACCAGACTCCATCAGTTTGTACTTCCAACTGGAACATCCCCTGGGCCCGAAACTTAGACTGGCCACTCAGGTCAAACAGAGGCAACCTTATGTAAAATATCATGATTTTTAAGCCAGTCTCATGAATTTTGGGGGCCTGATTCATATTTATTTTAACACTTTGGGCTGGTGATATTGGTTTCTTACTATGTATTTGTACAGTGCCTAGAATAATGGAACCCAGTCTTGACTGGAGCCTCTACTCTACTGTAATAAAAATATTGACATACTGACATGTTAAGATTACATTAAAGTTAATTTAGCTTTAGTCTTGTGCACCTGTCTTGACTGATTGAATTGTTTGGCTGTAACTAAACCACTTTACAGTACTTCTAGTGAGAGAACCTTTGCCACAAGCAATAAGGGTAATTTCCTGGTCAGTAGGGTCAGTCAAAATGTTATTTTTTTAGTGTTAAATAAATGGCAGTGCCTTTTATTCTTATTCCAAGTCTCCGAAATAAGTTGATTACGCAGCTTGTTTAATGTCTCACACACTATTATGCAATCTGGCAGTATCAATAACAGCTTGGAGACTTCATGAATTGTTTATGAAGATTTTGCATTGCTAAGCAAATGCTTTATAAAATAAAAGTTCCTAGGCTGAAGAAAAATAGTTTATTTGGAGAATAATAGGACAGATGCCAGAAAGATACTTTTGAGTAGTGCAGAGAAAATAAGCATGTAATCAGAGTGTTTCCTTAATAGAAGATACGTTACAAAATACATTGTAATGGTTGTGGTTTTTTAGTCGGGCTCTAGTCACTGGTTTCTATGAGTGTGATTGACATGGGAATTCAGCATCCTTTAAGGCAGCAGTTACCTTATTATCTCCATTTTTATGACTAGGTATGATATAAAGCAGGCCTGCACAACTCGTAAAGCAGTGAGGGCCACATTACTCCAAATAAAACAGCTGAGGGCTGAAACCTCCCGGCCCCGCAGAAACACCCTGCCCCAGCGCCGCCCAGCCCTGTGAAAACAAACCCTCCTTCCCCATCATGGCCCCACCAAAACAGCTGTGGGCCAAAAAGGGAGGTTGGGGATGGGGAGATACTTGATTTTAAATCAGCCAGGGGCTCCCAGCTGAAGAGGTGGCTCGGAGCCCTCAGGGGCAAATTAAAGGGCCTGGGGCTCTGGCGGCTGGGGGAACCCGGCAGGGCCGGCTCTAGGTTTTTTGCTGCCCCAAGCAAAAAAAAATTTGGCTGCCCCCAGTCCCAGCCCTGGGCTCCCCCTTGCTGGCCCAATCCTGGGCTCTCCCCCCACCCACCCACACTCCCTGCCACCCCAGCCCTTGGCTTCCCGCTTTCCTTCCCACCAGTGCCCTCCCCCCACCCCGCTGCTGCCCCAGCCCTGGGCTCCCACCCACCAGTGCCCCCCCCCCACACCTGCTGCTGCCTAGCCCTGGGTCACTGGTAACTCGCTCCCAGGGCGGGTCATTCAGCAGGAATTTTGGATGTGCACAAAACACAGACAGGATTGGTTCCCATATGGTTACAGAGCTGCAGTAAAGTGGAACAATTTTCAGCTTGTGTGATTGGAGGATATCTGGATGCATATTATAAGACTGTCCTCCATAAATGAGGAAAAGTTGAGGTGCCTTTATTATTCTTTTGTTCCACTCTTTCTTTCTATGGGGAATTTGCCAATGCAATATCACTGTTTTCCTTTTAAACAAACAAAAAGGCAATGGCTGTTGAAAATAGCAATTCCAGTCCTAATAAGCATTTCTTGCTCAATTTTATCCTACTTTTTCTACAGCAAGTTACAGTGGATCAGTATATTTGGTTTGGAAGAAATGAAGTAACAGCTGCCAAACCGAGCTGGAGCACTCCTGAATTTTGAGGTGTTTAAATCTGGAAGGCAGGTGCTGGGGTGGGGCGGGGCTGTGAGCTCCGTGGAGGAGCATGGCAGCAATATGTCTGGAGCTGCATGGAGCCAGACATGCTGGTCTGAGTGGCATGGTAAGGGGGCTGGGGGGTTGGAGAAGGGGTAGGGAGTTCTGGGGGCAGTCAAGGGACATGGAGCAGGGGGGGTTGGATGGGGTGAAGGTTTAGGGGGGCAGTCAGGAGACAGGCAGCAGTTAGATAGGCATGGGAGTCCCAGGGGTTTATCAGGGGACAGGTAGGGTGTGGGGTCCTGGGGGGAAGTTGGGGGGGTCTCAGGAGGGGGCAGTTGGGGACAAGGAGAAGGGAGGCTTAGATAGGGGCTGGGGTCCCAAGGGGCAGTTGGGGCAGGGGTCTTGGGAGGGGGCAATCGGGGGACAAGGAGCAGCGGCATTTAGATAGGGGGTGGGGTCCTGGGGGACAGTTAGGGACAGGGGTCTGGGGAGGGGGCAATCAGCAGCCGCAGGCCGGGATTCAAAGGGCTCTGGGGTGCCCGAAGCCGCAGGGAGCCCTGAGCCCTTTAAATCCCAGCCACAGCTGGGAATCTGTGTGGGCAGCCCAGAGCCCTCTGACTCCCGGCCGTGGCTGGGATTTAAAGGGCTCTGGGCTCCCTGCGGCTGAGATTCAAAGGGCCCTGGGCTGCCTGCAGAGCACCGTGTGCGGGGGATTTAGAATCCCCCCATGGGCTGCACAGTGAGGCTCTGCAGGCCGTATGTTGTGCAGGCCTGATATAAAGTCACCTGGATTACAGAACTTAGAACCTAAGAACTGCCATGAATCAAAGGTTAAATGGTCACATACCTACTGTTAGCAACAACACAGAGGAATAAGGACCACCTGATAGAGGGAAACATTAGGAACAATCCATATCTCCTCAACTAGGGTCTTTAGTGTAGTCCAGGGGTGGCTAACCTTTCAGAAATGGTGTGCTAAGTCTTCATTTATTCACTCTAATTTAAGGTTTCGTGTACCAGTTATACATTTTAACATTTTTAGAAGGTCTCTTTCTATATTATATAACTAAACTATTGTTGTATGTAAAATAAATAAGTTTTTTAAAAATGTATAAGAAGCTTCATTTAAAATTAAATTAAAATGCAGACCCCCTCGGACCAGTGGCCAGCACTTGGGCAGTGTGAGTGCCACTGAAAATCAGCTTGCGTGCCGCCTTCGGCATGCGTGCCATAGGTTGCCTTCCCCTGGTGTAGTCTCTGCACATTCTTCCTTCACCAGAACCTGCCCTACTCTACCTTCCCTCTGCTAACTCTGTGCTTTTCTAACTTCAAGAAGGTTCCCGGGCTGCTCTGCTCTTAAAGGCATACCACCCTATCACACACTCTATACTCTGTTCTCCCCTGTTCCACCAATCTGACTTGACAATGTTAGGTATCAGTTTCATACATATTGATTTGTTTAAGGTGCTGATTTTCACCTGTAAAGCCCTTAGTGGCTTAGGACCAGCCAGGGAGTTCAGTTCTCTCCCCATGTGATACTGCTGCACTTGGTACTGGTTGGTGTAAGTGAGAGGAGGCTGCCATCTGTCTAGGTACTTTATCTCACCCTTATCATCATGTTATGGGATTATTTATCTGCACAGGACCCTGTGAGTAAAGAAGTACTGTCTCCATTTTACAGATGGGCACTGAGGCACAGGGTTGATTAAATGACTTGCCCTAGCTCACACAGGAAGCCTGTGGCTGAGACAGGAATTGAATCCAGGGGTCTTGAGTCACAATTCAGTACTTTATCCTCTGGAGCATCCTTCCTACCCAGGGCATTCTGTATGAGCCCTCTTAGCTTAGGAACCCACTTTACCCCTTGGTCTGAGATAGCCAGAATCCAGTGACCTTCAAGGGATGCAGCAGTGCTCCTCTTTCTTCTCAGCATTTGCCAGTGGGGAACAATGACAAGGGTGGTTAATAGAGAGGGAGGACTATTCTAAAATGTCTGGTTGTATGGGATGGAATTGTTCTATTTCCATGGAAGGAAAGACTGTGCATAATGGAAGGATTTTTTTCTATTTGTATTAGGGCTGTCGATTTTAATCACAGTTCACTCACACAATTAATTTAAAAAAATTAACTGCAGTTAAAAAAAATTAATCATGATTAATTGCACTGTTAAACAACAGAATTCCAATTGAAATTTATTAAATATTTTGGATGGTTTTTCTGTGTTTTCAAATATATTGATTTCTATTAGAATTCAGGATACAAAGTGTACAGTGCTCACATTACATTATTTTTTATTATAAATATTTGCACCGTAAAAATTATAAAAGAAATAGTATTTTTCAGTTCACCTCATACAAGTACTGTAGTGCAATCTCTTTATCATGAAAGTGTAACTTACAAATGTCCATTTTTTTTGGTTACATAACTGCACTTGAAAACAAAATAACTGCACTTGAAAACAAAACAATGTAAAACTTTATAGCCTACAAGTCCACTCAGTCCTACTTCTTATTCAGCCAATCACTAAGAGAAACAAGTTTGTTTACATTTGCGGGTGATACTGCTGACTGCTTCTTATTTACAGTGTCACGTGAAAGTGAGAACAGGTGTTTGCATGACACTTTTGTAGCCAGAGTTGCAAGGTATTTATGTGCCAGATATGCTAAACATTCATATGCCCCTTTGTGCTTTGGCCACCATTCCAGAAGACATGCTTCCATGCTGATGATGCTCATTTAAAAAAATAATGCATTAATTAAATTTGCGACTGAACTCCTTGGGAAAGAATTGTATGTCTCCTGTTGTGTGTTACCCACGTTCTGCCATGTATTTCATGTCATAGCAGCCTTGGATGATGACCCAGCACATGTTTGTCTTCAGAACACTTTCACAGCAGATTTGACAAAACACAAGGAAGGTACAATGTGAGTTTTCTGCAGATAGATACAGCACTCAACCCAAGGTTTAAGAATCTGAAGCGCCTCCCAAAATCTGAGAGGGACGAGTTGCGGAGCGTGCTTTCAGATGTCATAAATGAGCAATACTCAGATGCAGAAACTACAGAACCCTGAACCACCAAAAGAAAAATCAACTTTCCCTGGTGGCATCTGACTCAGATGATGAAAATGAACATGCGTCGGTCTGCTCTGCTTTGGATCGTTATCGAGCAGAACCCGTCGTCAGAGGATGAGTGTCCACTGGAAAGACGGTTTAAGAATTGTGAAAGTAAAATGAATTATATACTAAGAATAGAAAGGATTAAAGAAATGTTGTCTGTACCTTTAAGCAAAGTTGTTGGAATGTTGCAACCAGGTGTCAGGAATACAGACATTAACATAGAACAATTGCACCGTTTAAGGGCAATTGGTGAAGCATTAGCCTTAGATCGATAACAGTTAGTAAGGAAATAGGATATGCATGCTGTGCCCCAGGTGAATTTTACTGTTTTGATATCTTTGTCCCTTTGTCTAATTCCCGCTCTTTTATCTGTATAAATAAGACTGTTTGGGCCTTGCATGGCCACTCACATTATCTGGGTGTTATTGGCGGAGCGCTGCGCTAATAAAACAGAGTGGTCTGACAAATTGTGAGTCCTGATTCTAACTTTGACAATTTGGAGGTCCCACCGAGATGGCAACCGTCTTCACTGGGGCTGTGTGATTCCTGACTGTTTTTGTGGGATGACCGTGGCAGCCGGCACCTGGGCATTTGGCCCAAGCGGTCCCCCACTAGAGCGGAAAGGCGCACAGCCACAGTGAGGTCTACGCCATCGAACCTGTTGGTTCCCACTCTGTTCTGGTAGGGATCCCGGGATCTGACATCAAGAATCTGGTCAGGTAATTATTTCTGTGTTTTGTCCGGACTGAGGACTGTCCTGTCTCTGTGTCTATCTGTCCTCTTGTGGAGTGTTTGAGTCTGGGTGCCGTCTCTGTCTGGGGATCGGGCGACCAAGGGGTTCCTGTCCCCGCGGTCTGAGTGAGTGGAATCTGCACAGTCGCAGCCGCACCGCACTTTGGGTAAAACCCCTGGTGTGAAAGCAAGGGCAATTGAGGCAGTAGTCTGTGGGCTCCTTTTGTGTGTTGCACTGGGCATCGCTCTGACGAACCTGAATTTCCTTCTTGTGTGATTGGTGTGTGAAGTCCTCCTGTACTGGTAAACAGACTTCTAAGTCGGGACAGTTCCCTAAATGAACGCCGGCTCATTTTATGTATTTAGGATGGGTCCGGACTCCTGTAAAAAGGGTCCAGACTCCTGTAAATTTCTGGGAAAATGGTCTAGGCTAACTCAGGGGGATCCCAAAACTTAGTGGCCACTGTTAAAATCTTGGAACAAAGACTGAGTGGACGTTTTAAAGAACAAACTCAGCCAACCTAAAACTAAATTGGCTAAAGGAGAGGTTAATTGTTTCATGCAGTGGTGGGAAGAGGCAAATCATAGGTGGACAAAATCAAAACTCGCTTCTCAATTATTCAAATAATAAGTTAAAAGCTTTATTAAAAGCCTCCTCTCCCATCACCAGACCAAGCGCTCCCCTTTACCCCGTTCTCCAAACCCCGGATCGATCTAACCCCCTTCATACTCCCATCTCATTGTAAAAAGGACAAAAAGCCCCTTGTTCTGTTCCCCTTTGTTGTCTGCCTCAGAAACTAATTCTTTATAGTGTCTCACTACCAATTCAGCAAGGCTGGGGGCGGGGGGACTCCTCAACTAGCCCCCACCCTTCCTGGTCCCTTTCCTTGAACACTTCTTTCAAAATTGTGAAGTGACCACAATAGCACTCACAAACGGTTCATTGGGGGTGGGGGGGAAGCAGGATCGGGCCCAGGCAAGCAACAGATAAAGAAACAGGTTGAAAGCCCTAAGGGAATAGTGTCAGGAGTAAGAAAAGCAGTAAATGCAGGCATGAATCCCTGGAACAATACTTAAAATGTTGAAATCTAAGGTAATAAAGGTGTCATTTTGGGACATAAACAAGTAATTTAAGGGAAGAGAGTGAAAAGTTAACTCTATAGAGGCTGGAGAAAATTAAGCAGTTAAACTTTGTGGAAAATGTTAAAAAGGACCATGTTAAAGAAAGAGAATTCTTGGTTTCTTTGCAGCCATTCTGAAGGGAAAATGGGCCCTTTTCCAGAAGAGTGCCTGTAAATAATCTCTCTCTCTCTCTCTCTCTCTCTCTCTCTCTCTCTCTCTCTACAGCTATGTAAAAACAAAGTAGTGTAAAAAAATGTTAAGGAAAAAAAAGTGTATGTATCTATTTGTCTGTGAAAATATGTAAAGTTCTAAGAATCTAAACCAACACATCTGGTTTGTAAAACTCCTGTTTTGTAAGTGTAAGATAAATTGATTTTGATTTTGTTTTTAATGCCACTACAAATTCATTTGACTCTTTAATTCAAAGCTGCAAAACTGACAGACCTTTTTGCAAGACACAGGTAATTAATGTTGTTTGGCTTTGGAATTTAGCATTTAACCCTTAAGGGGTAACTTGATTGTTTACAAAAATTAAAATGTTTTTAAATAAAGACCAAGTCATGGCTGCAATAGGGCAGTCAAAATCAGGAGAACAGGGAGAAATTCTGAAGTCTTCTTGTTTGTTTGTTTGTTTGTTTTGTAACAATAGCAGATAAAAGCTGTAATGAAAGAATAAGAAATTAACAATGACCCTCTGAAGCAACAGCAGAGGTGAGGTGCACAAAACAAAAGGAAGCAATGTTAAAAACACTGAGCCTTAAAATGGCTCTGTGTAATCAGACTGTCACTTTGATGAGAATACATGAAAACTCTGTAAGAACAAAAAAAACAGTTACACCTTATGTAAAAATTGATGTGGCTAATGTTTTTAAAAAGTTACAGTATAGAAGGAATGTGTATTTTCCCACGGACATGTGCCTATATTGTAGAAAGGGGTAAAAAAAAATGCAAATGAAATGTGCTGCTGAATTAAAATCCTAATAGGGCTCCAAAAAGAGCCGCAATAGGCTGTGTTTTCTTTTTCAGGCCATGTCTACATCTAAAATTTTGCAGCGCTGATTGTTACAGCTGTATTAGTACAGCTGTATAGGGCCAGCGCTGCAGAGTGGCCACACTTACAGCAACCAGTGCTGCAAGTGGTGTTAGATGTGGCCACACTGCAGCGCTGTTGGGCGGCTTCAAGGGGGGCTCCGGGAACGCGAGAGCAAACCGGGAAAGGAGACCAGCTTCGCCGCGGTTTGCTCTCGCGTTCCCCGAACCACCCTGCAAACCGCAGGGAAGGAGACCTGCTTGCTCGGGGTTCCGGGAACGAGAGAGCAAACCGGGAAAGGAGACCAGCTTCGCCGCGGTTTGCTCTCTCGTTCCCGGAGCCACCCTGCAAACCGCAGGGAAGGAGACCTGCTTGCTCGGGGTTCCAGGAACGAGAGAGCAAACCGGGAAAGGAGACCAGCTTCGCCGTGGTTTGCTCTCTCGTTCCCGGAGCCACCCTGCAAACCGCAGGGAAGGAGACCTGCTTGCTCGGGGTTCCAGGAACGAGAGAGCAAACCGGGAAAGGAGACCAGCTTCGCCGCGGTTTGCTCTCTCGTTCCCGGAGCCACCCAGCAAACCGCAGGGAAGGAGACCTGCTTGCTCGGGGTTCCGGGAACGAGAGAGCAAACCGGGAAAGGAGACCAGCTTCGCCGCGGTTTGCTCTCTCGTTCCCGGAGCCACCCAGCAAACCGCAGGGAAGGAGACCTGCTTGCTCGGGGTTCCGGGAACGAGAGAGAAAACCGGGAAAGGAGACCAGCTTCGCCGCGGTTTGCTCTCTCGTTCCCGGAGCCACCCTGCAAACCGCAGGGAAGGAGACCTGCTTGCTCGGGGTTCCGGGAACGAGAGAGCAAACCGGGAAAGGAGACCAGCTTCGCCGCAGTTTGCTCTCTCGTTCCCGGAGCCACCCTGCAAACCGCAGGGAAGGAGACCTGCTTGCTCGGGGTTCCGGGAACGAGAGAGCAAACCGGGAAAGGAGACCAGCTTCGCCGCGGTTTGCTCTCTCGTTCCTGGAGCCACCCAGCAAACCGCAGGGAAGGAGACCTGCTTGCTCGGGGTTCCGGGAACGAGAGAGAAAACCGGGAAAGGAGACCAGCTTCGCCGCGGTTTGCTCTCTCGTTCCCGGAGCCACCCTGCAAACCGCAGGGAAGGAGACCTGCTTGCTCGGGGTTCCGGGAACGAGAGAGCAAACCGGGAAAGGAGACCAGCTTCGCCGCAGTTTGCTCTCTCGTTCCCGGAGCCACCCTGCAAACCGCAGGGAAGGAGACCTGCTTGCTCGGGGTTCCGGGAACGAGAGAGCAAACCGGGAAAGGAGACCAGCTTCGCCGCGGTTTGCTCTCTCGTTCCTGGAGCCACCCTGCAAACCGCAGGGAAGGAGACCTGCTTGCTCGGGGTTCCAGGAACGAGAGAGCAAACCGGGAAAGGAGACCAGCTTCGCCGCAGTTTGCTCTCGCGTTCCCTGAACCCCCCTGCAAACCGCAGGGAAGGAGACCTGCTTGCTCGGGGTTCTGGGAACGAGAGAGCAAACCGGGAAAGGAGACCAGCTTGATTACCAGAGGCTTCCTCCTTCCACGGAGGTCAAGAAAAGCGCTGGTAAGTGTCTACATTGGATTACCAGCGCTGGATCACCAGCGCTGGATCCTCTACACCCGAGACAAAACGGGAGTACGGCCAGCGCTGCAAACAGGGAGTTGCAGCGATGGTGATGCCCTGCAGATGTGTACACCTTCAAAGTTGCAGCGCTGTAACTCCCTCACCAGCGCTGCAACTTTCTGATGTAGACAAGCCCTCAGATTCCTGTATGTTAAGACAGAGAGTCTCTGAGCTCTGCTGATGGCTTTGAATCCAAAAGCCTAGCCTGTGTTTATGCAAATTACCTAACTGATAAAAAAAGGTAAGAACTGCCAGCACAAAAGAAGCTGCAAATAAAAAACATACCTGGTCAGCAAACAAACAAATTGCCTACATAAAAGGCATGGTATAACAAAATACCTTTTATAGATTTGATGCTACTGTTACTGTTAATATTAAACATTAAAATAACTTTAATGTTAGTAAGTACCCCTGTAACAACTTGTAGTGTGTATGATTTTTGGAAAAATCCTTTAAAGTAAAGTAATATGGTAATGATGCTTCTCAGCTATTACCTGTGAATAAACTTAAAGCTTAACATAGCAGGGAAAACATTACAAACTTGGTCTGCTATATAAGAGAAAAAACTTGAGGTACACAACCTCATAAATTTAATAACTAAACAGTGAAATAATTTCCGCATAACCCTTAAAAAGTAGAAGCCATTAAAACCTGGCCTGCCTATAGAACAAACAAACACAAGAAAATATGGGAGTAATTCCTCTGTTTTGCCTGCAATCAGCAAGGGTATTTGTAAAAGAAAGAAATCTTAAGTAATAATCAATGCCACCCCAAAAGGGGTAGAAAAATGTTATTTTTGTCTTTCAGATAATCCAAAGTACTGTATAAAGGGCTATGTGTACCTGTTAATTCTTGGGGAAAAGTGTTTAAAAAGTGTTAGCAACCCACCAGAAGACAAATGTAAATATAATATAAGTACTGTGTTTACCAATACTTACATTTACTATTTGCCACAACAACAACAACAACAGAAAGTCTCCGCTTACTGTAAGCACTGATTTAGCTGAGTTCTCTATCAAGCTTGGCACTGAATGGCAAACAGTTACCAATCATCTGTTAAAAGGTAAAAAGGTAACATAGTTCCAAAAAAAAAAAAAAAGATGTGGAAAACTGGACCATTCATATTATACACACAAATGGGGACATGTTAAGAATTGCCACTACAGAAAAACATAACAGCTTGCCATTGGTATAACATATTTTCTGGATGGTTTCCCACAACTACTGGCATACTAATGTTACTACCCCTAATTGTGTTTTTGGTTTTAAATTGTATGTGTGTAATTGAAATGTTTAAAATGTGCTGGTGGATAAAACAAATGTGTACAAAGCTAAAGCCACAGGCCCAAATCACCTCCCAGTATTTTCTATTACATGGACTAAATAAGAAGTGACACTGGCGATTAATAATCTTAGGCCATGTCTACATCTAAAATTTTGCAGCGCTGGTTGTTACAGCTGTATTAGTACAGCTGTATAGGGCCAGCGCTGCAGAGTGGCCACACTTACAGCAACCAGCGCTGCAAGTGGTGTTAGATGTGGCCACACTGCAGCGCTGTTGGGCGGCTTCAAGGGGGGTTCCGGGACCGAGAGAGCAAACCGGGAAAGGAAACCAGCTTCGCCGCGGTTTGCTCTCTCGGTCCCGGAGCCAGCCAGCAAACCGCAGGGAAGGAGACCTGCTTGCTCGGGGTTCCGGGACCGAGAGAGCAAACCGGGAACGCCGCGGTTTGCTCTCTCGGTCCCGGAGCCAGCCAGCAAACCGCGGGGAAGGAGACCTGCTTGCTCGGGGTTCCGGGACCGAGAGAGCAAACCGGGAACGCCGCGGTTTGCTCTCTCGGTCCCGGAGCCAGCCAGCAAACCGCGGGGAAGGAGACCTGCTTGCTCGGGGTTCCGGGACCGAGAGAGCAAACCGGGAACGCCGCGGTTTGCTCTCTCGGTCCCGGAGCCAGCCAGCAAACCGCGGGGAAGGAGACCTGCTTGCTCGGGGTTCCGGGACCGAGAGAGCAAACCGGGAACGCCGCGGTTTGCTCTCTCGGTCCCGGAGCCAGCCAGCAAACCGCGGGGAAGGAGACCTGCTTGCTCGGGGTTCCGGGACCGAGAGAGCAAACCGCGGCGAAGCTGGTTTCCTTTCCCGGTTTGCTCTCTCGGTCCCGGAACCCCGAGCAAGCAGGTCTCCTTCCCCGCGGTTTGCTGGCTGGCTCCGGGACCGAGAGAGCAAACCGCGGCGTTCCCGGTTTGCTCTCTCGGTCCCGGAACCCCGAGCAAGCAGGTCTCCTTCCCTGCGGTTTGCTGGCTGGCTCCGGGACCGAGAGAGCAAACCGGGAAAGGAAACCAGCTTGATTACCAGAGGCTTCCTCCTTCCACGGAGATCAAGAAAAGCGCTGGTGAGTGTCTACATTGCATTACCAGCGCTGGATCACCAGCGCTGGATCCTCTACACCCGAGACAAAACGGGAGTACGGCCAGCGCTGCAAACAGGGAGTTGCAGCGCTGGTGATGCCCTGCAGATGTGGACACTCTCAAAGTTGCAGCGCTGTAACTCCCTCACCAGCGCTGCAACTTTCTGATGTAGACAAGCCCTTAGTGTCAAAAGGGGGATATGTAGGAGTAGGATTTTATAATGTCCCATAAGAATTAAAGTATAATTTAATTTCATCCTGCTAGCCACCTTTTTTAAATAGCAGAAAGAACTGACCCCCTGGGACTATAAGATTCTGTTTTCCCATATGCATTACAAATTGGGCCCTCTCTAACTCTTTGTTTTAAGATTTAGGTAGTAAGAGACAAAATTCTCTATTGTGTCTATGTTAAGTAAATTAGAGAAACATTGAAGGCCTGGGTCTCAATGTAAATTGTCTTAGTTATCAATTGTAAAACTTAGCAAGGTTTAATTTGCAATGCTTTTTGTTCTATATAAAATACTACTGTTTGTATTCTCTGGCCATGTCTACATCTAAAATTTTGCAGCGCTGGTTGTTACAGCTGTATTAGTACAGCTGTATAGGGCCAGCGCTGCAGAGTGGCCACACTTACAGCAACCAGCGCTGCAAGTGGTGTTAGATGTGGCCACACTGCAGCGCTGTTGGGCGGCTTCAAGGGGGGTTCGGGGAATGCGAGAGCAAACCGGGAAAGGAGACCAGCTTCGCCGCGGTTTGCTCTCGCGTTCCCCGAACCACCCTGCAAACCGCAGGGAAGGAGACCTGCTTGCTCGGGGGTTCGGGGAACGAGAGAGCAATCCGGGAAAGGAGACCAGCTTCGCCGCGGTTTGCTCTCGCGTTCCCCGAACCACCCTGCAAACCGCAGGGAAGGAGACCTGCTTGTTCGGGGAACGCGAGAGCAAACCGGGGAAGGAGACCAGCTTCGCCGCGGTTTGCTCTCGCGTTCCTCGAACCACCCTGCAAACCGCAGGGAAGGAGACCTGCTTGCTCGGGGGTTCGGGGAACGAGAGAGCAAACCGGGGAAGGAGACCAGCTTCGCTGCGGTTTGCTCTCGCATTCCCCGAACCATCCTGCAAACCGTAGGGAAGGAGACCTGCTTGTTCGGGGAACGCGAGAGCAAACCGGGGAAGGAGACCAGCTGTGCCGCGGTTTGCTCTCGCGTTCCCCGAACCACCCTGCAAACCGCAGGGAAGGAGACCTGCTTGCTTGGGGTTCGGGGAACGCGAGAGCAAACCGGGAAAGGAGACCAGCTTTGCCGCGGTTTGCTCTCGCGTTCCCCGAACCACCCAGCAAACCTCAGGGAAGGAGACCTGCTTGCTCGGGGTTCGGGGAACGCGAGAGCAAGCTGGGGAAGGAGACCAGTTTGATTACCAGAGGCTTCCTCAGGTATGCTGGGATACCTGCTTATTCCACGGAGGTCAAGAAAAGCGCTGGTAAGTGTCTATACTTGATTACCAGCGCTGGATCACCAGCGCTGGATCCTCTACACCCGAGACAAAACGGGAGTACGGCCAGCGCTGCAAACAGGGAGTTGCAGCGCTGGTGGTGCCCTGCAGATGTGTACACCTCCTAAGTTGCAGCGCTGTAACTCCCTCACCAGCGCTGCAACTTTCTGATGTAGACAAGCCCTCAATCTATTTGTGTGAATGAGGAATGTATGCATCAGGAAAAGATAAGGTGTGAAGGCCATTGTTACAGCCAGAGTCAAGGGACAGCTGTTAAACTGTCTGGCATCTCAGGGTATGTCTACATCTACAATTTTGCAGCGCTGGTTGTTACAGCTGTATTAGTACAGCTGTATAGGGCCAGCGCTGCAGAGTGGCCACACTTACAGCAACCAGCGCTGCAAGTGGTGTTAGATGTGGCCACACTGCAGCGCTGTTGGGCGGCTTCAAGGGGGGTTCGGGGAACGCGAGAGCAAACCGCAGGGAAGGAGACCTGCTTGCTCGGGGATTCGGGGAACGCGAGAGCAAACCGCAGGGAAGGAGACCTGCTTGCACGGGGGTTCGGGGAACGCGAGAGCAAACCGAGGAAGGAGACCAGCTTCGCCGCGGTTTGCTCTCGCGTTCCCCGAACCCCCCTGCAAACCGCAGGGAAGGAGACCTGCTTGCACGGGGGGTTGGGGAACGCGAGAGCAAACCGCAGGGAAGGAGACCTGCTTGCTCGGGGGTTCGGGGAACGCGAGAGCAAACCAGGGAAGGAGACCTGCTTGATTACCAGAGGCTTCCTCAGGTATGCTGGGATACCTGCTTATTCCACGGAGGTCAAGAAAAGCGCTGGTAAGTGTCTACACTTGATTACCAGCGCTGGATCACCAGCGCTGGATCCTCTACACCCGAGACAAAACGGGAGTACGGCCAGTGCTGCAAACAGGGAGTTGCAGCGCTGGTGATGCCCTGCAGATGTGTACACCTCCTAAGTTGCAGCGCTGTAACCCCCTCACCAGCGCTGCAACTTTTGTGATGTAGACAAACCCTCAGAGTGGATACATGTTTCGCAGTGTAAGAATGCACAGACCCCAGTGAACCAATCATCACCTCAGGACCACGCAGAGTCAATTTTTTGGCTCCAGAAGAAGACGTAGAGCAACAGCCTGCAATACCTTACAATCTACGCTCTCGTAAGGGTTGCCAGAAGCAGATGACTACATAAAGCAAGGCCCAAGAAGAAGCAGTAGTGAGCCTAGCGCCTGCTGCCTGGTGGACATAAAACTGTGACTGCAGTTCCCTCAGTTGAGGTTGTCAGAACCAGAAGGGCCCTGCCTCCAACATGCGCCTCTCGTGGTACCTGTTCTTCGGCTGCTGGTGTCTTAAGGTCTGGGGAGTCCACAATGACAATTCTTTTATCCAGCAGCAAGTGTGGATAGCTCAGACCCTTATTATTTCTAAATGCTGGGTCTGCAGCCACATCCCAGCCCAATCTCAAACTGGTGTTCCTGTCCTGGCTATCCCACTCAATTCCCCAGACCTCACTGGAGGACCTTGTCCATTTAACACAATATGGAACAGTAATGACACCTGGGAAGAGGCTATTGGCAGTTTCTTTACCCCACTTGGGGGAGCAATACACCAAGCAAAAAGGCTCCTAAGTAGTTAAATAATGGCAAATAAAACCAGACAAAGTTTAAAAGCCCTGGCCAAAGAAATAGGGGTGATCAGACAGGTTGCCCTCCAAAACCGTCAAGCATTAGACATAGTGCTGGCGGCCAAAGGAGGAACCTGGGCTGTCATTGAAAAAAAATGTTGTGTGTTTATACCTGACAATACCAACGAGGTAATAAATCACGCTAGCCACTTAGAACAAATCGCATATCTTCCTCATGAAGAGCTGAGTTCTTTATGAAAGTGGCTAAGTAACCTGTTCAATTTCTCTGGCACAGGAAACTGGTTGTTTCAGGAAGCCCTAACTATCCTGTTTGGAATCTTAGTGATTTTTGTATGCTTTCAGTTAATCTCCTGTTGCATCCAAAATGGTGTAAGACATGCCACACAGATGACTGCCCCAAAACAGAGTGCTAATATAATAATTTTAAATATCGCTGATAAACTAAAAAATAAGGAACGGTTAATTTGTGGAACTCAGTAAGGGTTGGTCATGGCGTACGCCTGACCAAAAGGAGGGATTGTGAAAGTAAAATGAATTATATAGTAAGAATAGAAAGGATTAAAGAAATGTTGTCTGTACCTTTAAGCAAAGTTGTTGGAATGTTGCAACCAGGTGTCAGGAATACAGACATTAACATAGAGCAATTGCACCGTTTAAGGGCAATTGGTGAAGCATTAGCCTTAGATCGATAACAGTTAGTAAGGAAATAGGATATGCATGCTGTGCCCCAGGTGAATTTTACTGTTTTGATATCTTTGTCCCTTTGTCTAATTCCCGCTCTTTTATCCGTATAAATAAGACTGTTTGGGCCTTGCATGGCCGCTCACATTATCTGGGTGTTATTGGCGGAGCGCTGCGCTAATAAAACAGAGTGGTCTGACAAATTGTGAGTCCTGATTCTAACTTTGACAGAATGAAGGGACATATGAATCTTTAGCTCATCTGGCAAGTAAATGTCTTGCAGTGCCGGCTACAACAGTGCCATGCAAAAGTCTGTTCTCACTTTGAGGTGACATTGATTACAATTTGCAGGAGATAATGCTGCCCGCTTTTTGTTTACAAACTCATTTGTCTGAGCAGTTGGCTGAAGTAGGACTGAATGAACCTATAGACTCTAAAGTTTTACATTTGTTTTATTTTTTAATACAGTTATTTTTTGTACATAATTTTACATTTGTAAGTTCAACTTCCATGATAAAGAGATTGCACTACAGTACTTGTATTAGGTGAATTGAAATATACTATTTCTTTTTTTGCAGTGCAAATATTTGTAATAAAAAATATAAAGTGAGCACTGTACTCTTTGTAATCAACATATTTGAGAATATAGAAAACATCTAAAAATATTTAAATAAATCATACTATATTATTGTTTAACAGTGCGATTAAATTTTTTAACTGCTTGACAGGTCTAATTTGTATTATAAATTACATTAAGGGTGCCTAAGAGGAAATGGATAGACACTCCTATTTATTCTAAATAAATCAAATTAGGATGTGATGTCACCATCAACAGCCCCATGCATTAGTGTTAAATTGATGCTGTGCTAGTCCATCCAGAGGTAGATTATACTGTATAGTATTAATTTTGTTTGGCCTGAAGCAGGTGGCACAACGATAACCAGCTAGACAGGAAATGCTGTTCTCTGCTGTCAAGATATTACCATTGACTGGAAACCCCATTAGGGCACCTGACAGGAAACAGTGCAGGGGAAGTGTCAATTTTAAATTTAAATTAAAATGAAGTCTAGGAAGAAGTGGAAAGGGCAGATTAAAGATACCACTGAGAAAAAATCCACTGACTGTGGTTTAGCTGTCTGGTGCGGTTTGTGTTGAAGGTACAATTTGGGATTACTTTGTTTGTGACCAACACAGTAACTAGCACAATTTTTAATGCAATGCAATAGCTGATACATTTGCTTTTGAGAGCTAGTTTTATAAAATGGGGAAGAAGCACAACAAGTCCTTGATGTCATCAATAAATAGAGAATCGCTTCATTAGTAGTATTGGAATGATCATTAATTAGAACTAACTTATTGAAGCTGGAGTTGAGTGGGTTGGGGGAGAACCTACACGCATACCTAGGACTATCATGCCCATAAGCAGAGGAAGAGGAGGACAAAGTGGCTGCCCTTCTTTGGGGTCTGATTCACCAAGGCACTTCTGGATGTCCCTAACTTTAAGCATGTGAGTATCCCCAGTGAGGTCAATGGGATTACTCACGTGTTTAATAAGTACCTTGCTGGATGAGGGCCCTAGAGCTTATTTTCTCATTGACTGTGCAAGCTGAAGAAGTATACTGTGCAATGCCACTTTTCCTGTTTAAGATGAGAAGGACCGGCTGTAAAGCAAAGTGACAGGCACAGTTTTTTTATTTGAGTATTCATTAATAGTACTCAGTGTTTGCACCTAGCAGACATGAAACTAATTAACCAGGAAAAGAGTTGTCATGGTTCTTTGGCCTGTGATATGCAGATCAGACTAGATGGCCATAATGGTTCCTTTTGGCCTCAAAAGTCTATGGATTTTATTAATTTCATTCATTGGTTATCTTTGTTTTTTAAAAAAGGCACTGATAACTTTAGATCTGTTCCTATTGAGAAAGCTCCTTTTGATTTCCCCATATAATTATAATTACTGCACAGCACCCAGGGCCAGCTCTAACTTTTTTGCCACCTCAAGCGCCAGGAAAAAAAAAAAAAGGCACTGCCCCACCGTAACAACCCTCCCCCCGAGCGCTGCGCCGCCCCGCTGTAACAACTCCCCCTGAGCGCCACCCAGCCGAAACAAACAAGAAAAACCTCGAGCGCCGCCCCGCCACCCAAAGATTGGCTGCCCCTTACAAGGTGCTTCCCCAAGCATGTGATTGGTCGGCCAGTGCCTGGAGCTGGCCCTGACAGCAGCAGATAGCAGTTTTGAGCTTTGCTGTTTTTCCAGAAAGGGCAGGGGAGTCACACAAGGTATAGTAAGTGGAAGATTTAAATATGTCAGGGTACCTTAAAAATCAGGAATCGAATAAATAAGGCTGTATATACCAATATGGACATGGAGAGGGGCTTTTAAAATGTTACTCCATCATATGGGTTTATGGTAATTGTATGGGACTGGGAATTGCCAGAACCCATGACCAAGGTCCATGTGGTGCCACAGTTCCCCACAAACTCAGTTTACATCTGTCATTCCATTAGCTCCCATGATGTAACAAGTCTGGCTTTTTAATGTCTCCAAGAATCATTTGACACACCGAAGTAACACAAGATCTGGCCATCGCACTGAAACTTATTTCCTGGATGGCCAGAATATTGCAAGGCAATATATTATGACCTCTGCGCCCCAAAATTGATCCTTTTGTGTTTACATTTTTCCATTGGCTTTTTCAATGTCAAATATTGAACTACATTGCATTATCCAAGTTTGTGTGACTAATAGGGTTTGTGGCTTTATTCAGATATCTGCAGGACTCAAATACACAGTCCTAATGATGAGTATATTCCTGAAGCAGAAATGCTATGAGTGCTATCAGTGACTTCTGAGCCCTTTTATGGCTAGTGGGATGCGCATGTTAAAAGCTTTATATATAAAGCAGCCAACACCAGAAGAAAGCTCTTGATCTCACTCCACTGACTTGCAGGGAGATTATATTGCACCTAGCCATTCAGCCAAGCCTCTCTCCTAGAGATATTCCCTCTCACCAATTGTCTGAGGCCTTGGAAAGCATAAAAGATGACTCAGTAAATACCTTCTCTAAACTCTTATCCAGCAAGGATCAAACTGTGAAAAAAATTAAGTCAGAGGAAAAAGGCATAAGAGCCAGCTTCGGCTGTAATCACCCCATGAGCCTCTCCTTCCTCATTTTATAGGAGCATTCATGAGGAAGCTTCAAATCAGACTGAGTGCCGATCGTATCAAATGAATTTCTGAAATCTGTATTCAGAGCCCCTTGCCACCTCCTGAGTCAGGTCCATTTTTAGCTTTAGAGTAATGCAGTGCTTGTATGATTTATTACACAAAATGTTCTGCCAGCAGAAAGGATCAAGAGTAGGTGGGTCCTTTACATTTGTTATCTAATTCTTTTGAATATTAGAGGCTATTAAAAAAGCCTTTTTCATTTGTGCAGCAGGGCTTTACCTTTTATACTGGAACTGAAATAACGTGTGCGAAAGCTACATAGATAGGTGCTGGGGGTGCTGCCACATTCCTGGGCTTGAAATGGATTCCATGATATTCAGGTTTACGGTTTGGTTCAGTGGCTCTCAGCTCCCCTAAAAATTTTACCAGCACCCCCGGCTATGTGACCCACATCCCCACACAGAGGGTGAAATTGTGTTAACACTTAAGTCAGTGACAAAACTCCCATTGTCTTCAATAGAGCCAGGATTTTATCTATATTATCCTCATTACCAGAAATCTTGATGCCCACCCAATGCTACGTGAGTGGTCAGCTAGACTTCTAATCTACTATTTTGCTCCTTGTCTATAACAGGCATGTTATCGGGAGGGGCTGAGGCTGGCTGAATATGTGTCACCTTCACTGCTGTTCTGCCCAATTTCCCCCTTATTTCCTGTCTTTTAAAAGCATATTCCATTGAAGTCACTAGAGCAGTTATACAAAATCAGGTTTTACTGTTGTCAGAGGAGGTTCATGTATGCTAGATCAGGCCCGTGTTTCTAGAGGGTCAGACCTGGGGACTGAAAACAGGTACGAGGGTGAAGGCTGGATGTAGAGTCAGGACTGCACCAATGGCAGTGCTGAAAGCTGGGTCCAGGGACAGGCTGTGGGTCAGAGTCTGGGTCATAAGAACATAAGAATTGCCATACTGGGTCAAACTAAAGGTCCATCTAGCCCAGTATCCTGTCTTCTGACAGTGGACAGTGCCAGATTTTTCAAAGGGAATGAGTAGAACAAGGCAAAAGTCAAGTCATCCAGTCCCAGCATGTAGCAGTCAGAAATTTAGGAATATCCAGTGCATAGAGCTGGATCCCTGACCATCTTAGCTAATAGCCACTGATGGACTTATCCTCCATGAATTCATCTAATTTTTTTTTAATCCAGTTATAGTTTTGGCATTCACAACATTCCCCTGGCAACAAGTTCCACAGGTTGACTGTACCTTCTGTGAAAAAATACTTCCTTTTGTTTGTTTTAAACCTGCTGCCTATTAGAGTCATAGTCTGTAGACAAGTCAAATGAGGATCAGAGTTGGCGTCTGGATGCAGGCCAACGGTCAAAGCCGGGTCAGAGTTAATCCAAAAGCCTGGGGGTCAGGAGGCGAGGGCAGGACTGGAGCGGCTCAGGAATGGGTCTGGAACAAGGATGGGACAGGAATAGAGACAAGACGGAGGCCAGGCTGGAAACCTCGGGAGTCTGTAACATCACAAGGCAGCAGGGTTCCTAGTTGAGTGGTGCTGTTGCAGCTCTGGCAGTGAGAGTGAAATATCTGTGCCTGGGGATCACCTGCAGTATTGCCAACTTCATGAGGTCAAAAATCATGAATCAGACCCCTAAAAATCATGAGATTTAAAAAAAAAATCGCATGATTTTTGTGCCAAAAAATTACATTGTTTCTTTAGGTCAGTGTCTTGATTTTTAACTCCCCCGTCCATCCCATGGGTGTGTGCATGTGGTAATTAGTGTTGCCTGCTCTCCATGTATTGGATAAGGTGATTTGGCCCCTGCTGCATGAGGTCTTGTCCCCACATCTGCCCCTTTCCCGCCTGTCAATTAATACTGTCACAGAGCTCGTCAGTTCTGTTCCCACACAACCCCACTGAATTCAGCTCCCTTCAGTTCAGTCCCCTGGCCCCATCATCACCATTCCATCAGTTCAGCCCCTCTACCCTATTGACCCCCACTGCCCTCAGTTCACCCTCCCAGCACTTAGCCCATCCATCAGCCCCCATCCTCCTTACCCCACCCCTCTGCAGCCCCCAGGCCATAGTTCAGCCCTCCATGCCTCACCTCTGCTCCTCTTGTAGCTGGCATTTCAAGGTATTTATGTGTCAGATATGATAAACATTCATATGACCCTGTATGCTTCGGCCACCATTCCAGAAGACATGCTTCCATGCTGATGATCTGTTAATTAAATTTGCGACTGAACTCCTTGGGGGAGAACTGTACGTCTCCTGTTCTGTTTTATCCACATTCTGCTATATATTTTGTGTTATAGTAGTCTTGGATGATGACCCAGCACACGTTCGTTTTAAGAATACTTTCACAGCAGATCTGACAAAACGTAAAGAAGGTACCAATGTGCAATTTCTAATCTCAAATAGTAACCAAACTTGTTTGTCTGAGCGATTGGCTGAACAGGAAGTAGGACTGAGTGGACTTGTAGGTTCTAAAGTTTTACATTGTTTTATTTTTGAATCCTGTTATTTTTTGTACATAATTCTACATTTGTAAGTTCAACTTTCATTATAAAGAGATTGCACTACAGTACTTGTGTTAGGTGAATTGAAATATACTATTTGTTTTGTTTTTTACAGTGCAGATATTTGTAATAGAATACCCTAGTATGAAAATGAAAGATGGGGCCAGGTTCACCCCTGTGGGAACTGAGGGTAGCTACCAGTTATAAGAATCGATGCTGCTGGAGTCTAGTACTTAAAGGCAGCAGGAGGACCCTCCACTGTGGGTTTCTTTCTCACAGGCATTCAGGGCCATCCTTAGGCATATGCAGCTTACGTGGCTGTGTAGGCAGCTGAAATTTTGGGGCACCCCCTGGGCCTTAGTATCTACTAGAGTGACCAGACAGCAAGTGTGAAAAATCGGGATGGGGTAGGGGGGTAATAGGTGCCCATATAAGACAAAGCCCCAAATATTGGGACTGTCCCTATAAAATTGGGACATGTGATCACCCTAGTGTCCACCCACTCACCTCGTCCAGTTCTAATTGACCCCCACACCCTTCCTGCAGGCTCCCACCACAGCTGGCTGCTGAAACCTGGTGAGTCTTCCTCTAGAGGGGATCTAGTACTTAAAAGTGAAAATGCCTGCCAGACCTATTAGCACAACATTGAAACTGTTAAAGAGCCAGTCAAGTGGTAATGAAGCCATTTAACAGGCCTTTGCCAACCTCCAGGTGTATACTGTCATTTTCTGAATTTAGTGACAAAAATAGTAGTAATATTTACTCCGAACATGTTACTCTACAGGACCTCAGTGTAAAATATTTCATTTGTGTGTTGCTGAAGATTATAAAATCACATCTCCAAAAAATCCTTGGATAGATTTTTAGATGCACAATCTGAATATTCAGCTTTACCCTTAAATGCTTGGATTTTCATGCATATCGTTTTTTAAATAAATCCTTCAAAAGACCACTCTTATCTAAAATACACATGCGAGCCTGGCCTACCATCGGGCATAAGGGCACAGTTTAATAATAATACCGCATAGGGCCCCGTAAATCCTAAGGACAGCCCAGAGATCTGGCACTCACTGTTCACACTTTTGTTATTGAAAAGTTTTGTATTAAAGTTGAAAAAACAAAAATAGACACATCCAGCAACTGGTCTGAAATTCAATACTGGCTCTGAACAAAAGGCTATGAAAATGCTCCCCAGGTTCAGAAAAGGTGATTCAGAGGCAGGGACTGGGTACTTTACCTGGTCTTCTACAAAAAGGAAGAGGGGTTAAACCATCAAAACCAAGACTAAAATATTTTATTAAGATGATGATAAAAAAAAGTGAATGGTATAGAGTTTAAGCATAGAAGTCTCTGGTTATCAGGGAATAACATACCGATTATCGAGGGTGAAAAGTTTAGTTTAAGATCAGGTGGCATAAGGAATACTGTGACAAAGTTCCTCCTTTTACCTTGGTGGGTCCTGTGCTTATTGGCGGATTTACTCACCTCAGTGCTCTTCCCCTCTGGTGGAACCTACAATCTGAGTCAACTCCTCCTGTGTCTGATCAGGAGTTGCGAGGTTTGGGGGGAACCCGGGCCCGCCCTCTACTCCAGGTTCCAGCCCAGGGCCCTGTGGATCGCAGCTGTCTATAGTGCCTCCTGTAACAGCTGCATGACAGCTACAACTCCCTGGCCTACTTCCCCATGGCCTCCTCCAAACACCTTCTTTATCCTCACCACAGGACCTTCCTTGGTGTCTGATAATGCTTGATTGTCTGATAATTCCTCAATCCTCCAGTAGCACACCCTCTCGGTCTCAGCTCCTTGCACCTCTTGCTCCCAGCTCCTCACACGTGCTTCCTTTCCTCTGGCTTCCTCTCACCTGACTGGAGTGAGCTTCTTTTTAAACCCAGGTGCCCTGATTAGCCTGCCTTGATTGGCTGCAGATATTTTAATCAATGTAGCTATCTCCACTGCCTTCTAGAATTGGCCCCAGGTGCCTTGATTAACCTGGAGCACCTGCCATTTGGTTACCATGGTACTAGGGATTTGTTTAGCCTGGGGCTAACATACCTGTTCCTCAGTACTTTACTGTAGCCATCCGGCCTTGCCCCATCACATATCCCTCCCCTCACCCCCCCGCTCAACACCATAGGGTTGGGCAACTTGGGACGCCAGGCAGTGTGCTCGTGAAAGACCATCAGCATTGCCGTGGTGGCATCCAGCCCTGTGCCGTATGCGGAACTGGAATGGTTGGAGGAATAAGAACCACCTGGTGACCCTTGCATTCTTTTCCTTATTTCTTTGCATCCACTGGAGGGGTGCATGGTCCGTCACAAGAGTAAATCGCCGGCCTAAGAGGTAATAACGCAGTGTCTCCATGGCCCATTTGACAGCAAGGCATTCTCTCTTGACTATTGCATACTTCTGTTCTCTTGGGAGCAGCTTTCTGCTTAGGTGGAGGATTGGGTGTTGTTCTTCTCCAATCGTTTGTGACAGAACCGCCCCCAACCCCACCTCAGAAGCATCTGTCTGTAAAATAAATTCCTTGGCAAAGTCCGGGGCTTTGAGTATGGAGTCATTACAGAGGGTTGTCCGAAGGTCTAAAAATGCCTCCTCTGTTGCGTTGGTCCACTTCCCATGTCTGGACCTCGGGCCTTCACCAATTCCGTTAGAGGACTTGCCCTACTGGCAAAGTGGGGAATAAAACATCGGTAGTAGCCTACCATGCCTAGGAATGCACGGACCTGCTTCTTTCAGGTCGGCCGGGGCCAGTTTTGAATCGGCTCTAGCTTATTAGTTTGGGGCTTCACTATACCCCTTCCTACAATATATCCCAGGTACCTAGCCTCTGCTAGTCCTATGGCACATTTAGCAGAATGAGCGGTGAGGCCAGCCCGTCTTAAGGTGCATAGTACTGCCTCAACTTTCTCCAAGTGGGTTCCCTAGTCTGGCGTATGGATGATGACATCATCTAGGTATGCAGCTGCATAACTAGTATGGGGGTGCAGCAGCTTATCCATGAGGCGCTGGAATGTGGCTGGGGCCCCATGTAACCCAAAAGGGAGGACAGTGTACTGGAATAGCCCATCTGGGGTGGAGAACGCTGTCTTTTCTTTAGCTTCTTTGGTCAGGGGAATCTGCCAATACTCTTTTGTCAGATCTAGTGTAGTCAAGAATCGGGCACTACCAAGTCGGTCAACCAGTTCATCGATGCGTGGTATGGGGTATGCATCGAGTTGGGATACTTCATTCAGTCGGCGAAAGTCATTACAGAATCTCGTGGTACCATCAGGTTTGGGCACTAGAACAATTGGACTGCACCACTGACTGTAGGATTCTTCAATAATGCCTAGTTCTAACAACATTTTCTTTACTTTGGCCTTGATTACTTCTTTTTTGGCTGCTGGGATTTGGTAGGGTCTCAGTGTTACCTTGGCTCCGGGGATAGTGCGGATATGGTGATAGGTCTCAGTCGTCTGCCCCGGTTTTGTAGAGAATACATCTTGGTTGCGATTAATCATGTCGGCTGCCTCGAGTTTTTGGATTGGCGTCAAGTCGGGTGATATCTCACTTGCTCATGTAAGTTATCCTCCTGGGGAAGGGTCTCCTGGGTGACTAAGCATGCCTCTCGATCATGCCAAGGTTTTAGAAGATTGATGTGGTAAATTTGCTCTGGTTTCCTGCGACCTGGCTGCCGCACCTTATAGTTTACCTCTCCCATGGCTTCAATCACTTCATAGGGTCCCTGCTACTGGGCCAAGAGCTTGCTTTCTGCTGTGGGCACCAGGACCATTACTCAATCCCCTGATTGGAACCATCGAAGCTTTGCTTGGTGGTTATAATGGGTCCATTGGGTCTCCTGTGCTTTCTCCAAGTGTTCCCGTACAATGGGTGTAACTCGGGCTATCTGATCCATCATCTGTAGTACATGCTTGACTATATTCTTTCCGGGATTTGGCTCCTCTTCCCAGGCTTCTCTGGCTATATCCAATATGCCTCGGGGGTGGCACCCATATAGTAGTTCAAATGGAAAGAAACCTGTGGAGGCTTGTGGAACTTCTTGGATTGCAAACATGAGGTAAGGCAATAGGGTATCCTAGTCTTTCCCATCCTGGCTAACCACTTTCCTGATCATGGCCTTGAGGATCTATCATAAACAGATAAGAAGTAAGAGTTAATAGAACAGAAGTACTTCATATCTCTTTTGCCTGTAAAGGGTTAACAACATCAGTGAGCCTGGCTGTCACCTGACCAGAGAACCAATCAGGGGACAGGATACTTACAAATCTTGAGGGAGGGAAGTTTTTGTGTGTGCTGTTAGATTTTGGTTGTTCACTCTGGGGGCTCAGAGGGACCAGACGTGCAACCAGGTTTCTCTCCAATCTCTCCGATACAGGCTCTTATAAGTTCAGAATAGTGAGTACGAGGTAGATAAAGCGAGTTAGGCTTATGGTTGTTTTCTTTACTTGCAAATGTGTATTTGGCTGGAAGGAGTTCAAATGTGTATTTTGCTGAAAGGATTTTAATTTGTACTTGTATACTTAGGCTGGGAGGGTATTCCCAGTGTCTATAGCTGAAAGACTGTACCTATTCCATTTTAAATTTACAAAGATAATTTTTACTGTTTTTTACTTTCTTTAATTAAAAGCTTTTCTTGTTTAAGAACCTGATTGTTTTTTTTATTCTGGAGAGACCCCAGGGGACTGGGTTTGGATTCACCAGGGAATTGGTGGGGAGAAAGGAGGGAAGGGGGAGAGAGAGGTTATTTTCTCTTTGTGTTAGAATTACTGTCTCCCTCAGGGAGAGTCTGGGAAGGGGAGAGAGAAGGAGGGGATTTTCCTGTCTGTTTCAAGATTCAAGGAGTTTGAATCACACAGTGATCTTCCAGGGTAACCCAGGGAGGGGAAGCCTGGGAGAGGCAACGGTGAGGGAAAGGGTTTACTTTCCTTGTGTTAAGATCCAGAGGGTCTGGGTCTTGGGGTCCCCAGGCAAGGTTTTGGGGGGACCAGAGTGTACCAGGCACTGGAATTCCTGGTTGGTGGCAGCGCTACAAGTACTAAGATGATAACTGAGCTTAGAGGAATTCATGCTGGTACCCCATCTTTTGGACGCTAAGGTTCAGAGTGGGGAATTATACTATGACTGGGTCCTATTGAACCTCTCTACAAGACCGTCTGTTTGTGGGTGTTATACAGAGGTCTGTAGGGCTTGTACGTGGAGCAATGAACAGAGATCTTTCATCAACTTGGATACGAAAGGTGTCCCTTGATCAGTCAGTATCTCCTTGGGTAGCCCAACCCGGGAAAAGATCTGTACTAGCTCCTTAGCTATTATCTTGGAAGCTGTGTTGCGTAGGGGGACGGGTTGCATAGTCTAATACAACCAGCACATGTTGGTGGCCCCGAGCTGTCTTCTCCAGGGGCCCAATCAGATCCATGGCTATGCGTTCAAATGGTACCTCTATTATTGGAAGAGGTATCAAAGGGGCCCGTAAGTGTGGGCGAGGGCTATGTAGCTGACACTCTGGACAAGAGGTGCAGTATCGCCTGACATCTTCATGTACTCCTGACCAGAAGAACCTCCGCAAGATCCTGGCCTGGGTTTTCTCTACCCCTAAGTGTCCTTCAAACAGGTGACTGTGGGCAAGGCTCAATATGGCTTTTTAATGTTTTCGTGGCACCAGAAGTTGATGTAACTCCTGCTCCTGCATTTGCACCACACAATACAGGAGATCTTTCTTCACTGTAAAGTAGGGTCCTGGACTCCGGACCTTCCCCTCCACTGGTATCCCATCTATCTCAGCCACATCTTTCCTGACATTATCATATCTAGGGTCCTCTGCCTGGTTCCGTCCGAAAGTCTCTCTCTCCCAGGACTAACCTGCCTGAGCTCCCAGGGGCCGGCTTCTGCTTCTTCCAACGGCTCATCGCCATCATAGCTAGGACCAGCCTCTGGCTCACCTTCCGTGTTGGTAGTTTCTCTGATGGCTGCTCATGTCCATCTGCCTACTAGCATGGTCTTCTGGCGCTGGGTCAGGATCTGAGTTTCCATAGCCTTTGCGGCCTTCCTTTCTTTTTTTGTCTTCCAGGCCTTTCGGGGGGCAGAGAATAGATCCTGAGAAAACTCAGAAAACATTGGGGGTTGACATTCCCCCAATGATGAGTCACTGCCAACAGGGTCTCCACCTCCCTCCAGCCTCTCCAGGGGGAGTAACTTATCAAACCCTGGATAGTCCCTCCCAAAAACTACAAGATATGGGAGTTTAGGAACTACGCCTACTGTCACCTTAATGGGGTTCCCCTGAACCTCTATCTCCACTGGGATGGTGGGATAATGGCTCATGGCCCCATGCACACACGTCACTGCTATGCGTTTGGCTTGCAGCAGCTGGCTACTTTTTACCAGCTTACCCGATATAAGGATAATAGCACTCCCCGAGTCCACAAGTGCTGTAGTCTCTGCTCCATTTATCTTCACCGGGCTGGTGTAGTTATGCGGGGCTAATGCGACACCCACAAGGTGGATAAGGGCGCATGGGACCTCCCAATCCCCCAAGTTGCATTGCATAGGCTCCTCGGTGCTGGGATACTGTGCTGCTACGTGTCCCCACTCCCCACATGCATAACATCTATAATTTGTTTCTAATTATTCTCCTATCATGTGGGCTAGGGGATTTAGTCTCAGGGTTCCCCCCACTCAGGCCAATCCCTTCCTTCTGGAGTCTCTGCTGGTTTTCAACTCCCCTCTTCCTCCACCTAGGACTCCCTAGGGGTTTGGCTGTCCCACCTTCCAGGGCTGGGGTTGGGTATTTGCTACGAAAAGGGCTTTCCTTGGGTAGTTGGGTCAATTCCTTGGCTGTCATACGTCTTTCTATCAGCATGATCATCTCATCATAGGTGGATGGATCGTTCTGGCCTACCCATTTGCAGAGATCTGGTGGCAGTGCCCTCATGTACCGGTCGATGACCAGAACCTCTAGTATCTCTTCTGGACTCCGGGACTCTGTTTGCAATCACTTTTGTGCTAGATGGACGAGGTCATGCAATTGGAACCGCGGGGTTTTGTCTTCCTGGTACCTCCACTCATGATGCCGCTGGGCCTGCACTGCAGTCGTTACTCCAGATCTGGCCAGGATCTCTGCCTTCAGCTGGGAGTAGTCTGCTGCAGCCTCTTCAGGCAGATCATGGTAGGCCTTCTGGGCCTCCCCACACAGGAATGGGGCAAGGATGCCAGACCACTGATCTCGAAGCCAGGCCTCCTGTAGGGCTGTCCTCTCAAAGGCCAGAAGGTATACCTCTACATCATCCTCCCGTGTCAGTTTCTGCAGCCAATGGCTAGCCTGTATGAGCCGCGTCCCATCATGGCCACGGTTCAGCTCTGTAAGGATCTTTACCTGGTTTACCAGTTCCCGCAACATAGCTCGGTCTTGAGCAGCCTGGTCCATCAGCAGGCTATTAGTCTCTTGCTGCAGCCTCACTGCTTCTTGCTGGGTGGCTGCCTGGACACGGGTAGCCTCCTGCTGGTCCGCCATGGCTTGTATCAGTGCCCACACTACGGCATCCATTATGGTGACAAAAAAAAAAAGTAACCCTCTCTTTTTTTTTTTTAAATCACCCTCCTCCTTCCGCTGTGCACACCAAAAGTCCCACTTTTGACACCAGTTGTGACAAAGTTCCTCCTTTACCTTGGTGGGTCCTGCGCTTATTGGCAGATTTGCTCACCTCAATGATCTTCCCTTCTGGTGGAACCTACAGTCTGAGTCAACTCCTCCTGAGTCTGATCAGGAGTTGCGAGGTTTAGGAGGAACCGGGGCCCGCCCTCTACTCCGGTCCAGACCAGGGCCCTGTGGATCGCAGCTGTCTATAGTGCCTCCTGTAACAGGTGCATGACAGCTACAACTCCCTGGCCTACTTCCCCATGGCCTCCTCCAAACACCTTCTTTATCCTCACCACAGGACCTTCCTTGGTGTCTGATAATGTTTGATTGTCTGATAATTCCTCAATCCTGCAGTAGCACACCCTCTTGGTCTCAGCTCCTTCCACCTCTTGCTCCCAGCTCCTCACACGCACTTCCTCTCCTCTGGCTTCCCCTTACCTGACTGGAATGAGCTCCTTTTTAAACCCAGGTGCCCTGATTAGCCTGCCTTGATTGGCTGCAGGTGTTTTAATCAATGTAGCTATCTCCACTGCCTTCTAGAAAGATCTTAATTGGCCCCAGGTGCCTTGATTAACCTGGAGCACCTGCCATTTGGTTACCATGGTCCTATTGGCATCCAGCGGGGGTCCTATTGGCATCCAGCGGGGGTGGGCGGGCGAAGCCCGCCCACTTCTAAAGGGCCTCCCCCCAGCCTAAGGGGAGGACCCACAGGTCTGGGACACCAAATAATTACGGGGGACAACTAATGAAAAAAACAGGATCGGGAGTGAGGTCATAGGGCTAAACGAAGGGAACCCGATGGGGACACCGAGCAGAGAACCCCGGACAACGCCCACTGCTCCTCGAAGACGTCAAGGGAGCCAGTGGACGCCGCCCAGAGGAACTCTGCCCGGATACGTGAGCAGACGGAGGAACGGAAATAGGCTCTACAGTCGCAGGAAATCCCGTCGGCCAACCTCCTCCAGTTTGGCCAGGGCCAAGAGGAGGTTGAGAAGGAGATCCCGCGACTTCGTGGGGCCACGGATGGGGAGCGTGTAGATAAAAAGGTGAGGGGAAAAGTGCAACCAAAAACGCAGGAAAATATTCAGGAGGAGCCGGAACAGGGGCTGCAACCTGGCGCACTCCAAATAAACGTGCGCCAAGGTCTCCTTCTCACCACAGAAAGGGCAGGTGCTAGGGACAGACGTGAACCGCGCCAATTACACGCCTGTGCTCACGGCTCCGTGAAGGAGCCGCCAACTGATATCCCCGGCGGGCCTCGGGACCAGGGCAGAGTACAAGCTGGCCCACCGGGGCTCCTTACCCTCGAGAGGCGGCAGGAGGTCCCGCCATTTGGTATTGGGGCGGGACGCGAGGGTGAGGTAGTGAAGGGTATGGAGCACGAGCGAGTACAGATGTTTCCGTGGCGCGGTCTGGAACAAAACCGGCTGCAGATCATGCTGCCGGCTGGATGGTACTAGGGATTTGGCCTGGGGCTAACATACCTGTTCCTCAGTACTTTACTGTAGCCATCTGGCCTTGCCCCATCACAATACATAATCTGCAAGTATATGAGACAAGGAAATTGAGCAGTTAGCCCTCTTAGGTGATTATTACATAGAAAGGATTTTATTTTGTATCCACGCTACAGAGAATTTGGCAGTAATAATCACCAATAAATGATGTGATCTAGTCTCCATATGATAAACAAAGTCCAAGTTTTCTAAAGTTGTTGCTATTTTATCTCTGAAGCAGACACTAGATAAAAGATACTGTAGGACGCCTCGTTGAAGCCCATATTTGCAACACTTCCAAGCAAATGCAGTGGTTTCTGCTGTAGGGACTTCACTATTTTCCTTCTAATTTGAACAAAATAAATCCAAACCTCCATTTAAGGTGTCCCTAGCCCCCATTCATAACATTGTTTTTGGAGCTGCCCAATTTTGGGCACTGATCTACCATTTCATGTGTTCCAAGTTAGTAACTGACTCAGTCTTTAATCTTTTATTGTACATTTTAAGAATTGGCCAGTGTACAGAACACAATGTCTATGGTGAGCAAAATGTTTATCCTAAATGTATGCAACAACACTTACACTACACCTTAGTGAATTCTGAACCTAGTGAAACAGACTGGATCGTCACCAGCAAAGAAAGCTTCTATAAATGATCAGGTGCATAAATAAATATCTTGGCTCTCTGTTCAACAGTAAATCAATAGACTTTTTTCGATTCTTAGAGATGGTTGAGATATGTTGAAGCATTTATCTATACTTTTAAGTTGTAATACAGTTTTCTCTTTATTTTGTCTGCTTTAATATTTGACCTGCTCTGATTCCCATGTAACTGTTCATCTTTCTGTTTGTCTTGCATGCAATAAAAATAAAATGAAAATATTACTGTTAGTGGAAACAAAATGGGATTTATTTCCCAGGAGCTAAAACACATCCCTGGATTGAATGATCTCTTTAAATTATGTTTCAGCAATAGCTCAAGGTACAATAGTAGTTGCTAATGCAATAAACCATTGTAATAGGAGTAGAAGTGTGTGTGTTTGTCTGAGAGAAAAGGATGATAATTGAAAGAGAACAAGTTTATCTCGAGTCATTTTAATGTCCCCGAGTTGTTGCCCAAAACAGATTGATTGTGCTTGGCATGGTAAGACTGATTCTTTAAAGCATCCTAAAGCAATGGCAGCCAGAGTAATTTCTGTGGACATTTGAGGAGTCCAAATGACAGAGAATGGCTGAGATAAATGGAAGAAAAATCAGGAGAAAACGAAGTATAAAATACATGAATGGTTACACTTAACAGAAAAATACGTTCTTTTTGAATGCTGTTAGGTATGGGGACATGGGAGATCTGGACTGAGTTCCCTGCTTTGCCACAACCTTCCTGTGACCTGGGGCAAGTCACTTATTTTCTTTGTGCCTCCGTTTTCCATCTGTAAATGGAGATATGTAAATGTCCTCAGGGGTATTGTGAGAATAAATATAAACATTGTAGGGTGCTCAGATTCTATGATAATGGGTGCCAGCTGAGAACCTGAGATAGGTAGATAAATGTGCAGAAGACATTGGGAATAGCACAGGGCCAATGAGGATGGAGATGGATGTCTGTGATAAGGTTTGTGATAAGGTTTGTAGAACCTGTTTCCTCTCCATACTCGCTTTTATGAGGCATGTTATGCCACCTATTGGTCAGTCCCAGAGTTTGTTAGAAATGCTGGGATTGACCCTTGGGAGCCCCTTTTGTTGACAGGCAGCATGAAGTTGCCCAGAGAGGATGGTATGTCCTCCTACCCCCACCCCACAATCAGGGGCCAGTGGGGAACTCCAACATCTTATTTCTCTCTTGCTGTGAGGCTTTTGTATTTCAATGTAGTAACTAAATGAATGTCACATCTGACGACGTGGATACAGAGAGTATAGCATCAGTGTAATGCTGTAGCAGTTGCTTCTTGTAGAAAGTTTGAATGGGGTACAGTCAGAGTCCCTATACTGAAGCAAAAAGGAATAATCAGTTTTCAATGGCTGATCTTTGCCTCTGAGCGAGGAAATACTACTTACCAATTAATAGTGTTCTGTTATATTTACTCATTGCAGTATAGTGTCATTACACCTACTCAGACTGTTTTCTTTAAAATGGCTTTTTACTCAAGATAGGCTGAAAAAGGGATGAGGAAGTGAGTTACATGCATGTGGAGGAGGGAGAGGATGAAGTGGTGCTTCAAAAAGAAATGATAGGTTTGACAGCCCCACATTTGAACCATCCTTAGGTCTGGAGTCCTGGCTTACAGATAGCATGTCAGTTCTGAGCTGAATACATGTGGGTAAGAATTGTCCAGGGAGGATGGCCCTGGTACTCATGAACAGAAAAAGCATATGGTCACCTTTCCTTTGAAATATCATCTAAATTATACTGCACTTTGCTATTGTGGTCTGCTTCCAAATGTAGCTCTGTAACATCACAGCACCAAGTGAAAACCAGTACCACGAAGTATTATCCTATCAAAAGAATTTGGGAGAAGCTTATATCCCATAAAATAACAAGCTATTAGGTGTTTCCTGTTTTAAAAATAGCTACATATGAATTGAATGAGCAATTCTGTAATATATCTTACACCCACTGCTAATGAGGGGGACTCACTTTCTGAGTCTACAGGATCAGGGAATTACAACAGGCAGGCAGTCGCTCCTAGAAAATGCTACATGTTGTCTCTGGACCACTGTCTGCTTTGAGGGGGGACAGAGTTTTTAAAGGTATGTAGGTGCCCAACTTCCACTGAAATCACTGGGCAGGTTCCTAAATACCTTTAAAAATCTGGCCCTAAGTGCTTTGCTGTATTGGACCCAAGAACCTTGCAGGATCAAGCTCATTGGGCAGATGTAGGCACGATTACCTGAAGTGCTCCATGCCCAACCCAGAAAAAAGGGACAGACCCAATATGCTGCCTGGATATTGGGCAGCCCTTGCACATCATCATGGAATGATGCATGTTAGTTCCACCTAGCACCCACTAGGCAGTCACAGGTCATTTTCTTCCAGATGCTCTTTGTAGTGTGCAATCCCCATGGTGCATGGTGGAGCTGCTTTCCTTTATGACATCTCAATATTATTATTTGTTAAGCACCAAAAGAGCCTTCCTTACTTCAGGTTTTTATTCATGTTTAGGAAAGGAGCAAACGATTGCAATTCATTTCACACTGACAGTGTCTCTGTTTTCTGTGCCCAGGTCCACCTTTCTCCTAGCATGGCAGGCCTGCTGTGCACATCTGAGCAGCACTCAGTGCTCAACGGGAGTGTAGCAGTACTTCATGTTCATTGTACTTTGCACTGCTTGGAACTGTGCCTAGGTGAAATTCTGTGGCTGTGTTATGCAGGTCAGACTAGATGATCACAATGACTCTTTTTGGCCTTAAAAATCTATGAATTGATGAGAAAGTTGCTCATGAGGAAACACATGACAGGTGGGATAAATAGACCCCCTCCAGGGGACAAGGATTACTATAGAGTTTCAAGTCTCCTTCACATTCTTCATTGGTTTTCTTAATGGGAATGATTTAGGAATGAGAACTTGAACCTGCAGTAAGGGATGATAAATTCCTGCAGCCTGTGCATTAAAAATATGCAGGTAAAGAAGAGGCTATAAAAATTGTAGAGAGGTTGCCCTGATTTGTGGTTGGATACTGAACTTTTGTTTAACCTGTTTCAATTATATTATCAACCTGACTTGCCCATCACTTCCTACCATGCTTTGTAAAGCAACTCCTATTGGGAATAGTGAGTCTGTAACATTTACATCAGTTGCAATCCAGTTTCTATCAACCACTCCAAGAGCCTGGGAGCTCAGCAGTTTGGGAGCTTGTGTTTAAAAACAATAGGATGCTTGAGATCAATCCTGGGGGATAAGAGTTCAATGGATTAGCACTTTAGGCTTTTGCTTCTGAGGATTAAGATTCACATTGTGATTTAGGTCATATGTTTGGGAGTTTCATCCTTGTCTCAGGTTTCAGAGTAGCAGCCGTATTAGTCTGTATCCGCAAAAAGAACAGGAGTATTTGTGGCACCTTAGAGACTAACACATTTATTTCAGCATAAACTTTCGTGGGCTACAGCTCACTTCTTCGGATGCATAGAATGGAACACACAGACAGGAGATATTTATACATACAGAGAACATGAAAAGGTGGAAGTATGCAGACTAACAGGAAGAGTCTAATCAACTGAGATGAGCTATCATCAGCAGGAGAAAAAAAACCTTTGACGTGATAATTGAGATGACCCATAGAAGGTGTGAGGAGAACTTAACATGGGGAAATAGATTCAATTAGTGTAATGACCCAACCATTCTCAGTCTCTGTTTAAACCTAAGTTAATTGTATCTAATTTGCATATTAATTCAAGTTCAGCAGTCTCTCTTTGGAGTCTGTTTTAAAAGTTTTTTTGGTTTTTGTCTCAGTTTATGCACATCAGAGAATCATGTTATGACTAGTGACCTTCATTTTAAAAAACTAAAGGATTAAAAATCAATGCAGTGCATGATGTGCTTTCCTTAAAAGACAGGGAGTCTGGTTCTCATTTACACTAAGGTCTCTTTTTACACCTCTCTGGCAATTTAAAGGAACCATCAGATTGATGTAGAGGAGCCTTAGTGTAAACAAGAATCAAGCCAGTGATTTAGGTTAGCCTAAGTCACTGAGTTCAATTTTGTTCATTTAACTAGAATGAAAGAATAATTCCTTTCACAGCAAGAATTTCTGGGTGAATTGTCCAGCCTACGTTATGCAGGAGATCAGACTGATTGCTTGCAATGGATTATTCTGACCTCAAAAATTTACGAATTATGATAGTAAGGGTGTGACTGATCACGATTGGTAGACTAGTGTCAGAAATATTTACATAGCATGTAACCTTTATGTCTGGCTCAAACCAGTATTTTACCGTAAGGAGCCATTTTGAGCCCAAGAAAGAATAAAATATTAATACAATCTCTTATTGCTTTCCCCTCTAGTGGATAGAGTCTTGTATAAGGGGGGGGGGGGAAGTTTGACCTTTTTTAGCAGGTGTAAAGTGTCCTTTTAGGAAAGAGGAGAAAGTGGTTTAGATGTTTTTGAGCTGTTGTTGTTGAAGTCTGATCATGGAGGTTTTTTTTAAGACAAAACAGGGCATGCAGCTCAAGAGAAGGAAAATAATGCAGCCCCTGTCGCTGATATTTGCTCTCAGTTGCAACCTCGCTGCTACAAAATTGTAGGCACAGCCCATCAGCCTCTCTCTGAGATCTAGCAGACTTTTACTTGTCACAGGCTGTTTAAGGCATTGCTTTTAGCTTGGATTCTGGTCACAAGCTCACAGTGATGTTGCAAAGGATGGAGACAATTTGGCCACTGAAGCCAGGCTCCTGTTAGACATAAGACAAAGAGGAAGTTGGGACAGGGGGCTTGTCTACACAGCACAGCAAAGCGCACCACAGGGGTGTGATTTGTAAAGCACATTAACGTGCTATACTCTAACTGCCACATGTAGACCCTGCTGGCCTGCTCTAAAAAGAACCTTGTTTCTGTGGACCTAGAGCAGTTGGAGCACAATGCGTTAGAGCACTTTATAAATCTGTGCCACGTAGACAAGTCCAGAGGAGAAATAAGGTAGAGAAGGAAAATGACACACTAAAGAGAGGGTAGAGTTGCCACGCCTCCAGGATTGTTCTGAAGTCTCCAGGAATTAAAGATTAATCTTTAATTAAAAAGATTATGTCATGTGATGAAACCTCCGGGAATACATTTAACCAAATGTGGCAACCCTAGGACAGGGTGACAGCCGGAACCTCCAATTTCCATTTTAGAAGTCCAGGATTTAGCTGAAGCTTGTTGATATTGGGTGTGATTTGGTTCCCTCTCTCAGGCTCATTCTGGGTAGGTCAACTTTCAATATCAGGATGATGAAGGCTCAGTGGTGTCATGGTGGATCACAGGGTCCCAGGAGACAGTGGGAGGAGGAGCAGCCATGATGGTGAAACATGCCCCTTCCCATGCTGCCATTCCCTTGGCTCTTTTAGTGACACCCTGTCATGGTATAATTCCCCACTCAGAACCTTAGCGTCCGAAAGATGGGTACCAGCATGAATTCCTCTAAGCTCAATTACCAGCTTGGTACTTGTAGCGCTGCCACTGTCATAACCTTAGGCTTGAGAGAATTAACATGGTACACTTTAGGCTTTAGTGAGGAATTGGGAAATGCTATGAGGTAATTTACAGTTCCTAGGCGCTCTTGGACCGTGAATGGCTCTTCCCATGATGCTTCCATCTTATGGGCCTGTTGCGCCTTCAAGACCATAACCTGGTCTCCTACCTTGAAGGAACGTTCTCTGGCATGTCTGTCATACCAGGCCTTTTGCTCTTCTTGAGCATCCTTTAGGTTCTCTCTAGCAAGGGCTAAAGAGTGTCGGAGGGTGCTTTGTAGGTTGCTTACAAAGTCCAGAATGTTAGTTCCTGGAGAAGGCGTAAACCCCTCCCATTGCTGCTTCACCAACTGTAATGGCCCCTTAACCTTGTGACCATACACAAGTTCAAATGGTGAAAACCCTAAACTGGGATGTGGTACAGCCCTGTAGGCAAACAGCAACTGCTGCAACACTAGGTCCCAATTACTGGAGAATTCGTTGATGAATTTTTGTATCATGGCCCCCAAAGTTCCATTGAACCTTTCCACCAGGCCATTGGTTTGATGGTGGTACGGGGTGGCAACCAAGTGATTCACCCCATGAGTTTCCCACAGTTTTTTTATGGTCCCTGCCAGGAAATTAGACCCTGAATCTGTAAGGATGTCGGAGGGCCAACCTACCCTGGCAAAGATGTCTGTTAAGGCCAGGCACACAGTGTTAGCCCTGGTGTTGCCTAGAGCTACTGCTTCCGGCCATCGGGTAGCAAAGTCCACTAAAGTCAGTACGTACTGCTTTCCTCTGGGCGTCTTTTTTGGGAAAGGGCCCAGAATATCCACAGCTACTCGCTGAAATGGGACCTCAATTATGGGGAGTGGCTGGAGAGGGGCCTTGACCTGGTCTTGAGGCTTTCCCACTCTTTGGCATACCTCACAAGACCGGACATACTTGGCAACATCCTTGCCCATCCCCTCCCAGTGGAAGGACTTCCCCAACCGGTCCTTGGTTCTGTTCACCCCAGCATGGCCACTGGGATGATCATGGGCTAAGCTTAAGAGCTTCCCCCGGTACTTAGTTGGAACCACCAACTGTTTTTGCGGCTGCCATTCTTCCCGGTGTCCACCAGAAAGAATTTCCTTGTATAAAAGTCCTTGGTCTATAACAAACCGGGATCGATTAGAAGAGCTGAGAGGCGGTGGGGTGTTCCGTGCCGCCGCCCAAGCTTTCTGAAGGCTGTCATCTGCTTCCTGCTCAGTCTGGAACTGTTCCCTTGAGGCTGGGGTCACCAGTTCTTCCTCAGACTGTGGACTTGGGCTTGGTCCCTCTGGAAGCGATGTAGGTGATGGGGTTGTTTCCGTTGCTGGTGAACCGCTCTCCGCTGGTGCACCTGAGGGTATTTCAGGCTCTGGCTGAGCCTTTTGGGTATGGCTGTCTGTTGCTTCTGCTAGTTTGGGCTCGCTGGCGCCCTCTGGCGTTGAGTTTGAAGCTGGGGTTGCAATCGCTGGTGCTGGTTGCTGTTCCAGTTCCGGGCCTGGGACTGGAGATGCTGTGGCTGTTTCAGTGGTAGGCATGGAATCCGGGTCCACTACCTCTGTCTGGGTCTCTGGTAACACAGACGGGGCCTCTGTGGACGGCTCAGGAACAGGAATGGGTCTGGAAGCTTGCCTGGTTTGGCTACGTGTAACCATTCCCACTCTTGGCCCGCCTCACCTGGTTGGCCAAGTCTTCCCCCAGTAGCATGGGGATAGGATAATTGTCATAGACTGCAAAAGTCCACATTCCTGACCAGCCTTTGTACTGGACAGGCAGTTGAGCTGTAGGCAAGTCTACAGCTTGGGACATGAAGGGGTAAATTGTAACTTTGGCCTTTGGGTTGATGAATTTGGGGTCAATGAAGGATTGGTGGATAGCTGACACTTGTGCCCCCGTGTCTCTCCATGCAGTAACCTTCTTTCCGCCCACTCTCAAATTTTCCCTTCGCTCCCAGGGTATTTGAGAGGCATCCGGGCCTGGGGATCTTTGGGGTGATAGTGGTGTAATGAATTGCACTCGCATGGTGTTCTTGGGACAGTTGGCCTTGATATGTCCCAGTTCATTACACTTAAAGCATCTTCCATCTGATGGGTCACTGGGCCGAGGTGAGTTACTGGAGACTGGTGAGGTGGAAGGGTAGGGTGTCTGTGGCTTTACTTGGGTGGTATGTGAGGTCTTTGGCTGTCCTCGGTTGTAGGGTTTATGGTCTGTGTGCCCCCTGGGGTAATCGTTCCCCTTGACAGTAGCTTTCTTGCTTTCTGCCAGTTCCATCCATTTGGCTCCAATCTCCCCCGCCTCAGCGAGATTTTTGGGTTTTCCATCTTGTATGTACCGTGTGATGTCTTCAGGAACACTGTCCAAGAACTGCTCCATTTGTATGAGGAGGTTCAGTTCTTCCAAGGTTTGAATGTTGTTTCCTGTTATCCAGGCCCCATAGTTTTTTGCAATGTAGTAGGCGTGTTTGGGAAATGACACCTCTGGTTTCCACTTTTGGGTTCTGAAGCGCCGACGGGCATGATCTGGGGTTATCCCCATTCTGTATCTGGCCTTGGTTTGAAAAAGTTTATAGTCATTCATTTGCTGCTTAGGCATTTCAGCTGCCACCTCTGCTAAAGGTCCACTGAGTTGTGGCCTTAATTCTACCATGTACTGGTCTTCGGGGATGCTGTACCCAAGACAGGCTCTTTCAAAATTTTCCAAGAAGGCCTCGGTGTCATCACCGGCCTTGTAGGTGGGAAATTTCCTGTGCTGTGGAGCAATAATTGGCGCCGGGTTGTTAGGGTTGGCTGGCACATGCAGCCCAGCTTTTGCCAAGTCCAGTTCATGTTTTCTCTGTTTTTCCTTCTCTTTATACTCTTTTTGTTGTTTTTCCATTTCTTTTTGTTGTTTTTCCATGTCTCGGCGGTGGGCCAACTCTTCTTTTGCTTGTTTCCTTCGGTAGGCCACCTCTTCTTCTTCTAGTTTTCTTTTGTGTGCTGCCTCTTTGGCTGCCTGTTCTCTTTGGAAGGCTGCCAGTTTGATGCTTTCTTCCTTTTCTTTCAGCTCCATCTCTTTTTGTTTTATTTCTAGTTCCTGTTTGTGTTTTTCCATCTCTCGCCTGTGTTCAGCTTCTTTGAAGTGCTCTTCAGCCTCCATTTTTGTCTTGGTAGACATGGTTCCTGTTTTCTTGTGTTGGGGTGCCCTCCGGTGTTTCTCTTCTGAACTGCAGGCTCTGTTGCCTCCTGAAGTCTGCCTAGCAACAGTGCCTTTAGCTAATCTTCAATGTTAAGTAAACCTGAAAAACCACTTTATTTGCATTTATATAGTGCTGGTAATGACTCTCAATGGGAGTGCTATTGTGTGACAAAAGACTCGTAATAGCACCTTAACGACTTCTTGCTTAACATTGAAGCCACAAACTGCCAGAGAGAGCAGAAAAAAAAATTCTCTCTGGTTCCCTTTTAAAACCAAACCGTTTCTCTGTGCTAAAAAGCCCTTAGCAGAGAAAAGAAAAATATAATATTCCTACTGGCTTCTGGATTCTGTCTATCTCCCACCGCTGCTACACCATGTCATAACCTTAGTCCCAGATTTGGACCTTAGCGTCCAAAATATGGGGGTTAGCATGAAAACCTCCAAGCTTAGTTACCAGCTTGGACCTGGTACTTGCTGCCACCACCCAAAAAATTAGAGTGTTTTGGGGCACTCTGGTCCCCCTGAAAAACCTTCCCTGGGGACCCCAAGACCCAAATCCCTTGAGTCTCACAACAAAGGGAAATAATCCTTTTTCCCTTCCCCCCTCCAGGTGCTCCTGGAGAGATACACAGACACAAGCTCTGTGAATCCAAACAGAGTGACTCCCCCCCTCCGTTCCCAGTCCTGGAAACAAAAAGGACTTTCCTATTCACCCAGAGGGAATGCAAAATCAGGCTAGCAAATCCAACGCACACAGATTTCCCCTGATTTCTTCCTCCCACCAATTCCCTGGTGAGTACAGACTCAATTTCCCTGAAGTAAAGAAAAACTCCAACAGGTCTTAAAAGAAAGCTTTATATAAAAAAGAAAGAAAAAATACATACAAATGGTCTCTCTGTATTAAGGTGACACAACACAAGGTCGATTGCTTAAAGAATATTGAATAAACAGCCTTATTCAAAAAGAATACAAATCAAAACACTCCAGCACTTATATTCATGCAAATACCAAAGAAAAGAAACCATATAACTTACTATCTGATCTCTTTATCCTTACACTTAGAAACAGAAGATTAGAAAATAGACTTACTTCTCCAAAGCTCAGAGAAAGCAGGCAGACAGAAAAAAAAAAAAAGACTCATACACAAACTTCCCTCCACCCAGAGTTGAAAAAATCCGGTTTCCTGATTGGTCCTCTGGTCAGGTGCTTCAGGTGGAAGAGACATTAACCCTTAGCTATCTGTTTATGACAGCCACCAACCAGGAATTCCAGTGCCTGGTACACTCTGGCCCCCCCCAAAACCTTGCCTGGGGACCCCCAAGACCCAGACCCTCTGGATCTTAACACAAGGAAAGTAAACCCTTTCTCTCACCGTTGCCTCTCCAAGACTTCCCCTCCCTGGGTTACGCTGGAAGATCACTGTGATTCAAACTCCCTGAATCTTAAAACAGAGAGGAAAATTCACCTTCCCCCCGCTCCTCCTCTCTCCCCTCCCAGACTCTCCCTGAGAAAGTAATCCTAACACAGAGAGAAAATTAACCTCTCTCTCCCCCTTCCCTCCTTTCTCCCCACCAATTCCCTGGTGAATCCAAACCCAGTCCCCTGGGGTCTCACCAGAATAAAAAAAAACAATCAGTTTCTTAAACAAGAAAAGCTTTTAATTAAAAAAAGAAAAAACAGTCAAAATTATCTTTGTAAATTTAAGATGGAATAGGTACAGGGTCTTTCAGCTATAGACACTGGGAATACCCTCCCAGCCTAAGTATACAAGTACAAATTAAAATCCTTTCAGCAAAATACACATTTGAACTCCTTCCAGCCAAATACACATTTGCAAATAAAGAAAATAACTATAAGCCTGACTCGCTTTATCTACCTAGTACTCACTATTCTGAACTTATAAGAGCCTGTATTGGAGAGATTGGAGAGAAACCTGGTTGCACGTCTGGTCCCTCTGAGCCCCCAGAGTGAACAACAACCAAAATCTAACAGCACATACACAAACTTCCCTCCCTCGAGATTTGAAAGTATCCTGTCCCCTGATTGGTCCTCTGGTCAGGTGACAGCCAGGCTCACTGATGTTGTTAACTCTTTACAGGCAAAAGAGAGATGAAGTACTTCTGTTCTATTAACTCTTACTTATCTGTTTATGACACACCGCCTGCCCCCCTGAGATAAAGCTGGTTCAAATAGGGGTAGTGACCTCATCTCATTAAAATTAACCAACCATAACACATTTTGGTGACTTCAACTATAAAAGTTTCCTCCCATATCTAGAATCTTTTAGTTCCTTGTTACGCCAAGCCTGTTTGCCAGAAGCCTTGAAACAGGTTTTTTTAAACATGAACAATGCAATTCGTACTGTTCTTTCTATTTCCGGCTTTGGCTTCCTTTTATAATTAATTCTGTATAATGGCCTGAGTTGCACTTTTGTTACCTTGGACACTTACAAGCCTTGGCACAACACCCTAATTTATGTGAGGAACAATACTGATTCATGTTTTCTTAAAAATCGGAAATAATGTTAAAATGCAAGATCTAAGCAAACTTGTTGGATATTTTGCCAAATTTGAGATGGCAGTGTGTATGATTGCATTATTTTGTGGGTGCTCTGTGGTAGAATGTTCAACCAACATTTGGTTAACTTCTGTTTTTTTTATAGTTCCTGGGTCAGATTCAGCTCCATGGTAATTGCGTTTTTACGCACTGGTAGGTTTTGATGTCTTTGAGCAGGCCAGAGTTGTATTTACGTATTGTTTTGCTTTGCCACAGAAAACCCAGGACTAGCACTATATTGTGGCCAAAAGAGCTGATGTGATCCGTGGATGCATAAACAGGGGAATCTCAAGTAGGAGCAGAGAAGGTATTTTGCCTCTTTATTTGGCACTAGTGTGGTCACTGCTGGAATATTGTGTTCAGTTCTGGTGTCACAGTTCAAGAAGGAGATTGATAAATTGGAGAGTGTTCAGAGAAGATCCATGAAAATGATTGAAGGATTAGAAAATGAAGATGATGTGACTTGATTACTGTCTTTAAGTACAGATATGAAGAACAAATATTTGATAATGGGCTCTTCAAGCTAGCAGACAAAGTTATACAAGAGCCAGTGGCTGGAAGTTGAAGCTAGATAATTCAGACTGGAAATAAGTTGTACATTTCTAACAGCGAGGGTAATTACCCATTGGAGTAATTTATCCAGGGTTTTGGTGGATTCCCCATGACTAGCAATTTTTAAATCAAAATTGGATGCTTTTGAAAATATATGCTTGAGCTGAAAAGGAATTGTTTGGGGGAAGTCCTATGGCCCATGTTATATAGAAGGTTGGACTAGCCAATCTGGCGTTAGAATATATGAATCTATGAAACTAAGAGGTAAAGTAAGAAAATCATAGAATCCTATAAATTAGAGATGGAAAAAAACCTGTTGGGTCATATTATTCGTCCCTGACAATGCAGGATATTTCCCTGTGGTATATTCTATGGTACTTTTCCAGTCTAATTGTAAATCAGGCAATGAAGCTTTCATCAGTTGCTGTAGGAAACTATTTCACAGTTTAATGGACCTGTCTGTTAGAAATATTCCTGGACGTTCATCTTCAATTTTCATTTTCTCAGTTTAACTCATTATTCTTAATTATACCCCCTTGGTGGAAAGCTGGACTATATTATACTGGAACCCTTGGAGAAACTTCACAGTGATTTCTGAGGGCATCAGATTGCCTCCTGGAGGTAGCTTGTAGCATTTATTTATTTATTTATTTATTTTTTAAAGCTTTATCTTAACCCTTCCCTCACAAAGATTTCCCCAGATTGTGCCATCAGAGCAAGAGGAGTTTGTCCCTGTAAAACAAGCAGGGGATTTGTTGATCAAGCCCTGTGTATCCCACAAGATCTGCAGGAGGCCTTTGCATGGAGACTGTGTGCCTCTGCACCAGGTTGCTGATGCAGAACACTTCCTCATAATGCACAGTAATGGTGTCATGTTGGAGTATGTGGCTTTGAAAATAGAGTAAGATAAATCAAAAGAATAACATTTGTTTATTGATTTAATTACTTAGAGGTTTTTCTGTGATGCTCACCACCTTTAGTATTTGTCCCACAAACAATCAGTGCATTTACCCTCATAATGCCTTTGTGAGGATGAGAAGTATATTAATGCCCATTTTACAGCTGAGGAAGCTAAAGTATGGCAGGGAACTAGCCCAAGGCCACACAGGCAGTCTTCATCAAATCCAGGAATAGAACTCAATTCTCCTGCCTTCCAATCCAGTGCCTTAATTATAGGGCCATCTTTCAAGGAAGACCAGGCCACTGAGGAGAAGCTAAGTTAATTCTTTGCATCCTCTTTACTGCAGAGGATGTGAGGAAAATTCTCACACCTGAGCCATTCTCTTTAGGTGACAGATCTGAGGAACTGTCCCAGATTGAGGCATCACTAGAGGAGGTTTTGAAACAAATTGTTTAATTTATCAGTAATGAGTCCCCAGGACCAGATGGGATTCACCCAAGAGTTCTGAAGGAACTCGAATATGAAATTGCAGAACTACTAACTGGAGTATGTGACACTTAAATCAGTTTCTGTACCAGATGACTGCAGGATAGCTAATGTGACACTGATTTTTAAAATCCGGAGGTGATCCTTGCAATTTCAGGCTGATGAGCCTAACTTTAGTACCAGGAAAATTGATTGAAACTATAATAACGAACAGAATTATCAGACACAAAGATGAACACATTTTGTTGGGGAAGAGTCAACGTGGCTTTTGTAAAGGGAAATCATGCTTCACCAAGCTACTAAAATTCTTTGAGAGTGTCAACGAACCTGTGGACAAGGGTGATGAAGTGTGTCACGGGGGTCTAATGGAGGTCACACTATGAGTGGCAGTATTAGGTCACAGAAATAATAGAAGTACTTGTGGCACCTTAGAGACTAACAAATTTATTGTAGCATAAGCTTTCGTTGTCTACAGCTCACTTCATCGGATGCATGCAGTGGAAAATACAGAAGGAAGATACACACACACACACACACAGAATGAACTTGAAACAATGAGTGTTACCATACACACTGTAAGGAGAGTGATCAGTTAAGGTGAGCTGTTGTCAGCAGTAGAGAAAAAGAACTGTTTGTAGTGGTGATGAAAATGGCCCATTTCCAGCACTTGACAAGGAGACTGTCTAAACTGGACAAACACTCCCAAACTAGTGGTATATTCTATAGTTAGATTTAACCAAGCCAACAGTATCAGTGTGCTCCTGGGTCACTTTACTAGCTCACCATAAAGACACCGACAGTCCCCTTAGCGCTCCAGTCTCATTTACCACCCAACCCCACTGGACTACTGTGATGAAAGGTTATTAAAACCAGAAATCACTACGCATTAGGTTCAAGAGTGCTGGAACAATTTTCATCATGGGGATGCTGAGAGCCATTAAACCAAACTGTAAACCCTGGGTATGATGAAGACCGCTTTAAGCGGGGGTGCGGCAGCACCCCCATCTCCTCTAGTTCCAGCACGTGTGATTAGGTTACTCTCAATCCCAAAGGATCAGTCATTCACCCCTGGTCACCAGATGCTCATAATCTCACCAAAGATAAGGCTGCCAGCTAGTTACTTCAGTTTATTAGCTAAGAAAGAAATTAGAATTATTCAGAGGCTTAAAGCAGGTAAAATAGGGGAGGGATAGCTCAGTGGTTTGAGCATTGGCCTTCTAAACCCAGGGTTGTGAGTTCAATCCTTGAGGGGGCCAGTTAGGGGTCTGGGACAAAATCAGTACTTGGACCTGTTAGTGAAGACAGGGGGCTGGACTTGATGACCTTTGAAGGTCCCTTTCAGTTTTATGCGATAGATAGATAGGTAAATACATTAATTAAAGATTGTAAATCCAAAATGCTAGCAGGGATGTTATATCTGCTAGTTTTTTATCAGTCTCTCTGGATTTGCCCAAATAGTATTGGGGCCCTCAGACTTTTGTTCAGAATTTTCCTTGTCAAATTATTCCAGAGGTGAGGTAGGAAAGAGGTAATCAGGGGTCTTTGTTCTTTCCTTTTATATCTTTCACCCTTTTCTAGAAAAATCCTGGCTGTGCCATGGAGTTAGGTATTCATTGGCTACATGGTGGTTTACACAGCTCCAAAGTCTACCTGCTCTTCTACCAGCCCTTCATTTGAATTTCAAATCTTTGCCTGCCTCTTCTGTGTGAAAGTGATGTAGGAGGTGTCTCTGGGACTGACAAGCAGGAGTGTTTGTTTATAGATCTTTTGTTACTCTGGAAGAGCTAACCTGTGGCCATTTCCCAGACTCACAATTGGTTTGAGTGACAACCACATTACAAAATTTCATAACTCCATACACAACATTGAAACACACCTTATAACTAGATAATAATACACAGCACATTATAATTTTTCCAATGATACTTTACAAGGCATACTTTGTACAAGATTTATCACACTTTTGTAAAAGTGGCAACTATATTACTGTAGACGGCTACCTTCCACACAGTATGTAGCATCACAAAATGGATATACTGTAGCTTGGATTTTCAGAAAGTGTTTGACAAGGTCCCTCACCAAAGGGTCTTAAGCAAGTAAGAGAATAAGAGAAAAAGTCCTCTGATGGGTCAGTAAACTGGTTAAAAGAGAGGAAATAAAGGGTAAAATTAACAGTCAATTTTCACAGTAGAAAGAAGCAAATAGTGGAGTTCACCAAGGATCTGTACTGTGCCCTGTGCTGCTCAACATATTCATAAATGATCTGGAAAAATGGGTAAACTGTGAGGTGGAAAAGTTTGCAGATGGTACAAAATTACTCAAGTTAAATCCAAAACATACTGCAGAGTTACAAAAGAATCCCACAAAACCAGGTGCCTGGACAATAAAATGGCAGGTATTTCGTAAAGAGTCCTGTGGCACCTTGTAGACTAACAAACGTATTGGAGCATGAGCTTTTGTGGGTGACATGCATCCGACAAAGAGGGTATTCACCCATGAAAACTCATGCTCCAATACGTCTGTTAGTCTATAAGATGCCACAGGACTCTTTGCTGCTTTTACAGATCCAGACTAACACCGCTACCCCTCTGATACTTGACAGGTATTTGGTGTTGATAAATAGAAAGTTATGCATATTGGAAAACATATCCCCAACTACACATACAAAATGATGGGATCTAAATAAGCTGTTACCACTCGTGAAAGAGATTGTGGAGTCATTGTGGATAATTCTCTGAAAACTTCCACTCAGTGAGCAGCGACAGTCAAAAAAGTGAACAGAAAGTTAGGAACCACTGGGAAAGGGATAGACAATAAGACAAAATATCGTAATGCCACAATGTAAATCCCTAGTATGCCCACACCTTGATTACTGAATGCAGTTCTGATTGCCCCATCTCAAAAAAGATGTATTAAAAATTGAAACGGTACAGAGAAGGGAAACAAAAATGATTAAAGGACTGGAACAGCTTCCATACAAGGAGAGATGAAAAAAACTGGGAATGTTCAGCTTGGAAAAGAGATGATTAAGGGGAGGAATATAATAGAGGTCTATAAAATCATAAATGGTGTGGAGAAAAATGAATAAGGAAGTGTTTTTTACCCCTTCACATAACTCAAGAACCAGAGGTCACCTAATTAAATTAATAGGCATCATGTTTAAAACAAACAAAAGGAAGTACTTCCTTACACAAGACACAGTCAACCTGTGGAACTGATTGCCTGGGGATGTTGTGAAGGCCAAAAATATAAGTGAGTTCAAAAAAGAATTAGAAAGGTCCATCAATGGCTGTTACACAAAATGGTCAGGGATACAATCCCATGCTCTGGGTGTCCCTAAGCCTCTGACTGCCAAATGCTGGGACTGGACAACAAGGGATGTATCATTTGATGATTACCTGTTCTGTTCATTCCTTCTGAAGCACTTGGCATTGGCCACACTTGGAAGACAGAATACTGGGCTATATGGACCACTGGTCTAACACCAACCAACTTGGCCGTGGGACTTCTGGATCTTAATACATGAGCCACAACTGCCTGAGCTACAGGATGCAACTTTCTTACCAATGACTGTAGCGGGCTCATATCTCTCTAACACTGGAGGGGGACAAAGTGACATAATGAGTAGGCATATCTTATAAACATATGAGTAATTTTGCTTGCATGGATAATCTCATGGAACACGGAGACTAATCATGTGAGTACAGTAACACAGGTTGACAAGCATTTAGAATCATAGAACATAGGGCTAGAAGGTACCACGAGGTTCATCTAGTCTCACCCCCTGCCAAGAAGCAGGATTTGTAGGTCTGAGTCCAAAATGGAGTTTGTGCCTGACCATTTAAAGTCCAAAAATCAGATTTTCTGTCAGAAAAATGTTCTTAATAAAGAGTATCATTCACTGCTGTCTGTCTGAGCTCTCAGAGAAGCAATATTCCACTGGAGGCAGAATTTAAACATGTTATTTTAGACACAGTATAGTTCTTTCATATGCTGGGAAAAGGGCATATTGGGCAGGATGCAGAGAGAACCAGCAGGCATTGTTCAAGCTTTAGTGGGAGAAGGCGGGGGGTGGGGTGGGGGAGACTGGCATTTATTCATTATTAAGCTATTTTTTAATATTAATGAGTAGTTCTAATTGTAATCAATCACTTTCTCTGGTTAGAAAAACTGGCATATGATAACAGGATTAGATCTTTAGGAAGTGCTGGGTTTTGGTCAACAGAGGCATTAGGAAATGATTACCTGAGCATTGCTAAAATGTTGTTGGGTAAATAACACACAGCAATGCTATTTCCTTTATTCAGATGAGTGGTTCAATAATTTTTACTAATGCAGTCCATTTTGCATACCCTGCTGTGTCTGGCAAAAACCTGCTTTCCCAGGAAATATGAACTCTCTGTGTGTGTGTGCATGTGTGTAAGAGATTAGACCCACGCTGTGAAGCCACAGTCACTGGATGGTTTTGTGCTGATTGTGGCTCCTTTCCAAACCCAGAGGGAAGTGCTCTGCAGGTTCCCCCCAGACCTGGGACACAAAGGGGCATTCCAGAGCAGGGTTAGCGCACAGGGTTAGGGCAAAGGGGCATTCAAGAGCAGGGTTAGTGCAAAGGGTCATTCCAGAGCAGGGTTAGGGCACAGGGGGAATAACCCACATACTTATGCATGCACACTCCATATCAGGGCAGACAGATTACTCCTGCTCATGACAAGCAATTGGCCTGGGAGGTGGGGGAGGGCTGCAGCTAGCCAGATGACAAGAAAGTAAATAGTGTGTGCCTGTTGGAGGGCGTCTGCTCTGGAGTCAGAAGAGGTACTGCGTACACCCCTCTGCATGGGCAGCCTATATATGTGTGTGTATGGGGGGGGTGCTACCCTGCTGCTTCCCCACCAGCTGGGGGCGGAGAAGGGGAGCAGAATATGTGCACCAGGATGGGCAGAGACTAATTGTGACTATCTGCTGGGCAGCTCCTTGTGCCCTCCCCCATGTAAGGCAAGGGAGTAGCCAAGTACAGTCTAGGCATAAATGGTTCTTTTCAAGCCATCAGCGAAGCTGATCTTTCATCTCTTGGCTTTCCCTCAAACCCACCCCACTGCTCTCCTCCTTTCCATCACTTCTAGGTCCACATGCTCTGCTGTCAAAGCCCCAGTGGTTCCATATCTATCCTTTAGGCCTCTGAGGTACAAAACCCCAGGCTATCCAGGAAGATACTGAGCCCAGAACATTGGACATTTGGCAGTGTGTCTGAGCACCCTTAAAGGTTTCTCAGGACAGCTTCCTCAAAAAACGGACAATCCTGGGAAAACCTGGGCAGGTGGCAACCCTTACTGCCCTTCTGTTTTTGTTTGTGTGTTTTAGTCCCATGCCTTGTGCTCTCCCTTTTCCTGTCCCCATTCCACATTTTTCTCTGCTTCCATCGTCTCCTATTGCTGTGTCTCCTGTTTCTATTCTCATGTCCTCCTCACAGTCCTCCTTCCACTCTCCTGTATCTCTTGTGGTCCCTGCTTCTGAGGTGATTTAGTGGGGAGGAGAGTACCTGCTGGCATTTGCTCTTTGGTTACTGGCTCCCATACTCTGCACCAGTGGTAAATGACATAGCTCCATTGAAGCCAGTGGAGCTATGATGATTTGTACCAACTGAAGCTCTGCCTCAGTAGGAGACAAACAGGGCATGGGAGTGAGGCAGCTGAGAGACAACATACAAATAAGGAGTCAGCTAGAGGCTCCCAGCAGCAGTGGAAACATGACCCCAAATGTGGTCAGGAGAAGATGGTTTGCTGAGAGCTTTTTGACCGTGGCTCCAGTGCAGCATGTCCAACACTTGTTTAAGTGGGGGTCTAACACTTTGGTAGAATCTCCTAGGGCTTGATGAGCTATGGAAGCTATGAATACAGCTTCCATACAGGCACTTTAGCACGAATGCTGCTGTGAAGAACTTTTCAAATAATGATATGCTGCAATTTCACTAACGATTTAAAGAGGCTCTCTCCTGGTCTCAGCATATGAGATGGAGGTGGTGAAACTGTCTTCACAGTGGCATCCCACAAAGTATTAGCTTTACAAGTCCATCTTGTTCCTGGCTCATTCCAGAAATCTGCTCTTTGCTATGCATTCTAGCCCTTCAGCTCTGCTACTTTCTGTCTGTAATTAGTGCCAATGTTACACTGTCGCCATTGTGTTAGGCTTATTGGTTGTCTATTTCTGGGGATGACGTTGGTCAATTTTACATTGCATAACTTGTTTCTGATTTCATTAACAGGCAGAACTCTGAGTGTAAAATAACTGTTTAAGACTATTGTAGAACCATTTAGTTGCTGGTTAAAAGATATTTAAGTAGAAAGACACCTCTACCTCGTTATAACGTGACCTGATATAACACAAATTCAGATATAACATGGTAAAGCAGTGCTCCAGGGAGGCGGGGCTGCACACTCCGGTGGATTAAAACAAGTTCGATATAACGCGGTTTCTCCTATAATGTGGTAAGATTTTTTGGCTCCTGAGGACAGCATTAGATCGAGGTAGAGATGTACCTGAAACAGAGAGAATAGGACGCTCCCTTTCCTGCTCAGTTTGGGCATGTCACAGGCACAGGATGGGAAGGCCTGGGGCAAACATGGCATGGGCACCTCAGTGCCCAGAGCAGTTCTGATGAAGGCAGACATTTCAGAGCTTATTTAGTGAAGTTGGAGACAGTTGCAGACTTGCAGATCCTGTAGTAGGGTCAGGTAATGGTGTTCTTTCTGGTAATTTGAGTTTCTATTTAGACCTATGGTAAAATATTCAAAAGTCCCATTGTCCAAAGAGACTTAGGAGCCTAAGTTTCATTGAAAGTCCATGGGAATTAGACTCCTAAATGCATAAATCGCTTTTGAAAAGAGGACATAGCCTCCTAAATTGCTTAGGTGGTTTTGAAAATGTTATCCCCTATTGCATACAAAGGGGGGTGGTGTTTTAATAGGCCCTCCATTTGTTGAGCATCTTACAGCTAAATTTTGGGAAATGTATTGTTCTTTCCGGTTTTTGGATGAATAAAGCAAACACAAGGGCCCCAGTCTCCGATCAGTCTCTCTGGTGTGAGTCAGGAGTAAGTGTTTAAGTCAGTGGAGTTACACCAGTGTAAAATGGGCATGACAACAGAATCAGGCCAATACTCAATCAGGTCTTACCAGTTTGACTCTGTAAATAGATCTCAGTTTAATTTTAGGAAGAATCTCTGAATTTTAATTCTCATATGATTGTTTTTTCTTAGTTGTCCTTGATATCTTTTCACTGCATTCGTTGAAAAATATGGAAGCTATCTGATGGCTAATGTAATACTATTAAATTTCCCTCATTATTATTGGGATTTAGAACCTGACCAAAAACCTCTTGAAGTAAATAGAAAAAACTTCCATTGATTCCAGTGGGCTTTGGATCAGGTCCTTCGTTATCAAGCTGATAGTTACCTTAAACAGATAAGAGCAAGTGAAGCAAACACTCTAACCTAGCTGATAAAAGACCAAGTGTATGTCATGGAGAGCTATGTTAATTTCCATGCGCTTACATTGAGGATAAATTTTACCAGTTTGTCTACCTCACTGCTGAAACATGTCCAGTTTCTTTGGGGATGTTATTTTGGTTAAAGATTATTCATATCTATGAATACTTTCAGTGCTTAATACCTTTATCAGGAAATGTTCTCCATACAAGATCACAATATCCTCCCATACAAGTCCATTGGAGCCCCTTAGACAGGCTGCTCCTGAGATCTGCTGTCTGAGCCTTGCCACCACTCAACCTACATGCCATGGAAAGGGTCTCCATGCTGGTGCTGCATAGCCTGGTGTAGAAAGCCACTGTGGGGATAGACCAGGAGAGAGGCTGAAAACCCACATTTATGTGGATCCAGTGATACAATCCCTAGTTCCGAGGGACTGTGGTCATTATTCCACTCCATAGACTGATATCTGTTACTAAACATGTAAAAAACCCAACACAATTGGAAAAGAAGCAGTCCAGACATATGAAGATTTAGACACTGATTCTGCAAGCCATCCTGATGAGGAAATCTCTTTGAAGTGACGGGTACTTCCTCACATGAAGCTTTGCAGGACTGATCTCAGCTCTTTCTATCTATGACTGCAACAGTTTGGCCATTTAAATGCTCAAGATAAACAGGGACATTAGGGCAAAATTACTCCTCCCTAATTCACAGTTTTCATGTGCAGGGCCGGCTTTAGGCCTATTCCACCAATTCCTCCGAATTGGGCTCCGCGCCTAAGAGGGCCTCGCACCCAGTGAGAATCCCTTCCCTGGCTAGAGGTGCCTTTTTAATTTTTACTCACCTGGCTGCGCTTCGGGTCTTCGGCGGCACTTTGGTGGCGGATCCTTGGCTTGCTGTGGGTCTTCGGCGGCACTTCGGCAGTGGGTCCTTCAGTGCCGCTGAAGACCTGGAGCGAGTGAAGGACCCACTGCTGAAGTGCCGCCGAAGACTCAGAGCACCGCTTGGTGAGTACAAGCTCCACGTGTTTTTTTACATGTGTGTGTTTTGGTTTTTTTAGTCATCCCTGACGGGGCTCCGTCGAAACTGTTCGAATTGGGCCCCACACTTCCTAAAGCCGGCCCTGCTCATGTGTATGTTTAAGAACCCCAAAGTGGACAAAGTTGAGTCGTTTTTAGAGCTGAGTTAAAAAATGGTGTAGTGGATGGAGCACAGAACTAGAAAACACAAATTCTGGGTTCCATCTCCAATTTTGAAAACTGACTTCCTATATCACCTTGAGCATGTCATTTAATATACTGGAGGGATTAGGAACAGCATCAGAAAATAATAAAACCATATTCATCTTGGAAAAATGCCAGGTCTAGGGCAAAATAATCTGGAACAGTTTTGGTAGGAGACAGAAACTAGGGAAGAAGAATACTGAAACAGATATAGGAATGATAGTGGACAAGTCTGTAATTAATATTAATAATTTTTTAACATTAGCACCCAGAGCCTTCAATAATAATACATCAGTGCTTAGATTTTTCTATAGCATGTATCACTGTATTATCTAAACAAGATAGGCAAAAATTAGCTGACTAACTCTCAGGAGTATGAGGCTTAATTAATTGATGTTTGCAAATAGTTATGATAACCTCTGCTAAGAGATGCTATAGAATTGAAATACTAATTTTATTATAATTATTTGGCAATTAGTTTTGAGACTCTTTTTTGGGTGCCATAAGTCAGTTGACCTCCCCAACACACACACACACACAGGCTCTCTCTCTCTTTTTCCAGGTGGCAGTACATATGTTAAGTGTTCATGCCCAGTAACTACTTTTCAGAAGGAACTTTAGTGGCATTTATAAAGTTGCATTGCCGGCAACATCTGTTGTTTGAGGCATGAGTTCACTCTGATAGGGAAGATGACGGGACACCAGCCCATTTGTAGACTGACACTGACATTCTGCATCCTCCTATCAGAAGGGGAAATGTCTTCTATGATAGCAGCAGCTGGAAGTAAGAAGAAAGGAGAAAAATGGAAAGGATAAAAATTCTGTCTGAGAAAATGGGTTGGAAAACTCTTAAGCCTCTATCTGCAGCACTTGCTGCCTGCCTTACCCAAGAGTGAATCTCTTACAGCAGCAAATATGTGAAAGTAATAGCACTAATAAAGCTACTATCTTTTACACACTTGAGTAAGGCCATGGAATGCTAATGCAGTTGCTTGCTAGAAGGAAAACCTGCATGACTTAAAAAAACAGAGACTTCCAAAAGGACAGAACAGAAATGTTTATCAAGCCAGCTTTCCTATCGCTAGTTACTTGTACAGATGCCCATTTACAATAAAGGAGAAGAAAAACCAGCCGCAGAAACTCATTTGCTCACTAAATGTAAGTGTAAATTCCTTTTTTTTAAACTAGTATTTAGCTTCTCTGATCTTTGGGAAACCACAATTAGTCTTTTTCCAGGAAATGCCACTGAGCATCTCCCCATCATAGTTTCCAGTGATGTGTGTTTAAACACATGCCTTCCAGTTTCCTGAGGCAAAATCAGCCTTCTTGCAATCCATTTGGCTTCACTATCCTGTTCCACTTGCATCCCTTTCCCGCTTCCACCTGGACTGAGTTTGTCTGTCTGTTGCTAAGCTTCTCTAAATTGTATACCACTGTCCTGGGTTAGGGGATTACTCAGCATTATGCTGATTTAGCTTTAAAACCTTCATTCAGATGACTAGGGTGCTGGTGGTAGAACTGTGTGTGATGCTGGCTGATTGCATCATGAAGATGTTTAAACTCTTATGCTGTGGCTGTGGCAAAGGAGAGTGTGAGGATCCACAGCACTAGAACCTGGGCCTGCTGGTCCCTGAGCAACTGTTACATTTACACCACCGCCTGACAGCTCTGGCAGAGCAGCAATTGGCTCTGAGCCTTGTGGACCCAAGCACCACAGGATGTGTCCCATACTGAGGGCCTGATTGGCTGTGCTCCCAAGATGCACTACCTAAGCCTGGTAGGAACACCAGGAAGTTGTCTGTGCAACTATGTGGATCCTCAGCAGTCTGCTATGACACATTCTGCTCCTTCATCTTGCTTTGGTTCCTGGCTTCCCAATCCACCTCTGATCCTGGCTTCTGACTCTGGTTCTGACTGTTGGTATGCTTCCTGATTCTGGCTCTGACCCTTGGCTCTCTAGCCCTACCCATTAGGCCGGGATGGGCAAACTATGGCCCATGGGTCACATTCGGCCCATGGGGACCGTTCTGTCCAGCTCCTGAGCTCCTGGCCCAGGAGGCTACCCCCGGTCCCTCCCCTGCTGTCCCCTCTCCCCCACAGCCTCAGTTCCCTCACTCTGCCTCTGGTGCAATGCTCTGGGCGGCGAGGCTGTGAGCTCCTGGGGCAGCGCAGCTGCAGAGCCCAGCCTGACCTGGTCTCTGTGCTGCGTGGTGGCGGCAGCAATGGCAGCGTGGCCTGGCTCCAGCCGGGTGGCACAGCTGTAGAGCTGCCAGCCACTGGTGCTCCATGCAACATGGTAAGGGGGCAGGGAGCAGGAGGGGCTGGCTAAAGGGCTGGGGAGTTTGAGGTGGTGGTCAGGGGAGAGGGTGTGGATGGTGGTTGGGGGGGAATCAGGGGGCTGAATGGAGGCAGGGGTCCCCGGGGCAGTCAGGAAGGAGAGGGGATTGGATGAGGTGGCAGGGAGTAGTCAGGGGACAGGGAGCGCGGGTGTGTGGATGGGGCAGGAGTCCTGGGGGGGGAGGAGGGGCAGATAGGAGTTGGGGGCCAGGCCACGACCCGCTCCCCTAACCAGCCCTCCATACAATTTACGAAACCTGATGCGGCCCTCAGGCCAAAAAGTTTTCCCACCCCTGGATTAGGCCCAATTCCGGGTTCATTCACTAAGCATGACTGTACCAGCCTCAGCTGTGACAAAGTGATCCTTTGCTTTCACCATGGCAGCCACATAATCTCAATATCCAGCTGATTTCTTCTGAGTGTCTGACAGCTTGTTTCATACTGGCTGTATACTTGGTGGCCAGTGAGAATTCTACCCATTGTGAGGGCCTTGCTAGTCATTTTGAGGAGAAAATAGCTTGGATTTGATTGAACAGTCTGTGTCCATGGAGGCAGAGTATGTCTAATGCAAGGAACAGATGCTACAAATTCTCTCTTTTGAATTTTAGCTAGCTAGGCCGTGGAGGTGTTGGAGGAATTTTTTGCCAGAACCTGTGCTCATGCTTTCCTGACTGGGGAACACTAATGTAGAAATGCTGGGCCCAGTGCTAATGGAGAGTCTCAGCATCTTCCTGAAGAAAGGCAGGCTTCTGGCTTCACGTGGCATGGCCTAAGCTCTAGAAGCTATCACTTGACATTGACAATCTGGCCTACTATCATTCTGTGTTAAATATAGCTTTGGGGTTAAGATTTTTGAAATGGCTGTGATCAGATAACTCTCACAATATCCAAACGCCTCCAGTTTCCTTGACTCGTGCTAATCCGTATGTCAGCCTGGATGTGGTGCAGAGACTGTGCTAGTAGAGCTGTCAGCTGCCTTCAGTACTGATGACCATGGAGTGCTAGTGACATACCTATACACCTTGAGGAGTGGATGGGTTTGCTTGCAAGTGGCTTCCTTCCTAGCTCATGGGAGATCCCAGAGGGTAGTGTTGAGCAATTGCTCCTCTTATGGGACTGTCATAGGGAGTTCAGCAGGGTTCTGTCTTCTAGTGCAAAGTGTATATGAGGCTTTTTGATAAGCAAGGAATGCTTGTTAGTGGGTTTCAGTATCTTCAGAATGCATGGCACACAGCTGTATGTTTCTGCCTCTGACTGCTCAGATGGTGCAGCTGAGCAGCTCTTTCAGTGTCTGCGACTGGGGCATGGATGACAGCAAGCTGGCTGCATCTCTTTCTAGATAATACAGAGTTAGGAAAAGCAACCAAAAGATGTGAACGTATCTCGGCCCCTCTGACTGAGGGTGGGTGTTTGCCCACCGTTTGTTACTCGTGGTCATAGCTTGAGACTTTGATTGGAATCCCAGTTATTGTGGCTAATCAGCTTTCAGAGTTTGAGACCTGTTTCATTTGCATCTGCCGGGAGGCGGTGACCTTTCCTTTCTAATGTAGACCTTGTTAGCATGATTCATGCCTTTGTCATCTTGAGACTAGATTATTGTGATGCATTATATTTGGGATTGCATCTTAAATCCATTCAGAAACTGGCGCTAGCCCAGATTGTGGCAGTTCACCATTAAGTGCAGTATTGCTGCAAACATATTGCCTTGGTGTTTTGTTATCTGCACTGGCTGCTCCTGGCTTTCTAGGTGGAGTTTAAGATATTGGTTTCAACCCTAAATGGTCTGGTATCGATCTACTTGAGAGAGACCACCTGTCTTCCCATGCCATATTGACAGTTGAGAAAGTAGACACACCAGACAACTATGAGTCATGTCTCTTAGTTAAACCATGGCCGTGGATGTATTGGGATGGTCTGCTAATCATTGAGACAATACAAGGGGTCAAGCTTATTGCTGTTATGCTTTAACCTGTGCAACAGTATGTGCTATGTAGCAATGATCAACTCTGCACTCTAGCAAGAAAAGGTGTTAAAGATTAATTTGCTGATAGCGTGGCTGTTCTGTCCCGTGGTTAGATCTTTGTGCTCCACATCAATAACTTCCCATTCAGCCAAGTCAACAGACTTTTTAGAGATAATACGGTAAGAGTTCCCTTTGATGGCATATTATTTAACTAATATTGAATTACATTCTGAGAGTACGTGAGGCATGAATGGATGCAGCAGCTTAAATAAAGGCACGTAGGAATTGCCCCGTTGGATCAGACCAGTGGTCCATCTAGTCCAGTCTCCTGTCTTCTTCAGGAAGGTGTAAGAAACCCTGCAGTTGGCATTTGTTAATGAACCCACAGAGAAAGTTTCTTCCTAGCCCCCTCTGAAGCTTGAGGGTTTACATCCCTGACAAACCTCTTTCAGTGTTCTTAAATATTATTTTTAATCTATGCTTTTATAACTAGATGTTCTGTTATCCATGTACCAGCCTGATACTTTAGGTCCAGAAATGCTGTTGGCTTCCCTGGTGAATGTGACAGGTTGGCAGGTGCTAGAACCCAGCATGAAGCTGCAGTTATTTGTGCTGACTCATGCTGGAAAGTGGGTCCTGTTAGCTCTGTCTCAGGTAGAAGATGGGTGGAGCATCTCTGTAAAGTACAGAGAACTATAGATTGGAGATGAGTGGGGGGTCCTTCATGGAAAACAGACAAACTCAGGAGAAAGCTTACACTGAGATTTGTTTTCTTGTTATTTATGTTAACAATACTTAACTTATTCCACTTCCCGTGACACATCCCTGTGAGTTACTGAACTGAACAGGCTCTCAGAGCACAGTGAAACCTGTGTACTGAGGAAGTTGTCTAAGGTTGAGTGACAACACCTTTGGAGCCTGTTGCTTTTAAAGGCAATCATACCTGGGCTCTGTTAGCAAATAGATTCAGAGGGTGAGTAGCATCTGCCACACCTTGCTGTGTAACATGCTGACTCTGAGTCAGCTGTTCAACCTGCTACACCCTTCACAGTGAGGGAGCTGATTAAAAACATTTTAAACAGTCCAAGTGAATATAATGGGTGTCCCAGGTACTTAGCGTAATCCAGCCTATTTGACTGCCAACCACAAAGGACGTGAACTTTCTTTGTTTTCTCTGCTAATTAGACTTTTTGTTTATCAACAGATATTACTTGCTGTATTGAGATGTACTGTGACAGAGGAGGTACTACTTGTACAAGACATGGCACGTGCAGCAACGTACAGGCTGTCCATCCATAGTAAACATCATACAGCATTTAATATCAAGTTCAGTGAGAAAACTAGGTGTGGACAATGAATAAATTGTTTAAGCTCTGATCAGTCAAACAACACTGGCATAGGTGTAGGTATCCAAGAAACAGTCAACCTAATCTGTGAGATTAAGGGCAGATCTACGCTACCGCTCGTATCGATATAATTTACATCACTCAGGGTGTGAAAAAGCTCCCACCCCACAGCAATGCAATTTACACTGACCTAAGTGCTGGTGTGGACAGCGCTACGTTGGCGGGAGACACTCTACTGCTGACAAAGGTATTGCCTCTTGTGGAAGTGGAGTAATTTTATGCTGACGGGAGAACTCTCTCCCATGGTCATAGAGTGTCTTCACCAGATGTGCTACAGCAGTGCAGCTGCATCAGTGCATCTGTGCCAATGTAGCGCTTCTAGTGTAGACTAGCCCAAAGATTATATTTGGAGAAACTAGGGATCCCAAGCCCCAAACTAGTCCTGTCCTGGCCTTGAATTGCTTGTCTACTATGAGTGGACTCTGCCATTGCTAGTTAATTTGCTGGGATGCTGATTCAGTTAACAGCAGGAGCCAAGTTATTTAATTCATCCCCTGTTGCTGACACACACCTGCTCTCGTGGAAGTAGATTATCAAGGAATTGGGATGAGCACCAAGGAGAGGGAGAACTCAGACATGAAGGAGATCAGGAGGGTAACCATTAGCAGAACTATTTACGGAAGAAGTGGACTTTTTGGGGAGAGATTTGAAAGAAGAGGGGCTGGATGCTTGTTGTACCTCTTTAGGGAGCATATATCAGGAATGAGAACACAAGGGAAACGAGTGAGAAAAGGATACAGTGGGAGTAGATGGGCATGAGGGGTTGTCAGAGGGAAGGGAGCAAGTGGGAGCTGGGAAAAAATTGGATCAGTGTACTCTAGAACTGGGTGGTGAAGAGTCTGGAAGGCAATGCAATGAGTTGGAAGTAGAAGACAAGTGTTAGTGAAATACTTAAAGAAGGGGAGTGACATGGTGAAAGCAGCAGCCATGGAAAGTGGGTTTGAGGGCAGAGTCAAGGAGGCCCTAGAAGAGCAGGGTCCAGTATTTAGCTATTAAGAACCTAGTTAGGTTCTTATCAGGTCCTCATCACTATAGTGTCTACGCACACACTGGCATTTGAGTTAAGGCAAGAAATGGCCAAATTGTACACTGAGATTTGGTGGAAAGGCTGGAAGGAGAGATTGCAGTAATAGTGTAAACAAAAGCTTGGATGTGTGGGGAATAGGAGAGGGAGAAAGGCTACTCTGGTGGTTAAGGCATTGGATGGGGATTCAGAATATGTTGGAACATTATCCAGCTCTGCCGCAGACTCTCTGTGGGACACTGGGAAAGTAATTTCGTCTCTCTCTGTCTCAGTTCCTCATGTATAGAATGCGAATAATACCACCTCCTTTCTGCACAGGGTATCATGAGGATACATTCATTAGCACTTGGCAGCTGTTTAGATAGTACAGTGAGGGGGCCATTTAAGTGTCTAGATAGAGTATTCAGCTCAGGATGTGGTCTAAACTGAAGTGTGAAGGAGTGGAGTTCTGATCCTTTAGTGATAGAAGTGAAGTTTCCTACTGTTTGTTATATAACACCCATATGCTGTGGGGAGGCTAGAGAGATTGATCCCCTGGAATGGGTACACTGTGTGTAGCCGCAGTGCATGGTGCTTCACCAGGATCCCAGCCTGGACATGGAGAAGACAAATATCTGTGTGTGTCCAGTCTTGGCCTCACTAACAAGGTTGAAAATTAATGGCACTTAACAGTGGTTGTTTTTTGTGATGTGGACATTTGTTCACTAGGAATTGTAGACCCATGATTTGCCACAGAAAGAATAAGACAGAAACTTCTGTTTTTCTCAGAGAAAGAACTATGCTGGAATACTCTGATACTGAGCACCAAATGGTGAGTCTTGAATCCAAGTTAAAGAAGTCCCTAAAAGATCATTACAGCACCCATTGAGCCATGATTGTGTTATGACCCCTGACTTACTGTGTCCTAAAGCATATTCCTCTCCTAAATGCACAAAGAGTAATCTCCATTCTTTTTGATGAAGATGTTTTCCAATGTCTGCTTAGTGTTATTGAAATGAGCAATTATCATATAAACTGCTGTAAATGAGGCGGTCTGTTTAATGACTGAAGAGCAAGGAAAAAAATGTATAACTAATCTGTACCCACAATGCATGCGTATTATGTTATGATATTTCAAAGTCCCTAGATTCATTTTGGCATATTTTTAATTAAGGTCTAACATTGCACTGTGCTGATACCCCAATTAAGTTAGACTCACACTAATGAATTTGCTAAGTGCTTTTTTATATAAGATATTACTATCCAATTGCTGTGGGCACAGAATGAGCAGGAGAGCTAGAAAGAACATACGCAGTTGCATTGATAATTGTGCCTTATTGGTTTTACATTATCTAAGGGCCTGATCCTGCAAGGTCAAATCACTGAAGTTAATGAGAGCTGGCGGGCCTTAAGAACCAGGAGCGGCGCCAGGGTTTTTGGCGCCCTAGGAGGGGGTCCTTCCGTGCTCCCGGTCGTTGGCGGAAATTCTGCGGCGGGGGGGGGGGGTCCTTCTGCCCTCCCAGTCTTTGGGGCACTTTGGCGGCGGGTCCCGGAGCAAGTGAAGGACCTGCCGCAGAATTGCCGCCGCCGACTCACAGCACGGAAGGACCCCCCGCTGCTGAATTGCCGCCAAGGGCAGCAAAATGCCGCCCTCCCAAATCCTGGCACCCTAGGCGACCGCCTAGGTTGCCTAAATGGAAGCGCCTAAATGGAAACGCCTGCTAAGAACTAGACAGTCAGGCCCTCAATGAACAATCAAGTATTTCAGCTTTCTAAAACCATCCAACGTTGTTCATTGTCAGTGAGTAGTTAGGCAGTACTGTCTGCTGGTTAGAGCAGAGAACTGGCAGTCAAGACTCTGGATTGTATTCCCAGCATTGCTGAAGCTTTATGACCTTGAGCAAGTGACTATAGCCAATATTTTAAAAGCATCTACTAATTTTAGGTGTGTCAGATTTTGGGTGCAGCGTGTGATATACCCTGGGCCTGATTTTCAGAGGTGTTAAAACCCCTCAGCCAGTACTTCCAACTCAAGATGCCCAAAATTATGAGTCAGGCCACAAAAAGTCATGAAATTGAAATACAAGTAATGAGATTTTGAAAAATGGATTCTTTTTCTTCCTTATCTGCTTTATGAGCCATTAGGTTATCCTCAAGTCATGCTTCCAAGGTTTTCTCTGCAACCATGAAGACTATAAATGTATTTATTTATTTTAAATGAAAGCTGCAATTTTCACCTAATAACATCACCCCAAAACTGATGCTTTAAGCAAGATACCAAATATCATGAGATTTGCAATAAAATCATGAGTTGGCAACATAGTTAGCTTTATCTAAAAGTGGAAGTGTCACATTGTTACATGGTAAGTCCCTCTTTAGGATCTGCACATTAAAGAGCGACAATCTCTTTAGGATATACACCCCACTCCCAGTAATGTAAATGGATGAAGTTCTGCCCCGGTACATTTCCAAGGCCCAAGCACTATGGAGCTGATGTAATTCCTCTGTATTTGGATGAGGAGGAGGGCAGCAAAGGATGCTTTGAGCAGACCCTGGGCACTTTTCTTCAGAACAGTGTAGAGGATGGCTTTGGAACAGGGCAGGAAACAGACGGGGGAATGGCTAGTGGATCAATGACTGTATGGAACCACTGACTTCAAAAGCCCTTTTTCCCTTAGAGGCCTTGTGTGGGATTTATTAGGAAATAAGATACATAACAAGGTAGGGGAGTTACCACGCACAGGTTTTTGATAAAGTGTGGAACTAACTTAAATTTGACAAAATTCAGTCTAGATCAGCGATGTAGGAGGCATCACACTGTGAAATTTACACAAACTCCTCGCTGTGTCTCACTGTTTGAAAAGCATAATGCGATACATTTTCCTTCTACCTTGTGGGAAATGAAAAGGCTGGTGGCCAGCAGAGCCATATGTTTGACAAAAGCATTCCCTCTATTTCTTGGTCTCTGCACCTATTAAAAAAGCAGATCTGCTTCTCTCCTTTTGCCTTGCCCCCTCTCTGAGGAGTGGTGTGGCTGTGAGGAATGGGCCTGGGAATCACAGGCTCCTGAGTCCTCACTCTAAATGTCCTCAATTCACTGCATGGTCATGGGAAAGCATCTCTAGATGAATGATGCAGGTGGGACACCCAACATTAGAGGCTGCTTCTGAAAACATGGGCCTCAGTATTCACATTTTAAAAATAAGGCTGTTAAAATCCCTGTGAGATGGATAGGTAAGTGTTATGTTGAATAGTTATAACTTCTTATTGCAGAGCCCTTTGCAGATGCTGAGTACGGTTTAAAGAGCAAAGCATCATTATCCAGCTGCCCTTCCTGTCACAAAAACTCCACTGGCCAAAGTGAGAGAGAATCCGGCTTCTACCCTAATGCATACAAAGAAAACAGCTTTTTTCATAGTGTGATTATGCTGCTTGTTGCTTGTTCTTGTCTGACCCAGTCCCTAGCACTAGACAAAGAATCAATGCCCTCTCACCTACATGGACTGAAAGAGTTCCACAAACCTTACCGACTATAAGAAGCTCTGATCCTTAAAACACATGGCTGCATGTGTTTTAAGTTCCTATTGAGTTTAATGGGACTACTCGCATGCTTAAAATTAAGCACGCATGTAAGAGTTTGCAGGATCAGGACTGGGATTCTAGGGCTACAGACCAGAAGAACACTGCTTCCTGCAGTGTCTGGTACTTTATTAGACCTGTAGGCAGACTCCTTGTTGGGTTGGCTGGTCAGACAGTAGCATGGGTAACATAGACACAGTGTCATGAGACATTGGTTATACTGAGATCCTCTCCCTATCAGGATGTCTGCTGCCTCTGTACAACCATAACCAAAATTGGCATGTGCTTGCTCACTGCCTGTATCATAGACACTGCACAATTTACATGATGGCTGTTCGCTGGGATACAAAACTAGTACTTTGTTTAAAAGTGGTAGTTGAGTTTCCGTAGCTAGAGGTGAATTCGTTACTCAGAATGGATAAGCTAGTAATAATTATCCATGACTCTCCTGTAATAATTACTACTGTGGTTCACAAAAATTATTTCTGTCATGGGGCAATTTAATCCGCTGTTACTTTCTAACATACCCTGACACCATCTTGTAATGTGGAGTGTTACCACAAAACCCTTTGCAATCCGAATATGTAAAAGTTTGATATACCATAGCTGAATAGTCAATAGACACAAAGCTTTGGAAACTACAGATCTAGTGCATTTACTTTTAAATTTGTTTTCTGCAAATATGGTGCAACTTATAGTAATAAATGATTGATGGCTCCAGTAAAGTCTGCTGGGATTAGGATAGTCTGTGCAGTGTAAGCTTTTGTTTGGAAGGACCAGAGTGGAAATGAGTTGTCTTTAGAGTAGGGCTGTCGATTAATCGCAGTTAAAACATGCGATTAACTCAAAAAGGTTAATTGTGATTAATCACCATTTTACTCACACTACTAAACAATAGAATACCGATTATTTTAAATATTTGGAGCTAAATATTTGATATGTTTCCCCAGCTCTCTAAAACTTGCAGGCAATAAAATAAGGTAAAATTAGGAAGGGTTTGTGTGGAGACAGAGTTTATTCACGGTAAACCACCACAAATGTCTCAATTATTGTAAAATAAAAGATAATTAAAAGGTCTAAAAACTCCTGACTTTAAACTCTGACAATAGTGGATTGATTTCTTAATGTCCGTGGTCATCCTTTTTGATCATTGAAGAAAAGCTAAACTGTAGTGGATCTGTATGTCTTTGTATTACTGTTACTCTTGATGGAAAATGGTGTTAACAGTTAATAAAATGGGAAGCACTTTGTTTCTCATAACTGAGAATATATTTTTAATATAAAGTCTTTTTTGTCACTTATGATCACCTTTTACTTTAAAAATATGCTCACTTTGAAGTTCTGGATTTGCAGGGATGTAGAATGGTCACTTACTTTAAAATTAGACCACTTGCATATGATGAAGCCATACATTTCTTTGTCAATGTGTAATGTTTATTCGTATAACACTGATGCATGATAAAAGGCCTCTCAAAGAAATGTTTTTTGATTCAGCTGAATACATTCTGTACAGATACATATGCCACACTGGTTTGTTTTCAAAGATATCACAGTTTTTGTCTATGGAATAATTAATAGCATCAGCTGCAGCTTAAGCGTTAGTCACAGTGATTCAGTCTTTTCAGTAATTCCGTAAATAGGGGCTGATTTTGATCTGACTTATGGTACAAGGACGAGTTAGGTAAACTGATTTTTAAAAATTGGTTAGAGGTGGGAGAATGAATGAGTCCTGCAGCTGAACTGAGTGGGCAAACTTCAGAACAGAAAAAAATTGGACAGGACATACTCTCCTCCACTCTGCCCCCACCTCTGTGGTTGTACCTAGCCGTTCATCAAAGGAAATGATGTTCCACTATTGTAAAACCAGAATAAGCTGGAGAGCTGAATCAGATCCCTACTTTCAACACATGCCAACATTTTTAAACAGAGTTATCTAAAATTGGGCACCTAAATCCATATTTAGGAACCAAAGTAAAAAAAAATGTGATTTTAAGAGGTGCTGACCACTCATAGCTCCCATTGGCTTCTAGAATGTAATGAGGATCGGCACCTCTGAAAATCATGGTGCTTTTACTTAAGCGTTTAAATGGGAATTCAAATTATTATTATTTATTTATAATACTGTGGTATCTAGGAGCCCTAATCATGGAGCAGGAGTGCATTGTGTAGGCTCTGTGCAACCGCTGAACAAACTGACAGTCCCTGCCCCAAGGAACTTACAGTCTAAGACTTGGATCCTCAAAGGTATTTATTTAGGCGTCTAACTCCAGTTGAAATTAATGGAAGTTATAGACACCTCAATACCTTTGAGAATATGGACCTAAATACCTAACTTTAGGCACTTTATATTGAGTATTTTGGCCATTGACTTATTTTGGGTGTTATCAATACAAGCAACATGCTGTGTTGTTCTAACAACTCCATACCATGATTCAGTCAAACTGCGCACTTTTTTCCCAAGACTTCCAACTTGGGGTAGGGGGAGCGTGGCAAGTTTGTTAATGTTGCTTAGAAGTCTGTCTGGACTGTACAGACATGCATAACTTAAAAAGGGTTTGACATACTGGCTTCCCTTCTACATAGGGAAACGTGCTTTAATATGCTAAGAAAACAGCAGCCACATCTCAGAGGGCACATCCTATTATAAATGGTAGTTTGAAGATACCAAAACCAGAAGAGCATGAATTTTAGCAGAGGTCAGTTAGCACCACTTTTGGATTTTTGTTGCCCGGGCACACCTGAAGATGGATGGTCAATTTCTACTATCCCTGGGATATCAAATGGCCACTATTTATTTCGTTGCCCTAGACAACCGGCTGTTCTACCTACATGATACAATAGTCACTCATCTCTGCTAACGTAAGGTAAATCGAACTTATTTTTCCTTTGGCTAAGCAGAATTTTCTCTTTTCTCCCTTCCCATCAGTGAGTCTTTGATCTGATTTCTTTTGAAATGAGCAGTTGCAATAATAGGAATCTAAGATGCCCAGATTTGTTATACTTCACTTAATGTTTGCAGTCAGGAGAAATAGGATCAGTGGAATTATGCTTTCAATTAGTTGTGGGATGACAACTGAATTTACCAGAGTAGACTGTCTACAAGGCAAAATGTTATCCTGAATTGTCGTTTGCATGGAAGGAGGAAAATACCCATAGGGGCATTAATACAGAAGCAACACTTGTATGTATATATGATATTCATCTCTTGTGTAAGTTAGGCATTTAGGCTTGAGTAAACCTTCAAGTTAGTCTTTCTTTACCATTTTAACTTAATGACTTGATTTATTTCTGTTTTTGAAGACCAGGACATGTGCTCCCTGATGCTTTTCTTATTCAGAAATCCAAGTGCCAAGCTCGCCAAGGCTCTAGTTTTATCTATGGTGGCAGATTATTAGAAATTTTTGGAAATTATATGCATGAGCATCTAGCACTTGAGCATATGGAGCTATAGGGTTTTTCCCCTTCATGTTGACACAAGCTTTCTAATGCTGGTATCAAGGAAGTTTTGGTTTTTAATTAGTTTTAATATCTGAAAATAAAATAATAAGTGCAGGTGCAGTAACAATAGTTTATTGCAAACAAAAATTCACTCAACATACTGGAAGGATAAAGAACATTATGTACATTAACTAAAGATAACTCTTATTAATACCAAAAACAAAGGGCCGGACTTCAGCCTTTGCTGCTGCCCTTTCACGCTGCTCCTGTGTGGAATGGCATCCTGTGAAATTTCTGCCGTGTAGGGTCTATGCGACAGGGGGCCAGGAACACAGTTAGGAGTAATAGAGCCAGGGCATGTCAGAGGTAAGATGGGGAGTGGTTGGTGTCATTTGCTCTCCAGGCATTCTAGACTACAGAGTAGACTATAGGCAGCTATACAAGGTTGCTGTAAGTTAGAGCACCCCTGGGGCTTCTCTAAAATGTCCTGGGAGCTGTTCTGGACCACCGGTCAGCCCAGAATCTAAGAGTCACATAGGTTGCTTACAGCCACCTTTCCCCTCCCCCTGCTTGGGCTGTACCTTTTGTGTTGCACTTCCCGAGAGGTGCTGCACCAAATCTGGCACAAAGTGTTCATTCTGTGTTCACTTCATTATTAATTATTACAGTGGTTCCTAAGGGACCAATCAGGAGTGGGGCCCCCTTTGTGCTAGGCATGGTACAAACACGGAGTAGCAGACAGTCCATCTCCTGAAGAGCTTCCAATTACTCTTCCTTTCCTCATCCTTATTATTATTTGGTGGGTTACTTAAGCAGGTACTAAAAGTTAGGTAAAAATAGTAGCAAGAAAGAGGAAACGGACAGGCTAGTAGGAGCTGGGGCGGCTCTGTTTTTTGCCGCCCCAAGCACGGCAGTCAGGCGGCCTGTGGCGGCATGCCTGAGGGCAGTCTGCGTCATGCGGATTCGGCGGTGTTTCTATGGGTGATCTGCTGGTCCTGTGCCTTCAGTGTCCCCAGCACCAAATTGCCACCGAAACCACGGGACCAGCGGACCACATGCAGGCGTGCTGCTGAAGGCAGCCTGACTGCCACCCTCGCAGTGACCGGCAGGCCACCCTCAGCATGCCCTTGCTGCGCTGGTGCCTGGAGCTGCCCTGGTAGGAGCAGAAGAAGAGACTGAGATAGAGCGAAGGTAGAAAAAAGAGAAGTCGGTAAAGAGAGGTATGGCTGTCTGGGTAGAGAGATGATGTAGCTGTATCTTGTTAGGTGATATTAACGGCCTTATGATATAGTACAGGGGTCTGCAACCTTTCAGCAGTGGTGTTCCGAGTCTTCATTTATTCACTCTAATTTAAGGTTTTGAGTGCCAGTAATACATTTTAACGTTTTTAGAAGGTCTCTTTCTATAAGTGTATAATATATAACTAAACTATTGTTGTATGTAAAGTAAATAAGGTTTTTAAAAAGTTTAAGAAGCTTCATTTAAAATGCGGAGTCCCCTGGACCCAAGTAGTCTGAGTGCCACTGAAAATCAGCTTGCATGCCGCCTTTGGCATGCATGCCATAGGTTGCCTAACCCTGATATAGTATCTTTGTAGAAGCTCTCGGAAGGGAAAAGATTACTTTTTCAGTGAGTTATTTTCTCAAAAAGAGTTCATAGAATAATAATGAAAACACATTGACACTATGATGTAAAGTATGAAAAGTATAGGCAACTTACTATGCACTGTTGCTATTTGTTATTATGGACAACATTTTCAATGAGGGAATGGTTCATAAATGTAATACTTGTGATTCTTAATGACTGATAAATTACCTACTATTTAATCCTGTCCTTACGTATTTCTTTCTGCAGTGTTTCCTGAAGTTTCTCACCAGTCTCAATAACAGCAGCAATATAACTATTCTATTTTGTTCTACTTCATTCAAGGCAAGGGAAATAGGTTTCTGTACACTCAGCCATATATTCTATTCATCTCTTTGGTTCTATAGTTACTACTCCAGCCCTAATGGTTCCTTCAATTTTTGTCACAATTTTCTTCATGAATTATAAGTAAGGCTACTTTTTTGTCAGGGATATTTTTAGTTAAAGTCAGGGACAGGTGATGGACTTCTGTGAATTTTTGTTTATTGCCCGTGACCTGTCCATGACTCTTACTAAAAATATCACTGACAAAAGGGGTATGTGAGTTCAGCACCCACTGCTGCTGGGGCTACTGGGTCTCCTACCACTGCAGTGCATCCCTTCACCCCCAGGAAGCTGGTAGCTGAGGGTCCCCCAGCCGCTGGTGGAGGCTGGGCAGCTGCAGAGGCCCCCTATGGCCTGCTCCAGCTTGACAGCTGAGGGGAGTGCCTGCTGAGTGCCGCAGGGTCCTCTGACCAGGGCGGGGTTGGGAGCTGCGGGGCAAAAATGTCATGGAGGTCACGGATTCCATGACCTCTGTGACATAATTGTAGCCTTAATTTTAAGACAGTACATAATGAACAGTTTGATATAATCAGCCACTCACTTCCATCTTTGGGTAGAACAAGAGTCAACTCTACAGAAAGTGATAGATACTCTTAGCAAGTGATTGTTGCTGAAGGATTTTATAATGTCAACAATGTTTAATGAGATCATTTGATATTTTAACATTTAAAGCAAAAATCTTTTATCTTCATTTGAACATTGAAGCATCTGTTACTTATCCTCTCTAGGTACAAATTACATTGATGCTTTTCCTATTATAGTGAATCTTTCATCTTTGAAAAGAGGTGCAAAATCAGTCACTTCATAGCAGTGGTTCACCAAATATCTGATCATCCATGATTTTATGTTGCCTTATCGAAATATACATGCTTAACTTTAAGCATGTGCTTAAACAAACAGCGAGTGCTTTGCAGAATAGGAATGGACTTAATTACGTGCTTAAAGTTAGGTAGTAACAGTACTTGCACATCATCTCATTGTTCATTCTGCTTGAGCGTTATATCCCTTCCCTCCCTCCTGTGTCTGTCTTGTGTTTTTAGATTGTAACCTTTTTGAGACTCTGGGCTTGTCTACATCAGAAAGTTGCAGCGCTGGTGAGGGAGTTACAGTGCTGCAACTTAGGAGGTGTACACATCTGCAGGGCACCACCAGCGCTGCAACTCCCTGTTTGCAGCGCTGGCCGTACTCCCGTTTTGTCTCGGGTGTAGAGGATCCAGCGCTGGTGATCCAGCGCTGGTAATCAAGTATAGACACTTACCAGCGCTTTTCTTGACCTCCGTGGAATAAGCAGGTATCCCAGCATACCTGAGGAAGCCTCTGGTAATCAAACTGGTCTCCTTCCCCAGCTTGCTCTCGCGTTCCCCGAACCCCGAGCAAGCAGGTCTCCTTCCCTGAGGTTTGCTGGGTGGTTCCGGGAACGCGAGAGCAAACCGCGGCGAAGCTGGTCTCCTTTCCCGGTTTGCTCTCGCGTTCCCCGAACCCCCCTTGAAGCCGCCCAACAGCGCTGCAGTGTGGCCACATCTAACACCACTTGCAGCGCTGGTTGCTGTAAGTGTGGCCACTCTGCAGCGCTGGCCCTATACAGCTGTACTAATACAGCTGTAACAACCAGCGCTGCAAAATTTTAGATGTAGACATGGCCGCAGACTGTCTTTTATGTTACATGTACTGTACCTAGCACAATGGCTTCCTGATCTCATGTGTGATCTCAAGGCATTACTGAATTTAAATAACAGTACCTGCTTAATGGGGCAATGCAGGTTGTGTAGACTAATCATACAGAGTTCTATTTACTGTGGTTTATTTACAATGGCATTAGTATTAATTCCACAAGAACAGGGAATAATTTATCCAGTGATATCTCCGTTGCCCCCAATGTAGCCATCTGTCCAGAATATTATTTCCTAGGCATGTCCAATTTATGTATTCCAAGTTCCTTGCTGGCTGATGGTAGTTTGCAATAAAGAGCTTTTGCAGTAACTTAGTCACTGTCCTAAAGTTACAAATCCTGATAACTCAGAGGAAATTGTTGATTCAAGTTTCCTGTAATTGTCCTCCCACTTTAATTGGCAATTTATTAGACTCTCTTCTGTCCCCCTATCAGCCTAATAACTGAGATCATCCATATGACACATTAATTGACTGACTCAATTGAATTGGTCAAGGAAGAAGCAAACTCTGTGTTAAATGCACAGAATGCCATTTGAAATAACCAAGTAACTGCAGAAACTAAATACATGTGTGAAATCCAATTGTAAGTGAAGCCAGCCTCTCTGTGAAGTGGAGAGTAGCAGCTCTGAGGATTCTATGACCTGCCTTGCTGTTTGGTTATTTGCATTAGTCATCCTGACAGCCGAAACCCAAAATTCCTAATTTTGTGATATTGTTCCTGAAATGCTTTTAAAGGAAATATCATCATCTCCCTGACTTGACAGAGTGATCATGAGCCCATGATGACAAATTCAGCATGGCACAGACTGGTGTTTATTTTTGTGTGATTCACTTGTACATGATTAGACTTGTGTGATTAGCAAGCAGGTGAACATGTTTTCCATATGAGGAACCTTGGTGTTATCTCCCCTTTCTTCTCCCAATACATTTCCTGCTCTGTGAAGAACCCAGGTCTTCAAGGTGATGACCACCTCCTGTAATTACTTAAGATAGGTCAGTCAAAAGCAGAAGAGTTACAAAGAGACCTAACAAAACTGGGTGACTGGGCAACAAAATGGCAGATGAAATTCAATGCTGATAAATGCAAAGTAATGCACATTGGAAAACATAATCCTAACTATACATATAAAACGATGGGGTCTAAATTAGCAGTTATCAGTCAAGGAAAAAGATCTTGGAATCATCGTGGATAGTTCTCTGAAATATCCACTCAGTGTGCAGTGGCATTCAAAAAAGCTAACAGAATGTTGGGAATCATTAGGAAAGGGATAGATAATAAGATTATATTGCCTCTATATAAATCCATGGTACGCCTACATCTTGAATATTGCATGCAGATGTGGTCGCCCCATCTCAAAAAAGATATTTTGGAACTGGAAAAGGTTCAGAAAAGGGCACCAAAAATTATTAGGGGTATGGAACAGCTTCCACGTGAGGAGAGATTAATAAGACTGGAACTTCTCAGCTTGGAAAAGAGACAGCTGAAGGGGGATATGATAAAGGCTTATAAAATCATGACTGGCATGGAGAAAGTAAATAAGTGTAATTTACACCTTCTCATAACACAAGAACTAGGGGAGAGCCGGGAGAGCCCTGCGGTTCCACAGATACCGATTTATATCTGTGGATATCCACATCCGCAGATATAAATTTGTACCCGTGCAGGCTCTAAGTATGAGGACATTTTATTATAACTTTGAACCCCACCTGGAATTGGGGTACGACTGAGCCCTCTGACCCACCACCCTCTCACACTGTGCTGCTGTGACAAGCTGCAAAGCCCTCCAGCCTTCACTTTCACCAGCATTCACACAGATAGGGACACACCCAGCTGCAGCCACACACAGGCTTTCTGACCACCAGCTTCCCAGCCTGGGACCCCAGAGCAGTACCATCCTGCCCTGGTCAAATCTGGCCAGTATATGTGTTTAATACCCAGTCTGCCTCTCCCTCAATGTGAAGAGAACAACGCACATTTATGGTAACCAAGCAGAGAGTTTCTCCAACCACTCCAGTCAAAGCTCACTGGTTTGGATTAAAACATAAAATAAGTTTATGAACGACACAAAATAGATTTTAAGTGATTATAAGTGATAACAAACAGATCAAAGCAGATTACCTAGCAAATAAACAAAAACACAGCCTAAGCTTAATATACTACAGAGATTGGATATGAATAAGGCTAAGATCTTGTCACAGATATTTTTAGTAAAAGTCACAGACAGGTCACAGGAAATAATGAAAAATTCATGGAAGCCCATGACCTCTCCGACTTTTACTTGCGACTCTGAGCTGCGGGACTCCCTGTCTCCTGCGGCTGCTGGAAACTCAGGGGGTTCCCCCTGCCACCTGTGGAGGCAGAGAGCTCCAGGGATACCCACTGCTGCCTACGGTGGCGGAGAGTGGCAGGGAGCAGCAGGGATCCCCCTGCCTTCTGGGATGGCTGGGAGGGGAAGGTGTGTCCCCTGCCACCGCAGTGGCAGGGAGCTGCCGGGGTCTCCCCCTGCCGGAGCTGGCTGAAGTCATGGAGGTCTTTGGAAGTCACGGAATCCACGACTTCTATGATCTCTGTGACCAAATCGCAGCCTTAGATATGAATAGCAGATTCTCACTCTAACTGATGGTACAGGCAGACTTAGATCCTTAAGGCATAGGCTATACTTGCTTTGCAGCCTGGAATCCCCAGGTGTTTCATACATAGGCTAGAAATCCCTTTAGCCTGGGTCCAATACTTCCCCCAGTTCAGTCTTTGTTACTCAGGTGTTTCCAGGAGTCTTCCTGTGTGGGGAGTGAAGAACTACAGATGATGTCACCCCCTGCCTTGTATAGCTTTAGCATATGGTGAGAACCCGTTGTTTCAAAACTTGGTTCCTAGATCAGTTTGTGGAAAAATACTGACATCCCAAGATGGAGTCCAGAATCATGTGGCCTGGTCACATATTCTTGTAGAGTTATAGCAGCCATTACTCAGAGGCTGTCTGCAGCATTCTCTGGAAGGCTCACCAGCATGCCTATTGTTCTCCTAAGGCCTAATGGTTTCCCTAATGGCTCATTGCCTTCAATAGGCCCTTCCCAACCAGCTATCTAGACTGAAAGCATCTTGTCTAGTTGGCATTACCCAGGTGTAACTACATTTGAAGTACAGATACATAGTATTTAAAATTTCAGATACAAAAATTATACATGCATATAAATAGGATAATCATATTTAGCAAATCATAACTTTTCCAATGACACCTCATGTGACTTATCTTGTACAAAATGCATCATAATTATGCCATAACCATATTATAATATTACTATGACAAATATGGGGTGCAGTGTCACAATAACATGTCTAACGACTTGGACTTTAGGCTTGGGGATTAAGAAGGGATAAACATTTGTAAATTTCACGAGAGGGAGTTCTGCTCCGATGCTCTGTTCTGCTGAGCAGCTGTTAAGATTCCCAGGAGAGAGGCTTCCTTCTGTCATCCTCCAGAGATGTACTAGAGAGGGACTCTCTTCTGTAAACCACCTACAGTTTGTGCGAAGAATGTTTTGGTGATTTCCAGCCAAGTAGTTGCAGATAATAGAATTTATACATGCTCTAACCATTTTAAGTAGGGTTACCCATATGTCCCATTTTGTCTGGGACAGTCCCTTTTTTAAGTCCTGTCCTGGTCATCCTGGCTTTTGGCAAAAGTGGGCATTTGTCCCATTTGCTTTTCCCAACTGATCAAGTTGGCAAGAGCAAACGGGACAAATGTCCACTTTTGTCAAAAAAGTGGGGTGCAGAGGAACATGTGGGGTGATACCAGCCCCACACAGAGAGGGAGGCAGGGCTCAGGCTGGAGGCAGGCAGGGTTTGAGTGAGCAGTGATGCCAGCATCAACTCCGGGGGGAGAGGAGCTCAGGTAAGCGGCTCAGGCTGGGGATGTCAGGGAGGATGGGAGGGGAGGGAGCTCAGGCCAGCCCTGTGCAGTGTCCTGTTTTTCCCTTTGGGAAATATGGTCACCCTAAATTTAAGCCGTCACCGCTCTGAAGTCCTGGCATGTGAAGTGCTGACTCTTTTATGTATCTTTTCCATCTTCTTTCTTTTTAAAAAAATATTCTAGGAATCGCCACATAAAAAACTATGTTATAAGAACGTTACAGTTGCATCATTCAGCATTCAAATGTCAGGAAGGTAATACAGTGAAGGCTGCATTACAACCATTGTGCAAAGATGTTGTGATATTGTCTTTACTTAATCACATGTAAGATGCACATTTTTTCCTATGGTCTTTGATAAATGAAGCTTGCAAAGGAACAATGTTACAGACCTACAACTTTGAGAAATGTGTAAAATTAATGCCTAATACAGGGGATTAGAAGTCTGGATTTTACACAGCATCTGGAAAGTACAGGGCTAAAAGATTTTCTGAACAACAGAAATGCAGTCGGTGTCTGCTATCAGTGCAGAAAGACCCAAGCACAGAGGGATGAGCGGACAATGTACCTTGGCTCTTCTGAACCCAGTTAATTACCTTGTTGTTCAGGGATCATAACAGGGAAGAGGATTGGAAAAGCTGCTTTCTTGCTGATCTTGAGTAATCCCTGAGAGAGAAGTTAGCAGCAGGTCCAAGAAAGCAGAGTGTGTGCGTGTGCGTGTGCATGTGTGTGTGTGTGTGTGTGTGTGTGTGTCTTTTAATTTCTTGAAATATATACTATGTGACTGGGCTTTTCTCCCTCTCCCTCCCAGGGCCGGTGCAACCATTTAGGCAAACTAGACGGCCTAAAAGTCCCCTCAGGCGAGGAGGTGGAGTAGAGGTGAGCTGGGTGGGGCGGCCTTCGGGGGGGGTGTGCGCGGGAAGGGCTGCCTGCAGTAACGGGGGGGCGCACAAGGGAACAGCTCCCCGCCCCAGCTTAGCTCCACTCTGCCTCCTCTGCTGAGCACACTGCCCAGCTCTAAGTCTCCTCCAATCAGCGCGGCAAACCTGGGCAGGGAGGAGAATTAGAGCAGCGCCAGCGTGCTCAGTGGAGGAGGCAGAGCCGAGGTGAGCTGGGGCGGGCTACCCAGGCAGGGTTAGCTGCCGTGGCGGTGGGGGGCAGAGGGGAGAAGTCTCCCCAGGCAGGGTTAGCTGCTGTGATGGGGGGAGTCTCCCTGGGCGGGGTTAGTTGCCGTGGGGGAATAGGGGGGAGAGGTTTTAGCAGTCGCAGTGGCAGGGGGTAGCTGCTGTGGGGGGTCTCCCTGGGTGGGGGGCTGAGTTAGCTGCCGTGGGGGGGCGGGTTTGCTGGGTGGGGGGTGCAAGGTGGAAGTTTTGCCTAGGGCGCGAAACTTCCTTGCACCAGCCCTGCTCCCTCCCCCCACATCTCTGAGACATTTTAAAAACTCACAACAGACTTTAAACTGTAGATAATTATCCTAGGCCATATAGATGTGTGTTCTATAAATACATTCCAGTTTATCTGAGTTTTACAGGATGGGCGAGGGCAAGCATCGGGAAGGAGTTAGGGAGTACGTATTTTTAACTTTCTGGTAGCAAGATTTCTTATGGAATCTAACAGGATATTTGTGTGTTCTTCAGGCCTTTTATCAATACACAAGAGTGAGCTATCATACAGAGTCTGTTCTATAAATGTTCATATTAGTCCATCCCACAGTCCAGCTGAGCTGTATTCAGTGCTGGGCCCAAGAGGGGTTTAAGGTCACTTTGGCACTCCACATGGTATCCCCTCACCCCAAATTTAGGGTGAGCCTTGCACTGCTCCATGGTGTAAAAGGGACGTATCGGGACTGAAGGTCTGGTTCATTGTGTGTAATGTCATGTCTGCTTTGAGACACTGTGGGGGAGGAGTGATGGTGTAATCCTCTGGGTCTGTTACCATGGCACAGCCATTGTGTGTGCCCTCTGCACTCCTTCTTACAAACATCACTTCTGTAGGTACAGTGGGAGAATCAGTGCTCTTCTGAGCGTCAACCCCACATCCGCATAACAGAGGGGAAAAAGCTCACCCTTTGGATCATTACTGCAGGTCTCCTTCCTAAATCTAAATGGTTCAAGGCACCTATCACTGGCATATCCAAGTGCTGTACATATAAATCCATTTCACATTCAGTATATCCTCCTGTGATCTCATCTATAGCTTGCCTTGATTACAGGAAGGATTCTTTCTCTTGTCTTTCTGCTCCTGCCATCTCTGTTGGACATTAATGCAGATATTATTGGGAGGAAGGCTTTAGTGGGGCTTGAACCTGTTCTGACTATAGCCTGTCCAGGGTTGAATCCAATCCCCTTTGACCTGAAGTTCCACAGCTGTCCTGCACTGAGCATACTCTTTCCTTAGTGCCTGAAGTCTGAACCTGGGTTTCAGTAGCTGCAAATCACTGATGATAAGGCATCCCTGAGATTCTGTAATGCAGTGAGTCATCAGAGCTTAGAAGTTGCAAAGTACCACAAAGAGAAAAGGGGGAGGGGGGAGAGGAAAGCAAAAGTAAACACCCAGCAACTCAAGAACATGTACACAAAGGGAGGAAATCCTTTAGAGTTAACTACTTCCCAGAAAAGCAGAACTATTCTCTGCTAACCTCTGTCATGGAACAGCAGGGCCATCCCACTGAAAACTGAGTTCTGCTTTGTAGAACACGTGATAAGCACATTATCTAATAAATATAATCACCCTATCTCAATATTGGCAGCTAAATAGTAAAGGGAAATCTTAAGCATAAACGTAGAGTAAATTTCTTAGCACTAGATAGTCCCAGGTTGTGTTCCTGATATTCCCAAACTCTTCTACAATCTTCTTCTGAGACTAGAGAGGGTCTACACTTTCCCAAAGCATGGGTGGGGTGGGAATTTCATAACCAGGACTTTGGAGCAAGCCACAGAGTGAGGGCCCACATAAAATGTTTAGGGAAGGTAGGATTATTTTGTTTGTCCCTATAAATAGAGTTAGGGTCAGGGTTAGGGGTCCTTTCCTTTTTTCCCTTTGCTCTCTAACCTGTATTTATAAAGTACTAATCACCATAGTATTAATGTAACACCATGTCTATACATTTGCAGCAGGTTTGTGAAGAATCTTGACCTGCCCCCTCTCTTTACACTTATTCTGTCACTAATCCTAACCCTATTTATAGGGACAAACTAACACTGCTGAGGGAAAGAGAAATGAAAGTGATACATCGGATGGTGTTTGAAAGGCCCACAGTATGCTCCTGGTGTTTCAAGAGAACACCATGTGCCACAGAATCAAAGGCTGCAGAAAGAGCAAGATTTAATATTAATGGAATACTGGAATCCATCTGCAACAGAAGGTCATTGTAAACTCCTCATTTAGCAATCTTAGCACTGTGGGCTTGTCTGAAGCCTGACTGAATTTTTTTCCTCTTCTCCTGGATTTGTAATGGAGTAGAAAGAAGACTGGAGAGATCAGCTGAGAAAAGTGTAAGCTTTATAACCATTGATGCCACTATTACAGCCTTCAGTGAGAGAGAACTCTCAGAAAAATAGCAGATGTGTTTGTAATAAAAAGACTTACGTTTTCTTTATGAACCTCACCCTGAAGGACCGATTGGCCCTGGATTAAGTCAATGTCTTGTAGGTGCAGTTATCGCTATAAAAAGAGAGAATGACAGATTTAAAATCTGGAAGATAGAAAAGGGTAAGATCTGTTTGTGCTGTGATCTTTCTAGGCACCAGGGCTAGCTCTATCATTTTGCCATCCCAAGCGCAAAAAAGAAAAAAAAAAAGCCCAAACTGCCAAAGCAAAAAAAGAAAAGAAAAAAGCTGCCCAGACTGTGCCACCCCAAGAATGGATGGAATGCCACCCCTTAGCATGTGCTGCCCCAGGCACGTGCTTCCTCTGCTGGTGCCTGGAGCCGGCCCTGCTAGGCACAAAAGAATCTAACAGGGTGTCATCTTTGTTCTGAGATTAACGTATTTATCAAAATATTTGCAGAAACATCACAGTGTCTCTGCAAAATAATCTAAAATTCAAAATACCCTAGGTAGTTCTGAATAAAATGTCTAGGTTTTTTAAAATCCATTGTAGTTGGTATTATAACTAGTCCTGACATGGTTTACTTCATAGATGAGCACAGAGATAAATCTAAAAGTATTAACTGTATGCTCTAAAGGATCAAATACAACTGTGATGTCCCATGACACTACCAATGACACAGAGCCTTAGGGCTACACCCACAAAGGGACTTAGGCATTGCCATGGAGACTGTTGCAGCCATAGCTTTTATCCACAGTATTGAGTTGGGCTCCCATGCTCCCTGTTCAACGTATATGGAAAGCAAGGTACCCACAAAAGCCAGCAAACCGAACCAGGAGCCACCTAAAATAGCCAGTAGGAAATGGTGAGGAGAGGGGTGTGGCCTAATCCCTGCTTCTCAAGGAGAGTTAGGTGCCTGTCTCCACTTGGTGTTCTCATCCAGGAAACCTCTCCTGGAGTTAGGTGCCAAAGCCAGGAGAAGGTGATGGTGGTGCCCCTTTGATAACTTTTAGCCTCATGGAAAGAGCGCTCTCCTGGGAGAGGAGAGACCCGAATTCAAATCCCCACCTCTGCCTGATGTGAAAAAGGGTATTAAACCCAGGTTTCTCACATCCCAGGTGAGTGTTCCAACCACTGGGCTAAGTGTTATAAGGCAGACAGCACCATCACCACCACCACCACCTACTGCTTTGTGGGGGTAAGACATGTTCTGAGAATGCCTTCTGGCTTGGAACCTGCACAGGAAATAGGCAGAGGAAGGCCCAGTTTGAGGATCCCTCTTGGTCTTAGATGCCTGAGTGCCTACCCAGAGGTGGCTGTGTGCATGCTCACTGAAAGAAACTTAGGAGCCCAGGGGACTTTAACCATGGAAATTTAGGTATCTATGGGGTTTGGCAGTAACTGAGTGGGATTTTGAGGATCTGAGTGGCACCTAAATGTTGAACTTAGGTGCCTATGTCTCTTTGTGGATCTAGCCCAGGTGTAGGCAACCTATGGCACAGGTCCGAAGGCGGCACACGAGCTGATTTTCAGTGGCACTCAAACTGCCTGGGTCCTGGCCACTGGTCCAGGGGGCTCTGCATTTTAAATTTAATTTTAAATAAAGCTTCAACATTTTGAAACCTTATTTACTTTACATACAACAAAAGTTTAGTTAGATATTATAGACTTCTAGAAAGAGACCTTCTAAAAAAGGTTAAAATGTATTACTGGCACGTGAAACCTTAAGTTAGAGTGAATAAATGAAGGCTTGGTACACCACTTCTGAAAGGTTGCTGACCCCTGATCTAGCCCTTAGCTATTAGTGGATTATCAGATGACCTCAGTAATGCTGTTGTGGATTGTAATCCCTGATATTGCATCACAGTTCAAATATCTATCACAGAGCATTAGAGGAGTTTGACCATTCCAATTAGAAGACTAAACCCTGCCCCCTTTTCTGTGGTAGTCCCAGAGGAACCAGACGGGTTCAGCAGTGAAAGACAGTGAGGCAAGGTTTGGTGATCCCCACACAGGGGTCTGTGTACCTCAAATACCACAGAGCTCTGTATTATGCGAGCTCCCTTATATATGGAAGAGGACAGTGTGGGGAGTTAGGTTATTGAATATATGAGTACATGGATCCACTGGATATTCTGCTTATGGTGGGTTTGGGGCCACACCAGCCAGAAGAGCTATGTTATCACTAAGTCTGTAGTAGCCATCTCAGTGGTTTTCATGCTACTCTATACACTTTACAGTCACCCCAAACTAAGAACCTACCTACTTGGGCTCCATGTTAGGATTTGGCCTTTAATAAGATTTATTGTGTGGCTACTTCTTTAGCAGCCCTCAAGCAATGATGGAATAAAACTGAATGTAGTGTAGGATGGGACCCGGTTTTTCCACAAAGAAGGTTTCACTGTAGTCTAGTCTTCCTCCTCTTTGTTTGCTCTAACAATCAGATATTGTCTATTCAAGCTCCCAGACGGTTCATTGGGAACTTTCCTAGTGGCTTTTAATTTAATTTTAATTTAACTTTTATTCTTTTTTCTGGACTTAAAACTTTGACATTCACTGATTTTTCTCCAAGTATAATATGACTCCACAAGTATTGGGATCAATCCCAGGGATATATGGTGAATTTGTTGATTTCATTAAGGATTTTCAATTATTTTTTTTCAGCCTTTACATGTTGAATTCATTCTCATATTTCTTAATTTACCCTTCCTGTTCGATCACCTGCACAGTTTACTAACTTTCAGTCTTTGCCTTCATTAGCATGCACAGACTCAGCTGTTTATTCACAGTGATGTGTGTGTTTGGGTGATGACTTACCTTAATTAGTACAAAATGATGCAGAAATATAAAATAGTGTTCCTTTACTTTTGTGATCCACATTTGAATTAATTCTTGGTGCTCTCCTCGGAAATGGAAAAGCTCAGGGGACCATTGTCAGTAGAGGGATGCAGGGTAAAATTACAATGAAGAACATTTGGATTCTTTAGGCAATATGACATAGAAATCTCCTACATCTCAAAAGGAGGAGGCTTGAGCATCTCTTAAAGCTAATAATTCCTCCAAAATCAACTGCCTACCGCTCAGTAATCATCTCACTAAGTTAGTTATGTTCAGCATCTGCTTCCTTTCCCTGTCATATTCCTCTACGATCTGTTTTGAGGCTTCTTTTAAGTATCTATATTCTTCCAAATGATCAGTCATAAGGAAACATTAGCTGCCCTTTCACTTGTATGCAGATGACACTCAGTTGTTCTTCCTCCTATCTCTTATTGTGTTGTGATTTCTCATGTCTGCCCTGGCTTGTCCTAACAGGTTTAAAAATTTTATTAAGAAGATGTTTAAATAAAAAAAAATGGTGCAGAGTATAAGCATAGAAGTTTCTGGTTATCAGGAAATAATGTACCGATTATCAAGGGATGGAAAGTTTGGTTTAAGATCGAATGGCATAAGGAATACATAATCTGCAATATCCCCAATTGGGGGTAAAAGGTTAACAGGTTGAAGTACAGATATTGAGATATGAGGGTATGTTGTTCATATAATAGCTATGTTCACATGAGGAGTATAATGAGTGGATACGATGATGAGGATGGATTGACCCTTATTTGTCGAGATTTAACGTTCAGTGAGTTTATGGTCCAACGTTCAGTGAGTTTATGGTCCAGTTCATACGGTCCAACAGATAAAGTCTCTTGGTCCCTTTCTCATAGTCGATGCATGATGTAGCTCCGGCTTATGCCTCCTGGTACTGTAGGTGGCCGGTCACTTGTTTGGTGTAGGTGTCCCTGGACCATTGGCTGGTGTCTGAGACTATGAGGCGCTGCATGAGCCGTGCATAGCATCGACCGATCCCGCAGGTCTGCAGCACACGTTCATTGCAGGAGTCCCAGGTGCCCAGGGCTCTGATGATCAGGGCGTTCTATTAAACTGAATCTGAACACAATGGGAACTCTAGTTATTAGCTCCAAGTGGTGGCTGAGCGAATGCTCCCATCTTGGTGATTCTGTTACACAAAGTAGTACCGACTTGAGCCTCAAATATAAAATACCTGGATGCAGTTATGTCTTCATTTTTATTAATGGACATGCATCTTTGGTCTACTACTGGAACCTAATTTTGATGTCTACAAATCATCTTCAGGCTGAGACCATTGCTCAGCAAAGTAAGTTTAAAGAATTACTGACAAACACCTTTTTTTTTTTTTTTCAAGGCTAGATTGCTGTTGTTCCTTATCTTTTAGAAATCCATACTGGTATTACAACTAGGATGCAGTGAATTAAAAAAACCCAGCAACTCGCCTACTTATTGGAGCATGGCAGGCTGCGCACATTGCCTGTGTTCTAATAACTGTGCACTGGCTTCCTCTTAAATCTTGTGTGTGTTTTATAAGTTCTTGAACTTGCATATATGGATCTGTATAGCTGCTGGCCCAGTTTATCTAGTCAATCGTTTGTCTCTTTAAGTTCCTGTTAATTGTGATCAGAACTAGAAGGCTATTTGGTTTGCTTCCGTCAGTGGGAGCTAGGGCACTCAGTAGTTTATGTGCCAAGTTTATGGAATTTTCTTGTTTATAATTTGGTAGAGCCCATATGTGCCATCATTTTAAGGCAACTGGGATGAATATGTTCACGAAAACTTTTAATTCTCCCTGTATGGTGTTAGTTTAATTATGTTGATTTGGACAGCGTCCTTCAATGTTGTTGTGAAGCATACTATATCAGATCCACCTCAAATTTAAATCCTGATGATTTCAGAGACTAAAACCAGTCTTGAGTAATTGGTTCCAGCTCTGCTCTCAGTTAATTGCGTGTGTTCAATCAATTGCCTTCAATCAGTTTAGTGGGACAGAATTTGGCCCTTGAAATATATTAAATTTATCTCTTCTTGCACAGTCAACTTTACGATAGATACAGAAGAGTCAATGGTCAATGTTTTATGATTGTGCAAATTGTCATGGGCTACGAGGCCTAAATTGTTACTAGTTTGCTCAAAAGGGCTAGAGATGTTAGTGGGTGTTCAAACTTCATATATTACCAAGACTTACTAAACAGAAACTTATCAATAGTAATTGAAGATGCTGTGAAGATCCTTAGCTGGTGTCAATTGGTGAATCTCCACAGAAGTCAATGGGCTTGGCCAGTTTTATATCACCAGAGAATCTGATCCAATGACTATAATTACTAAGAACCAATTCAGACTCAGTGTGTATTAATTTAGATGGCATATATGGGCTAAAGGTATTAACACAAACCATTCACTGTCCAACATTAAACAGTTTTAAAGGAGGTTTCGGATATGGTATGCAAAGTCTTCAACCTGCTTAGTACTATGGCAAACACATCATTAAACATCCTTTCAACCTTTTATTAAAGTTACATAAGCTGTTTATAAGACGACCCCCCCAAAATGGATAGGTAAAAATAGTAAAAACTGTATGATCCTTTCATAAACCGACCCTATATTTCAGGGGTTGGAAAACTTTGTCTCCCGGCCTCTCAGGGTAAGTCGCTGGTCAGTCGGGACGTTTTGTTTACTTGGAGTGTCTGCAGGCATGGAGCCCCTCAGCTCCCTGTGGCCATGGTTCGCCGTTCCCAGCCAATGGGAGCTGCAGGAAGCGGCGAACCGTGGCCACGGAGAGCTGAGGGGCTCCATGCCTGCAGATGCTCCAGGTGAACAAAATGACAGTGTATTAGATATTCAATTCAATGATTCCATAGCTTCTAAAATTATCAAATTTTGGTGTAGACCTGTTTATAAGCCAACCCACGCTCTTTGATGTGTCACTTTTTTACCAAAAATATTCAGCTTATGAACGAGTGTATATGGTATTAAGTAAGGTTTTCATTTTAACAACACCCTTTGTCCCCTTTCCCCTTGTCCAGGCCTTGGTTTAGGTGCGGCACTCCGCCTGCATAGTGCACTATGCTGAAGCTATACTCCAAGTGGTTCTCTCTTATCTACTTGTAAAATGCCATACCGTAGTGATAATACATATGTATATGAAATATATAAAAATAAAGTCAATAGTGAACAAAGACTGAGACATCATCCACAATGTATTTTAATATATGTTTTGTTTTTAACTTCTTGAAATTTTCTAACTAGGATCTGTTTAATTCCTGGGATTGTAGGTACTCAGATATTATGGTGATGGATGTGATATAAAAAGCTATTGAAGATAGCATTTTCTCACTGATTCACTGATTGCCTGGTTGCTAATGAATACTGGGCTGCTGGCACTGTTTTGTTAAGGAATATTGAAAGATTAGGAGAAAAACATGTTCATACAAAGAACTACAGTTATAAATGGGCACAGTGGACCAAACTCCTGAAGTCTTGGGGGGGACAGTCATTGGCTCAATAGGAGTCTTGTCAAAGTAAAAAAGAGTGTAAGGATTTCAGGATTTGGGCTCTAGGTATGAAATAAAAAAATATGTCCATCAGTAAAATGACAACATGCCCTATTGTGGGGTAGAGGGCAAACTTTAGGCCTGCTAACTGAATATTATTTAAAAATCACTGCATGACTTTCGGTGAGCCAAACAACATCTTGTTCAAAGCGATATTTTTGTTTATTTGTTTTTTATTATGATCTTAAAGGAGTATGTATTTGTCACGGAGTCCCCGGGCGATGCTCTGGAACTGCTCCCCACCAAGCCAGGCAGGACTTTGGGGAGCCTCCTCTCTCTTGGAGCAGACTTGTGCAGGGCAAGAAGCTCACACGTCTTCACCTCCTGGGTCTCTCCTTGGAGCATTCAGCATACTCTGCCCCTCCATGTGCTTCCCACAGCGAGCCCACCCCAGCGGGGTCCTGGGGAAGCCACAGGGTCCTGCACCCCCACTTCGCAGTCAGACATGACTCTCAGCCAGCCAGTAAAACAGAGGTTTATTCGATGACAGGAACAGGATCTAAAACAGAGCTTGTAGGTACCGCGAACCGGACCCCTCGGCCGGGTCCATTCTGGGGGCATTGAGCCAGACTCCTACGTCTGCCCTCAGCCAGCTCCAGCCTAACAAACCCCTCCAGCCCCTCCTCTCTGCTCAGCTCCTTTCCCGGGCCAGCAGGTCACCTGATCTCTTTGTCTCCAACACCTTCAGTTGGCACCTTTGCAGGGGAGGGGCCCAGGCCATCAGTTGCTAGGAGACAGAGTGTCAGGCATTTAGGTGCACTGGCCCTTTGCTCTGCCATATATTTAAGAACTGCCATGGGGACACTGAGGCACCAACACAGTATTCAGAGAAAACATTAAGAACGTTCCTAGTTCGTCACAGTATTTAAAACTATTTAAATGTTTAGGGACAAAGTTTAATTTTAAAATGTTTATTCTGCTGCTTTGTCTATGTTCAGGGCATGGTAATGTGAGCATTCCCTGCTGGTTAGACTCAACTGATCTGCCTCTTTTCCACATCAGTGAAACTGAGTGGCATATAGTTGTGTCTTTGACTTATATATCACCATTTTTTGTAAACCTTCATTATAATTTTGGGTAGTGGGCCAACAATGCCTGCATAATCAGAGGAATTTTCCAGCTCAGTAACAGAGAAGGAATTTTTACACAGATTTATTGAGACATCTCCAGGAGATTACGCAGATTTAGAGACCAGAAGGACATGATTCTCCTGCTAGGTCACTTGTTCTGGAGTTATATGTAAAGATTTTTTTCTCAACTATTCTAATTCATTCTTACAGGAATGTTATAGATTTTTATTGTGCAGCTATACATGGCTTTTGTCCCCAAACTAGAAAGCTGTTTCAACTGTTAGCTCAGATGCTTTATTTCTGCAGACTCAGATTGGCAGTGTCCTTGATGCCTCAAGAATCCCTGTTAGTTGTCTCCTCTCTACTTCTATAACATTAGCTCTGTCTGCATGAGGACAAGTGTTCTCCCAGACACGAACTCTGATACTGAGTTACTTATCAGCAGAGCTCCCTTCAGAAGTTCCACACCTGTTCCTGAACATAATTCCGTCTCGGCCTATAAATCTTCAGATATAAACAAGAAAATAGAATTTGAATATGCCAGATTTGTATTGAAGTTCTATTTGGAAAAGTCATGGAAGAGTGGCTCTGTTCTATGGTTGGTGGTTTCCGATGCCCATACTTGTACATTTTCTAATAAATAAAACTAAAAAGGCTTCAATGATGAATGAATTGTCATTCTCCTTCTTCTCGTCGGCTCACTAACCATTACAAGCATAGGCATAATGAACCTTTGGGTAGGAAAGTATCCCACACATAGGGCCATGATAACTGAAAACCATGAGGCCTGATATTCAAAAATGTTGAACAGACCTACTGGGAGAAAGCTTGCACAAGACATTAAATTTTGGTTTTGATTTTTTTGACAAAAGAATTTTTTGGTTACTTTTAGTTTTCAAACTCCAAAACCTGTTGGGTATTTTGTCAAAAATGTTGAAGGAAATGAAAATTTTCATTTAGAAAAAAGGCTGATCTTCATTGATCAATTGTAGTGACAAACATGCAGTTGAGATCAATGGGAGATGCAGCTGCTCAATAACTCTGAAAAATCAGGTTCTTGTGTATCTGAGACAATAGAAACCAGTGGAGCCACTTGAGAGCCAGAACTGGCACCACTACATCAGAATTTTCTGTTAAACAGGGTGGATAAGAATCAATGATTTTTTTTTAAATAAAAAAAATCAGATTCTTTTATTTAAATTGGATTTTTTTGATGAAATGCTTTTTTGAGGAAAAAACCTATCTAAAGATAGGATACATAATTAAGATACATTATAGCTCAAAGATATGTCATCGTGGAATAGAGATTATAAATTCTACATGAATATATTGTATCATACTACAGAATTAATGTTTAAGAAAAGTTTTGTAAATGAGTTCCAATAGTTCATGGATTAGGGACCCAATCTTATGGGGTTCCACAGGCTTCTGTATAGGTTTTTTAGGCTAATCTTTCTATCTACCCAATGGGACTCAGTGCTCAGTCTAGAGGATACCATCAGAGATGCTTAGTTTTGCAGTTGTCAAACTGTATTTGTGTCTCCAGAGGTAACATGCTTGTTAACAGTAAAAATGTTTTAAAATAAATAAATATATACCAGTGTGAAATAACAGACCTCAACCCTGTTGTCCCTCTGCAAATTTCTGTACACAAAGTCAATCCCTTGCCTCTCTCTACAAGTGCAAAGTTTCAAAAAGTTCAATGAATAGAAGATTGTTGGGGGCGGCATAGATGTGGATGAGGAGAAGAAATCTGGAGATAAATGTGAGAAGCAAGGGACATATGCTTGTTTTGTTAAAATATTATGTTTGCTGTTGAAGAAAAAATCCAGAATACTTAACGTTGTTGTTTTAGTTAAATAAAACAATTTAAATGTCTGTCTGGTGATATTCTCCTCCTACTACAGCATAGCAAGAAAATCCTCCAGATATTAATGATTAACCTGTTGAATTGGAGAGAGTTCACCTCCCAATGACATGCTAAATATCTGCTCAATTACCTTTGGTAAATGAAATAACCAAAAATAATTCATTTTCTGATATAGCTGTAAAACTAATCTGAAAAGTTTTCAAAATAAATCACTGTTTAAAAATGTATAGTGTGTACCTTCTAAATATGAAACCTGCATCTATCTGTGAGTTGTGAAGAATATATATTAAGGTTATGACAACCAACAAGAATGCACTTTTATGTAGAAAACCATGATTAAATCGAGTCTTCCTGACTAGTGATTTAAATCATGATTTAAATCAAATCTACCCTGCTGTTAAATGTACGCCCAAAAATAGTTTCTTTTGAATAGTTTGTATTTCTCTGTTTATTATGAGTTCTACTGAGTTAAAACCTGAGAATGACATATTGTATTATTTTGGCAGAATTTGTAAATGACCTGTAACAAAGAAGCCTGATTACTTAAAAATTCTGCTTTTCTAATCACTCCACTAATTACCAAACCTCAGAATATGATGTGTTCATAGGCTGTTATACATCTGGCTATAGGATTTTCTACTAAACAAAATTCATGATGACAAGTATATCAGTGCCTGTAGGTGCTAATCAGCCTATGTCTTCAAAACAGGAAAGCTGATGCATTCAATTCCTCCTTACAATGTTAATAAAAAAGAAGTCCTCTGTGTGTGTGTGTGTGTGTGTGTGTGTGTGTGTGTGTGTGTGTGTGTGTGTGTGTGTGTGTGTAAGTAATATATTAGTTCTTAACATATGATCTAAATGAAATAATTTGACTGGTTGATCTATAATTAGATTTACCAACTTTGTATTCATTTACAGGCATGTACATGCAGGATTCTTGTTGAGAATGACATTCTTGTCTACAGGTCTTGAAAAATTTCCCAAAGGCCTATTAAATTTGCGTGCCTGAGGTGGTTACAAAAAATGATATGGGGAGCTGCCCTAGCAACATTAGCAGCAGTGCCCTAGTGAGAAGCTCAGATGACAACGATGATATTTGTAATAATATAATACTTAGCTCTTATATAATGCTTTTCACCAGCAGATCTAAAAGTGCTTTACAAAGGAGATCAGACCAGCCCCAATCCAGCGACCAAAGCTGTTGGAGGAAGCGAGGCATATCTGTCCTCCAGAGCTCCATCTTCGGCCTTTGATAAAGCTGAAGCCCCACACATTCTGGCCTCAGAAGGGAGAAGGAGCTTTCTGTCTTGTCTCACTCCAGAGTCTTCTGACAGCTGCTAGATGTCTCCTATTCTGTCACTCTCCAGGAGCATTCAGGCTTCTGTAAAAAGGAGTGGTTCTCCACTACTCTGTCTCTCTTAGGCCTGGTCTACTCTTAAAAGTTTTGCTGACATAGTGCTGTTGGTTAAGAATGTGAAAAATATCATATCCTCCAGCTGGCATAGCTATACACTAGCATAAACGTGCTTGTGTCAATATAGATTATTTTGGTAACTGGCGTAAAATATACTGGCAAAAGAACCCTTTTACTGGTATAAGATGCGTCTCCACTAGTCCACTTTTAATGTAGACAAGGCCTCAGGTTCCTGGTGTGAAATCCTGACCCCGGGGGGAAATTATGGACTTCAGTGGAGCCAGTATTTCATCCCAGGTTGTTGCAAGTGGCTGCTGAAGATACTGCAAGTTGCTCACAAAATACAAGGGGGGTGGTGGAAGAGAGAGGGAGGAGGAAGAGATCTTTACTATATTAGATCTAATATTCAGTGGTTGTGCAAGAACTAAGTGTGGGGGGAGGGGGAGAGAGAGAAAAGCAGCCCTGAGTTTTTATAGCTTAGTAACTTTTGTTAGCTGTGCAAATGATGAACTAATTACTTACCACTGGACTGAAGGCACTTTTTTCCCTAGCTCCCATGTTTTCCTTGATGGGCCCACTGCCAGCACTGTCTGAAACATTTGTATTCATTTTTCTTCTAAAGATCTCCTCTTTGGCGCAAAGGTTCATTTACATACTTCTATGTTTTCCTTTTCCTGCTAAATTTTGTTCAAAAGGCAGTTTTAGATCTCAGCAGCAGCACTGAAATAGAAGGTTAGTTGGGAAATACTGCTTTTATAAGCAAGTTCAGGAAACATGATGCTTTATACTTGAGACAGAACAAAAGGACAGATCCAGCTCCTGGACCCACGCATGGAGGGTGTCTCCCATGAGCAGATCTTCCCCTTTTCAGGAAGAGGAACTTAGCTACCTGCATGCCCCCATCATTCGCCACCTCCTCCCCCATGCCAAGACTCTGCTAATACCTCTGCATGCAGTCTAGATCTGGGCTGGAGACTGCATGTGAAGAGTGGGTAGGACAGGACCCTGGTCTCCTGTTGATCCCCTGGGATCTACCAGGTTTGGGGTCTAGTCCAACAGACTTTTCTGTGAAGGGGCATGCCCTACTCGCCTTGGAATGATTGTCTGAGAGGGAACCATGGATATTTCCTTCCCCAGAGCCTACTCTCTCAATGTTTTTCATTGGAGGGGATAATCTGGGTTGATGTTCTTAACATCAGCTAAAATTCACTGGTAAATTGCAGTAAGCTGAAGATGTGAAACCTATTGAGACTGTTAACTCCACTTCATCAAGAAGGGCATAATTTTATACTGTTAGATTCCTAAGCCTTGCATATCAAAAAAGAACTCTTGGAATTTCATATGAGCCTTCAACAGGGCAATGAGCCAACCCAAAACAGCACTATTAAATTTTAAACATAATAAATAATTCATAGTCTCATGATTATTAGTATTGTGTTTAAATGTCATTTCCTCTAGCTGAGATTTCTTTTGGTTTCTGTCTAAAACCTTTATTAATTCGTAGGCCATCTAAATATAGGTTACAGTGCCAGGGTAGAATGAGGCAATATCTTATCACTTACTTTGTGGTGAAGCAGACACATTTTTAAACCTCACTAAATCTAAGTCTATGTGACTCTGTCAATCAGAAATATGGCCCTGCTTCCACAAAGCACTCACAGGTGTTTCATTTTAAACACCGGAGTAATCTCATAAGAGTACACATGTGCATTAAGCTATGCAAGTTTACAGTTATTGTGGGATTGGGCCCTTAATAGTAAGTGAATTAGTTGTGGAAATATATAGAAACATTGAGTGAGATCCTGGCCTTATTAAAGTTATTGGCAAAACTTCCATTGACATCAGTGGGGCCAGGATTTCACCCACAGAAACTTCCTTGTACATGAAAGTAAAATAAACTTAATTCCAATAAACAGCCTTGTAAAGGCCCAAAGAAAACAATGCAAAGCATCGTATTAAATGAAAAAATACGATAGGATTACATAGTCATGGCTCAGATCCCTGTGGCAACTTTTATTGTAAATTGCAGAATTCGGATGAGTAATATAGAATAATATTGTGTATTTTTAAAAGGCATTTGTTTAGGGATGGGATGGAGGAAATGACTTCTGTTGCTCAAATTAATATTATATTTGCATTGGACTTTTAATTATGCTTTCTACCTGAAATGCACATTTGGAATTGTTAGAGTATTACAGAAAACAGGTAGGACTGGGCTTCTGTATAGTTTTCCATTTTGTCGATGCAGCAAGAACCTATTGTCCCAAAGGGAATCAATAATTGCTTTGGGGGCCACGGAGCAGATTTGCACATCATTTGCAGAAACACAAATCTGGAGTAACTCTTCTAATTTCAGTGAAGCTACTCCCTATTTACACAGGTGTGACCAAAGCAGAATTTAACTGAAATTTGTTTTAGTTAAATTAGCTGTAAAGAAAACTGTATCCTGGATCTCTGAGATACAATACTTCATTAAGAAGAATGGCTCTCCTTCATTTGAGACACAAATTTACTTATCCTCACACAGACTGTTGCTGCTTTTACTCTTGTAGTTTACTAGCTTTAAAAAGTCATGAAAGTCAGGTTATTGGGAACTTTATGCAGATTAAACATAATGGATTTGCATGTTGGCCTCTCCCCTATTAATAGCTATTGTTTCAGGTCCTTATCACACAACTCAGAGACCCATCTGACATGTTTGGGCCTTGGCTGGTTAAGAGCTGCAGCTGATGAAGGGTGGATAGAAATGTCCTGTTTTTATTATGCTGATTTTAAATGGGCTATTAGACATATGTATTTAATGGCTCATTAAACAGCTTATTAGCCTGCTAGCTTACATACTTGACATTGCACTGTGTTCATGTCATTTAAAGGAGGGCTTTCATACCAGAGTGAACTAAACTTGGAAGAGAAAACTATACAATTTGTCATTGTTATGCTATACAAAGCCCACATGATCTTTATAGAGGAGAAAGCAAAAACACTGCATTTATTGAAAATACGACAGTTAGCATATGCTTTTTAGTCTCTCTCACATACACACACACTCACTCACTCAGGGTACGTCTACACTACGGGGTTATTCCGATTTTACATAAACCGGTTTTATAAAACAGATTGTGTAAAGTCGAGTGCACGCAGCCACACTAAGCACATTAATTCAGTGGTGTGGTCCGAGGCTAGCGTCGATTTCCGGAGCGTTGCACTGTGGGTAGCTATTCCATAGCTATCCCATAGTTCCCACAGTCTCCCTTGCCCCTTAGAATTCTGGGTTGAGAGCCCAGTGGCTGATGGGGCAAAAATCATTGTCGCGGGTGGCTCTGGGTAATTGTCGTCAGTCATTCCTTCCTCCGGGAAAGCAACGGCAGACAATCATTTCGTGCCCTTTTTCCTTGGATAGCCCTGGCAGACGCCATAGCACGGCAACTATGGAGCCTGTTCAGCTTTTTTTTTTTACAGTCACCGTATGTGTACTGGATGCCGCGGACAGAGGTGATACTGCAGCGCTACACAGCAGCATTAATTTGCTTTTGCTTGATAGCAGAGACGGTTACCAGTCGTTCTGTACCGTCTTCTGCCAGTGTAATTTGGCAATGAGATGACGGTTATTTGTCTTTCTGTGCTGTCTGCTGCTATCATGGGTGCCCCTGGCTGAGATCGGCCGGGGGCGCAAAAGCAAAACTGGGAATGACTCCCCGAGTCAATCCCTCCTTTATGGTTTCTAAAAATAGTCAGTCCTGCCTAGAATATGGGGCAAATGTACTAGAGAAGCAGTGTATCAGAGAGCACAGCTGCTCTGTGTTAGATCCCGCAGAAATAATGAGCTACATGCCATTCACGGCATGCCCTGCAACAACCCCACCCGTTGCTTCCCTCCTCCCCCAACCTTCCTAGGCTACCGTGGCAGTGTCCCCCCCATTTGTGTCATGAAGTAATAAAGAATGCAGGAATAAGAAACTGAGTTTTTAGTGACATAAAATGAGGGGGAGGCAGTCTCCTGGTGCTATGATAGTCCAGGCAAGACATTAAGCGGTGTGTGGGAGAGGAGCCCAGCATCCCACCGCTACGATAGTCCAGGCAGTACAGAATCTTTTCTTTTCACATGAAAGGGAGGGGGCTGATTGAAGCTCAGCCCCCAGTTGCTATGATGAAGATGGTTACCAGCCGTTCTGTACCATCTACTGGGAATGACCGGGAGTCATTCCTATTTTCACCCAGGCGCCCCCGGCCAGCCTCACGTGAAGCCAGCCAGGAGCACTCACAGGTTGATAAGAAGGACGGTTACCAGTCCTACTGCACCGTCTGCCACCGGGGAGGGGAGAGGAGTGGATACTGCTCTTCACTGCTGCAGCATCGCGTCTACCAGCAGCATTCAGTAGACATAGGGTGACGTTGAAAAAAGTCAAGAAACGATTTCTTTCCCTTTTCTTTCATGTGGTGGGGGGGGCGAGGGAGTAAATTGACGACGTAGTCCCTGAACTACGCCGGACAATGTGTTTGACCCTACAGGTACTGGGAGCTCAGCCAAGAATGCAAATACTTTTCGGAGACTGCTGTAGACTGTGAGATAGCTGGAGTCCTCAGTACCCCCTCCCTCCCTCCATGAGCGTCTGTTTGAGTCTCTGGCTTCCCGTTATGCTTGTCACGCAGCACTGTGTAGCCTGTAGATTTTTTTTTCAAATGCATTTCGTCTTCTGTAATGGAACTCTTATAGAACAGATTTGTTTCCCCATACAGCGATCAGTTTCAGTATCTCCCGTATGGTCCATGCTGGAGCTCTTTTTGAATTTGGGACTGCATTGCCACCCATGCTGATCAGAGCTCTATGCCGGGCAAACAGGAAATGAAAATCAAAAATTCGCAGGGCTTTTCCTGTTTACCTGGCCACTGCATCCGAGCTGAGATTGCTGTCCAGAGTGGTCACAGTGGTGCACTGTGGGATACCGCCCAGAGGCCAATACCGTCGATTTGCGGCCACACTAACCCTAATCCGATATGGTAATACCGATTTTAGCGCTACTCCTCTCGTTGGGGAGGAGTACAGAAACCGATATAAAAAGCCCTTTATATCGATATAAAGGGCCTCGTAATGTGGACGGGTACAGCGTTAAATCGGTTTAATGCTGCTAAAATCGGTTTAAACGCGTAGTGTAGACCAGGCCTAACTCTCCTGCCAATTGACGTTTATAGTTACCAGTCTGTTGTAACTCAAGTCAATCTAATGGCTAGTTAGATTGAGCAGGAGTGAGGAACTGGGCTCTTGTTGGTCACGATTCGATGCTCTGAGTCTTTACAGGACTGAACCCAGAGTTCCATGGCAAAACACCCCAGCTTTATAGTTGTAAATTCCCATTTGAGGCCATGCATTTTGCAATGTCCTCCTGTAATCATTAGTTCTTAAGTGGTGTTAATCTTGGGGTTTTCTGCTGTTATCATTTGATGGTTATTGTCGGGCTTCCCATCGTTATCTCCTATTTGTTGTCTCGCCTTCGGGGGTGCCAGCCTCACCTCTGAGGTCATCAATGCTGCTAACATGTTTAGCATCTAATACAGTGGATGTTTTCTGATTTTCTCCTGGTTTTTCCAAGTCTCTCACTTTTTCTTGACCATCTGAGCATTTGTGATGGCTTTTACACCTTATCTTTTCCTGATGCATGCATTCCTCATTCGCACAAACAATCTCTTTAAAGTATTTTATATTCAGCAGAATACATTGTAAATCAAGCCTTGCTAAATCTTATGACTAAAACAATTCACATTGGGGCTTCAGGCCCTCAACATTCCTCTAATCTCCTTAACATAGACACAATACAAGATCCTGTTTGTTACTTACTAAAACCTTAAAACAAAGAAATGTATATTTAACTAGAGTGCCTAATTTGTAATACATATAGGAAACCATAGCAGACATCAGAACTTATCCTAAAACAAAAGGGTGTCCATAATCAGTCATAAGGATTGTTCTAGTCTGTCATTCCTTTCTGCTGTTCAAAAAGAGTGGCTGACAGGATCAAATCAGATCATACATTAATTCTCATAGTACAATTATAAAATCCTGCTCCTACATCATCAGTGTTCCCTTTGTTAGTACTAAAGGAACTTGGGTCTTATTCTCCTGTCACTTACTCCAGTGTAAATCAGGAGTAACTCCATTGAAGCCAGTGGAGTTGCATCCGTTGTGCACGACTTAGTGAAAGGAGATTCAGGTTCACTTACCTTGCCAGTAATTTCCCTATCCCCTCACGATCCAGTGTCATTTTCTGGCTGACTTGCAAAGAAGTCCTAATACTGTGTTTCACATCATTGTCTTTTGCTATGGAAATAATTGATGTCATACATTTACTACTATAATATTTATGCAGTTCCATGGTACTTTGAATTTGACATTCCCTGCCAAGAAGAATTTACAGTCTAAGCCCCGATCTTGTGAACATTTTTGTGTAAAGTTATGAACGTGCCTAAAGGGAAAGTCTACAATACAAAATTAAGTCGATGTGAGTTAGGTTGACCTAGAACCGCCAGAGTAATTAAATTGGCTCTTTGTGTCCCACCGTCTGTCGGCGGTGCGCGTCCTCACCAGGAGCACTCACACTGACTCATGCGGGAGCAGGGCTCCAGCTATCAGCCCCCCACAGGGCGGCAGGGCTCGGGCTGTCAAAGGCAGCAACAGGCAATGTCAGCTACACAGTGTCTACACGGACACTGCGTCGACCTAACTACATGGACCAAAGAGCTACGCCTCGCACGGAGATACTGTGATTAGGTAGGCATAGTGGGTGAGTTAAATTGGCAGGAGGAACATTGTGGTGTAGATGCCTTAGATCGACCTAACTCTGTAGTGTAAACCAGGCCTAAGTGTTTGAAGGACCATGGCCTAAATTCCAAGCATTCTACATTAGTGTGGCTCTAATGCTACAGCCTTTTAGTAATAGGGTGTGTGCAGGGATGTGCTGTTGTTCACAGGGGCAGCTCCAGGCACCAGCACGCCAAGCGTGTGCCTGGGGCGGCAAGCCACCGGGGGCGCTCTGCTGGTTGCTGCGAGGGCGGCAGGCAGGTTGCCTTTGGCAGCGTGCCTGCGGAGATTCCGCTGGACGCGTGGCTTCAGCGGACCTCCTGCAGGCGTGCCGCTGAATCCGTGGGACCAGGGACCTCCTGCAGACAAGCTGCCGAAGGCAGCCTGCCTGCTGTGCTTGGGGCAGCAAAATACCTAGAGCCACCCCTGGTTGTTCAGGTGTAATGCCTTTGGGAGCTCAGACAAGAGTTGCCCCCAGCTTCATCATTTGAAAGGTGTCGTGTGCATTTCTCCAAACCTTGGGCAAGCTCAGATACCTATTGGGGAGGAAGGTCTGAATCCCACTGGGGAACCTAGCATCATTGCATCCCAGGAGCAATTCTTGTGCCCAGGGGCTATGCTAAGGTTTTTGTTTGTTGGTCGTTTTTTGTTTGGGCTAAAATGTCCCATTGCTACTACCACCGGTTCAGCTCTGCCAATGGTAGCAGCAGTGGGAGTGCTAGTGTAGACAGTATTCCAGGCATGTTAAGCACAGTGCCATTTAACCCTGCTCAGAACAAGTCTACATTTCAGTGTTTTTAATGGTAGTGGGTGCTGGCACCTGGTTTGCACTAGCACTACTCTGACTATTGCTACCACTATGGGTAGCAACAGTGGGGAGTTATTTAGCATAAATATCCCATAGGAAATAAGGCCAGGGAGCACAAGAACTGAAATTGTGACAAGGCCTACACTGGGGCACAAGTGGTGGAGGGCCGGAAGGGGGATGGCTTCTTTCACTGTCTTCTGTGCTTTATGCTCCTTCCACACACCTGAACAGAAGTTAGGCACAGTCCACTTGTATGAGTTTACTACTGGGTCAGATAGACAATGGGCATTAAGAGCTCAAACACTCATATACACAAAAATAGCTTTGGTGAGTGGAAAACACAGCAAGAGATTCTTAATCCAAAAAAGACCTGAAAGGAAATAGATGTAAAGTTTTAGTCTGAAATTTCTGAATTTTTATCAGCATCACCATTCCAGAGCAACAAAGTGATTAGTAAACTTCACCCTGGTTTCATGGCAGCTGGACTGTGCACTGGTAATGAGAATATCTCATTTCCAGTGGGTGTAAAAGGCTCACACTTTGGCAGATACAAACTGGGACTGCTGCTAAGACAACATGCTCATGGATAACTGGATGTATGGCTTATTATATCAATCTGTAACCCAGTAGCCCCTCCACCCCTTTTTGTCCTTTGTCTACGAGGATGTTAATGGGCCACTTCAACTTGAATGGTCCCTTAGGCTATGTGCTAACTACTTATGCTAAATTATCTGTTCCAAGGGTGTGGGAGCCTTCCCAAAAGTTGAGGGGCCAGGGCCCCCGGCCCTTGGCCAAGTGGCAGCAAAGCCAGAGAGCCCACCCCCTCACACTGAAAGCAGCCTCCTGCCTGTCTCTCTTCCCTCGGGGTCCCTCACCCAGGGCAGGTGGAGGGACCCAGATTCCCCACAGCTGGCCATGTGGCTCTTACCCTGACCTGGCTCTGGAGTCACAGCCTGGCCATGTTAAGAGCCGCACGGACAGCTGTAGGGAGCCATGGCAGACACTCGACCTGTCCGTGGTGTGGGGGGCCCAACAAGAGCAGCCCTCAGCCCATGTCCCTGCCCCCTGGGCCTCCCGCACAGCTCATACCAAAGCTGGGCTGTGGCTCCAAGCCCTGCCCCTCCGGCCGGAGCCAGGCTGGGGAGAGCCAAGTGGGCAGCTGTGAGGAGCCATCGTGGACTCTTCACCTCCACCTGCCCTGTACCGGGTAGGGAGCCCAGGAGGCAGGGACATAGGCCAGGGGCTGCTCCCAGCCCGTGTCCGGGCTGCCACACCGGGCTTCACGCTGGCCTGGATGTGGGGTGGGGGGGAAGTGGAGGGGAAAGGATGAAGTCTGCCCCAGCAAAAAGTGGACTGGCCAGGTCCGTCCACTTTCCAAAAGTGGGAGGGCCACGGCCCCTTGCCCCCACCTCTCCATTCTGGTGCCACTGATCTGTTCTATTTTGTATTTAACTGTGACACTCTGAGTACCTTTTCCAAACCTAAGAACTCTGTGTAGCTCGAAAGTTTCTCTCTCACCAACAGAAGCAGGTCCAATAAAATATATTACCTCACTCACCTTGTCTCTTTGAGTCCTATGTCATTATACAGAGTCCCATTACCTATCTGACTAGAAGTGGCACTGATAGACTCCTTCACATAAACTTTTTGCTGGAGATGGTTGCTATAGCTGATGACCTTTTGGGAAAAGGCTTTTGAGTGCATGTTAAATCTCATATGAATACTCAGTACTCTGTGTATGGAACAAAAGTTCCCATTGTAGGAGGAGAGGAGACCTCTGCCTTTTCAATGATTCTGCCTCTGCCAATACTGGATACTGTGCGTAATATTTCTTCTGCCAACAATAAAGTACTGCATATAACAGCACTTTTCATCCCTTGATCTTAAAGGTCTTCACGAAGTAGGTATCATTGTCTCCACTTTACAGATCGGGTAATGAAAACACAGAGAGATCAAGTGATCTGCCCAAGGTCAAACAGCTGAAGAGGTAGGAACAGAACCAGTCTGATTCCCAGTCCAACCCCACCCACTGGATCACCCTGCCTCCCATTTCTATAAAGAGAATCTTCTGCTGCTCCTCCAGCTACTTTGTGCTCCAGAGGCAATACAAAGCAGCCAGAGCCAGGGCTGAAAATCTGCCCTTCTCTGTGTAGAACCACAGATTGTGGGTTCCCACTTATGTGCCTTAATATCTTTTTAGTTTCTCCAAATATCCTGCATGGTATTTGTAAATCCTACTCCCATTCCCAATTCACTTATTTTTAAAAGGTCATTTCATGAATAGATGAGAAAAGCAGTGGAAGTGTCAGAAGTTATGGATTGTGGATAGTGTCAGTACAGTATTGACAAGGGAGAAAACTGGAAAAGGATGGAATTGGAGTGTGTCTTTGAGAACAGTAAGTCAGTGAATGCTTATGAGAAATTTGAACTTTAAAAATGATATGATGGATGGCTAGGATGTTTTCACATTGTTTTCTCATAAACTTAACCATACAACTGAATTTTATAAAGTAGCTGGTGAAAACTACAGGAAGATAAGAGAATTTATCTACTGGTCACCAGTACTATATATGCCACTTTTAATCTAACTTCATATTCTTTAAGTGATGTTGCCAATATCAGGACAAAAATGGACACACAGATTTACACTGATGTGCATATACAAACTGAGAAATGAAGTGTGGTTTCTGAGATTAATGCAGAGAGAACATTTCATGGGGCCGGGAGAAATTCTGTGTTCATTTAACTGCTATGTTAAAGAGGTGTATCTCTACTTTAGGGGTGGGGAAGGGACATTGCACAAAGCAGGGGGTGGGGTGGTTGGAATGGGTATTTTGGCTGTACTCAGCCAAGAAAAATTAAATATATTCAGTGACTATACTGTAGGATAATAGAGTCCAGGTGTTTATGTTATAGCCCATGGAGAATGTAGTAGTACATTAGTGAGAGTAGGGGAGGGAGAAGGAAGAAAGAGCAGCATTAGATTGGCTAGAACAGAGCTGGGCAAACTATGGGCCGCATTCGGCCTGACAGCTGTTTTAATCCAGCCATTGAGCTCCCGCTGGGGAGCAAGATCTGGGGCTTGCCCTGCTCCAGCGCTCCAGCTGGGGAGCAGGGTCAGAGGCCGCTCTGCACGGCTCCTGGAAACAGCAGCATGTCCCTCCTCCAGCTCCTATGCGTAGGGGCAGCCCAGGAGGCTCCGCTCCGCATGCTGCCCCCACCCCAAGTGCCACCCCTACAGCTCCCATTGGCCAGGAACCACAGCCAATGGAAGCTGCAGGGGTGGCGCCTGTGGATGGAGCAGCACACAGCAGAGCCACTTGGCTGCACCTTCATGTAGGAGCTGCAGGAGGGACATGCTGCCACTTCTGGGAGCTGCTTGAGGCAAGTACTGCCCCTCCCCTGCACTCCTGAGCCACCGCCTCGCACCCCAACCCCCTGTCCCAACCCTGATCCCCCTCCCACCCTCCAAACCCCTCATCCCCAGCCCCACCCAGAGCCCTCCCCACCTCCCCTGCACACCACCCACCCTTCCCCAGCCCAGAGCGCCCCCTTGCACTCTGAACTCCTCATTTCTGGCCCCACCCCAGAGCCCACACCCCCTCCTATACCCCAACCCCAATTTCGTGAACATTCATGGCCTGCCATACAATTTCTATACCCAGATGTGGCCCTCAGGCCAAAAAGTTTGCCCACCTCTGGGCTAGAACCTTAAATGGTACCTCTAGACCTGCTTGCATTGTGAAAATATAGTCTGGAACTTGCCTCTTCCTTCCATCTTCTTTCAAATGGAGGTGATGCAAAGAACTACTTACTAGATCTGATTGGTAATCATGTCTTTAATGCAATTTCTAGGTCATGTGGAGTTAAACACATTATTCCGTCTCCTCCTAATCCCCTTTACCAGAAACACTGCTTACTTTGTGCACGTATCATTCCACCAACGAACACGGCCTGCAGCATGCACGTTATTTATTACTTGTGTGGTGCTGCCCTGTCTCCCTCTTTTGTGGAGGGAATTGTAGGTTCCATCATTTTGTGGCCTCTTCAAACTTTTGCAAGAACTAGGAATAGAACAAGTTCTATATTGTTAAATAGACTGGCACTTGAGGCTTTCTGTATGTCCCTTCTCCAACTACTTATCTCCCAAACATTTTGCTCAGCTGAATTTGGGAAGAATATAAGATCCTGCATGCTGCTGAAGAAATGAAGGGGACTAGGTAATGTGGAAGCTCCTTCCTTGGATCTGTAAATTGCATAATCTGCTTCAGAAATGCATGGTTGTGGACTTTGCTATGAAAATCTGGGAACTAATGCTTCTTCCATTCTTTATTGTCCCATTATTAATTATTATTGTATTACCATAGCACTTAGGAGCCCCAGTCATGGAGCAGGACTGCATTGTGCTAGGAACTGTGCAAACACAGAACAAAAAGACAGTCTCTGGCCCAAAAAGCTTTGTCCCCACACTCTAAACCAACCCCCCAAACATGTTTTGGATAATGAACCTTACTTCTGTGTTTATGTTGAGGACCTGAAGAAAGCCAACACTTATTTTAAAGCATCTGCACAACAGCCTTCCAACTTCAACTACTGCCTTTGTCTTACAGCTACATAAAAGCTGCTGAGTGGAATGGCAGATAAGCACTTATGTACAGTTATACTGTATGATTTTGCCTACATGAATAAATCTATGGAGCAAATTGTTGTTTTCCTTTACACTAGAAGACCCACTGACTACTCAATTTGGCCCAATATTTGGAGATAACTGAAAAAAAAATGAGTTATTAGAGTAACAGAAGTAAAACCTACTAAAGGAGTGAGTTCTAGTTATCTTTTCTTTTTATTTGAGACTCAGAATATTTCCTAATGTTTTACTACATGAAAACTAACTAGGCTCTTGTGTCACATAATTAACCCTCAACAGCAAATCTTGTTTCATACACAATGCTACTGAATTTCAGGTTTAACAAACAAAATGTAAAATGGGCAATAAATCACTCAAGGGTGTGTGAGTTTAATGAGATGTATATGTATGCAGGCCACCGGGGTGCTGTTCCCTGAAGCTTGAGAACAAAGGTGGTGTGACACCAGCCCCAGCGCCAAGAAGTGCATTCACATGCACTTCATGAGAACTGAATGTGAAATCCTGCTCTTGTTACTACAGCGTGAAACTGAAACAACTCCAGATTTACACTAGTGTAACTTGGAGCAGAATTTGATCCCTGAACTGTTTAATTATTGCACTTAGGAGGGGAAAAATTGTAAAAGCCTCCTGCAACATAAATGAGTAACTCCACAAAATGCTTTTATTTCTACATTGCTCCTGTTTTTAAGGTATTAGTTTAAATGTATTCATCTAATAGGATATTCAAAACACTTTTGGACTAGGTATGCTATACTTAGATGTCACTGGAAAGTATATTTTCCTTAGATTTGCATAATGCTTGCAGATTTATTTCTGACTTCCATTTTCTATTATATGTAAAGATTTATCTCCATACTGGTAATGTACAGTGCTGATAAGAAAAATATCAATGCAAGTTGGGTGCCTAACTCAACTCCTCTGAAAATCTGTGCCCTGTTTATTTTGTAGATTTGCTAGACCCTGTAAAGCAGGTGTTATGTTAAAAGGAATGGCTCCTGAGTGCTCCACAGTGGTGGCACTGAAATGTTCAACAGAACTCAGTGTTGCCAATGTCAAGAGATCAAAAATCATGAGTCAGGCCCTCAAAATCATGAGATCTTAAAAAATAAAAAATGTCAGATTCTTCTTATTTGTCTTTTCCATTTTTTGTCCGCAACCATGAGGGCTTGAAACTTAACTACTTTTTTTATTTTATTTTAGTGAAAGCTGAGATTGTCACATAATCACTGGCCTTGAGAAGCTGGAGCTTTCAGAAAAACTCCAAATATAGTGAGAGTTGACAACACTGGGAATGTGGTGTTCTGACCTCAGCCCAGCTGCGACCACCAGATAAATTACCACACAGTACTCTTTTTTTGAAGGGAGACACAGAGGACAAAATAGTAGCTGAGCAAGAGTTAGGGTATATCTACATTACAGAGACTACACCAGCCTCTGGTGCTGGAGCTATACAGGCATAACCCCATAGTGCAGAAGCAGCCCACACTGATGGAAAGGGTTTTTCTGAATCTGTGGGAACACCACCCACCTCCCCAAGCAAGAACAGCTGTGGGCTGTTCTACACTAGAAAGTTATGTAGACCTAGCGACATCATTCAGAGGTGAAAAATCCACACCACTGAGTGATGTAATTAAGCCTAACTCCTGATGTAGACACTGCTAGGTTGGCGGAAGAATTTGCCCATCTACCTAGAGAGCACCTCTCGGGGAGGTAGATTAACTACACTGACGGGGTGTTGCTGTAGTGAATGTCCACACAGAAGCGCTACAGCAGCATACCTTTTTTAGAATGTAAGAATGGCCATACTGGGTCAGACCAATAGTTCATCTAGCCCATCATCCTATCTTTGCTTCTCTCCACTATGAAAACTGACTGTTAATTCTGCCCTTTGTTTCCTATCGATTAACCAATTACTGATCCATGAGAGGACTTTCCCTCTTATCCCTTGACTGTCTACTTTGCTTAAGAGCCTTTGATGAGGGACCTTGTCAAATGCTTTCTGAAAGTCCAAGTAAACTGTATCCATTGAATCAGCCTTGTCCACATGTTTGTTGACCCTCTCAAAGAACTGTAATTCTTGGTGAGGATGATTTCTCTTTATAAAAGCTGTGTTGACTCTTCCCCAACAGATTGTCTTCATCTATGTGTCTGACATTTCTGTTCTTTATTATCGTTTCAAACAATTTGCCTGGTAATGAAGTTAGGCTTACTGGTTTGTAATTGCCACGATTGCCTCTGGAGCCTTTTTAAAAAAAATCTGCATCACACTAGCTATCCTCCAATCAGCTAGTACAGAAGCTAATTTAAGTGATAACCATCAGGAATTCTCATGACAAATTTTTTGGTTACCTCAGAATGTAGCCACTAATTCTTGCTGGTGGCCACTCTGATACTTTTCTCTAAAATACTTAACTTTAGGAAAAACAAATATGTACATATACACATCCAAAACATTGTAATTTATTTATTGCTAGCTAGTATGTTTAAAAACTGATATCACTTTTCACAGCAGACTTGCTAGCTAGTAAGTCTATTGTGAAGTTTGTGCTATTAGCCCTGACACAAATTAAGCACTGGATGGCAGAAGGGGGAGGCAGCGGGGCCCCAGGGCATGAGGGGATGGATGGGAGAATTAGGGGAGGGAATGGGGGCCAGGGGTGGGGAGTTGGAGCTGCCCCAGGGTTGGAGCCCAAAGCCCTACCATCCCCAGGAACTCACTGGCCACCCATTCCTCCAGCATTGTGCCCCATGTGTCTCCAAAGGTGGTGCAAGGTGCCGAGCCCTGCTGGCGGCCCAAGCAACCAACCCCAAGGTGTTGCATCCAGGAGCAACAGGGGAGGGGTGGGTGCCACTGATTCTCTTCCCCTCACTCTCCCCGAGGCCCCAAGAAAAGCTACTGGCGACCATATGCAGCCATGGTGGCCGCATTTGAGAAACGCTGTTACATACTCTAATTAGTAGTCCAGCAATTTCATATTTGAGTTCCTTCAGAACTCTTGGGTGAATCCCATCTGACCATGGGCACTTATTACTGTTTAAATTTATCAATTTGTTTCAGAACCTCCTCTAGGGACACCTCAATCTGGGACAGTTCCTCAGATTTGTCACTTAAAAAGAATGGCTCATGTGTGGGAATCCTCCTCACATCCTCTGCAGTAAAGACTGATGCAAAGAATTGATTTAGCTTCTCTACAATGGCCTTGTCTTCCTTAAAGAATGATCTTATAATTAAGGCACTAGACTCTATGGCAGGAGAACTGAGTTTTATTTCTGGATTTGATGTGCACTTTCTGTGTGGCTTTGAGCTAGTCGCCTGCAATACTTTAGCTTCCCTCATCTGTAAAATGGGCATTAACATATTTCTTGTCTTCACTGAGGTTTTGTGAAGGGTAAATGCACTAATTGTATGTGGGACAATCAAATACTAAAGTTGATGAGCATCACCGAATGCCCCCTAAGTAATTACAGCAATAAACAAATGTTATTCTTCTGATTTATCTTACTCTGCTTTCAAAGCCACATACTCTAACATGACACCATTACCGTGCATTATGAAGAAGAGTTCAATTTCACGTATGCTTCCATAGTGCTTAAAAATTGATGCAAGAACAGAGGAACTCTCCCATTTGTCATCATGGAGTTGCATCTTTATTATTTATAGCTACAAACACAGGATTTAGACAGGAGATTAAATAGTCTTTAATGAAATTGTTCAAAATACTGAAGAGCACTGATAACAATCAGATTTTTTCTCACTCATTTGCTTAATTCTGTTTCTTGCTAGCTATTAAATAATATGTTTAATACAAAAGGTGAAAAAGTCAACACCCTTTAACAGCACTAGGGAGAAACTTTCAGCTGGGAATGTAAGAGGACTTGGCCCACAGAAATGTTGGGGCTATTTGATTCCCCTGATTCTAACAGTTCTCTTTTTTGTATTTGTATGTATAAAGTGAGCGAATCTGGCCTGACATGTTGCAAGATAAAACACAGAACCCCATTATACCCTTTTTACAGTCATTTCTCAGCATATAAGTGCTCTTTTAAGAGGTTTCTGGAGCTCCTATTTAAACAGATGACATTCTGCTATGTTGTGGGGCTGAAATGTGTGGAAACAATAGCAACACTAGTGATAATAGTGTGATTTATAGAAGAGATAGAAAATAAACATCCTAATCTTTTTTGTGGGGGAAACTATGTAGGGTAAAAATAATTCACAACCTGTTAAATGGAGACAGTCTTGGGCCATACCTGCTCTCAATCCACACATGCTGAATTTCCTACTGAAATTATCTCCTGGAAAGATGAGCAGAGGCACATCACTAGCAGAATAAGAACTCTGATTTATGGAAAGTGAATGCTATATGGCACAGTTCCTTCTATTTCATATTTTATAGCTCAAAGAATCATATGACCATAACATCAGCTGACCCATAACATCAGCAAACTCGTCACATTAGCTATCCGCCAGTCATCTGGTACTGAGACTGTTAACTGATAGGTTACATACCACAGTTAGTAGTTCTGCAATTATATATTTTACTTCCTTCAGAAATCTTGGATAAATATTATGTGGTCCTTGTGACTTGTTACTGTTTGATCAATTTCTTCCTAAGCCGCCTCTGTTGACACCTCAGTCTGGGACAGTTCCTCAAATCTGTCACTTAAAAAGAATGGTGCAGGTGTGGGGATCTTCCTCACATTCTCTGCAGTGAAGACTGATGCAAAGAATTCATTTAGCTTCTCCACCTTGTCTTCCTCAAGTACCCCTTTAGCACCTTGGTCATCCAGTGTCCCTACTGAATGTTTGGTAAGCTTTCTGCTTCTGATGTAATTAAAAAATGTGCTGTTCTTGATTCTTTTGCTAGTTGCTCTTCAAATTCTTTTTCAGCCTGCCTAATTATACTGCAGTGCAGCAGCTGTAGCCTTTCTAGTGTGGACATACACTATATTGATGGAAGCATTGGACATTGGTGGACACTTACACCTGGAAATTAGGTCAGTAGAACTACCTCGCTCTACACCCATGAGCGACACAGTTAAACTGATCTAACCTGGGCTGTAGACAGTGCTAGGTCGACAGGAGAGTTCTCCTGTGACCTAGCTATGGCCTCTTAGCGAGGTGGAATACTTGTGTTGATGGGAGAATGCTTGCCTTTGGTCTAAGTCAGCCTAGGTGGTGATTGGGGGGGAGAGGGGGAAGTATTGGCCCCTCCCCGGTCTGCAAGTAGGGGTCGGGCCCTGCCCGCCTCTGGAGAAACAAACGCCAGAGGAGCAGACAACTGGTGTGAGTGGCGAACCTTCCTGTGGGCAGTAGGGCTCAGGCTTCTGGCTTCAGCCCTGGGGTGGCAGGAGGCAAGCTTTGGCCATGTGGTGGCAGGCTCTGGCCACTAGGCTTCAGGCTTACCACCACCCTCATCGCCTCTGGCCCCTGCTGCCTTCCCTTGTTCCTGATCCATCCTCCCTACCCCCTCTCCATCCAAGGCTTAATTTGTCCCCCCGCTTGCCAGGGCTGAGTTAAGTCTGCTGTGAAAAGTGATATTTGCAAAAGAAACAACAACAACAACAACAAAAAGGACAACATAATAAATAATATATGGAGATATACCCTATCTGATAGAACTGGAAGGGACCCTGCAAGGTCATTGAATCCAGCCCCCTGCCTTCACTAGCAGGACCAAGTACTAATTTTGTCCCAGATCCCTAAGTGGCCCCCTCAAGGATTAAACTCACAACCCTGGGTTGGCCAATACTCAAACCACTGAGCTATCCCTCCCCCCACATGCAAAACACCTTATTTGTGTTTCTATTCTGTTTAGGTCCAGTAAGGAACAGGGATGCCTGTATGATGTTGTTATTGGGTCTGGGGGGAAAAAAAACCCCACGTAAAAAAATTACAATATTTGGACAGGTACGTGTGCATATTTATTTGTTTTTCCTGGAGTTAATTAAGTTTTTTGGAAAAATTGTCAAGTGCAGCAAGACCTGGTGGCTGCACGCTGAGGCCACCAAACAATGTGTTGTGAGAACCCCAGGTTAGGTCATGTGTACAGGGAAGCGCTATTGTGGTGCTGCTGCGGTGTTGTCAGTGCAGACAAGCCCTTAGCCCTGGGAGGGAGAGGCGAGCGGAGGGCTTAGCTAGTACAAGTCCTGTCTAGCCAGTGCCTCTCACCCAGGAGCACTAAACGGACCCCTAGATGTAAACGGGCTGAAAGGCGAGAGCAGGGCAGTTTTGGTATCTCGTCCCTGGCTGAATGGAAGGGCGGGGAGACGCGAATGAAACCGGGAGCAGAGCGAGGGCCATCGCCCCTGCCGTGTGCAGGCTGAGCCCCTGGGCTGCCCGGGAGCAACACGGCGACAGGAGCCTGCTAGAAAACGGGTTGGGCCCCTTTCAGCCAAGCGCCGGTGTCTCCCTCCCCGAGAGCCGCTGTCTCGCTCAGCAGCGCCCTGCCCCCGCAGCCTCCGGCGCTGGGAATGAAGCCCGGCGCTGCTGCGGGACTGGTTTGCCCAGGGAGCGGCCCCAGCTCTCTCGGCGCCCCAGGCAGGGGCGCGGCTGCCGGAGGGTTAACGGGGTTACGGGCGGGGGCAGGAGGAGCAGCTGCCGGGCGTGTCCGCCGCTGGCGCACCGGGCTGCAGCCGGGGCGGGAGGAGGCAGAAGCGCCGAGGCGGCGAAGCCGGGCTCCCCTGCTCAGGCGCAGCTCCCGGCGGCGCTGCTGGGGCTCGGGCTGCCCGGGGGACGGGCAAGGCGGCGCCAGGGGAACAGCCGCTCGGGGGCACCATGCCTGGAAGCGACACCGGCCTGGCTGTGGACAGGACTTACTCGGACCCGGAGAGGCAGCAGCGCGCCAAGACCCGGGTAATTCCCCTCTCGCCGCGGGGGCTAGTCTCCCCCGCGCCACTGCAGCGCTTGGCTCTCGCGTAGCAGGGGCTGCCCGGCGTCCCGCGGGGCTTGGTCCGGCCGCCCTGCGGGTCTGGATTGGCAGTGGCTGGCCCCGGGGGTTCCCCTCAGGTGCAGAGAGCTGTGCGCCTTGGGGGCTGACAAGGCGCCTGGCAGCCAACCCGACCGCTTCGGCCACTGTCCGGGTCATCTCACAGTTCAGCGCCTCTCGGCCCGGAGCAGCCGCTGGGTGCCTGGGCAGAGCACACACCTGGCGCGCCGCTCCACTGCTCCGCGCGCCGGACTGCACTGGCGGCGGGGTGCTGGTCGTGGCTGGAGGTTAGTGGGAGCGCGGCGGGTGAGGGGTTCAGGGCCGGCGCGTACCACGCTAAGTTCCAGTCCAAAGGTAACAAACCAGCTTGTTCCCCCCCCCCCCGAGGACTAAGAGCCGCGGCCGTTGTGGGGCTCGCAGCTGTGTATTTTTTTTTTTTTTTTTGAAGCGAGGTCAACAAATTGAGAGACTGAGGAACTGCCATGTAAGAAGCCCGCTGCAGCTCTGGGTAGCGTAAGCAGTGGCAGCGTGAGCCTTGCATTCAGATGTGCTTTTGAAAACATGCTCTCGGTTGAAACCTGGACCAAAACTTCGGTTCTCTATTTTTAAATAAATATCACAAAAGAGCTAACTTCGATGACTATTTTTTGTAACGTAAAGGAAAACTTTCAATGAACTTTCCCATTCCGTGTTTAGAACCCAAACATTGTTTCATTGCTGTGTTACGTAAGAGACTGAAAATGAGTGACTGTTGACAGACTGTAGAAACTGAAGTTTAAGATAAAGTCACTAAAGACACTAGCTCAAGCTGAGAGTAATGGAAAACAACTACAAAGAGTGAACGGAAAACTAGCCGTTTAATTCTTTGAATATTACCTGTTCGTGCTTGTACACCCTCAGAAGTCTCAGATGTCTCCCTCAGAAATTCCATAGGTAATACAAGCAAAGGCTCGTTTATTTCAGTCTCTGTTAAAGTGAAGATCTGCAGAGCAAATGATTTTTCTACAGTAGGGAGCAATTATTACTGCTCACTCCATCCCCTCTCCCTCCCCTGGTCGTTCTCCTCCAGCCTCACTCACTCCCTCATTTTCACCAGGCTGGGAAGGGTCCCTTTTCGACCTGGTTGTTTGATTGAAAACTGGACACCTGGCAACCTACATGCTAAAATTACTTCTAAGAGGGTTGGAGCAATGTATTTATATACTATAGATTCCATGATGTACAATTTCATTGGGGGAATTTTTCTCATGGTGCAGTGGAGGTTATATTTCTCTTGTCTGATTATTTTGTGTATTTTTTAAAAAGACAGCATGATGTCTGCATGTACATGCACCTGTTATATTAGTGATCATAATATGTGTGTGTAATTACATGTATGACTGCAGTATGGATGGGACTAATGATTTGGCTAGCTTGTGTACAAATTTCCAGCTACCTGTTCATTTTAAGCAGGTGAAGTACTCTCTGTATTTATGACTCTGGTTAAGCAAAAGAAAGCAACACTGCTCTTCATTGTATTGTAATTTTCTCTTGCTGGCTCTGGCTGTGGGCAAAAATAGCTGTTCTGCTTTCTCTCTTCTAGGGAGACAAGATATTTAGTGCTTCAAAATAAATGAGCTTCACAGCTTGAAGTACTTGGATTATTTATCTGTGGAGGAAGACTGCTTCGTTTCCCTGTATAGAATGCTAGTCTTTCTTTCTACCCCTCCCATCTCATTAAATGACACTGCTAGACAAGAGATAGTGTGCTTCAGATTGTTTCTGCATAATGAAATGTTTTAAATTAAGTAACCGCATTCACTGTGGCTTTTACTGTTGGTATGCTATCAGCATATCATGGCCTTTGCACTATAAATTTGACACACGTTATACATAAACCAACAGTATTGATGTCTACTTCTTTGTATAGCGTTGAGCAAATTAGTTTTATACCTCCTAATTCTTTTCTTTCTGGAAGGTAAACATGGTATATCACTTAGTACGATGACAGAAGAAAACTTGTGTATTATTCTTGATGTGTCTTGATTTATTTGTGAATTTAAACTGAAGTCTCTTCAAACCTGCAGCTTGACTTAATAGCTCGAACAAAGCAGCATGACCAGTTTTCAGTATTGCCAACTCCAGGTGTCCAAAAATAATGAAATTTCTTTTTTATTTGCATTCTGATGGCTTAAACATCAGGGTTCATATTTTAAAGCTTTTCTCTGCAACCATGAGGACTAGAAACTTACTTTTTTTAAACGCAAGCAGAGGCGCTGATCTAATCATATGACTCTAGGAGCTAATGCTTTAAGAAAAATTCCCAATATAAAGAGACCTGTGATAAAATCAAAAAAGTTGGAAAAAACTGAGTCTTGTGTAACTGGATAGTTTTATGCATCATATGGCTGGAGGTTGGAAAAACTCTGCTCTCATTTACCCAGGACAAGTAGTTTTATCTGGATAAGTGAGCTGGATAGTTCTGGCTCATTCCCTGAGAATTGGGAAAGGAAGGAGCAGAGTAGTTCAAACTCTGCTATCCTTTAGCTGGAGGGGTTAGGGTGAGTAGGAAGCAGAGCAGCAAACCATGCTGCTGTTTTGTAGTGAAGTATGAGAAGGGGAGTGGGACAGAAGAGCAGAGCAACTGAAGCTGTGTCGAGATGGTAGAACCTCAGGAAAGGGAAGAAAAGTAATTTTTAAACTTCACTGTAGTTAACACGCCAGATGCTTTTCCTCCATTTCAGTTTCTATCTGAGACCACATAGAGAAGCCATCAGACCTCCTTGGCTTGCCTGCCAGCTAAACATCAATGACCCCGAGCTGGGAGGCAGTCCCATTTTCTATACAGTCAACACCATCGCAAAGATCCCACTTCCTAAAAGAGATGAGCACTTGAATGAAGAACAGCTGTCTCATTCTTGTCTGGGGAAATTAAATTGATGCTGGTCAAGAAGACGCAAGGTTTTGAAGAACTAGCTAGGCCACTGTTTTCTCCCCTTTCAAGGTGTCTTTTCCTCCCTAATTTATCAAAGAGGTGCAAAGCTTCAGGGTTCTGCAGAATTTAGTATCCGCATCAAGAAATTCTGTTTGCTAGGAGACTTTGCCCCATCCACCCCAGTGAGGATCTGGCCAAAGCAATCTATGCATTCATTGCTTCCATACTGGATTGCTGTAATTCTGGGGCTGAAGGTTGAAGTGATACAGAAACTTCAGATTGCACAGAATGCAGCAGCTCACCTTCTCAATAGGAAGAGCTGCTATAGTATGTCATCCCTGACTCTGAGCTCCACACCCTTCACTGGCTGGTTCCTACTCCACTTCTGGGCCTTGGTTAAGATTGTGGTACATCAACAACTGGATCTCCATGTGTAATCCACTAAAACAACTGAAGTCTTTTGGAACAATGCAGTTAACAAAAGCCAGGCAAAGAGGTACAGGAATTCCTCATTTAAAGTCGTCCTTGTTAACGTTGTTTCAATGTTAAGTTGCTGATCAATTAGGGAACATGCTCATTTAAAGATGTGAAATGCTCCCTTCTAACGTTGTGTGGCAGCCACCTGTTTTGTCCGCTGCTTGCAGGAAGAGCAGCCCGTTGCAGCTAGCTGGTGGGTGGTTGGAACCAGGGTGGACCAGTAGCCCCCCTATCAGCTCCCCACTTCCCTAAATTCCCTGTGCAGCAGCTGTCCCCCCCCCGCCATGTGTTGCTCCCGCCCTCCGCCTTAGAGTTGCTCCCAGAGACTCCTGCTTGCTGTATGGAGGAAGAGGGGGGGCTAATGTCTCCTCCTCCCCCCTACTCCTGTACCCCGCTTACCCCTTCTTCCATAGAGCAGGGGGGATACACTACGGAGGGAGACAGTAGCTGCCATCTCAGGTCTCAGCAAGCTGATTTAATTAACCAGGCAGTGTACTTAAGCCTGGGGTCAGCTACTTAAAGTGGAAATGTACATTTTTTTTTTTAAACATACAGGCCTGGTCTACGCTATGCGTTTAAACCGATTTTAGCAGCAATAAACTGATTTAACGCTGCACCCATTCACACAATGAGGCCCTTTATATCGATATAAAGGGCTCTTTAAACTGGTTTCTGTACTCCTCCCTGATGAGAGGAGTAGCACTGAAATCAGTATTACCATATCGGATTAGGGTTAGTGTAGCCGCAAATCGATGGTATTGGCCTCCGGGTGGTATCCCACAGTGCACCATTGTGACTGCTCTGGACAGCAATCCGAACTCGGATGGACTGGCCAGGTACACAGGAAAAGCCCTGCAAATTTTTGAATTTCATTTCCTGTTTGCCCAGCGTGGAGCTCTGATCAGCACGGGTGGTGATGCAGTCCCAAATTGAAAAAGAGCTCCAGCATGGACTGTACGGGAGATACTGGATCTGATCGCTGTATGGGGAGACAAATCTGTTCTATCAGAGCTCCGTTACAGAAGACAAAATGAGAAAGCATTTGAAAAAATCTCCAGACTATGATACAGAGTCTACAGCACAGTGCTGTGTGACAAGCGTAATGGAAAGCCAAAGAATCAAATGGACGCTCATGGAGGGAGGGAGGGAGGGAGGGGGTACTGAGGACTCCAGCTATCCCACAGTCCCCACAGTCTCCAAAAAGTATTTGCATTCTTGGCTGAGTTTCCAATGCCTGTAGGGTCAAACACATTGTCCGGGGTGTTTCAGGGTATATGTCGTCAATTTACCACTTCTCCCACCCCGTGAAAGAAAAGGGGAAAAAATCATTTCCTGACTTTTTTATATGTCACCCTATGTCTACTGCATGCTGCTGGTAGATGCGATGCTGCGGCACTGAATACCAGCATCCTCTCCTCTCCTCTCCCCTCCCCTCCCCGGTGGCAGACGGTACCGTACAAAAGGACTGATAGCTGTCCTCGTCATCCCGTGAGTGCTCCTGGCTGGCCTTAGGTGAGGTCGGCTGGGGGCGCCTGGGTAAAAATAGGAATGATTCCCGGTAGATGGTACAGAACGGCTGGTAACCGTCCTCATCATAGCAACTGGGGGCTGAGTTCCATCAGCCCCCCCCCTTTCATGTCTAAAGAAAAGTTTTTGTACTGCCTGGATTATCATAGCAGTGGGATGCTGGGCTCCTCTCCCCCACACCGTTTAATGTCCTGCCTGGCCTATCGTAGCAGCTGGAGGCTACCTCCCCCTCATTTTATCTCACTAAAAACTCAGTGTTTTTATTCCTGCACTCTTTATTACTTCATCACACAAATGAGGAGACACTGCCACGGTAGCCCAGGAAGGTTGGGGGAGGAGGGGGTTGTTGCAGGGGCACCCTCTAGAATGGCATGCAGCTAATAATTTTTGCGGGATCTGACATGGAGCGGCTGTGCTCTCTGGTTCTCTAGTACACTTGCCCCATATTCTAGGCAGGACTGACTCTATTTTTAGATAAACCATAAAGGAGGGATTGACTCGGGGAGTCATTCCCATTTTTGTCTTTGCGCCCCTGGCCGACCTCAGCGAAGGTCAGCCAGGAGCACCCATGACAGCAGCAGACGGTACAGAATGACTGATAACTGTCATCTCATCGCCAATTTACAATGGCACAGCGGACAGTACAGAACGACTGGTAACTGTCTCTGCTACCTTGCAATGACAAATGAATGCTACTGTGTAGCACAGGAGTACTGCCTCTGTCAGTGGCATCCAGTACACATACAGTGACAGTGACAAAAGGCAAAATGGGCTCCATGGTTGCCATGCTATGGCATCTGCCAGGGCAATCCAGGGAAAAAGGGCGCGAAATGATTGTCTGCCGTTGCTTTCACGGAGGAAGGAATGAGTGACAACATTTACCCAGAATCACCCGCAACACTGTTTTTGCACCATCATGCATTGGGATCTCAACCCAGAATTCCAGTGGGCGGGGGAACTGCGGGAACTATGGGATAGCTATGGGATAGCTACCCACACTGCAACGCTGCAGAAATCGATGCTAGCCTCGGTACATGGACGCACACTGCCAAATTATTGTGCTTTGTGTGGCCACATGCACTCGACTTTATACAATCTGTTTTACAAAACCGGTTTATGTAAAATTGGATACCCATAGGGTGTGTGCCTCTGTCTGCCCTCCCTCCTTTCCTGCTGCCTTGTAGACTGTTGTGAGAGTTAACCTTTGAGGGCTCAGTCAGTTGATAGTTCATTTAGCAGTAAGGCATTCCCTGGCAGGGGCGGCTCTAGGTATTTTGCCACCTCAAGCACGGCAGGCAGGCCGGCTGCCTTCGGCTGCTTGCCTGCAGAAGGTCCCCGGTCCCATGGATTCGGCGGCACGCTTGCGGGAGGTCCGCCGAATCCGTGGGACCAGCGGACCCTCCGCAGGCATGCCGCTGAAGGCAGCCTGTCTGCCGCCCTCGCAGTGACCAGCAGACCATTACTCACGTTTCATAGTTGTCACAACAATTGGAATGAAATTAATACTTGGTATAACTCCATTTAGTTTCAGTAGGTTTATACCTGGGTGAATGTGGTTCACTGTGTTAAAACAATTAGTAGATATTTACTACAGTTCTACAGTACCTGGTAAATGACATGTTGTAAGATAGCAGAGCTGGTAATTCCATATGTTTGAATGTTCACTGCCCATATTCTTAACTAGTGTAAATTTTTAAAGCATTACTACATATCCAAGTGTAATGTTTTTAGGCCTTGAGTAATGCTCAACCCACATTTTTTTCTTATCAGCATTACTTTAGCCATGTTTTAAGAAACCATTGAGGACACATCATACCGTGTGTAATGCTAACAAAAATTATAGCAGGATGGTACTGGAGATTCAAAAATATATATTTTTTAATCAATGACAAATGTCTGCTTTTAAAAATTATTTCAGACAAATGACAGTCTTGCTACAAAATTCAGATCTGGTTTTCAGACAAACTCAGGGTTTCAGATTTGGGGATTTACAGCATTTGATATAGATAAATGGATCTGAACCAAAATCCTCAATGGAGCTTTATGCTACAGTAGCATAACTAGAATGTACATTTTCTGTTTATGATCAGTTTAACTAGCTATTGTAGCTCCACTGTCCACGCTATGTGCAGTGCAAAAGTAAACTGCATATATGTTGAAAAGGAGACCACACTTTTAACGTGTTTAAGTTTGATAGTCTAAGTTAATAATAGATACGCAAGTTCTTTTACAAGTGCATTTTCAGAGTGCTGGATGAAATATTTTTTCTATGAGGATTTCTATTAAAATATAATCTATAATTTTACATGTACATTTTATGAAATGGTATATTGACAGTGTCCCTTTTAAATATCAAGATATTTCTAATGAAAATATTGTAAAAAAACCCCTCCAAAATATTTTATGTCCAGACCACTTGAGCATCCGTACAAATGTTCCTACATTAGGGGAAAAAAATTCAAGATAATGTGATTAGGCAAAACACTATTCAAGCCTCGTTAAAAAGCTGATATGGCTATCATTATCTCACAGCATCTCTGAAGACTTGGGTGCCCTGTCCTGGGGTACACCTCTATCCCGATACAATGCTGTCCTTGGGAGCCAAAAAATCTTACCGCATTATAGGTAAAACTGTGTTATATCAAACTTGCTTTGATCCGCCGGAGTGTGCAGCCCCTCTCCCATCCCGGGAGCACTGCTTTACCGCATTATATCCAAATTTGTGTTATATCGAGTCACGTTATATCGGGGTAGAGGCAGTGGTGAGCTGGAGCCGGTTCCCGGGAACCCGTTAAATTTAGAAGCTCTCTTAGAACCGGTTGTCCCCCATGGGACAACTGGTTCGAAAAGGGCTTTTAAATTTAACAAACTGTAAAGCTCCAGCAGCTCCCTACCCCGCCTCGCCCCCGACCTCAGCTCACTTCTGCTTCCTCCCCAGAACGCAGGAAACCTGGGAATGCTGAGAAGAGCAGCTTTGCACAGGTGAGGGGGCGGGGAGTGAGGAGGGCTCCGAAGAGTGGCGGAGCGGCCCAGCTCCCTGGCCCCGGTCCGGCGGTGCACCCCGGCCCCGACTCCGGCTTCGCTCCTGGCCTGGTGGCGTGGCCCGGCTCCAGCCCCAGCGGCGCAGCCTGGCTCCGTCTCTGGCCCTGGCCCCAGCCAGGTGCCCCGGCTCCGGCCCTGGCAGCTTGGCCCACCTCTGGCCCCGGCCCCAGCCAGGCGCCCCGACTGGACGGCGCGTCCTGGCCCCGGCTTCAGTCTTGGCCAGGCGGCGTGCCCCAGCCCTGGCTCTGGTCCTGGTGGTGCGGCCCGGTCCCAGCCTGGCTCTGGCCCCAGCCCTGACTCCGGCTGGCCTGGCAGCATGGCTTCAGCCTGGCCCCGACTCCGGCTGGGCACCCCTAGCCGAGCGGCCCTGACCGAGCAGCTCCGGCCTGGGGCAGCACCCCTGGCTCAGCCTCCAGCGCTGTAAGGGGGCAGAAAGCAGGGAGGGGTGCTGGAAGAAGGCAGGGGAGTTTGGGAGTGGGTGGATAGGGTCTTGGTGGATAGGGGTTGGGGTGGTCAGAGGGCAAGGAACAGGGGGATTGAATGGGGGCAGGGGTTCTGGGTGGCCATCAGGAATGAGAGGAGGGATTGGATGGGGTGATGGGGGGCAGTCAGGGGGCAGGGAAGGGGGGGTGGATGGGGCAGGGGTCCTGGGGGGATGGCATAAAGGAATGTCGGGGGTTGGATGGGGCAGGAGTTCCCTGGGGCGGGAGGAGGGCATGACCCCCCTTGTAGGGTGAGGAGGAGAGAACCGGTTGTTAATTTTTTGGCAGCTCATCACTGGGTAGAGGTGTACTGTAAAATGATGGGATGCCTACTGCCAGGATGCTAGGAATAGCAGGAAAAAAAATCTAAAACTGTAGGGGAAAAAAAGAAAAGATAGCTAGGTTAGAAGGAATGCTTTTTGTTTTAGAGGATGCTCCTAACCAAATATGGATATTTCAACAATGTAATTGAAGAGTTTTTTAAATTGCTGACTTTCAAAACATTTTTAACTGAATACTCCAGTAGAACAATATTGAACAGCAGGGAGCTGACGAAGTAGATTTCTTTTGTATCCATTCAATTTCCAGATTAAATACAGCTGAAATAATAATGGCTGCTGTTGTTATTTTTTTAAAAAATTGCTAAACCAAGTGAAATAAGGTGGAATGAAAAAATTGTTACACAGTTCAGTATGTATTTTAAAATGTTTGCTTGTGTCTCAGTGTACTGCTAGTTTATGCCCCAGTCCTGTGATCTGTGCAAATAGATTCTTGTGCCCACACATATTTTGGGAGTAGATTAAAGGCCACTGTTTCCCCCCACGCGCACACACATACACTCCATTGCTCCTACAAAGGTGATTGCAAAATGGAAATGGGGACCAGAGTTCTCTTCGAAGTTTGAATGGATTTTTGACTGAGAATTTTTTGAACCTGGGTAGATGTGTGTGAACTTTGCTTTGAGTCGCTGCCAGAAAATTTTGCACAGCTCTAGCCAAAACAGTGCAATGACTCATTCCTGCTGCTATGCCCCTGGTGGATCCTTGTTACTGTGCATATTGCCTGTAGGATCAGGGTCTAAGTTAACTACTTGAAACATAGTAAAAAGATGTTTTGTATACACACACACACACACACACAGACACACACACACATGCTTGTTTTAATTATTTGGTTTGATTCTCTTGGTTTAGTTGGTTTGGGTAGTTTTTAGAAGGACGCTTAATTTGGCAGCCTTGCAAAAGGACAGGTACTCTGGTGGGATGCAGACAGCGAAGCTGATTTGATTTGTACTGCTGTTCAGGTTATAAATCAAATTGGCACTGCTGGATATCAAGTTTCAGCATCTTGACACAATAGGCAAATGTGCTGCAATCCAAGCCCGACCTCAGTTTGGGGAGATGTTGAAGGGGGAGTGTAATTGGAGGGAGAGTTTAGGAATCATATGGTAGAATGAATGAAAGTATTGATACTTTTGGTATGTTCAGATAAAGTAATTTGTAACTTCCATTAGTGTTGTTAATTAAACCTCACATGTCAAAATATGCAAAATATCCTTAAATCAAACTTTAATACGTTTGAAAGCACCATTTTTCTTACTTTGCCTATTGGTAAAATTTTGATGATAATTTATGTGTATATGAAGGAATTAATGTTTACTAACATTTACTGATAAAAATCTAATCCTAAACCTAGTTTGAGTCAGGAAACCGGGGTTCTTCTGTTCCAAATCCTTCCATCAACTGGCTGCATGGGTTTGAATAAGTCAGTGACGTTTGGATCTTGCTTAGCCATTTGTACAATAGGATTAGTAATGCATATGTGTCTTTATTTGATATCTCTGGATGAGAGAGGCTGCGTGAGTGCGAAGTATTATTTATATTATTGCGTTATTGATTAAAAATAACGAAGGACCTGATCCAATATGCACTGAAATCAATTGGGGTTTCTTCATTTACTTCATTGGTCTCTGGAACAGGTCCTAAATGAATTAGGACAGAATTATGAAAACAGGCTGTATATAATCAGTAGACTACAGTTGTAGTATAATAGATGTATCCTTGTAAAGTTTCATCTGGTTTAAGACCAAGAGTTGGTGTTAAACTTCTAAAGGAGTGATCTTGTGTCAGTTTTGGTCCTAAATCAGTGTGGTGTTTGATAACTAAATTGAATTAAAAAAAAAAAGATAGTGTTAATAACAGAAACAAAGATATGTCTGGGTTGTGTTTTTTTTTTTTAATTGACATGGTCCTTTGAAAGTGTCTATCCTTTTAATTGCTGACTAAGGACTAGATCTACCAAACACTGTATGTGTCTGTCTTTACTCATTTCATGTAGTTCCACTGAAATTAATAGGACTGTGCATTTCAGTAAAACTACTAACATATATAAAGATTTGCAGGATTGGACCCTAAAACAGTAAGTAAGGGAAACTTTCAAATGACATAGCAATTGTCTCTCATTCAAGAGAACAAGTCACACAGACTGAAAGTGAATTATAGCCTGTAGATGACATGAAGGCAGGTATGTTAATTTCTATGTGTTGGACTTAATGGTCATTGCAGTTTTTTGTATGCACTAAGGATTTATTAATTTAGTTAGTCTTGGGATTCAAACAAACCTTCAGGGCAGGATTGACACATTTGAGATTAATCCTACTTCCTTTTAAAAAATACAGATTTATTTAAATACGTAACGAGATTACAGGAAAAGTGAGGTGGGAATGCTTCAGTGTCATCGATTTAAAAAAAAAATATCTGTAGTGGATTTGTAAGTGTGCTTCTGATATATCAGTATCAGAAATACTATGATAGGAAGGAGAAGTCATTGGGCTTGGCCAAGATGACTTGTATTTCTGGATTTGCAGCATTTTCTATTTCTATTCTAAATTATGTTACATTTCATACAAAAAGAACGAGCTAGCGCTTAATGTAAAATACACTGTCATATATCAGTGTCTGGTCATGTGAGTGCCACAAAATAGAAACACTTTAAAGTCAGAACTGGTACTAACATTTTCTAATCCAGTACAGTCTATCTTGGTACCCTACAGTGCATAAAATATACCTAGGGCAGCTAAAGATGCATTATTTTTCTCACTTGGTGGGAGATTGGCTTATTTCTCTTCTGGCTTAAATCAATGGGAGGTAAGGCTATGGTTCATCAGACATGATAAGTAAGAATTCCAGTGTCCATTAAACATGTTTCAGCAGTTACAGTAGACAAGACACTTTGGTTTCAAATTGCAGATAGCCAAGAGGAAAGAATTGAAGACCTGGAGCTACTTAGTAATGAACTTGACCCCATTCTAAAAGGGCTCAAAAACTGAATGAACTAGAGTTGTAACCTAGTTGGTAGCAGTCCTTAAAGTAGATGCTGGGAAGAAATTATAGAAATTTGTTTGCAGTGAAGTATAAAGTTGCTGGAGAGGGATAACTTCAGTCTCACTTGCAGTGTTTAGGCTCCATGTATCATCTGAGACCTCAAGCCTCTTTGTGATTCTTGGAGAACAATGAGCAAAATTATAAAATTGCCACATGAACCATGGGATGGGAAAATAAACATTGGTGTAAGAAGCTTTAGCTGCTCTTTGTTTTTGGAATTGGACTATCCTGCAGTAAAAACAGAAGAAATAAAATATTGCACGTCAGCATGAGCAAGGCTAATCAAATCCATTAAAATATTAAGCAGTAAGACACACGTCACACAAAACCAATAATTCTAGTAGCAGTTCCCTTTTTCTGGCTCTGTTTGTCAAACCATTTCTTCCTCCACTTGGGCTGTTCTACCCTGTTTACTAGAAATTTGCAGTATCTTGGAGTGAAAGGAGAAAGATACTTATATGGCTGGCCTTTCAGCTTTACTGTCAGCCTGCCAGAAAAGGCCCAACTATGTTTCCAGGCCCATATTTTTTTGCTCTCTCTTGACCCACTTGGAATAAGCAAGAGGTGTTGCAGTCAGTAGTGCTTCAAAGCAAGTGTGGAAAATGGGGACCTGTATACAGTTAGGCTTATTGTGCAAGGCTGAAAGTTCAGTCTTAAGGGCAGACATGGAAGTGTCTTTTTGTTTCCCTTTGTAACCCCACACACATGCTTTGCAAATAGAATAAAATTGTAATAGCTGCTATCTCTACAGTTACTGAGGTTTGCATGATGTACATATTATTGCTCAATATGCAAATTAGCTCATTTTTGTGACTTGTACTGTCATGCTAGGAGTTTTGGTTTCATTCTTACGGGAGACTGCATCAGGTTTCTTGTTGGTTCATGTCAGGGCTGCCCTTAGCTTTCTCTACCAGATCTGCAAAATATTTTGTCACTTGCTTCCTTACTCCCTCCAAAAGCTAATTTTCTGTGCAACATTACCCTCTTCAAAAAATGACTGACTCTGGTCTGCCATGACCTCACGCCTCACAGTACATTAATGTAAATGAATGATCTGTTTGTTGATTTTCATAAATGAGAGAAGTATGCTCCCGAACTGTCCCACCCCAAAGGAGCTGTCAGCCACCTGATATGGTGAAGTGGATAGCAGACAGTATGAGGCCATGTGCACTTTGGATTGCATTCAGCTCTATCGTACAAAAGCCCAGCAGATAGTACCCCCTCACACCTACTCAGATACAAGTGGAGTAGCACTCCTGTGAGTGGTGGTCATACAAGCAGTATAGCTGCACCAGCATCAGGTATCTGCATGTGTTAATGGCAGTGTTCCTTGTCCACACTAGAATAGTGAATACTTTGCTAATGGGATTTCAAGTAGCATTTTCTACAGAATATTTAAATTGGCTTATGCATAGTTGTTGAGCACTACCAGCAACATTTCTGTATATCATCTGTAAACTAAGATATCCAAACAATTTTGACGCAGAATTGCAGAAATTCCAGATTAAAATAACTGTGTTTCTCTGCTCTTTCTTTTCTTCCTTTCTTTGTCTGTCCCCATCCCTCTTAGCCCTTGTAATCCCTTCAACTTATGTATTCATCTGTCTTTTCTTCCCCAATTCTTTCTTTGCGTTTACACTTATGGGGCAGAGCAATAATAGGGGTAAAGCAGAGAGGAGAGGCATTTTCATTCTGGCTTTATGGGTCAGGCTGCAAAGCAAAATTGACTCTCATGCAAAGTTGTGGAACCTTCTATTGCCCACCAAAGGGAGCAGCCAGTCAGGAGCTCTGCCTGGCTCAGGGAGAGCCCACTCAGCCACCCAACAGTTTGTTGCACTATGTGACTTAGGCCTGGTCTACACTACGCGTTTAAACCGATTTTAGTAGCATTAAACCGATTTAACCCTGCACCCATCCACATGACAAGGCCCTTTATAGCGATATAAAGGGCTCTTTAAACTGGTTTCTGTACTCCTCCCCGACGAGACGAGTAATGCTGAAATCGATATTGCCATGTCGGATTAGGGTTAGTATGGCTGCAAAGCGACGGTATCGGCCTCTGGGCAGTATCCCACAGTGCACCACTGTGACCGCTCTGGAAAGCAATCTGAACTTGGATGCACTGGCCAGGTAGACAGGAAAAGCCCCGCGAACTTTTGAATTTCATTTCCTGTTATCTCAGCGTGGAGCTCTGATCAGCACGGGTGGCGATGCAGTCCCAAATCCAAAAAGAGCTTCAGCATGGACAGTATGGGAGATACTGGATCTGATCGCTGTATGGGGAGACATATCTGTTCTATCAGAGCTCCGTTACAGAAGATGAAATGCCAAAGCATTTGAAAAAAATCTCCAGGCTATGATACAGAGTCCACAGCACAGTGATGTGTGACAAGCATAACGGAAAGCCAAAGAATCAAATGGACGCTCATAGAGGAAGGGAGCAAGTACTGAGGACTCCAGCTATCCCACAGTCCCCACAGTCTCCGAAAAGTATTTGCATTCTTGGCTGAGCTCTCAATGCCTGTAGGGTCAAACACATTGTCCGCGGTGGTTCAGGGTATATCTCGTCAATTTTCCCCCCCCCCCCCCCCCGGTGAAAGAAAAGGGAAAAAAATCGTTTCTTGACTTTTTTGTATGTCACCGTATGTCTACTGCATGCTGCTGGTAGACGCGGTGCTGCGGCACTGAACAGCAGCATCCTCTCCCCTCCCCTCCCCTCCCCGGTGGCAGACGGTACAGTGCAGAAGGACTGATAGCCGTCCTTGTCATCATCTCGTGAGTGCTCCTGGCTGTCCTCAGGTGAGGTCGGCCGGGGGCGCCTGGGTAAAAATAGGAATGACTCCTGGTTATTCCCAGCAGATGGTACAGAATGGCTGGTAACCGTCCTTATCATAGCAACTGGGGGCTGAGCTCCATCAGCCCCTCCACTTTCATGTCTAAAGATAAGATTCTGTACTGCCTGGACTATCATAGCAGCGGGATGCTGGGCTCTTCTCCCCCCCACCGTTTAATGTCCTGCCTGGCCTATCATAGCAGCTGGAGGCTTCCTCCCCCTCATTTTATCTCACTAACAAGTCAGTGTTTCTTATTCCTGCATTCTTTATTACTTCATCACACAAATGGGGGGACCCTGCATCGGTAGCCCAGAAGGGTTGGGGGAGGAGGGAAGCAACGGGTGGGGTTGTTGCAGGGGCACCGCCTAGAATGGCATGCAGCTCATCATTTCTGCGGGATCTGACATGGAGCGGCTGTGCTCTCTGGTTCTCTGATCCACTGGCTCTCTAGTACACTTGCCCCATATTCTAGGCAGGACTGACTCTATTTTTAGATAAAAAATAAAGGAGGGAATGATCCGGGGAGTCATTCCCATTTTTGTCTTTGCGCCCCCGGCCAACCTCAGCAAAGGTCAGCCAGGAGCACCCATGACAGCAGCAGATGGTACAGAATGACTGGTAACCGTCTTTGCTACCTTGCAAAGGCAAATGAATGCTGCTGTGTAGCGCTGCAGTACCGCCTCTGTCAGCGGCATCCAGTACACATACGGAGACAGTGACAAAAGGCAAAACGGGCTCCATGGTTGCCATGCTATGGCGTCTGCCAGGGCAATCCAGGGAAAAAGGGCGTAAAATGATTGTCTGCCGTTGCTTTCGTGGAGGAAGGAATGAGTGACGACATTTACCCAGAATCACCCACGACACTGTTTTTGCACCATCATGCATTGGGATCTCAGCCCAGAATTCCAATGGGCGGGGGAAACTGCGGGAACTATGGGATAGCTACCCAGACTGCAACGCTGCAGAAATCGACACTAGCCTCGGTACATGGACGCACACCACCGAATTAATGTGCTTTGTGTGGTCGCGTGCACTCAACTTTATACAATCTGTTTTACAAAATCAGTTTATGTAAAATCAGAATAATCCTGTAGTGTAAGTAGGGGGCATTGCTGTGCTGACAGATGCTCGGCTCCTGTGCCTTGCCTAGCAGGTTTTTCTAGTGCAGAACTTCAGATAAATACCAGGTAACGTTATATATATTTGCATGAAATATGTGGGTTTGATTATTTTTAAAACCTGATGCTTCAAAAATTTCAAAGTAGGCCCCTGCTCCACCCATTTTACTATTTTTCTGCCTCAGATTTTTCTGCTGCTGAAATCTGAATGTTGTCATCTACCCCACTTAATATTCCAGACTGAAGTGGGTTTATATAGAGGGATGTTGGAGAAGGAGAGGGCCTGTTGTGAAGAGTGACAGAAGAGTTGCAGTACTTGTATAACAAACTTATTAAGGTTTGGCTCACTGTCTTAATTGTTAATTGACCTAAGCTCCAGTATCTTATGACCAGTCAATTTCTCCTTGACTCTAATAACTGGTTATTTCAACCTGTTTCTGTAGCTGACTTGTCCACAGGCAGCAAAAAGGTCTGTACCTCATTGAGACACCAGTTTTGCTCATCTGTGTTCTGGGATTAAACAATCTTCCTGGGAGACTGAGAGAGTGCAGTGAGTCTTCGCCGTTAAAGTACAAAAGCTTTCTGTTGGAAGAAAGGTTGGTAAGGTGATCAAGTTGCATTGGTATTGCTGTTTTTTATTGATGCAGCACCGTTAGTGTCCATGCATTTACAGATTTTAAAAAAGACAGGTGCCTGATTAAAAGAGCTACACTCTCCACTAGACACAACATAGAAAGAGATGCCTATAGGAAGCTGCAGGGGAGGAGGATGCAGGAGGACAAAGTTTACATAGCTGAAGGTTCCTGAGGTACGCTCTTTGTATAAATATCTTAGTAGTTCCATTTTGTTACAGTTTTATATGTAAAAGTGTGAAGACAGTCTCCAGGATTTTACGGTGGAAGGCTACTTGAGAGAACTCATCACTTCAGTCACACAAATTCTGGTCATCCAATTGAAAGATGCTGTTGCATGCTCCTTTTTAGATCATTTTATTCAGTGCTTATGTTGTACTCTTGAGTAAGAATACATCAGTGTTGTGGTTTCTGCTCAGATCAGATCGGTCAGTGCACTCTGAAAAGTTTAATATCTTACTTTCAAAATGTGACCTGTAATCTGCAGAGAGTAGTTGCTTCCACTACTCCTGAATAGACACGTTAACATTTAAATATAGTTTTGGGGTGAGGGAAGGAGACTCATTCTGCCCTTCACCTTCCATATTTGGCTCAAATAAATGTTCCAGAGTTGTTAAAATCTGGAGGTGGTTAATTTCTGGAGGCTAGTTCTCAAATTTTATGGTACAGTATAGATAATATTTTTGTGTCAGCTTTCTGTATGGTGGCTTGTAATTTTCAGTGACAATACTTGGTGAACTGCAGTGCAAATTCCTGCTGTTAGAGAGAGATGCTCTTCCTCTCTCCCCACCCATGTTACCCTGGCAGTGAGAGAACACAAAGGTCACTCAATGTTGTACTATTTCCAGAGACTTCAGTCATAGCAATGTATTTTTAAAATGCTAAAATAAGAACCATAAAAATTTAACTAAGAAATTGTCAGAACATGAATTTAAAAATAACTGTAAGAAGGAAAAAGTGGAGGTTTGCGTGTAAATAAATGTGTTCCATTTTTGTACTTAGTCTTTTGACACATTCTGTATTAGATTTCTTAAATAAACTTTTTGTGTCTGTAGACTGCCCACTACAGGCAGACAACTTGAATTTGTTATACTGGATTAAATTTTGCTATTGCTAACATCTCATGCAAACCCATTAACTTGTGGAGTAACATTGACACAATATTTATTAAGAGAAATTCTGACTCCAGTTACATCCCATATGCTCTATTAACTTTGGGAATTGTGGTGTTCTCAGGATAAACTAAAGCAGAATTTCTTCCACAACAGTAAAAGGCGTTTTAATAACTGCTTCTGAATGTTTATTAAGCATATGTTGCTGTATGTTAGTGATAAATATTTTATTTGGAATGTTAATATACTGGTGACTAATAGACTGGCTAGACAGATAAATATATACTCTGTTACTAAAGGATATTTGGTATGAAATGTAAACAGTAAGAATCGCGACTCCAAATAGCTTTAAAGAAGTCTCTTTAATATGTGAATCATCATATCAAGTGTGTTCAATGCCACATAGTTGTAGATGTCATATGACTACTAGAAAATCTTTCACAATATTCGTATTTAAGATGTTTTCAAAATTCACCTCAATTATTCAAGTGTATCTTTGTTACATTATGAAAATATATATAAGTATACCAGCAAAAAATGAAAATAGTAATTTATTTTCATGTACTAATTACTGCCCATTAATTTTTGAGCAGTTTTACTTTTACTTTTATATCAGTAGTTCCTGGCATCATCTGTGGCTTTGTTTAATATACTATGGAGATTCAGTACCCAACACTCTGCTTTCTCTGCTGATTTAGCAGGAGGTGGCTTCACTTTCTGATATGATTCTCTCTCCTAGGGCAGAAGGTCTATTTGTAGTTCTTATCTTGGCAGTTGCAAAATAATTATTTAGGGGTTATTTATATTCCTAACAGTACAAAGTGATTTCAGTCTAATACCTCTTTCCAAACATAGAAAAATTAGCAATGTCATGGCAGGGGCTTTTGTAATTTTTTTTTCTTTTAAAGACTGAAAGTATTAATCATATTATTACTAACACCCTCAGATTTGCAGGAGGAGACTGAGTAGGTATGTCTACACTGGCAGAGTTACAGCACCGCTTAGGGAGTGTTGAAGTGAAACTGCTCTTGCGTGTTCACACTGTCAGCTGCCTGTGCAATAGTGAGTTCACACTTGGGGCACTTGCAGTGATATTCGGAGCAGTGCACTCTGGGTGGCTTGCCCACAGATCATCTCTTCCTCTTCTGTTGCTAAGAGTTGTGGGAAGGCTGAGGAGGTCATGGGGCATCCTGGGTCCTGTCCCAATGCCCCATGATGCATTGCTTCGCATCCCAGCAATTCCTTGCTTCTGTCCACATTTGGCGCCATCTTTCTACTGTTTGTGTATTGCGCACTCTGCTCTGCCTCTTTTGGTCTGCAAGAATGGATCCCGCACTGTTGACCAGTATGCAGCTCGCTCTGACTAATACGTCATGAGTGGCTGTGGAGTTATCCCTTAAACTACAAAGAGAAGAGGAGTGCAACATTGATCTCGCCATGCATAGTAGCTACAACACAAGGTTGCTTGTTGCTTTCATCAAGGTGCTGACCACGAGCACTGGCTGTTGGGCTAAGTTCCCTCTAAGCTGTGCAGCTGCTTATTAAGCCCCACGCAGGGGCTCAGGGCTGTGGCAGGGAGAGATCTCTTCCCCCGGCATGGACCGGCCACGGGAGAGGTGCCCCTCCCTGCCAGCCCCAGGGCAGACCTGCTGCGGGAGAGGTGCCCCTCATCCCCGACCTCACTCCAGAACCCACACCCCCATCACCCCAATCCTCTGCCCCAGGCCTGAGCCCCCTCCCGAACCCCTCATCCCCAGCCCCACCCCAAAACTCGCACCCCAGCCAGATCCCTCATTCCCCACTCCCACACACCAATACTGTGCCCCAGCCTGAGCCCTCTCCCACACTCCAAACCCCTCGGCTCCACCTCTACCACATGAATTTTGTTATGTGCACCAATATGAAGGTGATGTGTCACATCAGACACAGGTTTGATACAGGAGTGGGTGGGTGAGATTCTGTGGCCTGCATTGTGCAGGAGGTCAGACTAGATGATCATAATGATCCCTTCTGACTATGATTCTATGTCTATGATTCTATCACCTCCATATTGGTGCACATAGATGTAAAAAATTAGAGGGAACTCCGCTGGGGATCATATTGTCATGCACATCTCGGATGACGAGCAGTGGCTGTAGAACTTTCGGATGAGGAAAGCCACGTTCATGGGACTGTGTGATCTTGCCCCAGCCGTGTGGCACAAGGACACGAGAATGAGAGCTGCCCTGCCGTTGGAGAAGCATATGGCAATTGCATTGTGGAAGCTGGCCACTCTAGACTGCTACCGATCGGTTGCTAACCAGTTCAGAGTGGGAAAGTCGACCATTGGACTCGTGTTGATGGAAGTGTGCAGAGCCATTAATTGTATCCTGCTCTGAAAGACCGTGATTCTGGGCAACCTGCGTGACATTAGGGAAGCTGATTTGTGCAAAGCCATTCACAACTGTGGAGGGGCGATAGATAGGATGCATATTCCAATTCTGGCACCAGACCACCTAACCACCGAGTACATTAATAGGAAGGGGTATTTTTCAATGGTTCTCCAGGTACTTGTGGATCACTGTGGACATTTCACGGACATTAATGCAGGCTGGTCTGGAAAGGTGCATGACACGTGCATCTTTTGGAACACTGGCCTGTTCAGGAAGCTGCAAGCAGGGACTTCCTCCCCGGACCAGAAGATCACCATAGAGGAAGTCGAAATGTCCATTGTGATGCTGGGAGACCCTGCCTACCCCTTAATGCTGGGGCTTATGAAGCCATACACGGGGCACCTTGACAGCAGCAAGGAGTGGCTCAACAGGCTGAGCAAGTGCAAAATGACTGTTGAATGTGCTTTTGGCCATTTAAAGACCCACTGGTGCTGCTTAAATGGGAGGCTGGACCTGGCCTATGACAACATTCCTATGCTTATAGCCACTAATCCCTCTAATTGTGTTGGTTTGAAAACAATCTTTATTCTATTAATTGAAAGCAAACAGAGCCCTGTAAAGCAACAGGTAATTTTCGTAAGCCTTCATATTGCATAGTCTACACCAATCACAATCACCTCCTACCATTACAAGCACTGCACTCCCGAGCATAGCAACAAATATTAGTGGCTTTCAGCTTCAAATTGCTGCCTCAAGGCATCCCTGATCCTTGTGGCCCCGCGCTGCACCCCTCTAATAGCCCTGGTCTCTGGCTGCTCTAACTGAGCTTTCAGGCGCTGAGCCTCAGCGGTCCAGCCCTGAGTGAAGCTTTCACCTTTCTCTTCACAAATATTATGGAGCAGCTGGGACTGGACAGCCATCTCTCCCCAAATGCTGATGAGGTCCAGCAGCTCGGCATTGCTCCAAGTGAGGGATCACTTGGTGCTTGGAGCAGGCATGGTCACCTGGAAAGATGCACTGAGACCACTGCACATGTCATCGAGCAAACAGGAAGGGGAATTTCAAAATTTCCAAGGAATTTACAGGGTAGGGATGATGGTTGGTGATCTGAGGGTAGGGTAGTAGACTTCAAAGCGATGACCAGAAAGGCAAGAATAGACATTGTGGAACACCTCTTGGAGGCCAGTCACAGTGCTGTAATTGACCAGCACCATAGCGCTGTACCTCTGGCACAGAAAGCTGTACGCCTCTCAGGATGTGTGGGGTGTGTGTGTGTATATATGTATATAATATATATATTTTCCCCAGCGCTGCAACTGTGCAGTTTCTGTGCACTAAGTGGCTTGGCAGTGTGTACACCTCAGGAGGTACAATGCAGAAAGCTGCTTTACTGTGCAGAAACTTGCCAGTGTAGACAAGGCCTAAGTAATCTTTTTACTCTGTACTCACCCTTTTATCCTTTAAAAAGGGAGAATATGACTTGGAAAATAATAGCTTTGTAGACACCTCATGAGTTATGTGGAATTTTAAATATTGATTAATCTGTTGAAAAGCTTTTGTAGTGTTCTCTATCTGAAAAAGCAAATAAAAATTAGTGAGTTGGAAATATTGCAATGTTCTGGTATTTAAAGATAAAATATTTTAATAGATTTCTGACTGCCAATTTAGTCTCCTTATTGTGTTTTTTTTCTTCAGAGTCAGTTTCTTTGTGCATATTCATTATGATTCTGTCAGAATGATGCATGATCTGTTTATTGTAGATACTCAGATCTGTTTACTATTGTCCATTCTTTATGTAATGTAACTTTGCTTGGGATAAACATGTATTAGGTTCAAAGCTTGACATACTTGGGGGCCAACTATTACAATTATTGTCTTGGCTGAAAAACTGCACTACACAAAAGTGATCCAATCAATATGTCAGTTAAAAATTCACCAGTTTGGATTTAAGGCTGTCACTGCTAATTTCAGCAAATACTGATTTGGATGAGTCTATATGAAGGGGGTGGGAGGCAAAGAAGATAAAGACACCATTTCAGTGGCAGGTGACTTACTCTATTTTTGAAATCAGATTTTCTTTTTTCTTTTCATAAAGCTTCTTTGAGGAAATGCCTTATGTTCTCCACATTTAATTTGTTATGCTTTTTCAGTACTGCATACAACTGTCTCTCGTCCCCATCTCCTTGCCTTGTCCCCTAGGGAAAATGAGAATGTACTGAGCAGAAACATGACGAATGGTGACTGTTGTGTTGTAGGAAGTCATACTGACCTTTTAGGTCGAAATTTTCCTATTTTTTTCTTTTATAGCTGTATTGTATCAAACAGCTGGAGCTGTTTAAAATTAATTTAATTTTGACAAAAGATCTGCTTTTGAACCCCAGTGAAATAGATGCTACGTGCTTGCAGCAATTTCTACAATTATTTTTTTCCATTTCTGAGAGAGCTTTCATAGACATTTTAGCTGAGTGACTTCACTTTATTCTTCCGGGAAGGAAGAAGTTGGGAAATGAGGGTGGAGGGGGGCATGGAGAGCAGGAAGGTAACATTATTTGTCATTAATAATGGTGGTTTGCAGCCCAACAAGGAATTTTATTGCTGTTTTAGTTCAGAGCAATTGCCTCTAACTGCCAAATTAATATGACTAACGTAAAGGCAACTGCTGTAAGATTAAAAACCTTATTAATAGGGCTTTTCTTTTGAAAACTAAATGTTGCCATAATGACTGGATGTGCATGTTGCTGTATGTGACCCAATATATTCAGCCAGAAGTTTCTTGTGCTGAAACTTCAAAATAGCCTACAAAAATTATAGTTCTGGCAATGCTGATTATATTGTAACAAAAAACTCATGGTATCGTTCCGTCATAAATTGTTTATGGCTTAATAAACTGTCTGACCAAAGGTTATATATAACCCATAATAAACTCTTCTAAATTGCACTGTAGAAATGTGACTTGGAGGGCAATTCCTTCCAATCCTGTGTAAGGTTTCATGAAAGTATGATATATTTTGGACTCTTCAGGGAGTTTTATACAACCTTCAGCCCCAAATATTCCCCAGCAGCTTCTGTGATGGGTTTTTGTTACATCCACCTGGAGGGGTGCCAGTGCACACAACACCTTTCATGGTGCGTTGGCACTGGCAAGCTACAGAAAATAAACAGGCTCATGCACTCTGGGAAACAAACAGTAGATCCAAACAGAATGCTGTCAAGAGTTCTGCTTGGAATATAACATCTGGATGGGAAAATAGCTGCAAAACTTTGGAGGGAGAGTAATAGGTATCAGTGTCTTGGACAGAATTTAATTATCCTAGGTGCGGGCTTGCTCTTACAAGCTGTCTTCAGTTGATGGGTTGATCCCTCATGATTAAGGTTACGATTTAATCATGAGTATTTTTAGTAAAAGTCATAGGTCACGGGCAAGAAACAAAAAATCATGTCCTATGACTTACAGCATAAATACCCCGATTGAATCTTGGTGTGTGTGCGCTGCGGGGAGAGCTGGGGAGAGAGTCTGTGGCACCAGCAGCTGCTGTGGAGGGAGCCCTCAGGACCTGCTGCCCAAGGCCACCCGAGCAGTGGCCGGTGCAGCTGGCCCTGGAGCCAGCTGCTCGGGTGACCCTGGGATCAGCCATACTGGCCACTGCAGAAGTCATGGAGCTTGCAGGAAGTCATGGAATCCCATCCCTTAGGAAGCCCTATCCATGATGTCCTCTGCAGGGCTTTGGAGCGGAGCCCGGAGCTGGAGCTGGAGCAGCTCTGGAGCACTGGAGCTGCAGGTTTTTGCCTGGAGCTAGAGTGGAGCCGGAGCACAGCTCCAAAGCCCTGGTCCTCTACGCTTCTTCGGAACTAAGTTCCAAATATACCGTACATAATCCCCTCGACTTTTTAGATTGCCTATCTCCTGGATCCCTGTGATGTTCTCCTCTTGTGTTATCTGGACTGGTGATCTGCTAGGTCAGTCGAATCCTTGATTCTGGGAGCCAGCCTTACCCTGCTCTGCTGTGAGAACCCCCACTCCTGGGCTGTTCATGCACAGCCTCTGGCATGTAAGCTGTTCCTTGGATTGTGCAACCAAATGACACTAGCCAATATCTCCAGTCCCAGACAGAACCCTAGGAACCTCTATCTTGCAGTGTCCAGCGGGCGTAACTGGACACTGCAAGCTTATGAGTTTGTCAGTTTAACAAAGAAATTGATATGTACCAGGCTTATTATCCCAACAAGAGTTTCTGACATGCATCAAACCAAACGCACTGCTTCAAGTAGAATAACAAACAAATTTATTAACTATGAAAGATAGATTTTAAGAGATTATAAGTCAAAGCACGATAAGTCAGATTTGGTCAAATGAAATAAAAGTAAAACACATTCTAAGTTGATCTTAACACTTTCAGTGCCCTTACAGACTTAGATGCTTCTCACCACAGGCTGGCTGGTTGCTCTTCAGCCAGGCTTTACCCTTTGATCAGAGCTTCAGTCACTTGGTGGTGATGTCTGTAGATGGAGGTGGAAGAGAGAGGAAGAGCCTGGCAAACGTCTCTTCCTTTTCTCATGTCCTTCCTTCCCTCTTGGCTTTGCCTCTCTTTCCTCCTCCTTCCCTCTCCCCCCCCCCCCCCCCCCGTTTCAGAGTCAGGTGAGCTTTACCTCATCGCAGTCCCAAACTGACTGAAGGAAGGGGGGTTACTGACTGGAGAGTCCAACAGATCCTTTGTTGCTGCCTGGGCCAGTGTCCTTTGTTCCTGTGAGGCTGGGCTGGGCATGTCCCATATATGCCCTGATGAGGAGTGAACTGTCCCTTTGCTTTTGAAGAGTTTTTGCATGGGCTTTCTTTAAGCCATGAGAATACATTTTCAGCCTATATACATAACATTATAACCTATAACGATTACTGTACATTACTATAACAACAATGTTCAGTGCATCATGAGCCTTCCAAAGGCACCCGACATGACACACTTTGCATTAGATACCACACAGCCATAAGGATGAACATGGGGGTGCTGGGTATTTCCCCGAGGTACAGAATGTCACAATCCCCTTAAACAATTTACTTAGAACTCAAGTACTTGTTAAAAACTCCTGTTGGACTATGAGAGTTCACACCTCATTTTCACGCATTTTTAAAGATAATTGGAAACACCTCAACTATCTTAATATTTGATAGAATATTTAGTTCTTGGCATTCTCAAAATTTGCAGTCTGGAATACCAGGATACTGGCTGTGTACTCCTGGATCCTTCTCGTACAAGAGTCCTCAATCTGGAGGTTGGGACCCCTCAGGGAGTCGTGAGGTTTTTACATGGGGGGTTGCAACCTCCACCCCAAACTCCGCTTTGCCACCAGCAATTATAATGGTGTTAAATATACAAAAAAAGTGTTCTTTAATTTATAAGGGAGGGGGATGTCACACTTAGAGGCTTGCTATGTGAAAGGGGTCACCAGTACAAAAGTTTGAGAACTACTGTTCTGGTATGACTGTCACCAATAAAATGGCTAACAATATTGGCATTTTAAATGGCCACAATAGTTTTTCAAAAGAATATGACTGTAGGAAAACCACATGTCTCCATGCTGTTGTTAATCTGACTGCAAATTAAAAGGCAATAGTGAATGAGTTTATGTTGTGGAATTACCAATTTTCTGTTTTTTCAATTGAGGTATAGATTCTGGAGAACACTTGAAATACTATGTGTCTAACCTGCATAGCCTCACAATTCACATATTTTTCACTCCCATAGATTGTGTTTCCAGCTCATGGTTTAGGGTAGTAATCTCTGTTTGCTAACTATTCCGCCTATGTAATTAACAAATCAATATCTAAACCTCAATTTTATTTATTGGTACCACAGGTTGGAATACATTAGCTGAAGTGCCTCTTGTTAGCTGGCCACTGCTGATGTCTTTGGGCTTTACTGAGAAGGCCCTATGAATGGGAGGATGGTGCTTGAGTTTATAGCTTGTAGGTTCAGCTAATTTACCACAGATTATAGTAGGGTATTTAATTTTTAGCAAATGCATACTTGGCCATAGTGCATACCGCTTTGTGTTAAATCACAATGCTACAGAAGATTATTCACAAAAATGTTCCTGAAGCATTCAGTCTCTAGACAGTAAGCCAAGTAATTTTTTTTGTCTCTCTGTGGTTTGTGGCACAGATCTGGAGATGTTTATGGGAAACAAACACAATAACACAAGTTCCTTGTATTTTAGTAGTAATCACTGATAGTGATAATTCAGTTAACTGATTATCAGTGATATAACGTGGGATGTCTGACTTTTGATGTGTGCATACTATATCACTAAACTGTCATGTTTGCTGTTAGTTTCATTTTTAACCTTTTTGGTGACAAATCTGAAAGAAGGAACAACCAAAAAATAGGGTGTTTTTATAGAATGATTCTCTTTTCCTAATCTGTGGATGAGTTAGGGCTCATGAAAGAACAGAACTGTTCTAACAAATCTATGTTTTGTATCTGCTTTTTGAATTCCATTCCCAGAATATTTTATACTTGCTGTTCTCTAATATTTTCTTCATTCAACAGAGGCATTTAATTTTGTTTCTGGCTGCATTTTAAAAAAACGTTTCCGTATTTGATTAGGTAGCATGGTAGAGTTCATGCTTCTGTGTGTGAATATGCTTGAAGAGACAAATGAATGGCAATTGATGATCTCACTCAAGTATTTGGAAATTTTTTCATGCCACTAATTGCTACTCAGTTTGGTAGAACTATTTTAGCTTAAGCAGCTCTGGATGCTACTGCTGAAACTCTAGATTGGGGTGCCTGGGCAGAGCTAAGTGAGTTTTTAGAATGATTGGTTCTAATGCATGCCATTAATAGTTCACCCTCAAAAGCACTGAAGGAAGAAAATCATGACATTCATAAAAAAATTAAATGAATGTTCCCTATTTTTTGGAGTGGACTATTACATACTTTATCATCATCAAGTGTTAAATCTCTGTATTAAGGAAACTGTTAGCAGAATTGGTGGCTTTTTGGCTCTAGTAGCCATTTTTCAGCACCAAAATGAAGCTGGAAGCATCAAACCTTAGGCCTAAAAGCTATGACTGTGTCTATAATTTAAAAACTCTGATATAGCAAGCCCAGCTCAGAACTTTCCTGTTATCCTCTGTAATATCTCAAGTATGTGGCATACAGTGGATGTTAAATAGGAATGTTCAGTAAAATAAATCAACAAAGTGTGTGAACCAGTTCATGGAAGTACTTTTGCTGTTCCTTGATTAGATTATGAAGTGCTTTCATTGGTAAGCTAGTACATCTGGCATAATTTTAAATAAAATTGAATGCTTAGTCATACCCACCAGTGGTGTTCCAAATGGCAGGTTCGGGTTTTTAAGTTAGGAAATGCATAGAAAACCAGCCTAACATTGGCAGGCTATAGTTACTTATTTCTGAACTAGCACAAACAAAATTTTGCTCTCTTTACAGAACAGAAAATATTTCTCTTCAGCTTTGTGGAGTTGGTTTATATACCTGTTTAGAAGTAGCTGAAAGGCACTGCTTGAGTTGCAGCTCAGGCTGAGCTGCACATGTTGAGAAAAAGGTGAAAACAATAGGGTTTTTTAAAAAATAAGATTCTGTCCACCTACACACTTTCAGTGTGATACACTATGCCTTGTATATTACACCTGCTATTAGGAATAGGAGTTTATGCCTGTGAGTTTTAATGTGGTGATGGGAAATGTCCTGAAATATGATGGCAATGTGTGTGCTATTTTGCCCTGGATAGTCACTGTTCTACGTAAATCGTAACAGCCTACTTATTCTAGCATTTGTTGCTCAAGAGGAGGAGGTCTGTATTGTGGGTGTGAACCTCCAGTAGTGACCTGTTCACCTCCCAATCAAGCAGGAAATGCAACATATACTGTTCCAGAGGGGCTCTAAGTCACCACTCTCACGGTGATGCTCTATTTCATTCATGGTCCAGACCATCTGAACTATGCCTGTCTGCCACTACCACTCCTGCCTTGAGTTTTATGCGAGATTTGGCAGGACAGGGTGTGAGTCATTCTCATTGCCCCCATGGCACTGATCATTTTTCCAACATTTTCTGATCTCCTGATCCAGGGGAACACCAAGATCAAGCATCCCAATGCACTTCCGCTTCATCTCAGAGCCTGGTTTTTAGCGGAGCATTGTCCTTAGAGTGATCACGTTTTGAAGCTGTACAGAGCGTCCTTTCTAATAATAGGAAGGATTCACTAGAAAATGTTACCTAGCCAAGTGGAAGCGTTTTTCTGTCTGGGTGTATCAAACACACACCCCCAGAAGCTGCAGATGTTCCTTCCATTCTGGACTGTATTCTTTTCATAAAGACAGCAGGTTTGTCCACCAGCTTTTTATGAGTCCACTTGCCAGCAATCAGTACACAGCATCCACCTTCAAAGGGCTACTCAATCTTTGTGCACCCACTAACTAGCAGATTCTGGAAAGGCCTAATCAGAACCTTTCTGCTTAAGAACTAGTACATCTAAGCTTATGTAAAAAAAAAAAAAAAAAAAAAAAAGCACTACAGCTGCAACGATGGAGCTCTGCTGCTGTTTCTTAGCGTTTCTTAGCGTATGTGCAATGTGCCTCAGGTGGCACATGACCAGGATTCATCGCTAAATTTGGTCTGCTGGTTGGATCATTAGCTTTCCCAGTTCGGGTTGGGTACTGACAGGAAGTGTGATGTGAATGCTGATCCATGCCCCTCTGGAGCTATGCTGCTGCTGCAGCATTTTAAGTGTAAACAAGTCCTGAATATGAAGTCCTCAAAGTACTCTAGTCCTTTCCTTTCTTTTATAGATCATATGCATGTGATCATAAATAACTGTCTGTTCCATGAAGCCAGAATTGTTTCTGAATAGCCAGTCATCTTATTGCTAATATTGGTTGAGTAGCAAAGAGCGAGCTATTTTCATTATATGCTTTCCACTAATTACTGCATGTACCGATTGATTTTCAATTACTGCAAGCTTTCCAAACTACTTAAATGGGGGCAAAGTAAGTTTTAATTTGCAGTTTAATTTATGCTGTTGATATTGCAGGAGAAGGCGCCTGTGTCGATGTCCATAGTGGACTTCCCCAGAAGACTAAAATTTCTTTGAACTTTAATGTTTTTGCATTAAATACAATGCAATGCATTTGTTGGTTGAATTAGGTTACACTTGTATTTGAGAACTGAGTGAAATATACTGATTTTAAGCAAAAACTATTCTTACTTGTGGACGGAGAGGTGATAGACTGAATAGCTACACCAGTAGCTTAGTGTATATAATACTTAGCACTTTAAAGATACAAAGCAAACTCATGCTGAAAGTGTATGAAATTCTATCACTTAAGTCTTCCTCTAAGATAGCAAAAGCAAAGCAACTTCATGCCCTGTAATATGGCCTTTGATTTCCAGTAGTTACCATTTCCGAATGTTTTCAGCTTCAGACACCAAGCCTTGAAGGGGCAGACAATAGAGAGGCAAAAAAATGTAAGATTGTTTCTTCCAGCATTCAAGGCCGATTGAGTTGTCAAAGCCTGGCATGCAGTATACTGCACTAGCTTTACACAATGGTTCATGTTTCTGCAAATGCATCTTGCTGTTATTGGAAGCGTCCTGCAAAACTGTTTTCAGTACAGTCGCTGCTGCTTTTATTGTAAAGAGCACAGGCAAAAAAGAATGGCACAGTGCTTGATCAAGCATCCTGTGAGAGACCTACACTAACCATAGGAAAGACATAAGAAAGCTTGTATGCTTTAATAAACAAAAGGTTTTCCCTCAAACTCTCTCATACTAGGGTGGTAAGTATCCCTTTACTCATTGGCCAAAAGCTTGGTTTACAGGGGACTGTTAGAGAGTAGCTGGCCTTTTAAGAGGAGATGGCCACAGCGCCACCTGTGACTAATCAGCTGCTTCCCAGCTGAGGCCCTGGAGTTGGGGATTATAGAATACCTTGAAGAGCTCAGCTGAGCTCCAGGGAACAAGTTGATTTCTGTGAGAATCTGCAGGTCAAAGGAAGGAACCCAGCTGTTAGGATACTTCCAGACAGATGGCCTGGGGTGTGAGAACTGCAGGGAGTAGAAACGCTCCCTGGGGCAGGGTACTGGCTGAGAGGGGAGAGGGAAAAGCGTCTGGGAACCATAACTCATGTTGGCCAAAGGAAATATTTTGTTATTTACCAAAGTTTCTGTTTAACCAGTAAATTGTGCCCTAAGGCAAGGGCCTGAAACAGACGGTGGCCTGGCAAAGATCATTTCTATACTGGCGAACTAGCACATTGGCATATGGGGACAGACAGGTATTTTTTATTATGTACAAAGAACATTTCATAACCCACCCTCCAGTCCAGCATAGTGATTCTTCAGTCTCTCCCTGGTAAAGAGAGCTCCGTTCCTGGATGCCATATGGTATCTACTGAAATGAGTACAATAAGAGGGAGTCTCAAAAAAGCAGAGAAGTTGAAGAAATACTTGTCTAGTTTTTGACCTAAAATAGCAGAATCTATAGGTATGGTGTCTGACTGAGAATGATGTCTTATCTGAATCGATTCTAGGAGTTCATGTCTAAATCTGTGTAATTAACACTACATGAGCCAAGAGTCTTCAGTTGTCAGTGGCACCTCAATACTTCTTTTCTCTTTCGCCTGGCAACAGCTCCTTGGATGTTCACAACAATGATAGCACTAGTTGCACCAGCCAGCCTGTGGGTGGGAGTTTACATAATCCCATATTTCATCTTGCTAATAGTGCCAAGTAACTTGAGGAGGCAACGCTGACAGTAAAGAGAATATGGGTCATGTTCTCACACTTGAAACTTGTGACCAGTTCGAAAGAAAGCTCTTTTATTGCCCTTTCACTGCACACCAGTGAAAGAAAAATGAAATCTCTGTTGAACAGAACACTGAACTGAACTATCTAAATGCAGGATTTGAGAACCTGATGACTGTATTTGAACTAATGGCATCCTGTGAGAATCCTGCACTGTGGTCAAAAATTCAGTTGAGACCATTCAAGCCGGTCATCGGGGAGGAGGGGGGGGCAGGAACCCACAACTTTCACTTGTAAAGATTGCTTTAAAATTGTTTGTTGTAGTGCAGATGGAAACACCTCAGAAGGTGATCACAAAGGCATCTTATACAACTACCAGAGCTTAGATATTCACTGCAAACATCTTTCAGTCTTGCTAGACTTGTTCATCACCAGGAATGTTGGCAGGCTGCCTGGTGTGCCAGTAGTGATTTTTAATACCAAGTCCTTTCAGATTCCACGCACTTGCTGTAACAGGCTTTTGATCAGCCAATCTATTTAGATTTTATTACCTTGCGATGTGCAAAATTCTGTTTGATATCACGTTGATATCTAGGTAATTTGGTACCAAGTGCTTTAAGGACCACAACCAGTACCTAACTTCCATCCACAAGCTAATTTGAAATCTATACTAATTCTGGAGTGTTGTCAAGCTGAATACAATCTGGAACAGTGCTACTGTATGGGACTTACCAGGTCCTGTGATGAAGGTGAATACATCTTCCTCTTCTAGGCAGCCATGATGAAAAACTTTGAAAAACCTCAGTACAGATAATCCAGTTTTGGGAAAAGATTTTCAATACCACTGCTTTAACCAAATAGTACAATAATGTGGTCAGGCGAGTACCTAGATAGCGTTCAGTAGACTAGATAAGGGAGCAGGTCTATATAAATAGGTGACCTATAAGAATGGGTTCAGAGAAGATGCCCCTCTATTGATAGCTGAGGATGAAAGTTCATTATAAAGTCCAGCTAAGCCACTGATGCAATTATCTGTCAGTTGAATAGCAGGCTTTCTTAGAACTATTTGGAAATACAAATACTGATTCCATTAGCCTCAGAGAGTGAACAAATAAAGTCTTCACTCCAAGCAGATGAGACATGCCCTGATCTTAAACTAGAGTAGGTATTGGCTGGTCTACAGCAAAAGTAAAATACTCAGTCCCAGACAAAACATGAGATCCAGGGAGTGGCCAAACGTGTCACCTGAGCCAGAAGCCATTTGGGGAAAGTTCAAAGATGGCAATGAGATGTTGTAGATTCTGTATTAGTCATGACTAATAATAATTGGAGATATACCTATCTCCTAGAACTGGAAGGGACCTTGAAAGGTCATTGAGTCCAGCCAGTCTGCCTTCACTAGCAGGACCAACTACTGATTTTTGCCCCAGATCCCTAAGTGGCCCCCTCAAGGATTGAACTTACAACCCTGGGTTTAGCAGGCCAATGCTCAAACCACTGAGCTATCCCTCCCCTGAGGGACTTCATTTATTTAAACTTCATAAGCATTCCTCCCAACTGTGTGGTGTACGTCAATTAAAACACAACTATTCCACATACATTTAAAAAATTTGTTTGCACACGTAATAGCTTACCAATACAGGAAGCTGAAAACTCATGGGGGAGAAGGAAAACTCTTTACCAAATAGCCAAAAATGATTTTATAGGATATGCTCTGCATACGAGGAAAAACGTTTAGAGTAGACCGGCAAAAATGCTGACTGTAAAGGTGCTTAGAGGTAATTCTTGTACCTGTATATATTATATTCTAGTGATTTCAGGACCTGAGACCTAGATAAATTTGAAATCTGAATATTTACTTCTGCTTATCAAACCCCCAAATATCAGCTAAATGTGAAATAGTCTTAACAAGCTTTTTCATGAATTCCTTCAGTACCTTTTAAAGATCTTTTAAGGCTATTAGTATTTGTTCAAGATAGATGGATGTTGAAGATTGTTTGTTTAAATACTTTTGAATAAATTTTTCTTAGAACTTAAAATAAATGCATTGGGAACCCCTACAGAACCTTTATTATGATAATCTCTTTAAATAAAAAAGAAAAAAGTAAAGTTAAAACCCGTATACCAAATGGGGAAATTAACCAGGAATAAATCGGATAGCAGCATGGTTTTTGGCCGCTAATACTAGAATCATATAGAGGGAAATCCTTTTTAAATGAATGCTTAGGAGAGGGAAATCTATTCAAGGACTAAATTCCCAGTGTATACAATGGGTTAGATTAATTTACCACCTACATCTGTGATGTATTTGGCTCAAAATTATTATTTGTGCCATACGTGTTCCTGAATGGCTTTATTAAAAGTTTGAGACCCTTTTTTGAGGTTGTTAGGATGGTAAAAACAACGTTTCTGTTCATAAACAAATATATTTAGCTGTTATTTATATCTTCATCTGGCAGGAGAATTAGAGCAAGTTTGCAGGAAAGAAGAGGGGAGTGAATCTGGATTTAGATGTTTTAATCTCAAGAATATAAAAATTGTTAGTTTCTCTTTTTCTCTGTAAAAAGAAGAGGCACCATACTTCTTTTATGGATTTATTGTTTTTTAAGAGGGGGAAAAAGCACTCTTCATTCCTGTGGTTCTGATTTTTTTTTAAAATGTGTTCTATGTGTATGCAGAAATGCTTGCTACACCATTTAAAAACATTGTAGCAAATACTTAATCCAAACTTTTTTTTAAGGGAGTTCCTGTATTACAGTGGTTCCCAAACTTTAACAACCTGTGAACCCCTTTCACTAAAATGTCAGGTCTTGCGAACTCCTTCTTAAAAATGAATATTTCCAGGGATTTTCTCCTTTACCTGCATATAAATTATAAAAGCAGTGATCTTGGAAATATAAAATTGGTTTTTATGACATGATTATTGCACACTATTTATTATTAAGTATTATTTATCATTACAGTATTTTTTTTACATTATGAAAAGGGCAACACTTTCCCAAGATCTCACTTTCATAGCTTGTATCACTTTGAATAAGCCTGTTATAAAACAAGGCTCCTATGTTTCATCAAGAAGTATCAGATGTGAAACAGCATGAAGATATTTAAGAAGCCAACTCAGAGAGTTCCTCCTACACAAGCATTCAGGTCTTGAGCAGTCCAGGCAAACGACACATGTTACAACAAAGCTTAAACTTGTTCTTCATAAAAATTTAAAAAATAATACTAGCTGCCTATTTCATTTTGAAAATAGCAAAAAATATCCACCTCCCTTTCCATTTCATATAAGGAGTCTTGAAGTTTAAATCTCCTCAGTGTGATAGACATGCTTGCTTTGATCTGCTTAGCTCTTGGAAGTCCAGGGGCTCTGGGCTGCTGGTCCTGTGCTGCCTGGAGTCCCTAGGGAAAGCTCTGTCTGCCATTAGGGAATTTTTTCCTGAGAATCCCCTGTAAACTCCAGTTTGGGAACCACTGCTGTATTACAATAAATTCCTGTATCTTGAATCTACTAAAAAAGCATATATGTACAAGAGAAAAGTGTAAATGTTTCCACAAAGAGTTCTGCTATAATAGCTTTAAATGCAGGTAATAAAACTAAGGCCATGTCTACATCTAAAATTTTGCAGCGCTGGTTGTTACAGCTGTATTAGTACAGCTGTATAGGGCCAGCGCTGCAGAGTGGCCACACTTAAAGCAACCAGCGCTGCAAGTGGTGTTAGATGTGGCCACACTGCAGCGCTGTTGGGCGGCTTCAAGGGGGGTTCCGGGAACGCGAGAGCAAACCGGGAAAGGAGACCAGCTTCGCCGTGGTTTGCTCTCGCGTTCCCCGAACCACCCAGCAAACCGCAGGGAAGGAGACCTGCTTGCTCGGGGTTCCGGGAACGAGAGAGCAAACCAGGAAAGGAGACCAGCTTCGCCGCGGTTTGCTCTCGCGTTCCCGGAGCCACCCAGCAAACCGCAGGGAAGGAGACCTGCTTGCTCGGGGTTCCAGGAACGCGAGAGCAAACCGGGAAAGGAGACCAGCTTCGCCGCGGTTTGCTCTCGCGTTCCCCGAACCACCCTGCAAACCGCAGGGAAGGAGACCTGCTTGCTCGGGGTTCCGGGAACGAGAGAGCAAACCGGGAAAGGAGACCAGCTTCGCTGCGGTTTGCTCTCGCGTTCCCGGAGCCACCCAGCAAACCGCAGGGAAGGAGACCTGCTTGCTCGGGGTTCCGGGAACGCGAGAGCAAACCGGGAAAGGAGACCAGCTTCGCCGCGGTTTGCTCTCGCGTTCCCCGAACCACCCTGCAAACCGCAGGGAAGGAGACCTGCTTGCTCGGGGTTCCGGGAACGAGAGAGCAAACCGGGAAAGGAGACCAGCTTGATTACCAGAGGCTTCCTCCTTCCACGGAGGTCAAGAAAAGCGCTGATAAGTGTCTACATTGGATTACCAGCGCTGGATCACCAGCGCTGGATCCTCTACACCCGAGACAAAACGGGAGTACGGCCAGCGCTGCAAACAGGGAGTTGCAGCGCTGGTGATGCCCTGCAGATGTGTACACCTTCAAAGTTGCAGCGCTGTAACTCCCTCACCAGCACTGCAACTTTCTGATGTAGACAAGCCCTAAGTGTATCAGTGCTTCTGCTCTCCCAAAAAGCTGATGTACTAAAGAACACTCCCATGAAATGTCAGTTCATTAGGTGCCTTTTGAGAGAGCTTTATAATAAGCTTAGGGTTGTTGTAAAGAGAAGGGACCCATAAGAGTGTGTATGTTGGACCCCATTACGCTAAATTAGACCTCTTTGCACTAACTCAGACTCCCCTAGACCTACCTTACCCACTTTGCCCACATATTGAGCAGTCTACATTGGTGTAACATACATTCTGAGTAACCAGAAGAAGATGCAAGTCAAAGTAGTTCCCACCCTGCTTTAAATTATAACTTTTTACAGCCTTCCACTTCATCAATTTCTAAGTTGCATTAACATAGACTCCTTAATGTAGGGATAGAGTGGGTGTAAGACATGTGTCTAAAGCAGTCTGAATATGAAAAAGTCTAACTTACACCATCTTTTGTCACTTTTAAATTTGGCCTTGTTTCACAGCAATATTGTGAAAGCTTGTAAATACAACATTTTAGATTTCAACAAAACATTAGCACCCTATATATATTTTGTAGTAAATTCTATAAATAATGGATTGAAGTTAGTTTGGAGTCTTAACCATAGTGCTAACAGCAGCTGTAGTTATAAGGAAAAGGCAGTGCCTGAGGCAAGGAATTGTGAGCAACATCAACTTGTAAAGGAGCTAAGGTTTTGTTTTCTAAGATAACTATGACTTACACAATGTGTTCACTTTTTGGTAACTTATTTTAAGGAGGACATCTGGAGAATGCTTTTCCCATAAATAACAAATTAATTTGTCTGAAAATTGTGAATAGTCTAATTAATAATTCAGATCATCACATGGGAGCCATATTTTTGAAGGCTTAATGGGGGAATGTAAAGTTTTCATCTGTTCAGAGAGCTAATGTAAGATCTATTGATCATTGTTTATGCTTGTTGGAGACTCTAAAGACCTTGAAAAATACCTAGTCTTCTAGTTCCATCTTTGGAAATAGGATTTTCTTTTCAAAGGTCTTGTGGCTTCTGTCTGAATTTAACTTTGTTTGTTTACTACAGGAACCAGCAGCATATAACTCTGTGAATGTATTAATTATTCAAATCCTGGTGGGAAGTGGGGGTAAAGCATAACCATAGACTATGTGACTTTTATCTGGGTCAAGATTGCAACAAGGGCAATCAAGGCCCAGGGTCTGAGCAGGGGCAAACATGAGGCTTGGAGTAGCAGAGGAATTCATCAGGGCCTCCCAGAGGAGGGGACAAGAGGGCCAATTTGTCCTAGGCCCCGCAGGGGCCCCCATGAGAGTTTTTTGGGGCCCCTGGAGCGGGGTCCTCCACTCGCTCCGGGGGCCCTGGAAAAGTCTTGCGGGGCCTGGGCCCCTCGAGCTTCTTCTGCTCTGGGTTGTCATCGGCAGTTGAGCGGCGGGGGGTCCTTCTGCTCCGGGACCCACCACTGAAGTGCTCTGAAGACCCGCGGTGGGGGGGTCCTTCCACCCCGGGACTCGGCACCGAAGTGCCCCGAAGACTCGCGGTGAGGGGTCCTTCCGCCACTTTGATGATGGGTCCCGGGACGGGTCTTCGGTGGCAATTTGGCGGCGGAGGGTACTTCCACCTTGGGACCCGCTGCCGAAGTGCTGGGTCTTCACCCCAGGCCCCCTGAATCCTTTGGGTGGCCCTGGAGTTCATAGGTTCCAAGTCAGGGTGGATACCAAGGATCAGAGTCTGAGTCAGATTTCAGGGTCTGAGCCAGGAGATGAAATTCAAATCAAGTTTACATCAAAGCCAGGAATTCAGGAACAGTTGTTGGAGCTACAGGAGATCTGTGCTGTTTTCTGGAGACTTTCTGGAATGCCGCTTGGGTTTATACAGGACAGGAAGCCAATCAGGAGCCAGGAGGTTGTTGTCCCTCAAATCTTTGAGGTGGAACCTCCCGTGGTGGCCTGTCTCCTCGTTCCCTCCCCCCCCACACACACCTTGGGTCATGGGAAATGGAGTGCAAGCTTGTTTCAGCTGCCACTGGGTAGAAGCCTAGAGATGTCAGCTGGCTGGTAGCTCTGCAGGCCTGGGTTCTAGACCTACAAAGCTTTGCAATCCATTTCCTTTGCTGTTTAGTTCTGCTTGTAACTTTCCATCTGTTCAGAGAACAAAATATGCTAAAGGATGTTATTTTGTATTACTCTCTCTAAATTGTAGCAATAACATGCTTATAAATTGCATACCAAAGACACTTCGGTGATGCAAAGCATTTCCTTACGGATGATATTAGTAGAAGTGGACCCAGGATGAAAAAGAATCTAGTCCAGCAGTTCTCAAACTTCATTGCACCGTGGCCCCCTTCTGAGAACAAAAATTACTACACCACCCCAGGAGCGGGGACTGAAGCCCGAGCCCGCCCAAGCCCTGCCACCCCGGGCAGGGATGCCAAAGCTGTCCAGTGGCTTCTGCCCTGGGTGGGTGGCATGTAACCTTAGCTCCCCGGCCCTAGCAGTGTGGCTCGGGTTTCAGTTCTGGGCCCTAGCAAGTCTAACACCAGCCTTGGCAACCCCATTAAAATGGGGCCATGACCCACTTTGGGGTCCTGACCCACAGTTTGAGAACCTCTGATCTCGTCAGAAGGTTCATAAGAGGTGAAGGCAGGCTGGGAACAGTTTGGATGAGATGCTGATTGTGGTGTCATTTGTAATCAGATCATACTGTTGAATAGACTGCTAACATCTGCACCTTTAAACTAGAAAAATCTGATAGGATTTTTAATACATGGGTGCCACTGGAAAAATAAATGCAGGGCTGGCTACGAAGAGACATCAAAAATACCAAATGCTTGAAAAATGCTCAGTCTTTCCCTTGAATGAATCTTGAACAGATGGCATTTCTCATTTTAAAAACATACCGTAAATTAAGTATTGAACGGCATTAACAAGTGCATCAGGCTTAAGGTAGCATTCAGTATTTTGCTTCATGCAATGTCTTATTTACCATACATCAAACAAGAAACTTGATATATAGTTTTGACAACAAAGGTGAAAAATTGTTCCCTTAAACACAAAATATATCTGGAAAACTTTACCTCTATAGGAAGCACAAATTCTCACTATGTATGTTTACAAGTATGTTTTTTTTTTGTGGTAGATATCTATAAATAACCCCATGAGCCTGTTTTTGCTATTAATAACCAACTTTTCAGTTTCTTTTCAATAAATGTGGATTGGGGAAGGATTTGACTGGTCTTAAACCACCCCATTTTTAAACTTTAAATGGTCAGCCTATGAATGCAAACAGAGATATTACAATAAGATGTATATATCTCTTGGATCTATTAAAGCCTTCCTCTGTAGCGTGGGGCACAGGTCACTTGCTGGAGGATTCTCTGCATCTTGAAGTCTTTAAACCATGATTTGAGGATTTCTGTGGCTCAGATATAAGTTAGGGATTTGTTACAGGAATGAGTGGGTGAGATTCTGTGGCCTGTGTTGTGCAGGGACTAGATGATCATAATGGTCCCTTCTGATCTTAAAGTCTATGATTCTATGAAAAGCATTTCAAGAGAGAGCAAGCCTCTCAGAGTCTTCTTCCTATTTTTCTTACTTTAACTTCCTTCCTCCGTGGTCTTGTATCATGTTCTTTCAGAGGACACTGTGAGGTAGTTAATGCTGCTGCTTAATCAGCCATGGGAGCTGCTTTTAAAAATGCCCACTCCCTCTTCAAAAAATGAGAATTCCTGAGGTGAGTTTGTTTTCTGTATCTCTTCTTCCTATCCCGAGCCCAGTTGGCGTGTGTGTTACACAGAAGAGCACACATTCACAGAAATACTGTTGGGACACCTAAGCAAATGTCTTTTAGGAAAACACCATCACCCCATTCCCCTTTCTCTTTGCACTGAAAGCGTCGAGGGACAATTGGAATAATACTTAAAAAAAAAAAATCTAAGGTATTTTGGGGCATGGAGTAAAATAGTTAGCCATGTTCCTTGGTTTTCCTTACTATCAAATTTAATACTTCCCTTTAGACTGTGAAATGAAAGTGCTGTGCAGGGTGTTTCAGCTTCCTACACAACTTCCCCAGCTTTGTGTTGATATGTTCAGTAGCCTGTTAGCACAACAAAGGGTTTCTGCCTTTCACAGGGCTGGTACAGTTAACTTTTTAAACTGTTCGCCTTAATTGAATTTGGTCTGAGGCAGCATTTGTTGCAAATGGGGATAGGGCTTTGTCTTGTCCTCTGTATTGTATCTATACAGCCTCTGAAGCTGCAGAAGGATGTACTGGTGGCCGTGAAGTTGGCCAGTCTATTTACAGGAGACATCTGCCCTGAAGGACAGCCAAAAGCCTAAGGGTATGGCTACACTTGAAATTTCAAAGCGCTGCCGCGGCAGCACTTTGAAGCATGAGTGTAGTCGGAGCGCCAGCGCTGGGAGAGAGCTCTCCCAGCGCTGCACGTAAACCACATCCCTTACGGGTGTAGCTTGCAGCGCTGGGAGCCGCGCTCCCAGTGCTGCAGCACTGATTACACTGAGGCTTTACAGCGCTGTATCTTGCGAAAGTTGCAGCACTGTAAAGTGCCAGTGTAGCCATGGCCTAAATCACAAGCAAAAAGGGAAGTAGGGGGCACGATGGGGAGGTGTGCTGGTGCTCATGCCAGTGAGTGCTCTGCCTTGCATTGCTTTTTCTAGATCTGTATTGTAGGCCAGTGGTTCTCCACCGGGTTACACGTACCCCTGGGGCTAACACATAGGTCTTCTGGGAGTGCATCAACTCATCTAGATATTTGGCTAGTTTTACTACAGGCTACGTAAAAAGCACTAGCGAAGTCGGTACAAATTATAATTTCATACGGACAATGACTTGTTTATACTACTCTATATGCTTCACACTGAAATGTAAGGACAATATTTATTTTCCAATTGATTTATTTTATAATTCTATGGTAAATGAAAAAGTCAACAGTTTTTCAGTAACAGTGTAGCTGTGACACTTCTGTATTTTTGGGTCTGATTTTGTAAGCAAGTAGTTTTTAAGTGATGAGAAACTTGGGAGGTACTCAAGAGAAATCAGACTCCTGAAAGGGGTACAGTAGTCTGGAAAGGTTAAGAGCCACTCGTCTAGGCTTTCATAGCCTGTAGGTGAAAGTTAGCTTTCTGCATGGCCACAAGAGTGCAGATGGATGTGTCTTGAATCAGCTTCTATGTGGACTTCCCATTCTCTTTGTCTATTGTCTGACCGAGAGAGCAGTGGTTGGGGCAGGTGCCCATCTCCTCTCTACTACTTCCCTTGAGGCAGGGAAGCAGTAACTAGAATTGACATCAAAAGCTACTCTGAGCATCTTCTATTGTTCTCATATACTTGGGATAGAAATTGAGCTAGGTGAAGTATGTGACTCAGTTCCTTGGAAGGAGAGTCTTCAGTGACTAGAGGGAGTAGACTAGTAGCATCTATTTTCACTTTAGAAATGTGGTGATGGTAGTGTTTTTATTGCCACTCTAGAACAGAGCAATCTGTTCCTTCATAGCCGGGCTGGAGAGAAACCCATATTATCTTCCAACTTGGAAATCGTCTCTTCATCATACTGCTTCATATAAGTCAGGTTACCCATCGCTATGGAATTCACAATACATACTCCTGGGGATTTAATAAAGTCCACCTGATTTTGAGACTGTGCTATAATAACTAAGCATTATGTTATGAGCTGGCACATCAAAAATCTTTTCAAACAGAAAATGCATGGATTGCAGAAATATGGGGGGTTGGGATTTTCTATCGTAGAATAAAAGCTTACATTTTAAAATGTTAAGTTTATCTATAACCGTTGCATGTATAGTCTTGTGGAAATTGTTGCTATTGTTGTACTGAGCCAGATTAGTCCAGGATAACTTTAATTTCCTGTACGCTTTGATATGAATATTTCCATCCAAACAGGAATCAGCATGTATTGTCTGCAAAGATTTACAGTCTAACTGCTAGGTAAAATACATCCCAGATAAACAGCAAAATAATAGAATTATTTTAAGATAATAAGAAAAAGAACATACAAGAATTAGTAAAGCCAGCACAAAAATGATAGCAAGAAAGATATAACTGAGGTATAAAGCACTACAAATTTGTCGATGCAGATTTTTATTTAAAACTCACTCTGCTGCAACATTTTAATGATTTGTATAAGGAGCATGTTGAACAGAAAATCTTATTTTACTAACAGATTGTTTTTGTTAATCCAAATTGAATAGTGTGTGTGTATATTATATATTTAAGTCTAAGCTATAGTTAACATTGCATATAACATCAGTTGGCTACAGTAGGCATCTGAATAAAGCAAATCTCTCTCTTAACTCAAATAAGATTTACCAGAGTATAATTTGAAGAATTCCTGCTCCCCTTTATCAGCATTGTACATTACCTGAGAGGAATTAGCTATCTCATCCTGGGACAAGGTGCAATTAAATATTGTGTAATATAGTCTTTACTGATTGTAATCCTGAATTATTCTTTTAACCAGTATGGCCTCTGGAGAACTAAGATGAAATCACCAAGATTTCCTTTAGGACATTTGGATCTAAATTAAATTGTGATCCTAAAAGTTAAAGGCTGGCCCTTAATCCTCTCCTCCGTCCTCCAGTTTTAATGAAAGCAGAATAGATCAAAGAGCTTTTAATATGAAGGGTCTAACGCTCATAGCACTTACCCAAAGGAAAGGCCGTGATGCCAATACATGCTGCAAACTGCCATACATGTCTGTCTCTGTCCTAGGCTCCACTTACTACTGCCATTGGTATTATTACATTCTTTTATTGACCCCGCTGTCTCCGACAACAAAGTCTTTGACCAAACCTACTGTATGTAGAGCCAACTTTTATTTAAAGCATCTCTATGTAGGATGGGTTTCATATTGTATTAGTACAAGATACTTCTGTGTTTATAATCAGAGTGTGGTCTTTGGCTCTGCCCCCTGTTGCAGGCAGTCTCCCAGATAAGCGTTTGTTTAATTATACAGCTTTTAAAAAGCTTTGTTCATTACCTGTGTACGAGTACTTTGCCAAATATGCCTCAAGGTAATAAAATTAAGTCTGTGGGTAGTTCCTTCACTGATAGGTTCTTACACTGCACTTATCACTGTAGATCAGGGGTAGGCATCCTATGGCATGCGTGCCAAAGGTGGCACATGAGCTGATTTTCAGTGGCACTCACACAGCCTGCGTCCTGGCCACCGGTCCGGGAGCCGGAGCTCGGCATTTTAATTTAATTTTAAATGAAGCTTCTTAAACACTTTTAAAAACTGTATTTATGTTACATACAACAATAGTTTAGTTATATATTATAGACTTATAGAAACAGACCTTCTAAAAACATTAAAATGCATTACTGGAATGCAAAACCTTAAATAAGAGTGATAAATGAACTCAGCTCACCACTTCTGAAAGGTTGCGGACCCCTGCTTTAGATTCTGAGCACCTTCCAGTAGTCGATTTAGCAACATGAGTAATATCTCACGTGTGGTTTGTTTGTGCTCTCATCCGCTCTCAAGGGGGAGAATTGTGTATGCAGGGTGGTGGTATATTTTGGTAGGAATTTTTCTCGGTTGTTTGGGGTTGTTTTGTGGGGGTGGAGGCATTGGTGTTTTTTGGTTGTTTTTTTTTTTTGGCAGTGTTTGGTTTTGCTAGTTTCTGTAGGGTGGATTTGTTTTGTTTAATGTCTGTGTTTTTGTTAGAGAAAGAAAAGTCAAACAAAAGGCAGCTTGTATTTGGAGCAGAAGGTGGTGAAGTTTGTGATGGTCCTTAGTTCCTGGGGAAGTTCATTCCACCCCTGACATTTTAATCCTAGCCAAACATTATCGATGGATAACTTTCAGTTCACAAACCTCCATATAAGGAAAAGTCTCCCTTGATTTGCTCGTAGGGGTATGTAGTACCGCATAAGGGATACAAAATTACTACTTCAGCTTGTTTTGAAACACTTCAGATATTTTTGATAGTTTACTACATTTTAATAGTGGCCATGAATCTCCTTTTTAAAAATTTTCCTGAAATTTAATTAGAGGCTGTTGTTCAGCCAATTTTTTTTTAATCCCTGAAATTTAAATAAAATGAATGCTGTCATAAAATTATATCCATGTCAATACAAAATTACTTGAACCTTTTCTGTAATGTAGACCATTTTATAATTGATTTTTGCTTTTTAAACTCTATCTAATAAATCCCACTAATTGTGGAATTGTCCTGTTTCATGGATTAGATCATTTAACTGTGGAATTTTAAATTTTCATTAACTGAGTATATCATTTTGACTTTTCAGTTGGACAAGTCTCCTGTATTCTTAGTCTCTAATTAAAATGAATATTTCTTATTGATTTGTAGTTTGTGAAATGGAATTTTTAGTGGACTAATGCAGTAGTGAAGGTTATGTTAGTAGATGTTTAGGTATTCAATATTTGTTTTAATACAGATTAGTAAGAACAGAGTCAAACTGATGGTGGTCTACTGATAAAATAAGAGATGGGCTGTGTTTTGTGATGAAAACAGGGAGGGGAAGGGAAATGGATTCCAACAGTTTTAGTCATGCATCGTTACAAATGAAATGCCGCATTGCAAGGCATAGCGTTTTCAGTGATTAACTTTCTGTACTGGGCTTGATTGGATGCTGCCCAAAGGATTTGGTTTATCAATATTAATTTAAAAACAGCTAGCAAAATGCATTATTAATAAAGAATATATATGATAAAATGTTATCAGCAACCATGTGAAATATATTTGCTCTTTGGATAATGGATTTCTAAAATGAGGGCTAAAGAACCAATCAGGATTCCTTTTCTTTGTCAGAGGCTGTCAACTTGGTTGTCTCCTAAAGTCATTTTAATAGCTGTCCGTACATTTTAGAACATCATAAGGGGACAAACACAGACATTAAAAATTAATGTTCCTGTATTTAATATGCTTTTCACAGAAATTAGTACCAGCATGAACAAAAACTCGGAATTCTTTCGCTTTAAAAACAAAACCAAACCCCAAAACATGTTTGGTTTTTTTTTTACATAAACAGCTGCAGAGTCATCTTTAAAGTGTTGGTTTTTTTCAGCATAAGGTTTTGTCACTTTGTGAACTCATATTTGGTGTAGAACTATTTTGAATTGACAGGTTGATATTTGAAAATTTTATCTCACAAACTCCAGAGTCATTAGAAAACACACTTGCAATTTTTTATTTATGTATTCATTGTTTGAAAGTCTGGCTTTATTTGATAAAGTTAAATATGTATGTATGTATTTTATTTTCTCCAGTGCAGACTGCATTACACAGTTATAGGAGTGTTTTGCATATGCATTAGGGTACTTCCTTCACAATTTGGAGAACTGCCCTAGTTCAGCAGTTCTCAACCAGAGGTCTGAGGCCCTTTGTGGGGCCACGGTCAGGTTTCAGGGGGCCAGCCAAGCAAGATTGGCATTAGACTCTCTGGGGCCCAGGGCAGAAGGCAGAAAGCGGAAGCCCCACCACCCAGGGCTGAAGCCAAAACCTGAGCAACTTAGCTTTGTGTGGCCCCCTGTGCCACGGGGCCATGGGTAATTACCCTGCTTGCTACTCTCTAAGGCTGGCCATGGCTTTTATATATAGAAAAATAGTTGTGGCACAGGTGGCCGTGGAGTTTTATAGCATGTTGCAGGAGTGGGAAAGGAGATGCTCAGAAAGAGAGGCTGAGGATCCCTGCCTAGTTGTTATAAAGAATAAAGATTTTATTGTTAGGAATCCTAACTGTAAATTATTCTTGACTGTGACACCAAATTAGTTCAGGAAGTTACCACAGTGGAAAACCTATTTCATTGCTGTAGAAGATTGTCTTTCAGTATTTATTTAAATATTTTCAGTTTTGGTTAGTATTTTTATTTTGTAAATATGTCATCTATATTAACTTTTGGTAACACAGACCTGTTTTCTTCTGGAGGAGAGACACTGAAGGAAAACTGATTTTCTTGGGAGGAAAGTCAAGCTTTATAATCTGATATTTTTATTTTGATCTTAAATTAGTAAAAGAAGCACATAAGATGTTTCCAATTAGAAAAATGTAAGCAAGAAAATCCTAATTTTGTTTTCCAGGAGGCAAAAGGACAAATCTTGATCTCTTTGAAGTCAGGGAGAGTTTTGCCATTTATTTCAATGGAACTAGGTTTTGTCCCAGATAATTTAGTGGGAGTAATGTTAATAAGGAGATCGAAAACTACTGTCTTCTTCATATGAAGGCACTGGCGGGTGTTACCCGGGATTCTTTCAACCCAAAGCACTTGGTAACTTTTACTCTGTGCAAGGAGGTGTCAGGAAATAAATCAGGGGAGACACGGCCGTCTGACCGATAGACTGCTGGCACAAACAGGACAACACAAGAGTGCTTTCACTTAAAGCTAAACTTTACTTAGTCTCAAGCGCTTACACACGTCCGCAACAAGTTAGTAAAACACCCCCAACCCTTGATAATTACCAAAGCTGAGTGTGGCTTTCGAGTGATACAGCAAGCAGCAGCCCATCTGCCGCTGGGGAACAGAAGATGCATCCAGAGGGAGAGGCCAGTCCCGAAACGAGTCCCACCTGTCTCAAGCTTTTCCCCCTTATTTATACATTAGTAATTAAAGAAACCTTGTTAAGTAAGCAGTTTCAAGCAAGAAGTTCCTTCTGATTATTGATTAACCAGGTGTGGGTTTTTCCAGATCTTGCAGCCTTGAGACCTCAATAGACATTCCTGGGGCATATCCTATTCTTTAAAAATGCATGTATCAGCAATTTTAACTTAATTCTTATCAGGAAGGACGTGGGGTCAAGCTGCCCTTTCAGTGGCACCCTAACCCCCCCTCCCCTCCTGCCTTGGTCAAGCTGAGGGCTTGGCTACACTCGAAACTCCAAAGCGCTGCCGCAGGAGTGCTCCCGCGGCACCGCTTTGAAGTGCGAGTGTGGTCGCAGTGCCAGCTCTGGGAGAGAGCTCTCCCAGCGCTGCAGGTATTTCACCTCCCCGTGGGGATTAGCTTGCAGTGCTGGGAGCCGCGCTTCCAGCACTGGGGAAGTGTTTACACTGGCGCTTTGCAGTGCTGTAACTTGCTGCACTTGGGGGTGTTTTTTCACACCTCTGAGCGAGAAAGTTGCAGCGCTGTAAAGCGCCAGTGTAGCCAAGGCCACTTGCTTTTAACAGCTTGCTGACTAGGCTGTCTTTAACAATAAGCCATAGTGGTTTCAGGCACTTTATTGGTTTGCCAAAGTCTCCCCATACAGCGGAGATCAAAAAACTATCTTAAAACTCAAGGACTGAACCTACTTACTTCTGTGTATGGAGTGTGATGTGGGAAGACAGAGGAGACCAGAAATATATGTCATCTTCTTCGTTACACACCCAAAGCCATGCCCTCTGCAATTCAAAAGAATAAACAATCATTGATGGTTTTTGTATTACAATTAAGTATAGTAACACACAATCAATCAACACAGGGTTTTTTAAATTGACTTTAAAATAATTACAAAAACAATGAAATGAGGAAGACATTTAAATATGACAATTATCACCATTACATTAGACTATACTATTTTGCATCCAGACAAAGACAAGTCTCTTGACTCTAGCTAGTTTCTGGCTTTCTTCTATTTTCAAATTTGACACAGGAAACGGCCAGTGTAACTGTAAGGTCAGTGTAAATTAGTTTCAAATGCAATGTTAAAAACATTGTTTCTTCTTTGAGAGCTTGCTCATGTCGATTCCATTCTAGGTGTGCAGGTGCCCACGTGCATGGTTGTCGGAGGTTTTTGCCTTAGCAGTATCTGTAGGGCTGGCTGTGGCTCCCCCTTGAGTGCTCCACTCATGCATCGGTATATGAAGCACGGCCGGCCCATGCCCTCTCAGTGTATGGCTACACTTGCAGCTGTACGGTGCTGCCGCGGGAGCGCTCCTGTGGCAGCACTTTGAAGTGCGAGTGTGGTCGTGGCGCCAGCGCTGGGAAAGAGCTCTCCCAGCACTGCAGGTACTCCACCTCCCCGCGGGGATTAGCTTACAGCGCTGGGAGCCGCGCTCCCTGCGCTGCGGCACTGTTTACACTGGAGCTTTACAGCGCTGTAACTTGCTGCGCTCAGGGGGGTGTTTTTTCACACCCCTGAGCAAGAAAGTTGCAGCGCTGTAAAGCGCCAGTGTAGCCAAGGCCTCAGTTCCTTCTTACTGCCTGTGGTGGTTAGTCAAAGTGCCTTTCCTTGCATAGCAAGGGTTAGAAGTTTCTTCTCTCTGACTTTGAGCCTTAGGGCCTTGTAAATTGTTGTTTATAGTAGTTAGAGTTAAGTAGTTAAGTGTAGTTAGGAATTAGAGTCCCAGGGGGGACTTCACCCCAGTCTCTGTGGTTTAAGCCCTGCACAGACAGTAACAGGCCCATGCCTGTGAATGACCCACACAGCAGCTGCCTCAAGTGTTTGGGGGAATCACATGTGAAGGACAAGTGTCGTATTTGTAAACATTTTTGACCGAGGACTCAGAGAGTGGGATTTCATTTGCGGGCTCTCCTCCTGGAGGCTCCCCTTCGTCCGGCTTCTGACCTGTCCCACCAAGACGCGCCTAGTACCTCAGTGTGAAGCGCACCCTTCCTAATCCCGAAAGCAAAAGGGGGTCTCAGACCAATTCTGGACCTGCATTGCCTCAACGAGTCTCTGAGAAAGTTGAAGTTCCGCATGGTGTCCCTGGCTTCCATCATCCCCTCCTTGAATCCAGGAGACTGGTACTCCGGCCTCGACTTATTTCTATGTTCCAAGGCTACAGGTGTTTCCTGTTTCATTTTCAGTTCACGGTGCTGAAAACATGAGACACCACGAATACTATTTTTCTCAACCAGGAAAAAATGTAAATGTTACATTTGTGATAGCGTTGTCAAGTTTGGTTATACTTCTATAATTTTTGTCAACAGTTGATTGTCTGCACAACATATTTGTTTAAATAGTGTATAAATTATACTCAGCAGCTGAATGAGAAACTGTGTGTGGGAGCCTCTTACCTGCTGTCCCGGTGGTACCCCAAACTTTTGGGTGCCCTACACAGCCGTATATGCCTAAGGATGGCCCTTGGGAGAACGTTGTTTCCTCACTTTTGAACAGTGCTCAAATTACAGGGGCACTTGGTGTGGAGTACTTTAACTATGTAACCTTAACATGCTCTTAACACTGAGCTAGATTGTCCTTAGGCACTGCCTTCACCACCCCAGTAGTAGCCCTGGGAAATATTGTGCCTCAGAGACATCTCTTTGAGGCTCAATTACCTCCCACCATCTTCCTTGCCTCAGGGAAGGAAATAGTAACATGCTGCTTCCCTATATCAGAAACAATTTCTGACATTCCCTGTGCTGACAGAGCCAAGGTTTTGCCCTCTTCCCATCCCTTCCTGCCCACTTACACTTATGCGCACAGGGCCCACTTTCTCCTGCATACCTGAACCCAAGGCACAGGTAGCCATATCTGGTGTGTGTAAGGGGTAGTCAAATAGTTTTAGTCCAAGCCCATAGTCTTTATGGCATTTGTGTGTATTGTAATGTAGAGGTGTGTCTTAATATTTTGAGCATTTTAATGTTACTAAAAAGTTATGTGCTAGCATCAGACTAGGTGCTACTAACCAGCAGCTGATAATGTTAGGTTCTTGAAAGTGTTTTGGCAGAATCTGAGCTACTTTGCAGCTCTCATTATAATTGTACACAGCTGACTCAGGGCCCAGGCTGCTAGTGCAGCTCCAGTTTGCTGTTCTCAGCAGGTTGTGATGATACAGTAGAATGAAAGGACAGGGTATAAAACTTTACAGAGTGCACATACTTTTGTGACCTGACTTAATCCAGTGCTGCCTTGAAAAGTAGCTGTTTTCTGTGGATTGTGCTGGGTTTATTGCCACTTCTAGGTACACTGTGGATGGATTTTTAATCTAATAAAGTTATTTAGGATTGCCTACAGTACTAGTAAGATAAGCTTGCATACATTTTATAATTATATGGTATATGCATACTTATTTTTTGGACTTGCATATATTGTTTACACTTTTAGACCAGTGACTATCTTTTTCACTAAGCTGAAGCTCTTGTGTTGCTGCACAGTCTGATAAGACCATTAAAACACACCATCATACCTTATTTGCTGTGTTAGTTAAATCTACACAAATCTAGTCCCTGAAAGAACATATTGTATTTAATCCTAAAGTACAAGTTTGTGGTGAATATGGAGCAGCTCCATAATAACTTCAGAATATTCTGTGAGCTGGTTATTGGGGTGTTTACTTTTTAGTATATGGGGATAAATATTCGGATGTTTACTATAGGACTCTGCTGGGTTAAGCTAACAGGACTGTTGGGGAAACAAACAAGAGGGAAATCAATGACTCGGAGATAAGATGCTCCAAGAACACTTGACAGGACAATGGAAGAGCAGTTGTCCCAGAGGAGACTGACTCTCAGCCTCCTGTTAGAGTTGACCAAAGTGGTTTTGGGCAGCAGAACCAAAAGCCCAGGAAAATGAGAAGACAAGGCCTACTGGCTGGACGAAAAGTGACTCTCTCACACCGCTGTTTGCAGAGTAAACCTACCCTGAGAGTGAGAGAATTGCATGTTTGCACCTGAGGAAAGGTAAAGGCATGAAGCCTGACACACTGGGGGGTTGAGGGGGCGGCAAGGGAGGGAGAATTGCAGCTAGCCCTGGAACAATTACAATGTTTTGCATAGCACTGAAAATTGACATCTGTGTCTTATTTAATTTTGCCAACCCACTAATTGTTAGCTATTCTACCTGTCATGTAGCTTTTGCAGTTTTTTATTATCACTTGGACAATTCAGTAGATTATATAGGATCTGAAACTGTTTGCACCTGTTTAATAAACTGTATATATCTGCAATTCTTTTGAGAGCAGACACTTGTATTTTTTTAGCTTCCTTTGATGATCCAGTGTGAGGAGAAGGAAGTGAAGGAGAGGATAAGCAAATGACTCGGTTCATGTGCAGAACAAGATGCACTTGTTTGTATTCAGGATGAGCTGCTGCAGAATTAAAACAAATCAATCTGCTTGATGGGATCATTGTTCTGTTGTTTATAAATGAAACCTTGCAGGAGCATCAAAGAAATAATTCATGCAAACCAGTCATGGTGATTCTATCCAGTTTTGAAGTGATTTTAAAATTTCTAAATGGTAACGCTTCTGGACTCTAGGAACGAAACTTTAAAGGTCCCGTGGCAGAGAGTTGGGGCTTAAAGAAAAACATAAAATAGCACAAGACTAGCAATAAAATCACAAAAGTTGGCTACAGTGCAGAACACGCACATTGCATGATTTTTAGGGAATAGGGAAGTATTTGTATAAGTAGAGGGTAATGAATCGGAGTGGGGAAAGGCTCTACAAACCAGAGAATGGGGGCAGTGAGGAAGGCGGGAGGACATAGGCGCTGACTCTGGGTGCTAAATTAGCAGGTGCTTTGCATCTACCAGCAACCAAGCTCTCCTCCTGCTCGCTCACTGGCGGCCCCGCTGGTCAACTTTTCCCCCTCCCTCCCAGTGCCTCCTGCCCACCGCGGATCAGCTGTTCTGTGGCATGCAGGAAGTGCTGGGAAGGAGGGAGAGGGGCGGGAAGAGACATTGGGGAAGGAGTGGAGTGGGGGTGGGGCCTGAGACTTAGCTGGGATTGAGCACTCCTGGGGAAAGTTGGAAGCCGACACCTGTGCGGGAGGAAGATAAGCCTATGTTGTCACCACCATTTTAAACAGGCAGAAAACCCAGCATGATTTTCTGTCAAACTTTAAAAATGTTTGAAAATTGCAGGTATATAAAATTTCACTTGGCTCTTCAGAGATTTTTTTTTTTACATTGCACTGGAAAATTTAACTTTTTAAAAAAGAAATCTATTACTGAATGGAAAAAATCCATAAAATCTAGTGAGGGGGAGAGAAGTGTTTCTCACAAGTAGTAAGAAATGAGCAAGATAATCAGATTAGAAAAAGGGATACAAAATGTCTTGTATCAATTCTCAGAGCACCCCCACACATTGAGGCCTTGTCTACACTACAGAGTTTTGTCGACAAGTCAGCTTTCGTTGCAAAAAGGATGAAGGTGTACACACTACAATATTTCTTCCACCAAAAAAACTCTCCTGCTTTGCTGACAAAATAAATCCACCTCAACGAGAGGCATAGAGCTTTTTGCGGCAAGTTATATTGACAAAGCGTCAGTGTAAATATTTGGCTATGTTGCTGTAAATGGCCTCCGGCAGATGACCAACAATGCCCATCCTGACTGCTTTGGTCAGCGGTTCAAACTCCACTGCCCTGCACCCAAGCACACAGGCTTCTTCCCCATCTCCTTTAAAAGCCCAGGAAATTTTGAAATTCCACTTCCTGTTTGCTCGGCATGGACAGCTCATATTGCATCTTCCCAGCTGAACATGGTGGCTCCATGTGGCAAACAGTCTCCCACTTGGAGCACACCTGAGTTCTTGGCCCTGCTGGCACTGTGGGGAGAGGAGGCTGTGCAGTGCCAGCTGCGCTCCAGCCATAGGAACTTCAATACCTATAGTCAGATTTCTTGTGGCATGTTGGAAAAGGGCTACAAATGGGACACACATCAGTGCAGTGCACAGATAAAGGAGCTGAGACAGGTGTACCAGAACGCAAGGGAGTCAAACCGTTGCTCTGAAGACCTGCTGCTTCTGCAAGGAGCTGGATGCCAATCTTAGTAGCAACTTCACCGCCAAGACTCCCATGGATGCTTTGGCGGAACTGGAGACAAAGGACTCAACCCTGAGGATGTCAAGTTGGAGGATGATGTGAACACATGGCAGAGTTGTCTGGTGGTGTGGCGAGTCAGGATTTTTTTTTCCCAGTCCAAGAGGATCTAGCAGTCCCAGCAGTCTGTCTCTGGCGTGCATGATGCAGGAGAGGAGAGCTCTGGTAAGTGATCTTTTTGAGTTGATGCTGCTTCGTTATATGAGGTAGCGCTGTCCTTTGCTTTGTATATGCTAGAAGTGGGTGAAGGGATAGAAATGTACAAGACTAGCTGTGTTTGCATGTGCTCCACATTCCCCTGTACAGCTAAACAGTGCTGCGTAACACTGTCTTAATGCACACGAAGATTTCACAGGAATCCTCCACAGAGATCTCTAGGAAACTTTCCTGGAGGTACTCACCAATCCTTTGCCAATCCTTTGTTCCTTTCCCCATTGTAAGAAACTTTCCCGCGCCACTCAGCAATCACTTGTGCTTTGGTCCCTGAACACATGTGAGCAGCAAAGGGACCTGGTCTGAAGCCGCATGCATGCAGGGAATGCATTTTTGCTTATCCTCAGAAGTAAGATAACTGCTTCAATCTCTCTCACATGCACGCGCACACACACGCACGTAAGATAACTGCTTCAATGACACATGCGTGCACACACTTTCTCTCTCACACGCTTGCACTGATCCCCTTAAAAAAGCGCTGAGATCTTGAGCACCACGTCTCCATCTGCAGGCCGAACTCACCATATTTAGGATGTTCGCTGAGCTGTGTGCTTGCCATGGAACAGTGAGAAACTAATTCTGTTTTAAAAAAGGTGTATTTTACCATAGTGATTCGATGCTGTGTGTGAACTAGCAATCGTGCTTCTGTTTACTGTTTCTTGTGCTTCTGCAGATGTGGCCTGCAGGGGGCCCCCCCACACACTGGGGGAGCACTTCCATGACCAAGGAGGACAAGGAGAACATGTTTTGAGAGGTGCTCTAATCCTCAGAGACTGAAAAACAAGAACACATGGCATGGAGAGAGACTTTAAAAGAAAATTTATAAAATAGAAGGCAGGATAGAAAGGAGAGCCAGGAGTGAATTTAATGTTCCAGGTGCATAGGCGCCGACTTCCCCTCTTTCCTGGGGTTGCTCAACCCAACCACCTGGCCCTGCCCCACCCCCTTTCTACTCCTGCCCCAAAGTCCCCGCCCCAGCTCCACCCTCTCCCTCCCTATTCCAACTCCTTCCCCAAATCCCCGCCTCCTCCACTGAGCACACCACGTTCCTGCTCCTCCCCCTCCCTCCCAGAGTGTGCTAACACTGTCAAACAGTTGTTTGGCGGCACCTGGGCAGGAAACACTGGGAGGTAGGTGGAGGAGCAGGGATGCAGCATGCTCATGGGAGGAGGAGGTGGGGCGGGGGGTGAGGGAAGCTTGGCTGCCAGTGAGTGTGGAGCACCCACTAATTTTTCCCCATGGGTGCTTCAGCCCCAGAGCACCCACAGAGTCAGCAACTATGTCCAAGAGCAGATGATAAAAGTTATGGAGGAGCAAACAGAGATGTTTTGAAGTCCCTAATCACACAGCAGGCAGAACTCATGTATGCTCAGTCGTCGTCCCTCCGCCCCCGCAATATAGAAATGCTTTCCATACCCTCCCCAATCTCCTCCTACACATTCCTTGCAACTTCTAGGCCCGTCTCAGTACCCCATTCACTCCACCCCTTCGGACAGCTTCCAGAAAGATAGCTGGACTTACACACAACTATAAGAGCCTACGCTGCCCTGCACTGTGATCTCCCTTCCCATCAAGACTTTTGTGTGCTTTGTTAACTGGTATTTAATAAAAACATACTCTCTGAAAGATAACTGATCTTTATTTGTCTCCTCCACACGTAGTTGCTTCTGGAATTAATACACAGTGGCAATCTGATCATTCGCCAAGTACAAATCATGGTCAGGAATCATCAAAATTTTCGTGCAAGGTGGCATGTTATCAAAGCATGGCAGAGTGCTGTATAGAAAGACACATTATTGGAGCTCATTGTCAAAATGTTGCCTCAAAGACTCTCTGATTTGAATAAACCCCCCCATTGTGCCCCTCTAATAGCCCTAGTATCTGTCTGCTCAAATTCAGCAGACTGGCAATGCGCCTCCACGCTCCACCCTGGGGGAAACTTTTCCCCCTTAGCATCACAAATATTATGGAGCACATAGCAGACTGCCATGACTATGGGAATGTTTTCCTCATTAGGTCTAACCTGCCATAAAGGCAGCACCAGCTTGCTTTTAATCTGTCAAAGGCACAGTCATTCGGCACTGGTTCAGCTACTGTCCAGGTTTCCCATGTAAGGCTTCATGAGTCATGGGAGTAAGGGGTACACTGGGTCTCCCAAGATCACTATGGGCATTTTGACATTCCCCATTGGAATCTTCTGGTCTAGGGAGAGAGTCCCAGCTTGGAGCTTTCTGTACAGGCCCGTGTTCCTGAAGATGCATGTGTCATGCACCTTCCTGCACCACCCCGCATTGATGTCAGTGAAACAGCCACGGTGATTCACAAGCATCTGCAATACCATAGATGATCCGGCACCAAAATTAGGATATGCAGACCATCTATCGCCCCTCCGCAGTTAGGGAATCCCATTGCCGCAAAGCCATCCACTATTTCAAGCACGTTACCAAGAGTCACAGTCCTTCATAAAAGGATGCAATTAATTGCCCGGCACATGTAGATGCTCTGAATCCAAAGTGAGGGTGTGTCTACATGCAGATTTGCAACAAAATAATTTAAATGTGAATTAAAACTGATTTAGTTATTTGGTTTCTAGTTCGTGTGTAAATAAGCCCTTAGTCTGACATGAGATAGGAAGGATCACCATCCCAAAACCAACTCTGGGTCTGGGCCAGCTGCTTTCTGGTCTCCTGTGGGATAAATTGTAACAGGTGTACACTTCTAGTGAAAACACTCTTCTAAAGGCATGCCTTGTGTTCCTCATAGGTAGAAGTACTTTGAAACTGCATGCTTTTCATTAAGCATGTCCAATGAGATCCCTGTACGAGAGTTGTATTATTATTACATGCCACCAAATAAATAAATAAATGGCAGTTGATGCAGTGCTAACAACAGAGTGTCAAATTCAAAATTGTGGTTCCAATAGCAACAGTAATGTAACTTCTGGGTGTGCTGTGTTTTGTATTTCCTTATATGGAGTAATTAAAAAAATATATATTGGCTTTACTGATTGTGATGATTTTAGGAATCTCTGTACAGCTTATAAATTCTGTTTGATGTTGGGGATTCTGTATGTGTGTCTGGGTCAGATTGCAAACTCTATTTTGAATGTAGGGCTTTGTTTGCCTTCTCTGTCTTTTTACCTCCATGATAGAGTGAAATTCCAGGGGTTGGTGACACAGGCATGACAATGGAGATACGTTAACCTGAATAGCTCCCATTCAAATGGGAGCAGCTTAGGACAATGGGGATGGCTGAAGCTTAGGGGAAATCAAATTTCTCCAACTTCTATTTAGGGGACTGGAACCTAGAGCAGTGGAATTTCCCTAGAAGCAGAACAAAGCTTGGGTTTTATTGGTACAAACTCAGAATGACTCTCATAAAGCCTGAGATTATGGGGATGGGAGGAAGCCTGGGAGAGAGAGCAGAAGGAAACTGACTGCAAAGGAGAGAGGAAGAAAGGTACTGTCATTTGGAGGAGAAAGCCATGTGAAGAACTGGGATCCTGAACTCCTTAGAGCAAGGGTTCTCAGATTGTGGGTCAGGACCCCAAAGTGCATCGCGACCACATTTTAATGAGGTTGCCAGGGTTGGGTTAGACTTGCTGGCCCCCGGGGTTAAAGGTGAAGCCCAAGCTCCTCCACCTGAGAACAAAGCCAGAGGGCTTCAGCTCTGGATGGCAGGGCTCAGGTTACAGGCCTCCCACCTGGGGCTGAAGCCCTTGGACTTTGGTTTTGGCTCCCCGCCCTGGGGCAGTGGGGCTTGGGCTTCCCCCCCTGCCCCCCCAGCCCGGGATCCTGTAGTAATTTTTGTTGTGAGAAGGGGGTCACAGTGCAATGAAGTCTAAGAAGCACAGCCTTAGAAGACTCTGCTCTAAGCCCAAAGAATGTTTCAGAATGGTTAGAAAACTGAGGTAGTGAAATTCACACAGGTACAAAACTTGTGTGTTTGCTTCCTTTATCACATGTCCCCAAAGAGGTGACCTGTAAACCCAGAGTGCCCCCTAGGTTAGAGCTCTGGGAAAGGGTGTGCTTTAAAACGACTGAGTGGGGGTCGAGTGCAGCTGGGATCCCACTTCCGTGAAAGGGTAACCGACAGAGCCAATGCCCGGGAAGTGTGCCACAGAGCCCAAGGAAAGAGCACTGCACCCTACTTCAGACCTAGGGAAGCTTAAGACCACACAGGTCTAACTTGTTGGGACCCAAACGCAGCAGCCTAATGAGGGGAAGCTCAATGAGGGCTGTGTGTGACACTGATGTTGGAAATGTAACTTCAGCTTTCCTGATGTGTCCTTGCTTACAGCCTCACAAATGGTAATGTTGTTTTAAAACAATAGACTGTCTGTGATATGACATCAAGAGGAACAGGTTCCATACATCAGGACCTCCTATGACAGCCACCCCTCTTGTTTTCCTGTGTGGCCACAGCTCAAGCTATAGACCTGTCAGAAGGTCTGCATAGTGCAGTATGGACAGGTTTGCATGGCGGTGAAACTTTGGTCTGACAATTTTAAACCTAGGCTTATAATGCAGTGTGGATGCTTAAACATGGGCTTGGAAAGACCGAGTCCACCAGCCTATGTCCCACAGATCTGGGCTTGGAGTACAGTGTAGATATGCCCTGAGAGTATGTCTACACTGCAGAAAGACACCTGCAGCTGCAAGTCTCAGAGCCCTAATCTACAGACTCAGATTTGAGGGACTTGCATTATGGACGAAAAAATAGCTGGGTAGATGGTCCTGCTCGAGCTCTGAAATGAATCCGCCCCCACTTTGGCATCAGAGCCCAAGCGGGAATGTCTCCATGGCTATTTTTAGTGCCATAGTATGAACCACAGTCTGTAGACCCGGGCTCTGAATTGTGGTGCTGTGGGTGTTGTTTGCAGTGTAGACATACCCTGAAGGGCTAGCTTCAGGTTTCTGCATCAGAAACTGCTCCAGTAGACTTCAGAAAGAACAAAGGACTTGAAAGACACAGTAGGAGGAGGGAATTGTGAACTGAGCACGTTTGATGAAGAGATCTCTGGTTGACTTTTTGGCTTTGTTTCCACTAGTAGGGGAAACCCCCCAAACTACCTATAGGCTGTGCACACAGTCAGTCTGTGGAAAGTGTATGCACTCATCCCTGTTTCTCCATTCTCTTCTTGCACTTTGTTTCACACACCTCTAAAAACATCATTTTAAGAAAAAACAGATGCTATTTGAGGCATGAACTGTTTTTTTGCCATGTCCCTAATACAGTGGGACCCTGATCTGATTGGACAACATATAGGCACTACTTTAACACAAATAATTCTCCATTGCCATTTTTGTGGAGCCACTTTTCAAAGCACAAGCAGATGTCTAAAAACAATGTGCTTTATTTACGTCAGGTTGCCTCTTACCCAACTCCCATTTCTCCAAAATGTGTTTATGCTAGACAGAGGATATGCATGTCAATTGTTCAGCCAGTATTAAAGTCCTTAGCCCTGTACCTGGTTCAGTGTTCTGAACAGCTGATCTAATGTCCTCTCTGGATTACTGTACTTCAGCCTAGGAAGGGCTCACATGGGTAGTCCAGGAAAGGTTTCTTCGTGTGTCAAGACTGCGTAGGTGCTGGAACTAGGGGTTCTGGGGGTGCTGCCACACCCTGGCTTGAAGTGATTTCCATCATATACAGGGTTTGCAGTTTGGTTCAATGGCTCCCAGCATCCCCATTATACAAATTGTCCCAGCATCCCTGAAAGGCTGCCATCTAGCCTGCTGGGCTGTTCTTTGCTTTTTATTTGTTCTACACATTTTAAACAGGCATTTGCAGATGCCCATCCAGTGCTCTGTTGAACTCTGGCTTCCCCAGCAGGAAAGGCCCTGGCTGCTCAGCTCCTGGACTATAAATCTCTAAAGCTATCTTAAGCAGTGTAAATGATACAAATAGCTCTTGACTAGGCTTTTTGGGGATGGTGTGTGGTCCTTCCCTCCATAACATAGCACTGTTCCTCCCTGCCCCACCTCTCTTCCCCATTCTTACACCTCACCCCGCAAAAAACACCTAACATTTCCATTAGCAGCCAGTCCATTAACAGCCATTGCATGAGTCTGAGTCTCCTCGCTCCTCCAGGGAGTTAATGGGATGTGTGTCTAACACCACATAAGCACAGTAGATTCCTTCAGGCTCTTAGGGTATGGCTACACTTGAAATTTCAAAGCGCTGCCGTGGCAGCGCTTTGAAGTGTGAGTGTGGTCAGAGCACCAGCGCTGGGAGAGAGCTCTCCCAGCGCTGCACGTAAACCACATCCTCTACGGATGTAGTTTGCAGCGCTGGGAGCCGCGCTCCCAGCGCTGCAGAACTGATTACACTGAGGCTTTACAGCGCTGTATCTTGCAGCGCTCAGGGGGATGTTTTTTCACACCCCTGAGCGTGAAAGTTGCAGAGCTGTAAAGTGCCAGTGTAGCCAAGCCCTTAGCTAATGCTTTGCATTCCTCATTCTGGCCTAGTGCCATGTTGTCTCAGGATTGCTTCCTCTGCTGCTCAACAGCTCCTATCCCAGGCCATGTCTACATCTAAAATTTTGCAGCGCTGGTTGTTACAGCTGTATTAGTACAGCTGTATAGGGCCAGCGCTGCAGAGTGGCCACACTTACAGCAACCAGCGCTGCAAGTGGTGTTAGATGTGGCCACACTGCAGCGCTGTTGGGCGGCTTCAAGGGGGGTTCGGGGAACGCGAGAGCAAACCGGGAAAGGAGACCAGCTTCGCCGCGGTTTGCTCTCGCGTTCCCCGAACCACCCTGCAAACCGTAGGGAAGGAGACTTGCTTGTTCGGGGAACGCGATAGCAAACCGGGAAAGGAGACCAGCTTCGCCGCGGTTTGCTCTCGCGTTCCCCGAACCACCCTGCAAACCGCAGGGAAGGAGACCTGCTTGCTCGGGGGTTCGGGGAACGAGAGAGCAAACCGGGAAAGGAGACCAGCTTCGCCGCGGTTTGCTCTCGCGTTCCCCGAACCACCCTGCAAACCGCAGGGAAGGAGACCTGCTTGTTCGGGGAACGCGAGAGCAAACCGGGAAAGGAGACCAGCTTCGCCGCGGTTTGCTCTCGCGTTCCCCGAACCACCCTGCAAACCTCAGGGAAGGAGACCTGCTTGCTCGGGGGTTCGGGGAACGAGAGAGCAAACCGGGAAAGGAGACCAGCTTCGCCGCGGTTTGCTCTCGCGTTCCCAGAACCACCCAGCAAACCTCAGGGAAGGAGACCTGCTTGTTCGGGGAACGCGAGAGCAAACCGGGAAAGGAGACCAGCTTCGCTGCGGTTTGCTCTCGCGTTCCCCGAACCACCCTGCAAACCGCAGGGAAGGAGACCTGCTTGCTCGGGGGTTCGGGGAACGAGAGAGCAAACCGGGAAAGGAGACCAGCTTCGCCGCGGTTTGCTCTCGCGTTCCCCGAACCACCCTGAAAACCGCAGGGAAGGAGACCTGCTTGTTCGGGGAACGCGAGAGCAAACCGGGGAAGGAGACCAGCTTCGCCGTGGTTTGCTCTCGCGTTCCCGGAACCACCCAGCAAACCTCAGGGAAGGAGACCTGCTTGTTCGGGGTTCGGGGAACGCGAGAGCAAGCTGGGGAAGGAGACCAGCTTGATTACCAGACGCTTCCTCAGGTATGCTGGGATACCTGCTTATTCCACGGAGGTCAAGAAAAGCGCTGGTAAGTGTCTATACTTGATTACCAGTGCTGGATCACCAGCGCTGGATCCTCTACACCCGAGACAAAACGGGAGTACGGCCAGCGCTGCAAACAGGGAGTTGCAGCGCTGGTGGTGCCCTGCAGATGTGTACACCTCCTAAGTTGCAGCGCTGTAACTCCCTCACCAGCGCTGCAACTTTCTGATGTAGACAAGCCCCCAGTTTCCCATTTACTGCTCTTCTTTTAGTCAAGGCAGCATATTTCCACTCCTTTCAGACTGCCCCCAGGTAGCCTTTTTTTTTCTTTTTTTCTTTTTAAGGGCTCTCCTTCACTGGTGCAAGACACAAATGGTCCCAATATGCTCCTTGCATGGTTAGCATGAAGGTAACTGGTGCTGCCACTGCCTGCAAAGGTGACTTGCTTGACACCTTTTTTGGCCAATGTGAACCCTCACTCCATAGTTGCCTGATTTTGTCTTTATACCTTCCTGACCTGGTAGGGAGGGGAAGGCACATAGCATAGGTAAGAACTGAACTTTGTGACCATTAGCTGTTCCAGCACTTTGCAGTAAGGGACATGAGGGAGAAGAGACCTGATTCAGGCTTCTATACAATTATTGCGAAATATTTTTAGAACCCTTTTGTACTAAAGGAAGTAAACACTATAAAGATTGTAGTCAGAACCACCCATTTCTGGAAGCAGTGTACTTCAATGACAAGTCTGACTTGCGTGTATGTGTGTGGTTCACAGACTTATTTTAGGATAACTTTGTGTCAAGGGTTATTCAAAAGTGATTTGCATTGTTTCTGGAAGCTAATATTTTATACTAGGCTTACCACCATCCCCTTTGTTGATTTAGCCAGATACAGTAAATGCTTCTGATCAGACATTCATTTATGTGGGCTAGTGGACTGACTACATAAACGCCTGAGTTATAATCCTGATTCTGAGACTGATTCTCTGTGTGGTCTTGGGCAAGTCATCTAATGTCACTGTGTCTGAGTTTCGCACATGTAATATTGGAGATGCTTATCTGTCACAAAAGTATTGTGAAGATTTATTAGCTATTGTTTGAAAAGTGGTATGTAAAGCTAAGTAATTATTTTTACTGTTAGTTATAATGTCTAAGACCATTCTGGAAATAAGATCTTGCGCATCAGTGAACCACCTTAACAGTGTAGTATTTTGATCACAATTTTCGGATGGAACATTAAACCGCTGTGTGTGGAATCTAAGTTAATAGTAAAACGGGATTGGCTTAATAGAGCTGATTCTCCTCTTGATGCACATATGTAATTATTATTAGCATTCTATGCAAGCACAAAGGGGGTAAATATTCCTTTTTGATTCATTAAGCATATTGCTCAATATTTTTTCATGTGAATAAATTGGTGAGGTGATCAGATACCACAGTGAGTGAACTGGCATAAGAACCTGAATAGACTGCCAGTAGTGAATGGCTCCTATCATAGTCCGGACTGTCTTTGGGTACCTGCTTGTGGTCAGGCCTGGCACTGAGGGTTAGGCCTCCCTTGATTTCCTTGCACATGGGATATAAACATTCAGGCAGACTTTTAGGTCTCTTTATTTGGAAGGTCTCTTTCTTAACAGGAAAAAAAAGCCAACGAAGTATAAGCAAAACCTTTACCCGGAGTCTTAGCTGGGAAACCGAGTCAGTTTTAGTTTCTGTCCCATCTTAGTCCACTGGTTATCTCTTTCCAGTGTAGGAGCAAGATTTTATATTTGTACTATCAGAATTAATGTATGATTTGATCATCCTGCCAGTCACCCTTTTTGAATAGCAGAAAGGAATGACCCTCTGGGACATTGGTAGAAATACATCTGACAGATTGCCAGTGTCTGGACAGATGTTAAGGCAGGGACAGATCAGAATAATCCTTATGACTGATTATGGTCACCCTTTTGTTTTAGGATAAGTTATAATGTCTATTATGGTTTCCTATATGTATTATAAATTAGGCACTCTTGTTAAATATACACTTCTTTGTTTTAAGGTTTAGTAAGTAAGAGACAGGATTTTGTATTGTGTCTATGTTAAGGAGATTAGTGGAATGTTGAAGAGCTGGGCCACAATGTGAACTGTTTTGATTACAAGATTTAGTAAGGTTTAATTTACAATGCCTTTCTTGCTCAACATAAAAACTGCTGTATACCTTTGAAGGTCTCTGTAAAAGACTGTTTGTGTGAATGAGGAAGGCCATTATTAGCCAGATGGTCAAGGAACAAGGACTGAAGAGACTTAATGACATCAGAGAACCATCAACATGCATTCATAATTAAGGAAGGGCAGATTGAGGACCCTGAGGTGGAGGCTGGCACTCCTAAAGACAAGACAATTGATTAAATTGAAACCAGGACAGGATGACGCTCTCGGAGGTGTTTTGGAATGTTAACATCAAAAGATATCACCAATTAAGGAGTAACTGGTCACAAACTGACACCGAAAAATCCATACACTTCAACAGTGAAATAAAGACTAAGACCAGGTGCTTGGCCATGGAACTTTTGGTTCATCTTGCCACAATTCTAGGAGAATTGGATCACGACCAGCAGAACCTGGCTCCCTTCTGCGACCAATCTGGTTGGCCACTAGATTGATCCAGACTCTGGACTGGTAACTATAAACATCAACTGGCAGGACTGTGTGCATTGTGTGTGTGTGAAAAACTGAAAAGCATATGCTAACTGCTGTATTCTCCATAAATGTGGAATATTACCTTTTTCCCTGAAAAAGATCCTATGTGCTTCTTATAAGCATAACACTAGGCCTATTACCACCAGGGTTTTCTCGACTTTGGTCCCTTTCTCTGGAGTTAGATCTCTTGCCTTTACCTGTGTAAGGTCCTCCTCTGGGTCCAACTCCATGGAGACCAGTCAGCTGCAGCTCTTCTCCAAAGCAGCACATTGTTCCTGGCAGGCTGGGCTTCCTACAACTGTTTGGGAGATCCTTTTGCTGAGATCAGGCCACCTTGGCTGCCTGTCAACTGTAGCTCTCCCTTTAAGAATCTCCTATCTCCAGGAGTACACCTTCTAGACTCTCTGCTCTGGTGAGCTCTCCTGATAGCTTCTTTCCTCAGAAGCTTCTCGTTTCCTTGGGAGTTCTTACCTTAACTAAACTCAGAGAACCTTTTTATCAGGTCTGGCTGTCATTCACCAATTAACCTTTAAGTAGTCATCTGGGGCAGTGATTGTAACCTTGGTGGTCCTGCAGAAGACAGTCACAAGCAGGCTGGACCCTGATTCCGCTTAAAGGGACCAGTTGCCCTTGGACATCAACAGTAACCAATATTCTTAACAAGAAATAATATCAGAACTGTGCTCTTTGCATTCTTAGGACTACTTAGCCCAAAACATAAGTATCAGTGTTATACTAGAGGCTTTTCATACTCCATCAATAGAATATCAGAGTTGGAAGGGACCTCAGAAGGTCATCTAGTCCAACCTGCTGCTCAAAGCAGGACCAAACCTCAGACTGATTTTTGCCTCAGATCCCTAAATGGCCCCTTCAAGGATTGAACTCACAACTCTGGGTTTAGTAGGCCAATGCTCAAGCCACTGAGCTATCCCTTCTCCCCTTTGTAGTAGACAAAAATGCTTGCAAGTCTAAAAAGGCATACAGTAGTTGGAAAAGAGCGATTCTGTTCACGCTACATGAAGTTGAGTAGCCAAACTCTTTCTGTGCTATGTCCCAAACGAATTTTATTTTTTATTAATAGGCATTTGTATTGCATGTTTCTTACACAGGACCTTGAATAATTGAATATTCCTATCGTGGCAAAATGCAAGAAAGGCATACGTAAAAAGCCCTAACCATGCATGAGATTTATCTGAAAGCAGTTTTGCCATTGAATGCTCAACAAAATGCCCTTCTGTATGGATGAAATAAATGTCATACATGAGAAGAAAGAACACTAAGCCTTGCATAGTCAATTCATCAGTTCTATTGTCATGGGGCAACTTGTGCAATAAGTGCAGTGGGGGACTAGGATGAAACTACTACTCTAGCTTTCATTGATGGTCTAAATTGCCAAGACTAAAGCCCAGCTCTTCAGAGATGAAAAGGTCAATGTACTGCAAGTAACCCCGGTATCATTCTAGTTCTTCCTCTACATGCTACTTTTAGTGCTAAAATGCATTTATTTTAACTGTTCAGCTTTTAAAAAGCTGAATGCTCATTTATCACAGCGGTGAATTAAATGCTTACCAAACTCTATGTGGTTTATGGTGCTATGTAGAAAAATACCCAAGGTATGACATTCAAAACAAAATACAATGTGAGGACTTGGGGGAAGGAAGGGGGGTGTGTGGTGGTGAAAGGGTTGTCCAAGATTTACTACCTATCACTGGGACTGTTTTGAGTCAGTACTAATGCCTTTAACTTATTTGGACTGGAGTTTTTTCTCTCCAAAACTAGCTGAAGACAGGCTGTGTTTTCTGGCACTTTTTTAAAATGAAGACTTCATGTGATGCATGGGAAATCCATTATGGCCAGTATATTTGAAAAAAGCAATCTCTATCAATTGGATGCTATGGCTGCCCCTACTTATATCATAGGGGATATTTTGGTGTGATAGTGATCAGATATAAGAAAACGTTCTCGTGAGGTAAATCCTACTTCACTACTCCACAGTAATTTTATATGAGAAAATATTTTACTACTTATGGAAACTGAGGCTGTTTTGATATGCTATCTAGATTATTAATCAAGCTTTAGTGCTCTGGCCAATTTTCATCATCAAGTGGCTTAATCACTGTTCATCTACTTTATTACACTTCAGGAGAATACTTACCAAGTTCAATGTGCAAAACATCTAAGTGATTACAATTGAACGCAATCATAGGAGTTCAATACTTCAGACACTCTTCTTTTCTTGAGAGTTGTGAGGCATTTAAATCACACACTACCAGGCTGATATTAAAATATAATCAACTTAGCAGAAACAAACCAGTCGTTGGGCACCTTCAAAAAACTTGAAAAGTCAAATGGGTGTCCAGTTCTCTCTGTGATAGCTACACTGAAAGCTAATGGATGCTATTGGATCTGACTGTAAATTGGGGCTCATGCTGTCACTGAAGCTTACTGTAAATTGCAAGACACCTTCGTCTAGATGAGTAAGAACAACTGTTTGTTTGATCAGTTGGGTCCATAACTGGGCTTTAGTTCAGTAAAGCATATTGGATAGTACACAGATACAGAAAGAGAGAACTTGACCACCAGGGCCGTCCTTAGGCATAGGCAGCTGCGTAGGGCACCTGAAAATTTGGGGCACCACTGGGTCTTAGTGTCCACCCTCTTGTTTTCCTATCCCTGTTTTGACCCTTCCTGCAGGCTCCCACAGATGGCTGCTCTAGCCTGGTAAGTCTTCCTTGGGAGGGAATCTAGTAGTTAAAAGTGAAAAAACCTCCAGCCTGCCAGACCTATTAGCACAACATTGAAACTGTTAAAGAGACATTCAAGGGGTAATAAAGCCATTTAACAGGCATTTGCCAACACCAAGGTATATACTGACAGGTTTCAGAGTGGTAGTTCTGTTAGTCTGTATCAGCAAAAACAAGGATGAGTCCTTGTGTCACCTCAAAGGCCATGTCTACATCTAAAATTTTGCAGCGCTGGTTGTTACAGCTGTATTAGTACAGCTGTATAGGGCCAGCGCTGCAGAGTGGCCACACTTACAGCAACCAGCGCTGCAAGTGGTGTTAGATGTGGCCACACTGCAGCGCTGTTGGGCGGCTTCAATGGGGGTTCGGGGAACGAGAGAGCAAACCGGGAAAGGAGACCAGCTTCGCCGCGGTTTGCTCTCGCGTTCCCCGAACCACCCTGCAAACCGCAGGGAAGGAGACCTGCTTGCTCGGGGGTTCGGGGAACGAGAGAGCAAACCGGGAAAGGAGACCAGCTTCGCCGCGGTTTGCTCTCGCGTTCCCGGAACCACCCAGCAAACCTCAGGGAAGGAGACCTGCTTGTTCGGGGAACGCGAGAGCAAACCGGGAAAGGAGACCAGCTTCGCTGCGGTTTGCTCTCGCGTTCCCCGAACCACCCTGCAAACCGCAGGGAAGGAGACCTGCTTGCTCGGGGGTTCGGGGAACGAGAGAGCAAACCGGGAAAGGAGACCAGCTTCGCCGCGGTTTGCTCTCGCGTTCCCCGAACCACCCTGCAAACCGCAGGGAAGGAGACCTGCTTGCTCGGGGGTTCGGGGAACGAGAGAGCAAACCGGGAAAGGAGACCAGCTTCGCCGCGGTTTGCTCTTGCGTTCCCCGAACCACCCTGCAAACCGCAGGGAAGGAGACCTGCTTGCTCGGGGGTTCGGGGAACGAGAGAGCAAACCGGGAAAGGAGACCAGCTTCGCCGCGGTTTGCTCTCGCGTTCCCCAAACCACCCTGCAAACCGCAGGGAAGGAGACCTGCTTGCTCGGGGGTTCGGGGAACGAGAGAGCAAACCGGGAAAGGAGACCAGCTTCGCCGCGGTTTGCTCTCGCGTTCCCGGAACCACCCAGCAAACCTCAGGGAAGGAGACCTGCTTGCTCGGGGTTCGGGGAACGTGAGAGCAAGCCGGGGAAGGAGACCAGCTTGATTACCAGAGGCTTCCTCAGGTATGCTGGGATACCTGCTTATTCCACGGAGGTCAAGAAAAGCACTGGTAAGTGTCTATACTTGATTACCAGCGCTGGATCACCAGCGCTGGATCCTCTACACCCGAGACAAAACGGGAGTACGGCCAGCGCTGCAAACAGGGAGTTGCAGCGCTGGTGGTGCCCTGCAGATGTGTACACCTCCTAAGTTGCAGTGCTGTAACTCCCTCACCAGCGCTGCAACTTTCTGATGTAGACAAGCCCAAAGACTAACAAATTATTTGGGCATAAGCTTTTGTGGACTAGAACCCATTTCATCAGATGTCCACAAAAGCTTATGCCCAAATAAATTTTTATACTGTCAGTTTCTGACTTTACTGACAAAAACAGTTGTGCATTAATGTAATATTTACACAGAACATGTCAGTCTACAGGACTTAGTTTAAAATTTGCTTTAAAAATATTTCATTAGTGAGCTGGTGAAGATTATAAAATCACATTTCTAAAAAATGCTTGCATAGAGTTTTAGATGCACAATCATCTTTAGCCTTAAGTGTGTGGATCTTCACACATATTTTTTTAAATAAATCCTTCAAAAGACCTCCCTTATCTAAAATACACATTTTAATTAGTATAATTAAAAAAAAAGTGCTTCCAAGTCTTCCTGTCCTTTCTGTCCATCCCTTCACCACCTCTCCCTCCACTCCCCACTGAAGAGAGCCCTTAAAGGGACAACAGTCCTTCCCTTCCAGATAGCTGGACAAAGAGTTCCCTTTCTTTACTTCTGACTATCCAACAAACTAGTTTTAAAAGAACCCTCCAGCAAAATCAGTACCTTAGTAAGACAAAATCCTTGTTATACCTAAAATCTTTGGAAACATTTTTTTAAAGTTGGTGAAATTTCATAACCATGTCTCTTGTTATGGAGATCACACAAAGTAAATTACTGTTCCCTTTTTCTAAAAGCAATGAACATTGTTATGAACACACTAAATCTCTCTGATTAATTTAAAAGAATGTCTTTGTTTCAGTGAGTTAAATATGTAGTAATCTGGAACGCTGGCTTAAGATTTGAGTACATTTAAAATATAAATTCAATTTAGAAATACTGATGAAGAAAATGTAAAACAGAGAAGAGCTGCATCATGTATTCCATTATATGTAATGTTGTATTCAGCAGGACAGCTGACTCACCCTTACTATGAAGTTTTTGCAAATAAATCTCTGACAAACTTCAGGGCATATCAAAAAACCTGTGACTGACATTTTTTATTCCCAAATTTTAGTGCTTTTAATTAGGTACTTTCTTCATGTCCATTCTGCATGAGGGACAGTGCATGGAAGTCTCTGCGGGGATCTCCGCCACCATGAGGCAGGCTGGGCATCTCATTATCCTTTGCTGTCAAGTCCCTCCCCTCCTCCCCCACCAGGCTGTGAGCTTGGGCTGCCATCCGGCATAGGGGCACCAGTTTAATAATACTGCGTAGGGCCCCATAAATCCTAAGGACGGCCCTGTTGACCACTAATAAGTGTCCATCCAGCTACAATGGGATGTTTACCATTCATGAATGATATAAATCTTTTGATAATAGAAAATCTAAAGGAAATGTTTCCTGATGCTGGAAAGCATTTTTGTATTAAAAAAAACAACACCCGCCCCCAACCTGGCTTTACCTATAATGTTCTAGTTTTGATTCTTCGTATTACTTTTACTTTTTTTAAGCAAAAGACAAGCTACTTGGTTGTCATTTGTCAACTCAAGCATATATTTTCATACCCATATTGTACATGGCTGTATAAGTAGCATGTCTTCACTTGCTACATTATTTAACATAACTTGTGAGAAATACTTTAAAATATGTTCAACACATATTGAACTCGTAAGTTACTTTCTGACCAGTGTTTGATATAAATAGTTTGATGGGAAATCCAATTTTGGGTAGAATTGAAATATAAAATAGAAAGAGCTGTCTTCAATTTGAATTTTAATCTCTTTTCAGGTGGAAAGACATGACATGAATACTCTGAGCTTGCCACTGAACATTCGCCGTGGAGGTTCAGACACCAACCTCAACTTTGATGTACCTGATGGGATCTTAGAATTTCACAAAGTCAAACTTAATGCAGATAGCCTGAAACAAAAAATTTTGAAAGTTACAGAACAGATCAAAATTGAACAAACAGCCCGTGATGGAAATGTGGCTGAATATTTAAAACTGGTGAGCAGTGCGGACAAGCAGCAGGCTGGACGTATTAAACAAGTCTTTGAGAAGAAGAACCAGAAGTCTGCCCACTCCATTGCCCAGCTACAGAAGAAATTGGAACAGTATCACCGAAAGCTCAAAGACATTGAACAAAATGGATCCTCCAAAAGTTCCAAAGAAATTTCGAAAGATAACTTGAAGGATATCCATCCCCCTTTAAAAGATGGCCATGGCAAATCTCGTACCAGTGGCCAAGGTGCTGAGAGCAGCAAATCGGGTGTGCCAGGTGTCTCCTTGACACCACCAGTGTTTGTTTTCAGCAAGTCGAGGGAGTTTGCAAACTTGATCCGAAATAAATTTGGCAGTGCTGACAACATTTCTCACCTGAAAAATACCCTGGATGAATTTCGGCCAGAAACTAGTTCCAGGGCCTATGGTGGCAGTGCTACTATTGTGGCTAAACCAAAATATGTTAGTGATGATGAGTGCTCAAGTGGGACGTCTGGCTCTGCAGATAGTAATGGGAACCATTCCTTTGGGCCTGGTGGGACAAACGCTCTGGACAGTCAAGCAAAGGTTTCCATGATCTTGGAGGAACTGAGAGAAATAAAGGAGACACAGTCCCAATTAGCTAATGACATAGAGAATTTAAAAGCACAGTTTCAAAGAGACTATGGTTTTATTTCTCAGACATTGCAGGAGGAAAGATACAGGTATTTTCTTTTTCTGTTCTTTTGAAATGGCTTTTGCACGGCTATATGAACTGATTCAAAACTATGTGATGAATTTTTTTTTAAAGGTGATCTTGTGTTCAGTAATCACTGTCAGGTATCAAAGTTCTTGATTTCTTCTGTTAACCTAAATTTGTGACAATACTACTTCACAATCTGATAGAACTGATAGTTCTGTGCAGTTGTCTAAGGCTTTTCTGGAAAGCTTCGTTATCTGATACTTCACTGACATTACATTCAGTGAATATTGCATACAATTAGTGCTGGTGCTGTCGTCGCCAATGGACTGCTCCTGATTTATTGTAGTTTGGCACCTTATAAGTGGTGTCTGATGTAATAGAGCTTTACAATTGACAGTACTTCCTTATTAATGAGCCATTTCCTGCAGTGTGCTATGGTATATGTTCTCAGCCACATTGTTATGGGACTGTGAAGTTTGAAGACACAGTGTAACAAAGTATAGAGAGATATGGTTTTAAATACTTTAACACGGTGTGACAGGTTGGATCACAGAAACCTCCCTGGGAGCTGCCAACTGATGTGCCAAGACTACCTCTGCACCTGTCTTCCCTGCCTGCTCAGGACTCTAGCACCCTGTCTTGCTGAGCCAGACACTCCAGTCTGCTCCAGCAAAGACCCAGGTTCTGAATTACTTGCCCCAAAGTTGCAGGTTTACCTGAAAGCAGCTCACAGAAGTGTTCCTGTCTTTAACACTCAGATGCCCAATTCCCAGTCGGGTCTAAACCCAAATAAATCCGTTTTACCCTGTATAAAGTTTATGCAGCGTAAACTCATAAATTGTTTGCCCTCTATAACACTGATAGAGAGAGATGCACAGTTGTTTGTTGCCCCAGGTATTAACACATAATCTGAGTTAATTAATAAGTAAAAAGTGATGTTATTAAATACAGAAACTAGGATTTAAGTGGTTCCAAGTGGTAACAGACAGAACAAAGTAAGTCACCAAGCAAAATAAAATAAAACACGCAAATCTATGTCTAATCAAACTGAATACAGATAATCTCACTCTCAGAGATGCTTCAGTAAGTTTTTTCTCGGACTGGACACCTTCCAGGCCTGGGCAAATTATTTCCCTGGTACAGCTCTTGTTCCAACTCAGGTGGTAGCTAGGGGATTCTTCATGATGGCTCTCCTCTTTGTTCTGTTTTACTCTTTTATATATCTTTTGCATAAGGCGGGAATCCTTTGTCTCTCTCTCTAGGTTTCCGCCCCCCTCACTGGAAAAGCACCAGGTTAAAGATGGATTCTAGTTCATGTGACATGATCACATGTCACTGTAAGACCCCAAGCCTTCATTCCTCCCAGCCTGTCTCACGGGAAGGCCTGCAAGCAAACAGAGCCCCAGTCAATTGTCCTGGTTGATGAGAGCCATTAAAATTCCAAACCACCATTAATGGCCCACACTTTGCATAATTTCAATAGGCCCTCAGAGTTATATTTCATATTTCTAGTCCCAGATACAAGAGTGGTACATTTATACAAATAGGATGATCACACTCAGTAGATTATAAGCTTTGTAATGATACCTTACAAGAGACCTTTTGCATGAAGCATATTCCAGTTACATTATATTCACTCATTACCATATTTTTATAAAACCATATAGATTGCACAACATCACACACGGCTTCCCTGTGGGATCATTAGCTGCTTGGTAAACCCTTTAACATCCATTGTGGAGTATGAGTTATGTTCTGCAGTGTATCAGCACCTGGTCCCAGAGACTAAAAGCAGACACAATTTTTTTGAAGGTGACTAGTGACTTTTTAGATGCCTCAATTTTTGAGCTTCGCAACTTAAGATACCTTAAAGGATCCTGCTTTTCAGAAAGCACTGAGCACCTGCCCACTGAAAATCAGGACTATTTAAGCTGTAAAGTTTAGGCATCGAAAGTAACTAGTCACTGTTGAAAATCGTGGCCCCCTGAAACATATGCAGAACATCCCGTTTGTCATATTAGTCGTGATAATAAGTGTATTGGTTAATGAGATCGATGTAGTTTCTACTGTGCTAACTGATGAAACATTCATACAAACACAATACTTATTAACATTTCCTTGTGCACTTCTCCAAGTGTAGGGAAGGCAATTTATTCAGTTTGTTTAAATGGTGGGGAAAATATGTAGAAACCCCCATGACAAGATTTGAAATGCGGTCTGAAAGGAGGAAGAGCATGAATTGGATACACTTATCCACTGAGTTATTTTTATATTGCAGTATTAAAATGCCTTGGTCTTTCAAACATTGTTCTGTTATTTCACCAACCAGAAGCATTTACAAAGAGCTTTCAGCCTGCTGAGTAAGTCCTTGGGAAACTTTCTCCCCATCCCTTTCATTACAAACCGAAGTGCTGGTGACTTGAGATACAAGGAAAGATTACTTTAAAGTACATGCATTCTAACATGGTGTAACATCATTTGTGTAGAAGGAGCTAAATTCAGACTTCTTTTCCTGAAAAAGGTATGAACGATTGGAAGACCAGCTAAATGATCTGACAGATCTTCATCAGCATGAGACTGCAAACTTGAAACAAGAGCTAGCCAGCATAGAAGAAAGAGTGGCATATCAGGCCTGTGAACGGTCACGAGATGTTCAGGTATTTTATAATCAACTTGTTACATAGCCTAGACATTTTGCAAAATTTGGAATAATGTTTGCATTTAAGGAATTTAGGCCCAATTTTTTACCCAACTAGAGTGAAATCTTGGCCTCACTGAAGTCAATGGCAGAATTCCCACTAAAGTCAATGGGACCAGGATTTTACCTGCTAGTGTTTCATAATTTGAATGAATAAAATCCAGTGGATTCTATATGGTGTCTTACATCTACTGCTCTGTCATCACTAGAGGAATAAGGAATCTACTGATCTAATCTAAAATGCTCTGAAATGCAATAATTTTGCTTTCTCTGCTGGCTCTGTAACAGCAGTAAAATAACCCTATTCCCAGCTGTCTGCTTAACATAAAATAATGTCCAAATCCTTTCCTAGCTGAATACTAACATAGCATGGCAGAGCCCTATATAAATTTTGAATTTATTGTAGAAAAATGGTATAGTTGGTGAAAGCTGACTGAGATCCCAAATTATTAGTAAAACACCCATGTAGACTTGTGAATTATAAATACCGTTTAAAGATGAACTGAGAAGTTTTTAACCTATCAAGACCTTTTGTTCCCTGTGTTTCTCCTGCAAAAGTTGTTCACTTTATTAACGCCTAAAGTAATGAAAAGAAATTGCATTTCTTGTATTGGTTTATGTATTTAGCGATGAGAACTTTACCACAGTCAACTAAACACAGTAAATAAAGTAGAAGATTTTAAACAGATTTGTTTTGGAAAGTATGTATTTATTTACTTGTCACTTATGTTTGCACATATGTTGGGTTAATAATTGGGGGGTTATTTTTATTTAAAGAGCATTTAGTTCACCTTTAAACAACAGTCAGATATATACATTCGGGTTCAGAAAAAAAGAAACATCAAATGAGAAAAGACCAAGTCAGTAAGGGATGGGGAACTTAATTTCAAAATATAGAGATCCATCTACAGAAAGTATAAAATGATGATTGAAGAAAAGAGTAAGTCTGGATAGCTGTGTTTTGAGTGCAGGACATTTCCTAAAGATTAATGGCAATCCTGGGGTCTTGGTTATCCACTTTTCCCAGATGATCGGAATTTGTGATTTATTGTCTAAAAGAACAAGTTGGAAAGTGAATTATAATTACAGTATTATTTAGACAGCTAAACATAAAATATTAAGAGGACTGTATCTCTGTTTAAGCTGACATATTGATATTTAAATGATATAACTGTAAGCAAAGTTAGGCTGGAGAGTGGCCAGGGTGATTCAGTTTTATGTTCTCCAGAGACATGCATGCTCACAATGCATTTATGACATGGATCATTGTACAGTGGGTGGCATTCAAGAGAATGAAAGTGAATTTAGACCAGAATGGAGGTGTAAACCTAATGGGTCCACATTGCAGTTGATTTAATTGGTGTCACAGCAAGCCACCAGTTGCAATGGTGTATGTGAAGAAACTAATTTTGGTGCTGGTTTGATATAGTGAAATTACCGTGGTAACAGCTTACCCAGTTCTTCAGCTCACCAGTACAAGCTGAACCTCTCTAGTCTGGCACCCTCAGGTCCTCCTCCTCCCTACCACAGCTTGAACCCCGTGAATCAGCTGTTCGTGGCACTCTGGAAGTGCTGGGAGGGAGAAGGAGATGGTAAGCGCGGGGTCACCAGTGTGCATGAGGCAAGGGGGGAACTTGACACTGGTGGATGCTCAGCACCCACTGATTTTTCCCCATGGGTGCTTCAGCCCCACAGCACACATGGAGTTGATGCCTATGCCGGACCACAGATGTTGCCAGGTTAGAGAAGTTCAACCTATACATTCAGAAAACATGAGACACCATGAACACTGTTGTTCTCAACCAGGAAAAAATGTAAATGTTACACTTACGATAGTGTTGTCAAGTTTGATTATACTTCTATAATTTTTGTCAACAGTTGATTGTCTGCACAATGTATTTGTTTAAATAGTTTATACATTTATACTGGATGAGAAACTGTTTTGTGTAGAAATGTAGCTACACTTGTTTTCCTTTTTGTCTACAGGAAGCCTTGGAATCTTGCCAGACTCGGGTTTTTAAGCTGGAGTTCCATCAGCAAGAACAGCAAGTGCTGCAGTCAGAAACTGTGAATGCCAAAGTACTCCTAGGGAAATGTATAAATGTAATCTTGGCCTTCATGACCGTCATTTTAGTGTGCGTTTCTACCATTGCAAAGTTTATAGCTCCTATGATGAAGAGCCGTTTCCATATCATCTGCACTTTTTTTGCAGTGACTCTGCTTGCAATATTTTGTAAAAATTGGGATCACATTATCTGTGCCATAGAAAGGATGATCATACCAAGATGAATCCAATAGTCCGGCTCTTTCATTTTTTTAAAAGAAATGTGTGTGTACAAACTAATAAAATTTTTAATTTTGCAATTTAAACATGCAGACTGGATGAAGGCTATAAAAACACTTGAATGCTAAGGTGTAAATACTTCAATTTATACTCCCTGGCAGTTTTTGCCTATTCAATTATACTGTATGTAATTGGCTAAATCTATTATAAACTGCTCACTGGTGTAAATCTTCTGCCTTAATCTTACCAGCTTTCCACTTTACAAACCAGCACATCTACAAGAGGTCATGCTACTGGTGGTGTAAGAAACCTGAAGTGTATTGTGTCATTAACTAGAGTGAGGAGGAGTAGTGGTGGAAGTGCATTGTAATAGGCATGTACTTGCACCATTCCTATTGGATTAATTCAGTTGTCGAGCTTCCCATGTGAACCAGGATAGAATGGCTAGCTATATTTTACAATATTAGGAAATACCAGCCATACTTACAGTATTTCCTAATGCTAGATGATTTAACATCTGTGAATTAGAAAGGGGGAAGGTGCTTAATTACAATCCAGCACCATTTTCTGATGTTTCTGCCAGTAGGTCCTTACAAAGACAGATTCTTTAAATGTTATACTTTCTCAACAATTTGATATGACTAGAGTCTCTTGTGATACAGATTAGTAGGTATTGTATCCTAGAGCTATTCTTTATCATGTTTAGGAAATATATAAATGTAATAACATGCCTCCAAATATGATGCAGTGAATGAGTTATGAGAACACAAGGACATCTTAGAAAAATAAAGAAACTAGTAACCAGTGCTGATGCCACTATGTTGATTTCAGTACCTCTTCTGGTCATATTTCAAGCTTTGCCGATTGCAAAGGGAGAGCACATAAACAATTGTGTACATTTTTAACAGTCAGTTGATAAGCTCTCCAATGAACATGAAATAGATAACACTAGGCCCCAAGTTGCGTAGGAGTTAGTAATGCTGAAGGAAATTGGATGCTGAGAGTTTTTTGCTTCAGGGTTCCACAAGGGGATGTGCAGGAACCACCAGGTCAGCATGGTTGGGAAAGAATGTAAGTTTATATATTAGAACTAACCATGCAATGTCTTTTGTGAGAAATTCCTGAGAACAGTGTTTTAGACATCAGACAATAACACCACTATGAAACAGGTAGGTTTTTTTAAATATAATTTATTTTGCCTGCTCTAGAAACTACAAAATGTTTTTCTTGAAATCCTTTGTTGCCTGGGTAACCAGATATGATGTAAAAGAATATATGAAATAAAATACCAAGATTCTCCTCCACTCATATGAATCCAAAAACTGACAAATGTCTGGTTATTTAATTTAATATTCAGTGCTGTTTGCTTTTAAGATATGTTGTTATGACAGTATTATTGTTACTTTGGTTGCAGGGGTAATTATGCCTGAATTTTAATCAAGTGCAATAATTTGTATGGAAGTCTTTAGAAATTCTTACATGGAAAAAAGGAAAAAGCACTTTGTCCTTTCTTCACCATAACACGATTTATAATTAATCTAATAGCTTGCTGTGGCTTCAGGGGCTGAACAAAGAGCATGGCTAATGATGTAAATAATGATATAACTAAGACTTTAGAAAACTAAATTTAAAAAAAAGTCATTAAAGAAATCCTGATATCTGCAATGTTTTTGAATATAGAAAAGAACTGAATCCAGAAGGATTGTGATACTTGACTTGCTGCAGGCACAGGAAATTAATCAAATAGAATACACCCACTTTATCCTAACTGGACCCTGTTCAATCTTCCAGAGGAAGGTGGAGGAAAATAAAACAAAAACTTGCTGATAGTGGCATGACCTTCCATACCTCAAACTTAACAGTCAGTTTAACACTGTATATGTGAGCAAGAATTGCCATATATTCATCCAAATCCATTTATTCTCAAAGTCACTATTGGTATCCAAGTAGTTAGTCCTCTTTTCCTTGATTTCTGAAAGCAAAGAAATCCAAAAACTGATGACCCTTCTGAGGGGGAAAACAGTCAGTGTTATACCTAAAGTTTACCTTTTTCAATTTTCAGGCAGGTCTTTGTGTGTTCCTGTTGCTGTTTAGTTCAATGGGATCCTTATTCCTAATTCTTTTATGATGCCCATTTAGGTATTGTATGGATACATTACATTAAAATTTCATCCCCTAATCAGTCCACCCACTCATAGCTACCTCATTTATCCAGTTGATAGGCTGTGGAGATTACAAACTGTATCAGTTGAAGAGATTAAACAGATCTTTGAAAAACTTTGAAAAAACGTAGCTGCTCCTTTCTGGATTTACTCCAGAATTTGTACATCCTAACAGAGGATTTCCGTTGTTTTGTTTATATATCCTTTTGATGCAGCTTGGGAACCTTTTGGCCTTTACTGCATTAAACAATATATTCCCATCTTCATTGCAGCTAACATGAATAGTAAGTTATTTTGTTGTCAGTACTTTCCAGTTCTTTAGCCAGCAATTATGTTTTAGATTCAAAATCCTTTATGTCTTGTATTAAAATCCATCAGCCATTTTATAAACCATTCCCCTAATGTATTTAAATTTTTCTTACCAATTTATAACTTTGCATCTTAAAGTGAGTTTGGAGGAGATGGACCTAAAAGGAAGAGCCCCAGTACTGACTCTTGACATAATATGCTAGTGACTTCTCTTCATTGTAATCCATTGCCACCCTTTTTGTATCCTCCATTTAATCATTTTGATATTCCATTTATATACCTGCATTCCAGGCTGGACAATAGAAATATCAAGCATTGATATAGTACTTTTGTTAAATGGCTTACAAATGTCTACATATATGTAATGTGGATGCTACTTGTCAGTAGCTTTACTGAACTCAGGAAAACCATTTTTTAGTTTAGCATAATTTAGATACCTTTATTAATTTAACCTTGCTGATTCCAATGTAGAAACCTTGAATTTGTGACCCATTCTGACTGATCTGTCTCTGACAATTTCCAGGATCAGGATATAACAAGTTAAGCCTCTTTAACTATGTAAGATCAGCCAATCTCTCTCATAAGCAGAAAAATCTGTTACAGCCATGCTTTGGGTATACAAAGGCCATGGCTACACTCACACTTTACAGCGCTGCAACGTTCGCGCTCAGGGGTGTGAAAAAACACACCCCTGAGCGCTGCAAGATACAGCGCTGTAAAGCCTCAGTGTAATCAGGGCGGCAGCGCTGGGAGCGCGGCTCCCAGCGCTGCACGCTACACCCGTAAGGGATGTGGTTTACGTGCAGCGCTGGGAGAGAGCTCTCCCAGCGCTGCCGCTCCGACTACACTCACACTTCAAAGCGCTGCCGTGGCACCGGCAGCGCTTTGAAATTCCAAATGTAGCTATACCCAAAGACGTCTGTACTCAAGTAGAATATGGTAACTATCAACAAGTGATCTCCATGTAAAATGAGAATGTAATGGTCAAAGTAACTGTTTTACACTTGACTGATAAATCTGGCTGACTCCAAATCAGAAATAACGAGGTCTTACATAACAGATGCCGTACATTACCATATTGTCTTTGTATTGGAAATTAAAACACATTTAAAAATCACAAGACATTTCTAAAGTAAGAGAAAAGAAAATGCTTCTCAGTGCAAGTTAATACAGCCCTAACTACTCTGTCAATCAGGCACTTTCATCTTTTTAGGTTCCCTTCTGAGCTCTATCTAAAACCATACCAATGTTCCATTGGCTGTCGCAACCAATAGCAATTTCAAAATCTTTCTCCATGAGAACTGCTCGAATTTCTTTATGGATCTCAGATCTTCTGTCAAGTCTCCCCATCTTCTTCCCTTCTCTTTCCCTGCTGCTGTCTCAGTTCTTTGGTAATCTTTCCCTCATGTTCTATTTTAATATAAATTAAAAAAACTAATTAAAAATGCTTCAAAATACCATATTTTTCCTCATTTTTACTTCAGTAATTTGCATATGTCCTGTACTACATGCTGAAACCAATCTTCACTTTCCCAACTCTTCCAACATTTTGTGTTTTTTTTCTCATGTACCCTTAGCTGTGGTAAGCCAGGGTGTCTAACTTGTGTTAAGGAAGTGGAAAGTAGCCTTTAATATGCTCATGGCACTCAATCCCTTTAAGTGTATGCCAAACTCTTTGAAACTCCTTCTCCCAAAATATGTTGAATTCTTTTCTCTAGCTGATTCTGGCTGGCAATCAAAGAACCATTTCATTATGTTATGATCACTTTTGCCAAGTGTATCTTCACTTTCAAGATCCTTAGAAAGTTAATCATAATTGGTTGGAACTGAGTCTAATAACCCTAGTCATTCTGGTTAGCATCCTGACTGCCTGAGAGATAAACACATCTTTGAAAGCCCCAAAGAATTTGATGGTAGAATCCATATCTGTTGATTCCTGAAGAGTTAATTTCCCATGACAGTTACCTTCACTGTTAGTTTCACTGTTAGCTACCTTTCTAATTTCAGCCCATTGATCCAAATCAAGGGGTTTCTTTAGGGCTTCCCACACAAACCTAGTGAAAGATGCCCACATAAATTTAGTTCCACTGTTGTCCAAAGTCACTGATACTACTCTGACTGGATACTATCCTATTCAATTTCTTCCTGCCTTATCTACTATAAGTTCAGTCCTTCATGTAACCCAGTGGTGCTGCTTGTTTTATTAAGCTCCAGTTATACTAGTTCTGGCTTTTCATAGATAGCTATTGAATCTGGCCACTGCTTGTTTAGTATTAAAATGCCCAACATTAAGAAGTGGAACCGCTACTGGAATACTGTGTCCAGTTCTGGTATCAACATTTCAGGAAGGACGCTGATAAATTGGAGAGGTCACAGAAAGAACATTGAGAATGATTAAAGGGTTGGAAAACATGCCTCACAGTGAAAGATTCAAGGAGCTCAGTCTGTTTATCAAAGATAAAGTTAGGGGGTGACTTGGTCAGTCTATAAGATCCAGATGCTTAATGTATTTAGGCTCGTATTCTATTCTATATAGGTTTTCATACCATGCATATCACCACAGTATCTGAGCACTTTCCAGTAGTGCATTAAGCAACATGACTACACACATCTGTCACATTGTTTGTGTTCTCATCCTCTTCCCCAGAGGGAGAAGCATGTGGAGTTGAGTGTCGTGTTTTGGTAGGGTGGGTTTTTGTTTTGTCTGTTTGTTAAATATAGCTGTTGCTATGTGTTCATGTTTGAGAAGAAACGATCAAAGAAATGTGCCTTGCACTTGGAGTGGAAAGTGACAAGGTTTGTAGTCCTGGGGGAGTTTATTCCTGTCTCATACCATCCCTGGAGAAGGTTCTGTCTCCTGCATAGACAAGCTTATTGTTGAGAGTTGCATTGTGCCAGAGGAGTGAAGTTGTTGACCATGGTCTTAGTCCCAGAATCTTTTGTCTTTTAGGTATTCTGAGCCCAGGCCATGGAATGCTTCGAAGATAAGGACTGAGACCTTGAACTTGATTTGAAATTCTATGGGAAGCCCGCGTAGGGAGCAGAGGACAGATGTGATATGCTCATTGTAGTCTGTGTTGCTGAGGAGAGAAGCATTTTGTACTAGTTGGAGTTTCCTAAGTTCCCATTGATTTCAGTGAAAGTTAGGAGCCCAAATACCTTTCAGCATCTTTGCATAAGTACCTACATTGAAGAGACCTCTATTATCAAATCTCTGTTCTCAATCTAGCAAAGAAAGATATTACATGAATCAATGCCTGGAAGCTGAAGCTAGACAAACTCAAACTAGAAATTTTTAACAGTGAGGGTAATTAACCCTTGGAACAATTTACCATGGGGTGTGGTAGACTGTCCATCATTCAAAAGTTTTAAATCAAGATTGGATGCTTTTCTGAAAGATATGCTGTAGTTCAAACAGGAATAAATGTAGGGAAGTTCTATGGCCTGTGTTATACAGGATGTCAGACTAGGTGATCACAATGATCCTATTGGCTTTATAATCTATAATTTACAAAAATTTGCTAAACAAGCTAAAAATACTAAGAGGATCCAGAATCACTTAGTGTAAAATTTTTCAAAAGCGCCTAAGTCCTATTTTCAGACGTAACATGCCCTGAGACATAGGCGCCTAGATTTTATATTTTTTTTTAATAAGGCAGTTTTATAACTTCTTCCAGATAAACAAATATATATTCATAGTCAAAACTTGAAATACAGTAGACACAGACAGTGTCATTTTTAAATGAACTTTGAATGCCAACAGAATGAGCTTAATCTGGTAGTGAAGCAGAGTTCAGTTTAAATGAAAATTTTACATTAAAATAATGTAAGGGAAAAAGAAAATATTGCAATTTATTGAATTGCTTAATCACCCTTGAAGAACAAAAAGCACTATAAAATCCAGTTTTGAAGCCAGTAAAATCCTGTCATCTGCAAACAGAAGACAATGTACATACAGATTGCATGGGGACTTGATTGAATTGTCTTGTAAATTTGATTTTATTGCATATGTGCGGTGTACTAAGTTGTACTGTTGGTAGAAAGCGCTTTCTTTCAATAAATCTATCTCCCTTCCTTTTTTGTAAGGTAATGCTGACTAGACAGTACCGAAGTGTACTGAAAGCTGTTTATTTTTATTGACTGAAAATATTTGTGTCAGCATGTAACCTTTGTATCTCCTATCACTTTCATTTTGTGCAGCATGGTGTAAAAATGCATCTATTAATGTATGTAGTGTATTTGTATATTTCTTGGTGTGGTCATGATTGATCAAAGGTGCCATTAACATTTTTTTTAAAATAAAAGTACTTCAAATTTAATTTGCTGTTAAAAGTTCATTTTCTTACAATTATCATCTGATTAGTCAAATCCACCTCCCTATAGTGCTTTCTCTGTCCATAACTACATTACTTAATGGAGACCATTCTCCAGTTTCAGAATAGATGAAAACTATTCAGATTTTGATTTTGAGTGCTATACCCTGTGGGTGTCAAAAATTGAGATCTTGGATTTTATTTACAGCTATGGCTTGGCAGTGGTGTAAAGGACAGAGGAGGAACCACCACTAGACTTTTTGTTCCTAAATTCAGTGTGAACATGATATGTGGTGAGTTGGTTTAATTTTATCAAGTGTTTGGAGTCATTTGGGACTTTTTCTCTGGGCAATTGAAATAGAAGCTTGAAGTTTGTTTATTTATTCTAGTGTCAGAAAACAGGTTTAGGCACATCACCAAATATTACTACTGTTGAGAATATATTCTTAGAATGTTCATATTAAGTATAACAATTCTTAATTGAAAAAAGTGCTCAGGAAAGGTGTTAGACTGACAGCCTTTGGGACTAAGGTCATGTATACCCAGACCACATACAGCACAGACATAAGCAGTACCAGCAGGCCATTTTGCTCTGTGGCTGTGTATCAAACCTGCTGTTGAGGAAATGGGATAAAATCGTTTTCATGTCCAATCAATTGCTTCCCCTTCCAAGTAATGCCAGTTTTAGTGCTAGCTTTTGATGTGAATGTTAAGAGAATCAAGGCTAACTCATTTCACAAACTGTAGGTTGTCCTCAGACAGTAATAATTTTTGGATGCATGTTGGTGGCCCTGAGGAAAAAGTGCTCTACATTACTAACTATCTGACTCAGCCCTCATAAAGGGTTTTATATGCTTGTACACATAGAGCACCAAATTCAGCTTGTTGAAAATGAAAGAGGCATCAGCACTGGGGTGGTACAAAGCATTGATTATTTGTGTAGCAGTAGCACAAGGAGGCCAGGGCCCAGTTGTGCTAGGCAGTGTACAATGCCATTCTGTACAAGGATGAGGGTCCTTGCCATGGAAGAGTTTACAGTCCAAGACAACAGTTTGATACAAGAAACAGACAAGAGTATATATGAGGAAATAATTAGATGATGCTGGTCAGCATGATAACCAATGGCTACAGAAAACAATTGTCAAGTTTTGGTAGGCATCATAGCAGAGAAATGTCTTAAGGGGGTATTTGAAGGAGAACAACATAGTTATGCAGATATTTACAGAGAACTCCACCCACACATAACAAGGTTACATGTTGGAAAAGTATTTAAATGGCCAACGTAACCTGGGTTGTGGAGATGTCACTGAGGTCAGAATGTGGTGGGGCTGATGATGATGCACGATTCTGGTCCCCTTGATGTTGACACCAGTCCTCCCACTTCAAACACCAGTCTCCAGCAAGGCAAAAAGAACTGTACTTGACCTTTAGGTAGAATGAACAGGGCTGACAAAAAAATATTTTCCTTTTAAACTGAACATGTTTGATATGGAAATTGAGAGTAACAATATATACGGAACCCCGAGGCCTTTTTTTAAACAGGCATTTTTCTGAGAACTACACTTTACAGTCCTATAAAACTACTGTGCTTTGCATCCAAAACAAAAATCTTAACTTTTTAAAACAAAATCTTTGACTTTGGAAAAAAACTTAATCTGTATTCATGTTATTGTAGTATTACAAAATATTGCTACAGATTTAATGCTTTTCTTCCTAAAAGCTCCACTTGTTACCATTTTGCTACTGAAATTATCAAGATATTTATCATAACCTTATGATTATAAAATTCTATATAAAATCATACATTTTTACACGATTTCATCTAAAGAGAAACAAATATTCAACCATTTTTCCTAGACTTATTGTTCTTGATCTTTGGAAAATAATTGTCACATGTACTAGCCTTTTCCATATCTAGGATTACAGCAACCTCTAGGGGAACTAATTGTAACTGTAATTTTTTATGCAGATCTATAAAAACATTCTGGTTATATTTAACTTTGTTGTTGGTTGGTTGGTTTGTTTAATGGGGCTAGGAACATAAATAAATCACTCCTTGTGATATACAAAGTGAAGCCTTTTTTTATTCATTCCCTATAGAAAGGAAGGGCATTACTAGACTGGGATGATTAAGGACTTTTCTTAGTCAAAATAAATTTTTCAAAATATGTGAAAGATTTCATCAAAAGTATCTGATAACTGTTTTGACTGCTCTTACTGATTCATAAAATAGAAGTCCATTCAAATATAAATGAACTGGCACTATTAAGAATACTGTGAATGTATTTGTTCTTGTTAAACAGTTGTGTAATGGGGCACTGGCATTAGTAACATCCACCTGCCTTTATGATCTGGAGTTAGCATTGTTGAATACAAAATATGATGTATAGCTATCACTTTACTTGTCTGAAGTATTTAAAAGAGTTAGACACTGCAATTGTCAGAAACTGCTTCAAACTGTGTAAATTTACTTTAATTACAACCATTTTTGTATGTTTTATTATTCCCTTCTCTTACCCCAGAAGCACATTTTAGGAATTAAGGGATTCTGGGTCTGAAATGTGGTATAATAGCTTGAACTTGTTTTTCAGTATTGTCTGCAATGCATTTTGCACATTTAGTTTTGTTGTTCTGCAGAGGAGTTACCATGAACACAGGCATACAGCAGCTGAGCACTTTCACCTATTTTCTTTCATTGTCAAACACTTCTGCAATATAAGCAGAACCAGAAGAGCAAATATACCTTACCATGTATACTGTATTTAATGCAATAATTAACTGAAGCAGTGTTTCCCAAACTTGGGACGCTCCTGGCTAATGGGGGCTGCTGGAAGCGGCAACCACTACGTCCCTCGGCCCATGCCGCTTCCAGCAGCTCCCATTGACCTGGAGCAGTGAACCAGGGCCAATGGGAGCCGTGATCGGCTGGATCTGCGGATGCGGCAGGTAAACAAACCGGCCCGGCCAGCCAGGGGCTTTCCCTACACAAGTGGTGTCCCAAGTTTGGGAAACATTGAACTAGAGGTATATACTGCAGTACTGCTGGAAGTACCCTGTTGGCATGACCTTGCATGGTGCATGTGAAGTAACACTGCACAGGAGGGGGTCACTGTTTTCAAGAGCTTGACCGCACACTGGTGGGGATGAAGTGGGGAGTAGGGTTACCATATTTCAACAATCAAAGAAGAGGATGGGGGAGCTCTGCCCCCATCCACTCCCTCCCACTTCCTGCCCCCTGACTACCCCCCTCAGAACCCTAACCGCCCCCTGCTTCTTGTCCCATGACTGCTCCCTCCTGGGACCTCTGCCCCTAACTGCCCCCCCCAAACCCCACCCCCTACCTAAACCTCCCTGCTCCTTGTCCCCTAACTGCCCCCTCCTGAGACCCCTCGCCCTAACTGCCCCCCTCCGTACCCTACCCACTACCTGTCCCCAGACTGCCCAAACCCTTATCCACACCAACCCCAGACAGACCCCTGGAACTCCCACACCCCATCCACCCATTCCCTGCCCCGACAGGCCCCCGCAAAACCACCAACCCATCCAACCCTCTCCCTGCTCCTGTCTGCCCCCTCCAGAACCCCCCTGTCCCTTCTCAACCTCCCCCGCAGCCCCCTTACCCTGTAGGCTGCCGCTCAGAACAGCCTGTGGGGCGCCGGACTCCCCAGCTGAGGGTACAGCCCGGTCCCGCCCCCGCAGAGTGAAGCGGAGCAGCCCGCTGGCCAGCACGGGAGGGGAGGAGCTCGGCGGCGCAGCAGGTGTAGTGACGGATACTAACATCAGGCAGCAGTTTAATACAACAGAGCTTCTAAACCTCTGTAAGTATCGATGTGCTGCCGGCAGCGCTCTCCTACGGGGCGCAGTATCCTTCACTGTACCGGAGCCCCATGCGAGTGGCACTATCCGGCCGGCTGCCCTGTCAGCCGCACCGCGCTATGCACTGGGGGGGGGGGGATCCCGAACATTTTTAGATCTTTACAAATTCCCCTGATGCTATTTTTAACCCCCAAAGCCGGACACGTCCTGGAAAACCCGGACGAATGGTAACCCTACAAAAGGGCATCGCTCCCCTGCTTGATACCAGGCAAAATCCTGTTCCGGTTTTATCCCGAGGCCCGCGGATAAAATCAGACCAGTGACCGCCTTCCTCTGCACCCCTACGGGGGGAGGGTGGCGCTTCCTCCAGCGGAGCTGGGGTGACCCGACTCCTGGGTGTAGGCGGTGCCGCGGGGGGCGGACTGGCAGCTTTCCCCCCGGAAGGGGCAGCGCGGGCGAAAGGCTGGCGGGGCCTGTGGGCGAGGAAAGCTGCGCTGAGCCACCCCTGCGCTGCCGCCGGGGCGAGCCTACGGGCTTTCAAGGGGCGCGCGAGGAGACAGGAGCCGGCCGCGGGCAATAGAGCGGCCAGGCAGCGCCCTTCCCACTGGGGGCGGGGCCCAGGGTTCGCGCGCCTCAGGCGCGAGCCGGTTTCCAGGGCACTCTCGCTTCTCGCTCAGCGCTTCCCCCTTCCCACGAGGCTTAGCGGCGTCAGTCTTATTGGGAATTCCGGGACGCTGACGGGTCCCGAGTGGGGTCACAGGCGGGCGGTATGGGGAGGGGGCGGGGCGGGCGGCTACAGCGGGAGGCGAGGCGCCATTTTTAAACCCTCTTGGCGGCTGCTCCGGGTGAGTGAGCGGGTGGCTCAGGCCTTTGCGTGGCAGTGTCCTAGTTGCCCCGCAGAGCGGTCTGGTCTCTGCCGCGGACGGGGCTCGGCGGTTGGTTCGCGGGTCGCCGTTCTCTCCTCGGCCTGGCCCCGCGCCTGGCGGCTGCTTCCCCCACCCCCGTGCCTGGCCCTGCACAGGGCCTGGCCCCAGAGCTCCAGTCCCGGCCTGACGGGCGGCGGCCTGCCCGGGGTGAGCGGCACAGAAACCGGCTGCGCTGGGCGCACGTCTCCCTACTGTGCTGCTGGAGCCCAGGGGCTGACAGCCGCGGGCACCTGCCGCCACCGCTCGCTTCAGGGTGCGAGCCGCTCACGCCAGCTGTCGTCGCCTGACGGGAAAGGCCCCCGGGCCTGTGCATCGGCACGGAGGGAGCGTCAAGGCGAGGACCAATGACTTGGCAACCGGCGAGAGAAAATCTTGTCAATTGTGACCTGCGGGTCGGTGGGCGTTGAGTTCGCTCATCAGCCTGGGGGCGGGGGGTGGATACAAATCTCATGCATGTTTGTGAAAATGGCTTAGCTCCTGTAAGGAGTCCCAGAGGTTACATCAACACAACTTGGGGCTGGTCCACACTACGGGGGGGGGGAATCGATCTTAGGTACGCAACTACAGCTACATGAATAACGTAGCTGAAGTCGAATATCTAAGATCGGATTACTCACCCGTCCACACCGCGTGGGATCGATGTTCGCGGCTCTCCCTGTCGATTCTGGAACTCCGTTGGGGTTGATGGAGTTCCGGAATCGATATAAGCGTGCTCGGGGATCGATATATCGCGTCTAGATGAGACACGATATATCAATCCCCGAGCAATCGATTTTAACCCGCCGATATACGGCGGGTAGTCTGGACGTAGCCCTAGTTGGTTGCAGTCGCTGTAAGGGACACTTGTTTTTCTAGTGTAACAGAAACTAGGAAGTTCCCTAGGGTATATCACCGTATCAGCACTATCATACTTATCTATTGCTTCTGTGGTGGCTTTAAATAGCCCATTGCTGTCTGAGAGCCATACTTCACACACTGTTAGGAAAGAAGTGGCTAGACTGTTGAATTGAGATTGGCGTCTCTCTTGCAACATATGTAAGAGATTTATGAATATTTTCCAAAAGGGGTGAGGTAATATCCTGGGAGGACAGGGCTACAACTACGCTGCTTACAACAATGTATTGATCTGTGTCAGAGTTCCTGAGTTAACTGCATGTCCAACCTCTTTGTGGCCTCAAGACACCCCACTTAGGTCACAGGCCTCTGGCGTTCATCTTTCTCTGGGTGCAATCCCATGATTCGCTTCCTGCAGATTGGGCCTTAGGGTGCAGACCTTTGCTATTTTTTGTGATCACCTCATTAGGTCTGACTTCAGTTTAACACCTGCATTTCTGTTCTCTCAGGCCAATGACAGTTATCCAGTAACAAGCCAGCTTTCATAAAGCGAAGTACTAGTTATTCAGAACAAAATGTTTTAACAGAAAACATATCTTAAAGCAATAAACAGCTTATATGAACTGACATACTAGGTGGTCCTCCGTCTTCCATATGGAGACCCTGCTAGGCTTAAAATATTTAACAGCCTGTGTCAGTTCTTGGGTGGTATCCCTGTCCTTTCTCAATCAGGTGAAAGGCTTTCTGCTAAGGTCTTTGAACCAGGTCAAACCAGTCCATGTGCTTTTTCCCTAGGAGAGTGAAACTGCAAAAAGACTTGTTAGCTGGATTGTTTCAGTACTGGATATTTGCATTAATTACTCCCCATTGTCTTTAATTCTTGAATGAAGCATTCTTTATCATACCCACTTAGCCAGGAATACAGTCACGAACAAGCCCATACAGATACATCTTACATTTATAAAGTTAATACAGTAGTATTTGAATATGCCACAATTCCATAGCATTATGTCTGTCCCTTCTCAATATAATAGGTGTTGGATATTCAAATATTCCATAGCATCTGTTATAAAAATATTTATATAGGTATTTCTACTGCATTCCTCAGTGTGGCATCTAAGAAAGTTACAGATTTTAGAAGTAAATACAGTATACCAAAGAATCTTCTATATCTCTCTCCATTCGCTGTTCCTTGTTGGTGGGTGGGTGTGTTTGGTTTTGGTTTTTATGGGAAAGATAGGTCAAATCAATGACTTTCATGGTGGTTCTAATTTCTCCGAGTAGTGAGTTCCTCAGTCATTGCCAGAAGAGCTGTGTTTCCTGCAGCAGAGAGTCTTATTCTTTTAGGCTGATGGTAGTACTAATTCACAGTAACACAGGTGTACTGAGAGATCATGGGAGGTGATCACAGGGAGGTGGTATTGGCTTTGCATTCTAGAACACTGAAATAAGTAGGTAAACAGATTATCCTGTACATTATATGAAACTACTGTTAAACTTTACACTTACAGTAATAACTGAAGAAGAGGGTGGTGTTTTTTGTTTTTTTTTAATGTCTGATACAATTAGCTGACACAAGGCAGAATACTACTTGTCCTGTTCTGCACTGGCCAAAAATTATGTTTAGCCTTGTTATCTAACTTCATTGATCATACGAGTGTTCAAATATGGTAATATTTTGTAGGTTAGACCAGGCTATAGTAATGAAAGCAGAGCCTTGAATGAGTTATGCAGGTAATCCTAAACATTTGCCATTGAACACTGAAACCACCATTATATAACTTGGTTATGTCATATAACTCAGAGTGATGCTTTGGAGTTTTCAAAATTTAAATTAGTATGATTACATAATTTTCTCTAAATTTAGGTTGACTTACCATAGTTACCATTTACAACAGCTAGTAATAAAAATTCTATCAATATATTTTTAAATAACAATGTTTTTAAATAAGATTTTTTTTTAAATTAATGGTGATATGGTGACTTAAAGGCCTGATATCTCTGAATTTGCCAGGACTTGAAGCAAAGATTGTAGTCGATATTAAAAAACAAAAAAACCAGACACATTCTAACTCTCTATTTAAGTGAGAGGGACAATAAGGGACAGAATTAAGGTGGTTGGAAGTTTAGCAGATAACTTATTCACATTAGCCTTTATTCTCCTCTCTAACATTATTTTAAAGTTAGATATTTAGCGTTTTAAAGGGATACATACACTCCTACACCCCTTGATCGAAGAATCAACACTCATTCCTATTGGTGTACACACGCAGGATGATGTAGTAAAAGGTTTTACTACATCATCCTTTGGGATGGCTGTTTTAGTCAATCACAATATGCCATCATATACTCTATATGCCAGATATTTTACAGAAAAACTATTTTTAGAAATGCTTGAGTTTAAATTTGAACTATATAAATATTTCATATTCCTCTTTTTCTAAAGTTAGATGACCTTAGTTATAATAAATAAATATGTACAGTCCTCAGAGGGAGAGAGAAATTATAACTAATTATAACTCTCTTTAAAAAAAAAAAATCCTGAACTCTGTATGTATTATCTAATCATGTTGTGGATTTAATGTATGATTTATGGCTATAAGCAAGTGTCTTCCATTAGCTGGAAGTGATGCTTGCCTTACTAATGTAGCCTTAATAAGGCAATTAAATATTATCTACTTATCCAAGAGTGAATATTGCCTTTCCTGGAGCATGCACTAATGTGATTTGGTGAAAGAAATACCGTGTTGGGGTGGCAAAGGAAAGAAACATTTTGGCATTTTTTTTTGTTTTTATAATGGTGATTTTGGATGCGGACAAATTGAGAGTCCTGTGGAAGGCAATGAAAATGATCAGGGAGCTGGGACACATGATTTACGAGGAGAGGCTGAGGAAGCTGGGATTGTTTAGTCTGGGGGGAGGGGGAGAGATTCGATAGCAGCCTTCAACTACATGAAGGGGATTCCAAAAAGGATGGAGTTTGGCTGTTCTCAGTGGTGGCAGATGACAGAACAAGGAGAAATGGTCTCAAGTTGTAGTGAGGGGAGGTCTAGGTTGGATATTGTGAAATAGTTTTTCCTTAGGAAGGTGGTGAAGCACTGGAATAGGCTACCTAGGAAGGTGGTAGAATCTCCATCCTTAGAGGTTTTTAAGGCCCTGCTTGACAAAGCACTGGCTGGGATGATTTAGTTCATGTTGGTCCTGCTTTGAGCAGGGGGTTGGATTCAACCTCCTGAGATCTCTTCCAACCCTAATCTATGATTCTGTGATTAGATCAAATGTTAGAAGTCACTGACCATGGATTAATCAACAATGTTTATTAAATGGTCTAAGGTACATGTTATGTGCAATTTAGCACTTGGATGGCAACTGTGTGTACTTATGCAAGTCACTAACTTTAATGGGACAATGTAAAAGTGTTTTTAAAAACTGACAGCTTCAGACTTTTATGCAGGTTTTAAAATCTACCACAAGATGTCACTGTAATCTAAAACAGGGTTATTTGGTTATATAGGTACCACTTACTCTTTTGACATTTAAAAAACCTGTTTTGTAAACTATGCTTCTCTTTCCTGTTCTCAGAATCGGACCTTCTCAATATCCAGTTAAAACTGGATACTGAGTTAAAATACTCAGTGTCCAATATCCAGTTCTTCCTCATGAAGTGTGTCACTGCAGTGTGGAACTGAGGATATATAATTTTCCATTTCCCAACTCTCTCTCAGTTTCTCTTTTTTTGATGGCTGGTGTGTTCACAGAACCTCCACCTTGTCTTATTTGCTTCAGTTTTAGGCTCGTTCTGCTTGTTTGTGTGTGGTTTTTCTACTCAAGCAAGGTAGTCATCTTGACCAAATCTTTTGGGAGACTCAGATCCATTTTTTGGAATTAGGGATGTTTTGCATATTTGCTTGTTCCTTATCTCTAAAAATTGTTTTCTCAATTCTGACGCCTTTACAGCTTGGGACTTGGAATTTAGTTTCATGACAGTACAGATCTGAGTCACAGTAAAGTTGCGTTTTAATGGTGGCCCCCATTGTCCTTTTCAGATGAAAACTCTTGGCTTGGAAATTCCTGTGTGTGTTGTCTTGTCTTTCTTCATTTGGAAGGTCTGCCTAAACACTTTTTGTAGCCCTCAGAATTTTGATCTGTTTTTGACCACTTTTCCTTACACAGATATTGATGCATCTATTGAAAAATATTATGCGATTGTGCTTGTAATCGCTACCTGGTCCTTATTCTTGCTCTTGAAAAGCCTGGATTGAAAAGTAGATTGCTTATTCAGAATTTGTTTTACTGAAGGATTAGTGCTCAGAATTGGAAAAGCAGAGGCAGGGAGAACAGTCACAGGAAGAATAGTCATAGTCCTTTTCCTCACTGGATGGCTCAATTCTAATTTCTTCCTCCTCTGGGCAAGTTTGGACAAGACAAGTCAAAAGAAAAGCCAGTCACTTCCGGCACTTTGGCTACAGTAGCACTTCAGCTGTTACCAACACTGCCCTCACTATTAGTAATGGTGGGAAAAATTTCAGGAAAGAAATTAACATCAAGAGAGCCTTGGATTTCATACCATCTATTTTTATAATGTATGTAATATGGCATGTTGTTTTTTCTCTGTGTGGGAGGCATGTGATTTTTGGGTAAGGTCTTGTAGATTGAAACACATTCTTCGGGATAAAATTGTTAGCATTAAAATGGATCCACAAGAGTTTAGTGAAGGTTGGAATGCTAGAAAATGAGTTACATGTAAGGCCCTAGTTGAATCGTGGGATGATTGTCAATAATTGTGGCCGAGCTGTGGATAAGAAGTGGAAAATTACAGAAAAGTAATAACAGACCTTTATAAATTTGGAAAAGCCAGAGAAGACCTATTTGATTAAGAAAAATTTGCTGGAACAATATAAACACTCAAGTATTATGTTATGCCTGCTAATTTTTTTTTGATAATGAGACATTTTGCTGCAACTATATTGCTGTCATTAATGTCCAAAGCTGATAGCGGGAGGCTAATATTGTGAGATCTGTAATTTCTGCAATATCACAAATTACCGGTAAGTAGGGCCTTATATACAGTACTTCAACTGTATTTGAAAACAAGTTAATGTATTTGCTCTAATGATACCTAAAGTTGAGCGAATGGAATCAGAGTGGAGGCAATAAAAATATTAAAAAATAGAATAGCAAATAGAATTATCTTTGTTAAGACTCACGCATTGTCAACACTGGGATTTTACTCCCCAGTACAGCTGCAACTGTGGCTAAAATCAGAGTAGCCAAGATTAAGGAAGTTATGAAGCTTTGTAATATGAAAGCATAAAATAGTGTGTGAAGCCTTTTGAACCATGAATGACTATTACTAATTAGTTGCACTTGTGTTTGTAACAGGTAATTTGGCCTCCTGGGATGCCATCAAGAGAAAAGGTGGAGGTAATCCTTATGAAGGTGGTAGATTTGGGCTGAATTCATTTTTACCTGGTTGTCAACTCAATAATATTTAGCCAGGATGAATACTTTCACCAGCATACTTCATCCAATAAGTGGAAATAGTGAACTTGCTGGTTCACAAGAAGAAATACAAAAACTTTTAATCGATGAAAGAATGCGGTGTGAAAATCATAAAACAAATTATCAAACTCTAAAGGCAGAGCATACAAGGTACAGTACTTTACATGTCTGTTTTCCTTACTTTGTTTGAGCTATTTTGTTTTTTTAGCTAATAATCTGTCTGACTTTAATTTGTAGGAGTAGCAGTACAAATGTTTACTGGATTCAGTCATGATTTCTGTAAATTGCTCCATTGAGGAAGGGCTTTGATTGTTAAAATACTCAGTGTCCAATAGAAATGTACATTACTACTCATTTGTGCTTAAGGACAAGTTTGACTGTTAGTTTTCTAAAATAATACTTTGTTATTTACACAATAACAATTTAAAGGTCTCAATATATGCGAGGTCAGGGTTCTGAAATATTCAGTGTATCTGTAAATATGAAGTAATTTCAAGAATTTAGAATGGTAACCATGTCAAATGTATTTTGGGGGGAGGGCGGAAATGATACCTAGTAGATATTTTGTCAGATTTGATGTCTTTTTACTTTTGCTTCTGTACTTCTGTTATTCTGTGACTTCAGATTTTTCAGCATAAGAAAGATCTGTTTTTAGAGAGTAAATGGGCAGTCTTAGTATAAAATAAAAATACTGTATATTTTGCAGGTTACAGGATGAGTATACGAAATCACAAAATGAGCTCAAACGGTTGTTAGTTGAAAAGCAAGGCATCCATGACAAATTTCAATGTCTTCTTGCTGAGCTCCGAGGGGAATTATTAGATAAAACTAGGGAACTAGAAGAACTGAAGATGCAGGTGAGACAATGGTTACCAGAACTTAATATGAATTTCTGTAAAAACATTTCTGTAATATATCTTTATCAATGTATTGTGCATTTTAGCTTTAGTTTTTCTTTCTGCTTCCAATTGGATCTATTACAGCTATGTCCTCAAATCACAAATCCTCTTGTAATTTTACTGCAGGAGCACAAATGAAATGACAGTTAAAACTTCTGGTACCATTTAGATCTTCTAAACTCTGTTATTATGCATTCCATGAATAGTAGTCTCTATCAGTCTCTTGAAAAAGTGCCACTGATGGCACACTCCTTCTTTACTATGTTCTAGTATTAATAATGTCAGGTTCTTTCCTTCTCCGGGGATAAAAAATTAGTTAGACTGGTTATGAAGAAGGATGAAGAAAATTAGGGAGGCGCATATCTCTTCCCTGTGTCAATAGTGCAGCTGGGATTCTGCTATCCTCACTGGGATTTCAGTCAGCTTATGCAATGCATTAGGCCCTCAAGCTCTGTGAGATGGTGACACAAAAAGAAAAGAGTCTTACATCCTGTGAATGAAGACCTACTGAAGAGAGAAAATTAAGCTTCCATTTTTCTTCAGCCTCTTTTCTTCCTCTCCCATCTGTCGTTTTTATGAACTTTTATCAGCAGTGCTTGTTTTCAGCCAAAGATACTACTTCTGCAATTTGTTGACCAAGAACATATTTTCCCTATTGCTAACCTCTTTAGTCAGATCGGTGCCTCATAAAGAAAGCTTTTTCACCTGTGACACTCAGGTCTGAACAGGTTCTGGGAAGAAGCTTATGAAGATGCCACTATTCATCATTTGTCTTTTAACTATTCCAAGCTGCAATATAGTGCGTGCTTCAGCACATACATTGTACTTGGTACAGTGAGGTTAGCTAAAATTCAAATTGTGCAAATCACATGTTGACTATCAGGATAGTTTTTGGATGTCAATGATGTTTTCAGTAACTATTTATCATTTCCCCACAGTTTGGAAAGACTAGAGTTGACTTTCCAATGACTCGTCCGTTCTGTGACCAGTGTTGATCGGAAGGTGTTTTGGTAGTCAGCGGGAAGGTTTCATGTAAGCTATTCAGCTGCCAGTGAAATAACTTTCTAGCATTCTTTTTGAGCAAACCTTCATCTCCTGTATTGAGCCCTCTTCTGCAGATCAGCATTTGCCTCAGATTCTTCACTTACTTTTTGCCTGTGGTATCAGCCTTCCTGCAGTGGGTTGGCTTTCTAGTGATCCTGTTCCTGTCCAATCTACTCAAATAAGTTCTTCCTTAGTTTCTTTTACAACTGCAATCTGCTTATCAGACTCCGAGGGTTTGTGTGATCCAGCATGACACATGAATCACAAGAGCTTTCTAGTTAACATAAAAACATAAATTCTTAGGAATTTAACAGAATGTGGTCAGGGAAAGGCAATCTTGTGTGATTGAAAATTCTAAAGATCTTCTGTCTACCCACAGTTCAGTATACTCTGAATGAAGAAGAAAAGTCTTTTGATGTTGCTTCCAGAGCTGATCTTCAGGGTTTGAAGCACTTCAGGGGCCCAGAATGGCAGAAGAAAAGTGGAACTTGTCAGAGTTGACTTTCCAATGACTCATCCGTTCTGTGACCAGTGTTGATCGGAAGGTGTTTTGGTAGTCAGCGGGAAGCTTTCATGTTAGCTATTCAGCTGCCAGTGAAAGAACTTTGTTCTTCTAGGAGGCAATTGAGATTTGGTGCAGGGAGCTACTTGGCCATCCAGCATCTTGCCGTGTTGGATTTAAGCCATTATGGTCTGCTTTTCTGTAAGAATTCTAGGGGCACTTGTTCTTTTGTTTGTAGGACTCAGGTTTTTTTCCTGTCAAGGTGGAGAGAGAGTTCTTAAAGGCAGGCTATTTAGTTTTAAAAAAACAAAAAAAACCAACTTTTTTAGTGAATTGGCCTTATCTGTTGGCATATTCTACTAAAATCAAAATGGAGATATTTTAAACACTCTTCCCACCTCTTTTCCCAAAAGTCTGTTTGTTTTAAGTAGTAATGCCACATTTCTCTGGTTCTGCAGCTACCAATGAAATCCAGTCAAAATTCAGTGAAGGGTTCAACCTGTTGCCAATCTGATTTGATATATGCAAAAGCTAGACACCAACAGAAGTTCAAAAAATTGCTATAATTTAAGAAATACTATATCTCAGAGCAGGATGATCTGTATTCTTTAAAAACAAACAACAAAACTCTTTTTGGGCCCTAGTGTGAGAACCGTAACCAGAAATCTTTCACTCTTCATCAGGAAAATGAGAATGCAGTAAGACCATGCCCAGTGCACTTTTCTGAGGGCTTTTTCTTTTCTGCCCTCGTCTGCTTATGGATGTTTCCCTGAATCAATTCATAATTTTTTAATCTAGTAATAAAGAAAAGAGAGCAAATCGCTGAAAAAGCAGAATGACAGTGGGAAGAAAACAAGTCCTTCACTCTTTGAGCATTAGACTTGAATTACAGCAATTAAGGAAGAAGGCAATAAAAAAGGTAGTGAGTATACTATAAGGATCCTGAGTGTACCTTATCTGAAGAACCTGAAAGATGATGTAGTGGCTGGATTTATTTCATGTATATTTAATATTGTTAACCTTTGCAATGTTAAATTTTTCTCTAGGAAAGCACATCAATTATACCTGAATTGATTAGCTTTTTATGAAAGTAGGAAAAAATTAAAAATAAATTTTATAAATGGCATATGTTCATAAATAACTTTTTTAAAATTGTATGTGAAATGTTTCATTGCTCAACATTTGTTTTACAATATGAATTGCTTAATATGTCTGTTTGGTTAATTATTCTACAGTACATTTGTTTACATCAGGTACTAACTCCTCAAAAGCTTGAGTTGTTAAAAGCACAAATACAACGTGAATTGGAAACCCCTATGAGAGAGCGCTTTCGGAAACTAGATGAAGTAAGTAGTAAGACGTATTTAACTTCTCTTTGTCTAGATTGAGGGAGGGCTTGTTTGGTATTTTGCTTGGCATAAAAATGACTTATGAAAAGATCATGGGGAAATTCCATGGATGATTCATGAAATAAAACAAAAGTATTAAGTATTTACTTTTATATGTTTATCTATTTCTGTGCTTGAGTGAATCTGTGTTCTACTTCCTAATTAATTTTAGGAGGTAGAAAAATACAGAACAGAATATAACAAACTTCGTTATGAACATACCTTCCTCAAATCAGAATTTGAACACCAGAAGGAAGAACATGAACGTATTTTAGAAGAGAAAAAAATAAAGTATGACTCTGAGGTAGGTAGAGAATATGTAATATAAGTTAAACAACTGTAAAATTGAAATATTTGAGGTATTTATAAAATTTTTTTTAAGGTTTTTTGTCATTTTAGTGTAACTATTATAATTTTGTCATCTCTTTTTGTATTCTTGTAATATGTTGGTTATCAGAGTACTGTCAGCTCTCTTACATTTTTGTCATGGTCTGGTCCATAACAATTTACATCAATTTGTTCAAGATATCTTGTAGAAATATCAGTTGTTCTATTGCAAATAATAGGCTTGTCTTTGAATGACCGCCAATAACAATGCTTGCGAACCTTTTCTATTAGCGTTGAGAGATTTAAATAGATCAATACACCTTCTTCAATCCTAACTTAGTACTCAAATAGCCTAAATAAAAGTAAATATAGAATTTTGTTCTATATCTGATGACTAACCCAAGAAAAGGGCAGCAGAAAATACTGAGGTAAGCTGGAAAACTTGTCCATTTTCAAATTTGTCAATATCTTTTTGTCTGCCATTCCTGAAAAATTTTCATGATCTCTCTCCTATTGACCCCTTAACTTGTTTCAAAATTTGTCCTTACCTATGATTTAGCTCTTGGATAAACTATTTAATGATCTGTTTTATTTGGGGCCAAGTTTTCAAGAAAGAGTCTAAACTGTAAATGCAAATATATGCACAAGTAAGTATATAATTACCAGTTGCACCCCTGCATGTACCTCTTGCATGTTATATTTAGGTGCTTACCTGAAAATTTAGCCCAAACTGATATTTATTCTGAGACATACAATATGTAAATCAGTTATAATGTGCACAATCAAGTCTTGAGACTCAAAATAATTCACGTCTTCTGTTTTATCAACTTTTTAAGATTCAAGAATTGCTGGTTAGCTTTTGAAGCTCTCTAGTTTTAAACCTATATTACTGTTAGAATTATAGGTGAAATTATTCTCATGCTCTCCTATTGCAGAGACTGCTTTGCTTTGTTTTCATATAGCTAAAGCAGGCTCTGCATTTCTTACATCTGCTGTTGGTTGTCATTCTTGTCAATTTCACGGCTCCAGCATGGATCCATGAAATTGACAAGAAAGCTACAGGGTGGGTTGGAGGCTCCTGCTGCCCAGGGCTCCCTGCTCCCAGCCAGGCTGCACCCTCCCCACACAGATCCCGGCTTCCCCCTGGTGGCAGGGAGCAGGAAATGGAGAGCCCAGAGGGGTAGCTGGGCTCTCAGACCCCACCCCCTTCCCCGCCCCTTGTAAGTCAGTGGAAGCGCTCCAGGTGAGGATGCACACCACTGACAGAAGGAGGGTAGAGTGGACATGAACCACCACAGTAATTACATAGGTCAACTTACCTTTCTATTGTAGACATAACCTCAGAGGAAGTTGTCCCAGCTGGCAGGCTCTTGAGGGAGGGACAATCCTTCCTGCCATTGACTGAGGGCATTGCAATGAGACCGTGCAGCTGGCAAAGGCCACCTGACTTGAGCTTGCGAGGCTCGGGTTAAGTGGCTATTTAATTCCGGTGTAGATGGTTGGGCTCAGACTATAGCCCAAGCTCTGGGATCCTTCCACCTCACAGTCCTATAGTCCTCGCTCCAGTCCGATCCTGAACACCTACACTGTTAAACAGTCCTTTAGCCTGAACCCTGTGAGCCCATGTCAGCTGGTTCGGGCCAGCCCTGGGTTTTTAATTGCAGGCGCTGACAGGCCTACTTTTGTCTCCTGCACAGCCAGCAGTCTGAAGTCTGATTGTAGTGGTTCTGTGGATCTTATTACTCAAAGAAAATGAATTAACATCTAAATGCAGAAAGATTTCCATGTTTAATGCAAATTGCTGATCTTTTCCTTAATTATCAACTTGGGTATTATTTTGGTGACTGACAGCTAAATAATGTAACGGTTGTATATTTTTCTGTATAACGGTTAGATAGCAAGACTGGATAGAGATAAAGAAGAACTGCATAATCAGCTGCTTAGTGTTGATCCCACAAGAGACAATAAGCGAGTGGAGGTACTCCTAAGAGAAAAGGCTCAACTACATCAAAAATTAAAAGGTTTAGAAGCTGAGGTAGCAGAACTAAGAGCAGAGAGAGAAAATAGTGGTGTGCAAGCAGATAATGTCCAAAGAATACAGGTACGGCAGCTGGCGGAGATGCAGACTACAATGAGATCTCTGGAGGTAAGAAGTTTAATTGTCTCTCAGGGGAACTCAGGAAATACATTTGGAAGTTTTTGACCAGTAGGCTCTGGTTCCATGGACATGCTAAAGAATTAAACAGTTTGCATTTTCCGAACTTACTCTCTACTTCTGATTTTATTTTTAAGTCATCACTTCTCAAATTCTGCCATAGAATGGGCAACATCTTAACTGAAAGATTCTCACAGACCATGTCCCTTCTCACCCACAGTTCTATTTGCAGTCACTTAAGATGCATGTGTGAACTGCAGTTGCTTATTGGAATTTCATATTGGGATAGTATGTGTGTTAATTGTCTTTAATACAATAAAAGTTTTGTCCTTTTAAAAAATGTTAATTATATGTTCTACTTTTGCTCTTCATTTAAGCAGCCCATTCACTTGTTGTGTTTTCTTCTTGCTTGCCTACCACATAGTACTCATGTTTCCTGCACATGTTGCCACAACTTCCTAGCTTCCTTTTCTTGTCCCCTTGCACATACTTCCCTACTGTAAGGTCCCATCTATCCTACTTCTCTTCTGTACATACTTTTCAGGTTTCAGTTCTCCACTGAACATTCCTCACTGGCTTGAGGGCTTCCACTTCATTAATGGTTCCTGTTTTTCGCCTGTTGGCAGCTCCAGTCTGTGGTGGATTTTCTTCCTACTGTGTAGCTGCAGCCCACAGTTAGACTGGCTTCCTTTCCATCTTACTTTTATAGGTGCCCAGGCTCTTCACTGCAATAGTTTGTCCAGACGTCCTGATTTTATATTCAGGGCTTTGTCTTGTATAAGCACCTATTACCCCCTACCCCTTGTCCCAATTTTTCACACTTGCTTTCTGGTCACCCTACACAGCAGTGAGCTGTATCTCTGTAAAAGCAGCTAAAAACAAGGAAGAACCAGCAGTAGATGCCTGCCATATTGCTGTGTATTACCATCAAGTGGTCCTGAAGGCCACAACTTGACAAACGCTGCTGTAGATTTTTTTTAAATGGGCACAGCATATTAAAGACCTATTAAAATGCACTTCAGTATGCTTAGATCTACTCTAATCTTAATTTAGTGATTGTTTAAATCTTATTGGAGAAAATAACTTGATTGAAGTCAATAACCTGGGTTAAGCATCTACTTGAAATTTTACTTAAATGCTCTCTTCAAACACCACAAAATGCAGAGTACTGAAACTGTTATTTATCCTTTATGATGTTGACTTTACAGTGGTACATGGTAGGTGTTTTGTGCTGGGGCATGCGTCTACAGAAGCCTTTTTGGAGCACTGCTTGCAGACACACGTCCTTACAGCCTAACAGTTTACTGTCGGAGGGTATAAATACCTGACCCCTCTAACCAAGCTTCAGGTCCTCTTGCCTCCAGAAGGCTTAGGGGTGTGGGGGTGCATGAGAGTCTGTGGGGGCAATGTAGTTGGAGAACAAGTGTTACTCTGAGTAAATTAGAGAGAGATCATCTTGTACAGCAAACCTCTACTAAATATAAATTAAGGCTATGTTTTAATCACGGGTAGTTTTAGTAAAAGTCATGGACAGGTCAGGGGTAGTAAAAAAAAAAAATATTCATGGTCTGTGACCTGTCTACGACTTTTACTATATAACCCTAACTAAAACTTGGGCTGGAGGGCTGCGAGCGCTCAGGGGGGTGGGGACCTCCGCTGGTGCTGGGAGAGGGAGACGGGCAGCAGTGCATGGCCTGGGGACCCTCCCCACCCCCAGTGCTGGCAGGCTGGCAGGGGCTGGCAGGCTACCTATCTGGCTCCAATCATTTTGTCGCTGCAGCTCCTACGGGGAGGGGTGGCCAGAGAGGTTCTGTGCACTGCTCCTGCCACAGGCGCCAGCTCCACAGCTCCCATTGGCTAGGAACTGCAGCTAATGGGAGCTGTGGGGGCAGTGCCTGTGGGCAGAGGCAGTGCGCGAAGCCCCCTGGGCCTTCTGCCTAGGACAGGGGTGAGCAAACTTTTTGGCCTGAGGGCCGCATCTGGGTATGGCAATTGTATGGTGGGCCATGAATGCCCGCTGGGAGAGGGGGACTCTATGAGGTGTAGCATGGGAGGGCTCTATAAGGGATGTTATGAGGTGGGGGCAGGGGGGACTCATCGGATGGGAGATGCTCTGTAGAGGTGGTGCTGGGGACTCCTAGGGGCCCTGCCAGCAGTGACACCACTGCCATGGGTGGAGGCACCCTAGCTGGGATCAGTGCAGCCCCTGAGTGGTTTCTAGGCTCTCAAGGGTGGGTCTGTAGGAGACCAGGAGGGGACTGGGCGAGCTGCCGCATGTTGGGGCTGCTGTGTAGGAGCGAGGTTCCGATCCCGGAAACAGCCTGGTGAAGTTGCATCTGCCCGCAGCGTGGCTCTACGTGCCAGAAGATGGTGCTCATCAAGGGAATTGGGAGTCGGGGGTTGGGGAGCACTGAGCGGGCAGAGTGGGGAAAGCCCCAGACCCCACTCCCCAGCAGGAGGTTGAGGGCCTGATAAAAGTGTCTGACGGGCCAGAAGCGGCCCACGGACCATAGTTTGCCCCCCGTCGCCTAGGAGTAGCAGGGACATGTCAGTGGGAGCCCGGGAGCGCCCCCGCACTCCTACCATACTCTAGCCCTGAGCCCCCCACACACACCCAAACTGCTGCTGCTGGCTCTGAGCCAGCACCGGCTGCTGCAGAAATCACGGAAGTCACTGAATCCATGGTTTCTGTGACCTCTGTGACAGACACGCAGCCTTACTATAAACATGTAATATGTAAGCCAGTAGTGCCCAAAAAGCCCTAATCAAGACTGGGACCCTATTGTTCTGTACAATGTACAAATGCATATCAAGAGATAGTTGCTGCTCCAAAAAGCTTCTAAATACTTTTTTTATTCAAGGCAGAAAAGCAGTCAGCTAAGCTCCAGATTGATCGCATTGAAAAAGAACTACAGATGAGTAATGAGCAGAATACTCTCCTAACCAGCAAATTACACAAAGCTGAACGAGAAATCAGTGCCTTGGCCACTAAAGTAAGTGCTTTTGTGGGATCAGCAATATATTTTCACATCTGGTTTCAAGCTGAAGGACAAGGCAGTTTTATCTGACTTTCTAAAACCATGTTTCACTTTATTTTTAATGTAAACTATTTTCTGCCCTTTCAAAGTCTGCAGTATCCATAATAAATGTTCTTTAATTGTAGCTGGCATGATAGATATGGAGTCTGTAATGCTAGAGAAAAACATGATCACTGTAAGTGTCTTTGGAGTCTGAGATTTTGATCCTTATCTCATTCTGTGGATTTTTGTTTGTTTTTGTTTTTTTATGATGTGATGCTTGAAGAACCACATTAGTACCATAGTAGATTTTTCCAACCGCTAATATGTCTGGTGCTATCAAATAAGGGTTGTGACTGCTTACTTCAGTAAAAATCATCAGGCTATAGTGATAAATCTTAACAAAATTGCTAGAACTTGAAATGAAAAAGAAAATTGGATTATCAAGATTCAGTTTCTGGTGATTTTTAAAATCTAGCTAAGAACAATGTTACTTGTCTAATGAATCATTCATTTTATAGACTGAAATAAAGAACTCTGTGTTTTTTGTATTTTCCTTTCCTCGTGGAATTGCTCTTAAAAGTGCCCATCTGGTAACTTTCTTCTAACAGTCAAAACAACTTAATTTTCCAGAAACATTATTTGACGTAATGTTAGCTTTACTTCTCATTTGTATGAGAAAATACACTCGGAATTCTAGTCCCAGAGAAGAGGATGCTCGGACAGGCATTATTTTAACAATCCTCACCGCTTCTTCTCAGTGTATCTTGGAGAGAAGTCCATTGGAAATAATAATACAAAGTAAACCTTAGTTCCTTCAGTCTCTACTGGAGAGATTGTGGTTAGACTGCCCACACCATTTTGAGATTGCCTACAGATCCGCAACTTCTGGTCACACACATACAATGCTATGCAGAATACCTTCAACACAGGTTTGGTTTGGTTTTTTTTAAAATCAACAAACAGAAACTGAAACACTCATCTATTGCCTTTTGGAACATACCCCCCAAAATAATAAACACATCCATTCAAAATATTACATTATTTAACAGCTGTTATCACCATAGTATGGCTCAAAAAGATACCTAACACAAGAAATGTGAAAGATGGAACAAATCACAGTCCAAATTTAACAATCCCAGAACTTGTTCAAGATGAGCTTAAGCACACCCAGTACTCACAATACAGATCAACCAAAAAGACAACCTCAGCCCTGAATTACATTTTCCCAGGCAGTATGATTCTAACCTTCTGTAGGAAGAGGACAAAACACCAAACAACCCACATGCCTACTCATGTAACATGCCACACCTAGTTCTTATTTATCTAATTATTTGATCTATCTAATTATTTATATTATAGTAGCATCTGGGGATCAGGGATCCATCAAGGTAAGGCATTGTATGAACAAATAAGAAGAAAGCCCGTGTCCTGGAAAGTGAGTGCTAGGTAACTTTAAAAAAAAAAAAAAAAAAAAGAGAGAGAAGGAAAAGAGTTAAAACAGCCTGGTCTTTCCGTCCCTTTCGTTTCTTGTTTGCTCCCCATCAGAAGCTGTACAAGGGGTATGGAGCCTTGGGGTTGTGTTAATTTTTGTTCCCTGTAAGACCGCAGGAGTGCTGAGGAATTTGGCTAAATAGTACTGGTTTTGGAGAGTAGAAACTTCCACCTAAGCAGGTCTGCTCCAAGAATATGAGCGTGAGCAGTAAGTCCCTCCAGCGCTGTGCTCCCCTCCCACTGTGCATCCAGACAAACTTATTTCAGAACACAGGTCCTTTGAGTGCTCAAGTGATTTATGTATCCTCCTCGGGTTTGTGCCTCAGAAGGCTCCTTAAGTATTTGCTGAATTTTCCTAAGATGTTCTCAACTTCATATTTAAGGATCCAAATCCACAGTGTAGTTATTTAATAAGCTACTGTGTCATTCTTAACCTTTTACAACTTGTAAGTGCTAGCAGATTGTAATTACATTTGTCATTGCAAATGGATTTTCATAAGTGCTTCCCTCTAGATATTTAATTCTCACTGACCGTGTAATTACTGTGCAGTAAGAGCCTAAACTATAGAAAGTTTCACGTAGGCAGTAATTACCTTTAGTGATTTGATGTCCTATTTAAAACTACTGCTTTTATGAGGCAGCTTTTATGCATTACAGTTTCAGAAAAGATGCATCTGGTTTCAAATTATTTTAAAACTATGAACAAATGGATTTTTAAGAAAGTTGCGTAGCAAGCTATGATCTCTAGATGCTGTAAGTTGCTGTCAAACAGAACTGAATAGGGACTTTTTCAGTGGAATTATTATTTTTCCTGTATTTTTGTATCACTTCATATTGTTAAAACAGCAAAGAATCCTGTGGCACCTTATAGACTAACAGACGTTTTAGAGCATGAGCTTTCGTGGGTGAATACCCACTTCCTCAGATGCATATAGTGGAAATTTCCAGGGGCAGGTATATATATGCTAGCAAGCAAGCTAGAGATAACGAGGTCAGTTCAATCAGGGAGGATGAGGCCCTGTTCTAGCAGTTGAGGTGTGAAAACCAAGAGAGGAGAAACTGCTTCTATAGTTGGCAAGCCATTCACAGTCTTTGTTCAATCCTGAGCTTGATGGTGTCAAATTTGCAGATGAACTGAAGCTCAGCAGTTTCTCTTTGAAGTCTGGTCCTGAAGTTTTTTTGCTGCAGGATGGCCACCTTAAGGTCTGCTATAGTGTGGCCAGGGAGGTTGAAGTGCTCTCCTACAGGTTTTTGTGTATTGCCATTCCTAATGTCTGATTTGTGTCCATTTATCCTTTTCCGTAGAGACTGTCCAGTTTGGCCGATGTACATAGCAGAGGGGCATTGCTGGCATATGATGGCGTATATTATATTGGTGGATGTGCAGGTGAATGAACCAGTGATGGTGTGGCTGATCCGGTTAGGTCCTGTGATGGTGTCGCTGATGTAGATATGTGGGCAGAGTTGGCATCGAGGTTTGTTGCATGGATTGGTTCCTGAGCTAGAGTTATTATGGTGCGGTGTGCAGTTACTGGTGAGAATATGTTTCAGGTTGGCAGGTTGTCTGTGGGCAAGGACTGACCTGCCACCCAAGGCCTGTGAAAGTGTGGGATCATTGTCCAGGATGGGTTGTAGATCCTTGATGATGCGTTGGAGGGGTTTTAGCTGGGGGCTGTATGTGATGGCCAGTGGAGTCCTGTTGGTTTCTTTCTTGGGTTTGTCTTGCAGTAGGAGGCTTCTGGGTACACGTCTGGCTCTGTTGATCTGTTTCCTTATTTCCTCGTGCGGGTATTGTAGTTTTGAGAATGCTTAGTGGAGATTTTGTAGGTGTTGGTCTCTGTCTGAGGGATTAGAGCAGATGCGGTTGTACCTCAGTGCTTGGCTGTAGACAATGGATCGTGTGATGTGTTCGGGATGGAAGCTGGAGGCATGAAGGTAGGCATAGCGGTCGGTAGGTTTTCGATATAGGGTGGTGTTAATGTGACCATCACTTATTTGCACTGTGGTGTCAAGAAAGTGGACCTCCTGTGCTGATTGGTCCAGGCTGAGGTTGATGGTGGGGTGGAAGCTGTTGAAATTGTGGTGGAATTTTTCCAGAGTCTCCTTCCCATGGGTCCAGATATAGATAGAATAGCCCTGGTCGGGGCTCTAGGGGTATGTTGATTTCTTCTGGTGTTAGTGTAGGGAGTGTCCTGAGTAGATGCTGTAGTTTCTTAGTGTATTCCTAAGTGGGATCTGAGACAATGACAGTCTGGACCTATACATTGAATGATTCCGCCGGCGTGCACAGGCAGAAATCGTGGAACAACAACATCGCTTGCCTCGCAACCTAAGTCGTGCAGAATGCAATGCCATCCACAGCCTCAGAAACCACCCTGACATTATCATCAAAGAGGCTGATAAAGGAGGTGCCGTTGTCATCATGAACAGGTCTGACTACCAAAAGGAGGCCGCCAGACAACTCTCCAATACCAAATTCTACAGGCCACTTCCCTCAGAACCCACTGAGGAATACACTAAGAAACTACAGCATCTACTCAGGACACTCCCTACACTAACACCAGAAGAAATCAACATACCCCTAGAGCCCCGATCAGGGCTATTCTATCTACTACCCAAGATCCACAAACCCGGAAATCCTGGACGCCCCATCATCTCGGGCATTGGCACTCTCACTGAAGGACTGTCTGGATATATGGATTCTCTACTCAGACCCTATGCCACCAGCACTCCCAGCTACCTCCGTGACACCACTGATTTCCTGAGGAAACTACAATGCATTGTGACCTCCCAGAAAACACCATCCTAGCCACCATGGATGTAGAGGCTCTCTACACAAACATCCCACACACAGATGGAATACATGCTGTCAGGAACACTATCCCTGATGATGCCACAGCACAACTGGCTGCTGAGCTCTGTGCCTTTATATTTACACACAACTATTTCAAATTTGATGACAATATATATCTCCAGATCAGTGGCACTGCTATGGGCACCCGCATGGCCCCACAATATGCCAATATCTTTATGGCCGACATGGAACAATGCTTCCTCAGCTCTCGTCCACTCACGCCCCTTCTCTACCTACGCTACATTGATGACATCTTCATCATCTGGACCCATGGGAAAGAGACTCTGGAAAAATTCCACCACGATTTCAACAGCTTCCACCCCACCATCAACCTTAGCCTGGACCAATCAACACAGGAGGTCCACTTTCTTGACACCACAGTGCAAATAAGTGATGGTCACATTAACACCACCCTATATCGAAAACCTACCGACCGCTATGCCTACCTTCATGCCTCCAGCTTCCATCCCGAACACATCACACGATCCATTGTCTACAGCCAAGCACTGAGGTACAACCGCATCTGCTCTAATCCCTCAGACAGAGACCAACACCTATAAAATCTCCACCAAGCATTCTCAAAACTACAATACCCGCACGAGGAAATAAGGAAACAGATCAACAGAGCCAGACGTGTACCCAGAAGCCTCCTACTGCAAGACAAACCCAAGAAAGAAACCAACAGGACTCCACTGGCCATCACATACAGCCCCCAGCTAAAACCCCTCCAACGCATCATCAAGGATCTACAACGCATCCTGGACAATGATCCCACACTTTCACAGGCCTTGGGTGGCAGGTCAGTCCTTGCCCACAGACAACCTGCCAACCTGAAACATATTCTCACCAGTAACTGCACACCGCACCATAATAACTCTAGCTCAGGAACCAATCCATGCAACAAACCTCGATGCCAACTCTGCCCACATATCTACATCAGCGACACCATCACAGGACCTAACCGGATCAGCCACACCATCACTGGTTCATTTACCTGCACATCCACCAATATAATATACGCCATCATATGCCAGCAATGCCCCTCTGCTATGTACATCGGCCAAACTGGACAGTCTCTACGGAAAAGGATAAATGGACACAAATCAGACATTAGGAATGGCAATACACAAAAACCTGTAGGAGAGCACTTCAACCTCCCTGGCCACACTATAGCAGACCTTAAGGTGGCCATCCTGCAGCAAAAAAACTTCAGGACCAGACTTCAAAGAGAAACTGCTGAGCTTCAGTTCATCTGCAAATTTGACACCATCAGCTCAGGATTGAACAAAGACTGTGAATGGCTTGCCAACTACAGAACCAGTTTCTCCTCTCTTGGTTTTCACACCTCAACTGCTAGAACAGGGCCTCATCCTCCCTGATTGAACTGACCTCGTTATCTCTAGCTTGCTTGCTAGCATATATATACCTGCCCCTGGAAATTTCCACTATATGCATCTGAGGAAGTGGGTATTCACCCACAAAAGCTCATGCTCCAAAACGTCTGTTAGTCTATAAGGTGCCACAGGATTCTTTGCTGCTTTTACAGATCCAGACTAACACGGCTACCCCTCTGATACTTCATATTGTTAGAATCTCTATAGCTTCGTTTTGGCTAGAAGTTGAGGAGGTTTAAGCCAGGATGGAAAAACATGAAAGCTAGAGTCCTGGCAGATGGACATAAAATGGAGAAAGCATCAAGGTCCATAATACTGGACTAATGTCTTAATGAGGCACTTCAAGTGAGCAGCCTTCTAAGCACAAGCTGCACAGGTTTGGGACATCTGCTTGTAGAAGTGTATGCTTCAAAATATCAGGATACTATCTTTTGTTTAGAAATCCAATCTGTCTCACTGGGTGTGCAAAATCACAGTAAATAAAAGAGCACAAGCTTTCTCTAAAAAGGAAGCTTTCCAGTCTGGTGCTTGTAGCTGGCTGCTTCAACATGATGTATTACAACTCTAGTATATGACACCTTGGTAACTGGTTTAGTGTCTGCTCTGAGTACATCTTTCCTATGGAGACATATAGTGCAGAATTAAGCATGTGCAGTAACTCATATTAACAGTTACTTGTAATTTATCCAAGAATTTCCAGTGTCTTAAATTTGAAGGATTTATGGAAAGAAAGTGGCAATGGAGTATAATTTGGGGAGTGACAGTGTATTAATAGCCTTATTGTTGCTAAGCAGATATGGGATATATAGCCTGGATGCTTGGTTACTTTGAAGTGGCTATATGAAAAACAGTGGATGAAAAGAATTTTTCACAAAGTGTATTTTCTAGAATAGGCATGGATTGCCATTGTTTAAAGTATTTGCTTGTAAGGAAGATGCTATATGACAAGCTTGGATCAAAATAATTGCTAGGATATAATATTAGTGATTTGGTTTTATTTTCTAATTAACAGGTAGATGAACTTAAGCATTCACACAAATTAGAAGTAACTAATGTCAGACTGGAGGCAGCAAGAGCCAAGAGTGAGGTAGAAAGAGAGAGAAACAAGATTCAAAGTGAAATGGATGGTAATGTGCAATTAGTTTCTAATGGTTTCTGTTGTAACCTGCAGCTCCTACCATACTACACTAAAAATTAACCTCTGAAGAAACACATTGACTATCTGCACTATAATAGATAATCTGAAAATGAATTTGCTGTCTAAAAACATTGTCGTATCCCCTAATCCACCAGGTGTAGAAGCTGTGTATGAATGACTCTCATTTTATGTAAATTCATGAACCCAGGACATATCTTAGCATAATCTGTGCTAATTCACATATTTAGATAACTTGCCTTATCAATTTTATTGAATATTCCCAATTGTATAGTCAGTTTCTTTTTTGTTATAATTAGTGCTTGAACTAAGGGTTTAATGTCTACAGAAGATTGACAATGGGACCTCCTGTATTCCATGATTCTGCAGCTATAAAATTTGCCACAGAGTTAGGCTCAAGGATCTAGACTTTCATCTGAAGAAAAATGATTGTTTCTAGCCTTCATGGTTTTGAAGAAAATCTTCCAAAAACAGTTGGAATGTAATCAGTGCATTTGTTATCTGTCTGAATAGGTTGACAGTCTGAAATAATAGCTTATAGGGGTGTGAATGCCAAAGCTTCCTGGGGTGCATTTAAATATCAGAACAGTTAACTGTTTCACAGCTGATCATTTTAGCAGAACATTCACTTTATCCAACAATCCCAAAATATATCCCTCATTTTCCTGGATGAAAAAAAGAAGCTGTCAAAATCTCTAGCTTCCACCCCAAAGTTCTAGAAATATAGTTGTTTGCTAGCAATACAAAAATGTGTAGTCTATTGAAAACTGAAAATGTCAGAACAAAGTAAAAACAGTTAATTTTAATATTAAAATAATGTACTTACTTCATTATTTATTTTGATATTTCATTCCACAAACCCTTTCACTTTTAAACTTACCTGAAGTTGTTGCAGCATTTTCAGCTTCTTACTGGATTGCCTAATAAATCAAGGGTCAGGTCCATCTTGCCATTCAGTACATGGGCCCTGAATATCACATTAGTTTTCTCATTTCACTCTTCTTTTTACAGCCATAGTATTTAATCATTCAGAATCATGTAGGGCAGTAACTTTTCCACTACTGTTGATGTTTCCACAAATCTATTTTCCATTGTAACTGGTCTCTGGTACATTAGAGTTTTAGGTTTTCAATATAGTCAGTGTTCTTCCCAATTCCACTTCAGCTTGTTTTAGTGAATTAAAATAGGGGATATTCTCTAACTAGATCATTAAAGTTCCATTAGTGATTTATTAGTTTCCCATCAACTTCAGCTTGTACTCTCTAAGTATAATGCATTTGTTCACTTAACTCTTCCATATCCACAATGGAAGGTTTTATCCAGGGGCATTTGTTTAACTAATATGGTTGTTTACTAAATCTAAATTGCAGACTCAGTTCTTAATCCAAGTCTGTGCTGCTTATTTTAGTATTTTTAGAAAAATATTTAGTCATGATTACATAAGAATTAGTTTCTAATTGTGTTTTCTATTTTAAAGTATTTTTATTTAACAGTAGTAAAAGCCTTGCACATTTTATCTCATTAAAATGATGGAATATTATGGGTGAATGAAAAGTGGATTCACAGTTCCATTTTATCTGTGTTTGTAAAATGATTTTAATACTTTAAATATTTCATCATGCTGATGTATATATTGTATAAAACAGGATTGCATTCAGACAATGAAATTCTCAAGGCAGCAGTTGAACGCCACAAAGTGCTTTTAGTAGAAAAGGATCGTGAGCTCATTCGTAAAGTACAAGCTGCCAAAGAAGAAGGCTTTCAAAAACTTGCAGCATTACAGGAAGAAAAGTATGTCTACTTGTTTACTGCTCTGTTTTTAAAAAGGGTAGGGGACAGCATGACTTAACTTGTTTAATGTTATATTCAACTGAACATTTTTGTTATCACTTTGTCCTTGTGTAAATATTGAACATTGTTTCAGGTTAGAACTTGAGAACAGATTAGCTGAGTTAGAGAAAATGAAAGTGGAACAAGATGCTTGGAGGCAATCTGAAAAGGATGAGTATGAAGAAAAATTGCATTTTATGCAGCTGGCAGAAGAGTCTATCAGAAGGGAGCTTCAGAATGTTAGGTAATGTATGTGGGTTTTTAAAAAAACCGTGTTTAAAATATACAAAGTGTTTGTTTTAAAACAATTTTTTTAGCTTCTTCATATAAGAAGGAAAACAAAGAATTAATAATAATTTAAAAAACAAAGCTCAGAGGAGTCATGGGTTACAGAATTTTAAGCAGAATATCTTCCCCCGCCTCCCAATAAATGCTGTTTAAAGTAATTTTTAATTAGTTAAATGTTAAAAACTGATCTCTTGGTGGCTGCTGGTTCAGTCTCACAGCCCCAAAAACCACTCTCTTTCCCTAGAATTGGTTTTTTTGTGAACATGTGGCAAATCAAGAGGCCTAATTTGATTGCTCCTACTCTGTAAGCATCTTTTTCTGTACAAGTCTTAACTTAACAGTTGTCAAAGTTCTCAATGGAGTTCTACAACTGTTTATCACATCCACATACCCACATGTATAAACCCCAGTGTCAAATCAAGGATATATAAAATCAGGCAAATCATTGGAATCTGACATTAGTGTAGTCTAATCATACAGTAGAAACACAACTTCTTATTTTATAATTGACGCAAGAGTGTATTGTTGAGTATCAGCCTTTCAAATGGTTAAACAGACTTATCTGTTTAACTACTAACAAGCTGAATAGTTATGTTTTAGAATAGTTACATTTTAATTAGACAAAAATAATTATACCTATATTAAATTTTAGGTTAAAACTTCAACAGCAAACTATACAGTCTGAGGAGTTAGAAAAAGAGAAAAGTGAAAATGCTGATCTTAAACAGGTAAGAGTTTGTATCATACTGTGATATTTTACTGTGAACGGTCTTCATCCCTTTATTCATTTAAAGCAAAGAACTCTTATGTTCATAGTGAAAGTTCTTTTTTTCAATGCTTTTTAAAACTCAAAGGGCAAAAATGGATAGAGGGACAGTCTTTTCTGAGCCCTTATAAATGGATTTATCACAATCTTTTGCTTCAGCTACTTATTTCTCTATGTATTGTAAGGATTTCAGAACTCCGAATGTTGCTGGTCCTTTGGTTTAACTGGAGATCCAGGTTCCATACACTTATAAACTGTTTCTCAGTAACACTTCGTATTTACATTGCACCTTTCACCCTAGGTACTTCAAGTACTTTACAAACATTTTATAGATTAATAAACTCAGGTGAAGTGGCTTGCCAGAACTGCACTATGAATTGGTAACAGTGTTGAAAATACAATCTTAAGTCTCCTAACTCCTGATAGGCCATGTTGTCTCCTGGGTAACTAATGAACCTGACAGATCCTTAAAGAAAGGGAGACCGCAGTACAGGTCTGTCGCATCTTAGGCGCATTTAACATGTGCGATTTCAGCTTTACGCGGTCAGCAAAAACAAGAAACAAAAAAAGAGAAAAATAACAATTTAAATACTGTTTCTATAGTGTGGGCGATTCATCCTGCCATTACACTCAATGTAATTTTGACTATACATGATTTTCGCTTTACGCGCTGACTGTGGAACGTAACCCCAGCATAAGATGAGACAGACCTGTACATATTTCATGCTTCCCTATAATCTAGTTATGGAGCTGTGGCTTTGAAAAAGCTGGCTACTTATTTAGCCAGAGTGAATTTACCAATCACAGTTTCAGCTGATAGGGAAAATAGGTAGATGTCTACAGTGAAAAAGACCAGTTAAGAGTGAAGATATTAGTAAGTATCTTAAAAAAGCCCACCTCTCATACCAAAGACAGTTTGGGTGGAATTGTCAAAAATGTTCAAGTGTTGGCCAAACTGTTCCTGGTGAAATCCGGTAAAATTCTTATTTACTTCAATGGGAGCAGAGTCAGACCAATGCTTAACACTCCTGAAAATACCATTTATTAACTTGATGAGTGAGTGAGTTCTGTGCCAAATGCTCCAGATAATCATAGATTTTTTTTTTTAATTATAGAATTTAAGGTTGGAAGGGACCTCCGGAGGTCATCTAGTCCAACCTCCTGCTCAAAGCAGGACTAATCCCCAGCCACATTTTTATCCCAGTTCCCTAAATGGCCCCCTCAAGGATTGAACTCACAGCCCTGGGTTTAGCAGGCCAATGCTTAAACCACTGAGCTATCCCTTCCCTCCCAAAATCATGGAAGGGAAATAAAGCTCAAGTTTGGTTACCTAGGGATCTTCTAATGCAAAAGACAATACATAATATTTTTCACAGTTGCCACTATGAAACAGAGTTAAATTTAGAAGTCTGGCACTTACCTGAGCTCCAATTAGTTACCAGATTTAAGTGTTGTCTAATACACCAAAACTCCTTCAACTTACTCTGCTCTTGTAAAAATTCATAACAGCGTTGTAGTTATGGGTGAAGAGAGGCGCACATATTATGTGCTCTTGTCTTCAGGCACATGTAACTTTTCCCCAGAAAAAAAATCTCTTTGGACTGAAATTTCTCATACTTGTTTACAGTCTGGAGATGAGTCTGCTTTTTGTTTGTTTTTTAGAGTTTGAAGAAAATCCATTTAGTGATTTTTGAGTTAATTGTCTGGCAAAATGTGTGTTCACATTTAAATAAAACTGTTCATAGGCTCTTTTGCACTTGCAGCTGACATGCAGGGACGTTATGCAGGGGAGTGCAGAGGTTGTACTCCCCTTTACAGTCATGTAAGGTTGGGCCACAATCCTGGCCCTTTGTATTTTGGATAATTGCCTCACTTATTCTGTTAAATTTGTCTGTGATTGTCATAGCATTCTTTCTCAAATCTGAACCTTAGAGTCCAGGAATGAGATACTAGCATGAATTTCCCTAAGCTTAATTACCAGCTTAGATCTGATAGGCTGCCACCACCCAAAAATATAGTGTTTGGGGCACTCTGACCTCCCCAACCTTCCCTGGGGACCCCAAGAACCCAGACCCCTTGGGTTCTTAAAACAAGGAGAAATAAAACCATTCCCCCACCTTCCCCCTCTCAGAACTTCCCTCCCTGGGCTATCCTGAGATACTGATCTAACCTCTTAAATCACCATACAGAGAAGCATCTCCCTTCCATTCCACAAAGAGGCAAACAGATTCAAGGAAAACAGAGAGAGATTTTCTCTCTTCCCCCTCCCCACCCGTCCTGGTGAGTTATCCCAATCCCCTGGGATAAAACAAGGGATAAAACAAGATAAAACAGATCCACAATTGCAAATAGAGTAAAACAATTAAAAAAAAAAAACCTAAACCGCCTGTTTTTACTTACTACTTGAAAAGAAACTTAGAGAGCCTGTAGTAATGTCTGGTCTCTCTCAGACCCTCTGAGAGAAGAACAAAGAACTCACACCCAAACTTCCCTCCACCTGAATTTAAAAGTATCTTGTCTTCTGATTGGTCTTCTGGTCAGGTGTCCAGTTTCCTGCTTGTAACCCTTTACAGGTATAAGAGACATTAACCCTTAACACTGTTTATGACAGTGATGCTTCAATATTTTATGAGTGTCAATGTCTCATTGCTGGGCTCTGTAATTTCTGCAAGAGCTCCAGCAAAGGGTACTAAAGAGTAATGACTTTTGTTTATGCTATCTCTCCCTCCTTGTAACCTCAGAGGAAACCTCCTGCCTTATACACAGAAAACGTATTGTAAAAGTTCCAGAGAGCAGACAAAAAAGACATACATACTACAAAGACATAATGGGACAAATGGCCAGACATCATGGCAACCGCCTCCTCCTCCCTCCCATTATCCCAAACTACTTGTCACTTGTTCATATTTTTCCCTCAAATAAAAACCATCTTTTTCTTTGGTAGCAAATTCATGATGTGCAACTCCAAGTGGCTTCACTTTCTCAGTCTGAAAATGACTTGCTCGACTCTAATCAAAAGCTGAAGGAAATGGTAGAGAGATTAAAACAAGAATGTCGAAATGCAAGAAGTCAAGCAGAAAAAGCTCAGCTCGAAGCAGAGAAGTATGATTTACTTTTTTGTCTGTTTAATTTTTTTTTCAAGCTTGCATGTAGTTCTTTAATAGTATTTCTCACCATTGCTATGGCTTACTGATAATATAATAATGCCCCTCTTTGTCCAGATCTTGACTGTATTATGAGAAAAATGAGAATTCTTAGAGTGTGCTTTTAATTTCAGCTTCCTGATGTAAAAATAGATTTCTGTCTTGTGATAGCTTTAACAATATGACAGGTTTCAGAGTAGCAGCCGTGTTAGTCTGTATCCGCAAAAAGAACAGAAGTACTTGTGGTACCTTAGAGACTAACAAATTTATTTGAGCATAAGCTTTTGTGGGCTACAGCCCACTTCATTGGATGCATCGGCTGGAATATACAGCAAGAAGATATTTATACATACACCAAACATGAAAAGGTGGAAGTAGCCATGTGAACTGTAAGAGGCCAGTCAACTGAGATGAGCTATCATCAGCAGGAGGAAAAAAACCTTTCGAAGTGATAATCGAAATGACCCATAGAATAATATGGATACGCGTCCATTTTCTGTTCACAGTTGACCCTTGTTGAAGTAAGAAATATGTATGGGATTAAATTCTGGTCCCATTGAAGTCAATATTGACTTGAGTGGGGCTGGGATTTCCCCTATGGCTTCTGTTGTAGCAATTTTTGCAGTGGATAAAGGCAAAATGGCTTGTTTCTATATTTGAAAAGGGTTTGGCGCTGCTTCGGCCAGTCTCCACTACATTCTAATGTGGCTCCCACACGTAAAGGCAGAAATTTGTCCTGTGCGCACAATTTATGGAGTATCAGAAGGCTAATCCAAAGAAAAAGCCTGTACAGCCATCTGTTTTATTGGAATCCGTTTACAAAGTTAGCCATTTTATTTGAATTAAGCCAATAATTAAGTTATGAATTCAAAAGTCCAAATTTGCAGAACTTCGAGAACAGTTCAAATTTAAGTTAGATACTTCAAACATATGGTTCAAGAAGGAAAGAGTGGGTGAAATAAAGTGTATATGTCAGAGATCCTAGAGGCTGACATTTATTAAAAAGAATTAATCCAGCATTTTGTTTACACCACCACTCTTTGAAATATTGTTCTCCTAGGACATTAGAAGACCGACGTGTAGAGTGGTTGGAAGAAAAGCATAAATTTATTCAGCGCATCACAGAAAGAGAAGAGAAGTATGACCAGGTGAAAGAGAAACTGCACCGGGCTGCTGTTGCTCAAAAAAAGGCATGTTGACTCTTCAGTGCTTATGAAGAGAGAGCGAGAGCTCAGCTTTCAATTTGTGCAAGCAGAATTATTTTTTATATTGACATTTTAATGGCAGCATATATGTACATTAGAATGGCCCTACTGGGTCAGACCAAAGGTCCATCTAGCCCAGTATCCTGTCTACCGACAGTGGCCAGTGCCAGGTGCCCCAGAGGGAATGAACAGGTAATCATCAAGTGATCCATCCCTGCTCATCCTGGCTAATAGCCATTGATGGACCTATCCTCCATGAATTCATCTAGTTCTTTTTGAAACCTGTTATCGTCTTGTCCTTCACAACGTCCTCTGGCAAGGAGTTCCACAGGTTGACTGTGCGTTGTGTGAAGAAATACTTCCTTTTATTTGTTTTAAATCTGCTGCCCACTAATTTAATTTGGTGACCTCTAGCTCTTGTGTTATGCGAAGTAGTAAACAACACTTCCTTATCTACTTTCTCTACATCAGTCATGATTTTATAGACCTCAATCATATCTCTCCTTAGCTGTCTCTTTTCCAAGCTGAAAAGTCCAAGTCTTTCCTTATACGGAAGCTGTTCCATACCCCTAATAATTTTTGTTTCCCTTTTCTGAACCTTTTCCAATTCCAATATACTTTTTTGAGATGGGGCGACTACATCTGCACACAGCATTCAAGATATAGATATACCGTGGCTTTATATAGAGGCAACATGGTATTTTCTGTCCTATTATCTATCCCTTTCTGAATTATTCCCAGCATTCTGTTTGCTTTTTTGACTGCCCCTGCACACTGAGTGGATGTTTTCAGAGAACTATCCACAATCATAGAATCACAGAGTTGGAAGGGGCCTCAGGAGGTCATCTAGTCCAGTGGTTCTCAAACTTTTGTACTGGTGACCCCTTTCACATAGCAAGTCTCTGAATGCGACCTCCCCCCCCCTTATAAATAAAAAACACTTTTTAATATATTTACCACCATTATAAATGTTGGAGGCAAAGCGGGGTTTGGGGTGGAGGCTGACAGCTCACGATCCCCCCCCACGTAATAAACTTGCGACCCCCTCAGGTCCCGACCCCCAGTTTGAGAATCCCGATCTAGTCCAGTCCCTTGCTCAAAGCAGGACCAATCACCAACTAAATCATCCCAGTCAGGGCTTTGTCAGGCCTGACCTTAAAAACCTCGAAGGAAGGAGATTCCACCACCTCCCTAGGTAACCCATTCCAGTGCTTCACCACCCTCCTAGTGAAAAAGTTTGTCCTAATATCCAACCTAAACCTTCCTCACTGCAACTTGAGACCATTGCTCCTTGCTACTCCTGAGAACAGTCTAGATCCAGCCTCTTTGGAACCCCCTTTCACGTAGTTGAAAGCAGCTATCAAATCCCCCCTCATTCTTCTCTTGTGCTGACTAAATAACCCCATTTCCCTCAGCCTCTCCTCATAAGTCATGTGCTCCAGCCTCCTAATCATTTTTGTTGCCCTCCGCTGGACTATTTCCAATTTTTCACATCCTTGTAGTGTGGGGCCCAAATCTGGACACACTATTCCAGATGAGGCCTCGCCAATGCCAAATAGAGGGGAACGATCATGTCCCTCTGTGGTGTTAGCCTTCTTGGCACATTGTTGACTTATATAGCTTCTCGTCCACTGTAACCCCAGGTCCTTTTCTGCAGAACTGCTGCCTAGCCACTCGGTCCCTAGTCTGTAGCAGTGCATGGGATTCTTCTGTCCAAGGTGCAGGACTCTGCACTTGTCCTTGTTGAACCTCCTCAGATTTCTTTTGGCCCAATCCTCAATTTGTCTAGGTCCCTCTGTATCCTATCCCTACCCTCCAGTGTATCTACCACTCCTCCCAGTCTAGTGTCATCTGCAAACTTGCTTAGAGTGCAGTTCACGCCATCCTCCAGATCAGTAATGACTCCAAGATCTTTTTCTTGAGTGGTAACAGTTAATTTAGACCCCCATCATTTTATTATCATTTTATTTTTATATATATTTTATATATATATATTGGAAATAATATATATAATTATATATATTATTGGAAATAATAATCCCAACTATTATATATATATAGAGATATAGATATAGATATAAAAAAAATAGTTGGGATTATTATTTCCAATGTGCATTACTTTGCATTTATCAACACTGAAATTTCATCTGCCATTTTGTTGCCCAGTCACCCAGTTTTGAGAGATCCTTTTGTAGCTCTTTGGAGTCTGCCTGGGTCTTAAGTATCTTTAGTAATTTTGTATCATCTGCAAATTTTGTCACCTCACTGTTTACCCCTTTTTCCAGATCACTTCTGAATATGTGGAATAGGACTGGTCCCAGAACAGACCCCTGGGGAACACCACTATTTACCTCTCTCCGTTCTGAAAACTGACCATTTATACCTTTTAACCAGTTACCAATCCGTGGGAGCACCTTCCCTCTTATCCCATGGCAGCTTTCTTTGTGTAAGAGCCTTTGGTGAGGGAATTGTCAAAAGGCTTTCAGAAGATCTAAGTACACTATATCCACTGGATCCCCTTGGTCCACATGCTTGTTGACCCCCTCAAAGAATTTTAGTAGATTGATGAGGCATGATTTCCCTTTACTAAAACCATGTTGACCCTTCCTCAACAAATTATGTTTATCTATATGTCTGACAATATTGTTCTTTATTAAAGATTCAACCAGTTTGCCCGGTACTGAAGTCAGGTTTACAGGCCTGTAATTGCCGGGATCACCTCTGGAGCCCTTTTTAAAAATTGGTGTCACATTAGCTATCCTCCATTCATCTGGTACAGAAACTGATTTAAATGATAGGTTACAGCTTAGAGTTTTTAGTTCTGCAATTTCACATTTAAGTTCCTTCAGAACTCTTGGGTGAATGCCATCTGGTCCTGGTGACTTACTGCTGTTTAATTTATCAATTGTTCCAAAACCACCTCTAGTGATACCTCAATCTGAGACAGTTCCTCAGATCTATCACCTAAAAAGAATGGCTCAGGTTTGGGAATCTCCCTCACATACTCAGCCATGAAGACTGAAGAATTCATTTAATTTCTCTGCAATGGCCTTGTCATCCTTGAGAGCTCCTTTGAACCTCGATTGTCCAGTGGCCCTACTGGTTGTTTAGCAGGCTTCCTGCTTCTGATGTACTTAAAAAAAAAGAAAGAAAGAAAAGAAAAAAAGTTGCTATTACTTTTTGAGTCTTTGGCTAACTGTTCCTCAAATTCTTTTTTGGCCTTCCTAATTGTATTTTTACACTTCATTTGCCAGTGTTTATGCTCCTTTCTATTTTCCTCACTAGGATTTAACTTCCATTTTTTGAAGGAGGCCCTTTTGCCTCTCTCTGCTTCTTTTGTTGTTTAACCACAGTGGCTCTTCTTTGGTTCTCTTACTATGTTTTTTAAATTGGGTATACGTTACATCAATATTCTCATTTAATACGAGGCACTCTAGTTGACCCATTTGATTATTTTTGTAATTTTATATATATATATATATATATATATATATATATATATATATATATATATATATATATATATATATATATATATATATATATATATATATATATATATATATATATATATATATATATATATATATATATATATCTCAAAATATATCAGGTGTTTTAAGATAGGCATAAATTCATGTATGTGAGATTACAGTAGTTGTAATATGCTTTATAGAAGCCAACCATGTTGTTCAATTAAATATTTTTTTGTTATTGGTGAGCTTGGAGATGGACCAAGATAGATACCAGTAGGATGACATTTCCCTTTTTAGTAACATCTATTTGGTACATTGTTCCTCCCCAAGCAACTGTTACACACCCAGGGGTTGGTAATACTGTTAATGGAAATACTGAATTTTATATTTTTGTTTCCCGCTAAAATTGCATGTTCTGGAACAGCTAGCACAAAAGGAGAAACTGGTTATTAATTTTTCCAAGTCCATATGTTTTAGACCTTAATAAAGCTCCTTAATAAAGCATTAGTTAGTAATTTTAAGCACCATAAACATATAAAACAGAATACAGATGTCAGTTGTTTAACATTGATGTCGCCATCAGCAAATCATGTCAGAGAGGAAATAAAATCTGCAGTTCCTAAGGTATTATTTATATTTCTAAACAATGAGTACATGGTGAGCTTATATAATTTGCCTATCAATTTGGCATTGTCTTACAAGACTTAGCAGCTGTTCCAGTTTCCCAACAGGTGGTTTAGAATTGTCTATAACCTACCCATACAACTGGATACTTTTTGTGTTGCTGCTTTACCTTCCTTTACGGCATATTTCCTTCAACATCGGGCATTTGGGGATTCCAAGCCTCTTTTTTTGGTACATTACTTTTCTAAAGCAAAGAAAGGATGGAAAGCAAATATATCTTTTTCTTTCCGCCATTTTCAACAAAATTACATCTCTTCATAAGGAAATGCTAAAAATTATGGAATCTTGTAACTGAAATGCAAGTGCAAAGTAGATGTAACTTGATCAAAATGATCAAAACAGTTGACACAACTTCTAAGTGTTCAAAATGTGTGTTTGACAGAGAAAGGCCCTCAATGACAATAAACAAAAGAGGCTGCAGGAGAAAATAGAACTCTTGGAAGCAAAGAGGGAAGAACTAGAAACTGAAAACCAAGTGTTAAATAGGTAATAAAATATTAGATTTTGTTTGAATTGGTCCTTAGAATTGTAAACCAGTTGTTTTGAGGTATTTTGTTTCTAGATTGATTGATTGATTGGTGTAATAATTCTGTAAATGAATCTCCTAAATGATTTGATTTTACCATTACAAAATATTTGAGATGTGTGTAACTTACAGGTTAGCCACTGGGGCCCAATCCAACTGCATTCTTGTGGGAAAGACCTCTGCTCCTGCATGGAGACCCATTGAAGTCAGTGTGCTGTTGCAGGATAGGGCTGTTGGAGCTATTTTTGTACTAGGAGGCCACCATACTCTTCAGAATTAACATACAAAATCCTCTTGTTAAACACCCCCATGCAAATAAGTTATTTCCTTGTTGTGGCTTTACCAGTTTAAAACTTGACTGTAATAGATTCTTAGAATGTCAGTGAAAAGTTGAATTAATACTCCAAGACAATTACATTTTTCCAATATTCCAAATACATTTAAAGTACCGAGGTTTAAATGTGATATATTTTCCTTTTGAAGGGATTTACTGCACATGAAAGTGAAGAAGCTTAAGCTCAGCCTAAAATGGCCGGTGCACCGTACAACAGGCTAGAAATAAGTTTTCTAATGTGACTTTAAGGACGAACTAAATTGCAACTGTGGTGTCCAACAGGAAATATGGTTGCCTTAATTTCGTTTGCAGACATCCAAGTTATGTTTTTAAAAGTGTAATGAATTCTGATAAAGGTTTGTTGTAGATTCTTCCTACAAGGACAAACAGCTGATCTGGCTTTCTCTTAAACAAATCTTTGGGTATCGACTGCCTGACATGTCCATCCAACCAGGGTTGGAAATGAAACACTGATCTCCCATCTTTCCATCAGTGCTGAATTTGTGTTTAAAAAAAAAAAAAAGTGCTGGGGCTCAAGCAATAACGATGGCCTCCATCGCACAGCATGATCTCGTGCATCACTGACAGAAGAAGTGCTGGGACTGCACCTAAGCATGAAAAGAAGTGCAGTGGTTGAGCCCCAACACAAATTAAGCTCTGCTTTCCTTGTAAATTCACAGAGCTGCAGCTATGCCCTGTACTACACTTCACAGAGAGGAGATACACCATTAGCTATGTACTTTCTTCTTGATATGTAGAATAGGGAGCAACTGTCTGAATGGAACAAGAGGATGATTATATCAAGCTAGTGGTCCAAGAAGGCAAATTATGTTTCTTGTCCTGCTCAGTGACATTTACAAATAAACTGCCAAGAGAGGCTGACTTTCATCCTGTAGTTGAATGCGCTAGTCAATTAACAGATAGTAAGGTGTACACACAGTCATGTTCAGTTTTCTTATGCTAGTCAGACTGAGCAGATGGCAGCAGGAGGCTCGCATCAGAAGGTTCCATCGCAATCAGATTTTGGACATTTGGGGAAAGAGGAGAAAAAAATAGTATGACTGCACCAGGAGTCTCTTGAGGAGCAGGCTTGTTAGACTGGGAAGAACAGTGCTGAGAGAAGGTTAAAACAGATAGCAGGGTACAGTGTGTGAGACTAGCAGTATCACAGACATCCAGGTAAGCGGAAGTAAAGAAAAGGAAAAATAACCCAGAAGGGTGTAAGAAAACCAGACTAAAATCTTCTTGGAAAGATACGGCAGTTCCTGGTTCTTCCAGTGCCTTTAGAGCATGTGGAGGGTCTGACTCATCTTTGATTTAAATACTTTAAAAAGCCGTTTTAACTATAGTACTACTCACTACTGTGAACAGTACATTAAAATCTGAATTTATTTCCCTGCTGTTGAGTACATTCTAGTCTGTGAGACTGTAGTTTATATCATTTGAGGTGTAAAACGGACTTCCCAAACATTTAAACACAAATAAAGTGCTTCTCCTTGTTCTATATGGGCTATACACGTCCATCCTGAAGCAGCACTTTATTGGGAGAGTGTATAGCAACGTGTTAGAGAGAGATGTGTTTCTGTGCTATGGTACTCTTAAGCATTCTGAGCAATATGAACACCTTATTTCATAGACAGAATGTTCCCTATGAAGAATACACTCGCCTTCAGAAAAGACTAAAGGATTTACAGCGCAGACACAATGAATTCCGGAGTTTAATTCTGGTTCCTAACATACCATCGCTCAATCCAGTCAGTGGGATGTCATCTACCTTAGTTCCTGCACCTGAAATATCTTTTCCCCATCTGCAGGTGGTGATGTATTAAATATTACTCAGATCCACATTTATTATTTCATATACCTTAGCAAAGGATGGAGTTAGTTGCTAACCTGGGACATAAATAGTGGCTACCAAAGTAAAGTTTCTGCATTAATAGTTTAGGCTATTAATAGTGTTTAAAAGCGTAAAGGGAGGAGTAATGAATACTGTCATGTTGTGGCCTAATATAGAGAGAACTGATCATATAAAATACATCTCACTAGACCCACTTCAGATGTAAATCCCTTGCTTCATTTTTGTTATGCAATTGCCATATGATGCTGGTGGTTTGTGGGTAACATTTAGTTATCTAGGCGGTCTGTTGTGTTGTATTGAAAAATGTTTTCCTTTTTGTGAACGTGCTCCCAGCCCTGGAGCAGTTATAATGGCCACAAAATCAAAATTTGTAACAGGAAATGAAAACACCAGAAGCACAATTATAATTCGGTTGCACCCTGCTAGCAACTGCTTCCCTTCTGATTCCTCAGATTTACAAATCTGCTACTCGTCTCATCCTAGGCTCCAGACTGTTTTGTCCCTTGTCTTATGGTTACACCCCCAGCTGTGAATCTAGTCTTGAGCAATTCACTGGCTTCGTTATTTGGAGGAGTTGCGGAGAAATGAGAGCCCCTTCTGTGCATGGGAGCAAACTGAGGGTATGTCTACACACTGCAAAGAAAAACCCATGGCACCTGGGTCAGTTGACTCGGGCTCAGGGCTAAAAATACAGTGTAGACATTTAGCCTGGGTTTGAAACCCTCCTCCGTTGCTGGGGTTCAGAGTCTGGGCTCAGGCTGAGCCTGAATGTCTACCCTGCTATTTTTACTCTGAAGCGTGAGTCCTGCAAGCCTGAGTCAGTTGACCCAGGCTCTGAGAGTTGGTGCTGTGGGTTATTCTTCGCAGTGTAGATGTATCCACAGAAGGGAGATTCCAGTGGCACTTCCCTGCCCCCAGGATCAAAGAGGTGTTTAGTGAATGTGGATACTCCCCTTCACAGTGTAACAGGGAGAAGAGGCAGCTCCCTCTGCCTCCCTCTGACCATGTAGTTTGCTCTTCCGCTAAGAGGGTGCTGTGGTATTGGCTCCTGCCTGTGTCCATTCGTTAGGCTCTGAAGTGCACTGCCGAGGGAGCGCCTGTCATTCACGTGCACATTCCCCACTGCTATTCATGTCGTGAACGTCAGGGACAATGCTTGAAAGCCAATCGAATAAAGACTTTAAAAAAAAATCTTGTTTTCGCATAAAGTAACTTTAAAAGCACTTTTATCTAAAACAAGTAAAGGGGACAGAGAGTAGGGGACAATGTCTCTGCAAGTGTTACAAAATGTAAAGTGTTTTCTTTTTTTTCCTGTGTCCCGAACTCCAAGGAGGAACAGCATCAAAGGGAGCTCTCCCTACTTCGCAAGCGGCTAGAAGATCTAGAAACCACACAGAGAAAACAGCTGCAAGAGCTCGGGCCACGTGGAGAGCGAGTTAGGCTGGGAGTGGACAGTGACTCTGGTAGAAGCAGGATGGTTGAAGAGGATGATATACAAACTGAGGACTCCAAATAAAGCCTGCAGGTTTTAATTACCACTTGACTTCACTACGTTTTCCTTGAGTAGGGTTTTTGAGTGCTTTGCCAAAAACATATTTGTATGTGCCTCACATTGGAAGAGAGGATGAAATATAATCTGCATGGTTTTGTATTTTTGGTGGAACGCAATAAGTTTACTCAAACGTAGATATACAAGTAACCTGGAAGACAAATTTCTTAAAACATATGCAATGATCGAGTTGCACAAAAAATGATTCTTTAAAAAGAATTGTCAAATTTTGGGTTGCATTTTAAGCCATTTAGAAGAAAAAAAACTTGTTTGGAAAAATCTCTTGGAATAACTCTTTCTTCAGGGATTTTTCCCTGCCCACCCACCCACCCACTCAGCTTTTCTGTTACTGTGAAATTGTGCTGTGTTGCTAGCACGTTTTTTTCTTAAAAAAAACCCAACCACGATACGGGATCTGCAAAGAGATGGAGGAGGAAAATAGGTCACATTTTGGACAAAAACAGGACCATAACAATGTACCTTTTGTATTTTTTTATATAAAAAATAAAGTTATGGGAGAACATGGCTAAGTAACAATCAAGGTTTTTATCAAATGCTGCATTATAGATGAAGTATGAATATTTGCCTTTTATATTTTTAGAGAAGTCTCAATTTATATTTAATATATTGTCTTTGTTTACTTAAACCTGATCACATCTATTTATTCAAGGTTTAATATATTTTTTTTTAATTCTCTGTCATCTTGTATTTGCTTTTCATTTAACTAGAGCACTGGTTTGATATCAGGAAACTTAAAGGGACTGAGTCTTTTTCTCTGCCAATGAGAGTTGAAATCTTTCTGGTAGTGCTGCAATGGTTCTCTTTCCTATTTCATGTGCCCACAGCCACTTCCTGGAACGTGACGCTATAGCATGAACAAGCACATAATATAGTTCTTTTAATAGTTAATACTATTAGCTAAAACAGGTCCCTTTATGTAAAGTACTACAAAGGTACGCAAAAGAGGGGCTCAGTCACAGGAGTTAACACCTTTCCTTTAGCATCTGTCCAAACAGGGCCAGCTCTAGGTTTTTTTGCCGCCCCAAGCAAAAAAATTTTGTCTGCCCCAGCCCCAGCCTTGGGCTCCCCCCCGCACTCCCCTGATGCCCGAGCCCTGGGCTGTCCCCCACACACACTCTGTGCTGCCCCAGCTCTGGGTTCCCTCCTTTCCCCCACCAGTGCCCCCCCACCCACACCCTCTGCTTCCCTAGCCCTGGGCTCTGCCCCCTCCACCTGCACCCCCTGCCACCCCAGATCTGGGCTCTCCCTCCCACACACCCTGTGCTGCCCCAGCTCTGGGCTCCCTCCTTTCCCCCCACCCACACCCCCTGCCGCCCCAGCCCTGGGCTCTGCCCCCTCCACCCGCACCCCCTGCTGCCCCAGCCCTGGGCTCCCCCCCACCTGCACCCTCCTTCCACCCCAGCCCTGGATCACTGGTAACTTGCTCCCGGGGTGAGTCATTCAGCAGGAATATGGATGTGCACAGAACACAGACAGGATTGGTTCCCATATGGTTACAGAACTGCAGTAAAGTGGGACAATATTCAGCTTGTGTGATTGGAGGATATCTGGATGCATATTATAAGACTGTCCTCTATAAATGAGGAAAAGTTGAGGTGCTTTTATTATTCTTTTGTTCCACTCTTTGTTTCTATGAGGAATTTGCCAATGCAATATCACTGTCTTCCTTTTAAACAAATACAACTTTAAAAAAAGGCAATGGTTGTTGAAAATAGCAATTCCAATCCTAAAAACCACTGGGAAGCGTTTTTTGCTCAATTTTATCCTACTTTTTCTACAGCAAGTTACAGTGGATCAGTATATTTGATTTGGGAGAAATGAAGTAACAGCTGCCCAAATTGAGCTTGAGCACTCCTGAATTTTGAGGTGTTCAAATCTGGAAGGCAGGTGCTAGATTCCATTCCTGAATATTAGCTAAATATGGAAAGGAAAAGTCAATTTCTGCTTCCATGGCTCAGAAGTGGAAATCCTCCTAAGTGCCTGGTACTGTATCTAAAGCTGCCCAGGTCCAGAGTCTCCCCTCTCTTACTTTTCCTTTTAATTTCTAATGGGATTTATATACCTCCCTTGCTAGGCTTCAGATAGAAAGGGGCACTGTCCATTTAGTCCACCCAATTCCTTCTTTGTGGGCTGCAAGGTGAGGTCACAGCAGTATCCCTAATCCAGTCTGGGGATGTCTTCTGAAGGGGGTATCTGGGCCAAAGCCGCCTACTCCTTGGGCACACTTGTTCCCTATTCACAGTGCCACCCCGCTCTAGCAGTGAGCTCTCCATTCATAGCAAGCTGCAGCATGAGGTTTCAGCTACCATACTCCCTTCCCCTCCCTTTCCTGTTGATAGCAGCCAAGGGAATGCTGGGAAATGTAGTTCTTTCCCTGCTCCAGGGCTGACTCTATAGGCAGGGAGCTAACAAAGGAACTACAGCTCCCAGGGCCCCCTGTTGGTTCTCCACCCCGAGGCAGGAACCCTGCTGCTGCCACCCCTGCAACTAGGCTGCCCCAAGCACCTGCTTGCTTTGCTGGTGCCTAGAGCCTCCCCTGTGACCAAACCCCCCTCTTCTCTCCACCCCTGCATTTCAGATTCTCCCAGGAGTGCACACATTTGAACACTACTTCTTTTGGGGAAAAATCTAAAATTTCACATATACTTTCTAAAGAAAATTAATAAGCTGTATTCGTACGCCAAGCAGATTATGGTAATTGCTTAACATAGTGGAAGTTGTTTCTAAAATCTTCAGAAGTGATCTGGAATAATTTAATCCTTGTTGGCTCTGGAACTAGGTTTCCCAAATTTAATGCACATTAAAATGTGTGTATATTAGTGCACAGTGATAAATATTCCGATATAAAATGTAATAGGCAGAAATAAAAACTTACACTTTAACCTCTTCCCCCCCAGCTACATGCTATTCAGTAAAAAAAGATTTCATTGTGGGAGCGACCAGTGCATTGTCAGATGGAATTTAAACCATCGGGGGTGCCTCTGTGGAGCCTGGCTCCTGTATGGGAGAAGAGAGGGCCATAGCAGGAGTAAGGACAAACAGTCTCTCCCCAGGTTCAGGGGGCCCTGGTGATATAGGGGTTTGGGAAGCCAAACTCATGTTCCTGCATTGGCTCTTTATGCCCTCCTCTTGACAAGACTTGATGGAAACCCTGCAAGGTAAACCTTCAGTTTCTTAAACACTGCCACCCTCTATCCCCTTCTGTGAACTAGCACAATGCATGTCTTAAATTGCCATCCTAACACTTGCATTTAAATGGCCTTTCTGGACATTGACCTCAAGCCTTAGAACACTGAAAACATAGCACTGCTCCTCAGAACTGCATTGCTGAACTCAGGATAAATCTACTTGTCCTGCATTCTTCCTGGCAGCTGCTACCTCTCTTGCACTGGGAACATGCACAGGGGATTTCCCCCACCTCCCACTTCCTATACATCTGCAGAAAGTCAGTAGGTCAGAGTTTCATGCCAGTAACTTTCCGCTGTACTCTCAGCTGATGCTGCGTGGCATGTGCCTTTTTTGTTTCCGAGCCGCCTCTTTTTTGCTTCCAAGAAGGAAGCAAAACTTGTCATTCAGATGGTTGATGGAGCATATGTTAGTCACTCCAGATAAGAAGTCTAACAGAGTTACTAGGTGACACCCACTTTGATTGATTGGCTAATTCTTAAGTGCTAAACTTGGATGAACAGGAGGGGAGAGGTTAGAGAGACTTTTGCAAAGCTGGAACAGCATGATAGCCCTGTTGGAATGATTAATAGTACGTTTTACACCAGTCACTAGAAACCCAGGTTGCTCTGACATGCCTCCTATTATTACAGCAAGTAACTATGTTTCAATTTGAACACTAGCAATTAAAAAAAAAGACTCTAAAGGACAAAATAAGTTGGTCAACTAAATTTCAAATACATTTTATTCTGAGTAACCTATACACATCAAGATGCATCTCTGCCATGTACTTACTTGAAACATCCATTTTAAACAGCTTAAATTCTGTACAAACGGGACTACTTTACATGTTAGTAGGGTTTAACATTATATTATACTAACTGCAAAATAATGCTTTATAAGCTAGTGTTAGAAAAACAAATACTGTTTAAAAATAGTTAATTTGCCTGTAAACATCTGAAAATAAGTTCAAGACAGGTTGGTTGTTTCCCTTACAGCCAATACTGTTAACTGGTAATTGTATCTGTATGAGGGCTTGCTTTAATTCACAGACTTTCCAAAACAGATATGTGATTTGACTGTCAGTGTTCTCAAGGTGATGAAATGTCAGTGGAGTACAAATACTAAGTGCATTCCATAATGGTTCACAATCTCACCCAAGGTTCTAGAACAATCTATAAACATTTGATTATACATTTAATTGCACTATAGGAGACCCACTTCACAGGTTGGTAAGCCTGGGTATATGTTTAAATGATTTACCAAAAATTGGAGTGAAGCTACTGCTGAGACTTAACTAAAATGCAGTAATCCTATTCCTGTGTGGGCTATAAGTGCATTACACCTGCTTCACCATTTTACCGCTTAGCTGGTAAGCAGTGGCCTAAAACAAATACAAAACAGGACTGACTTTAGCTTCTCTGCCCCTTTAAAGACATGCTGATTATGTGTCTAAAGAGGGCTATTTCCATTCCCTCTTCCCAATGGCAAGAAGCCTCAAGCAGCATTGTTTCTATGTCTGCTAACGGGCACTCTTGGAAGGCAGCCTCCACTACCCCATCTACACAAGCGGTTAGGCTTGTACAGAACGACTGCATTTCCTTTTAAAGAACAGCCACCAGCACCCTGAACCGTAACCGACCTTTTTTACCCCTTTCTGCCTCTCAAATCTCCCTACTCCACTCCTATAATATTCACTTCAAATGTGTTGTTTAAAGGCTACAGCAGGCCCATTAAACATTCCGAAAACAACTAAACAGAGCAGCTAAGGTGAATGGCTGCAGTGAGTAGTGGTTGTAGCCACAGGCACTGACTTTTGCTTTTGCCAGTGGATGCCCCCACATTGACTCCGCTCCCCCTCCCGTGAGGTCCCACTCTGTGCCCCCCCCTTAAGGGTAGTGGGGGTGAGGGGCAGAGCGTGGCAGGGCAGCCCTGCCCAACAGCTGCTGAAGAGCTGATGGGGGCTTAGGGCCAGCCACTGAACAGCTGATTGGTGGCCAGCCCCATGGGTGCAGAGCACTCCCTGTTTTTTCTCCAGCTTGTACCCTGGGTATGTCACATGGTATTTTTACAGTGGCTACAGTCCATCAAATATAAACATCAGATAAAAGGTTAGATTATTAGTGCTTACAAAATCCATGTGAATTAAGGGCTCCCCTTTTGGGTAAAAGAAAGGGAAATCTGTGCATGTGCCAGCTAAAGTCTGGGAGGGGAGGAAGCAGAGCTGCAGCCAACCTTCCCCTTTCCCCAAGTTAACAGCTGGGCCCTGCTGCCCTCAGCGGGTGGTTAGCATGCCTCAGATTTGGCCACGCATAGTTATGGCACGGCGCCTGACCAACCCCTAGCGTTTCCTGCAGAGATAATTATCGCCTGCTGTGGGCCTTCTACCCACTCACTGAGGCAGTCAATAGCAGCACAGCTCCTAACTGAACTATGCTGTCTGGGGTGCCGTGACGAGCTGCTTGCTGTTCATGTGCACGGCTGTTCAGAGCCCCAGGAGTTCGAAGCAGCTCAAGGTCCATGCTTCCTCCTTCAGGAAGTTACTACACCAGTCTTTTCCCCTTTATCTACATCTCCTGCAAGTGGTTGATGACTCAAGCTAGTGCAGGGCTTCCTAAGTAACTGTGTTTTGCTGTGAAAGGAGAGAGATCCTTTAACTGCACACCAAAGCTAGTAGAAAGCTTTATCCTTAGCAAGCCCAGCTGTACAACAGTTGCAACTGGGTCAGAGAATGTAGCTACAAAACAGTTCCAACGTACAGCATAGCCAGGACCTTACTCATATGCCATAGGCTAAAGCTCTGCATGCTCCAAAATGGAAGTGCATTGTATCTGGGATCCCTGACTCAGTTATTACTGTAATATACGTGCAGCAAAGTAGTATATAAGGTGCCACAGGACTCTGCTGCTTTTACAGATCCAGACTAACACTGCTACCCCTCTGATACTTGTAATATACATGAGTCCTGAGCTAAATCTGAAGGCCGATAGGAGTTTAAGGCAGTCAGGCACGGATCTCTCTAGCAAAGCCCAGGTGTACTGTATGTATCAAAAAGTAGCACCATATCCACAGCAGTAAAAACATCAGCAACTATGACTGACTTTTGCTTTTTTGCAATTTCTTAGAATAATCCTAAACTTCCAACAGAACACTTCACTTGTGCTCTCAGGCAAACTACTAGCTTTATACATTTGAGAAACTAGTAGCCACAGTGAAAACTAGAGTCCCCTCGTCCATACTAATCTACACAGCCACTAAGTAAATCTTTTATCACCCCAAAAAAACAACCTCCATTTGATTTAGTGAAATAATTGGAATGTTTGGATGCAGTGTATTTATATACCATCATCAAAACATAAATGTGTTCAAGTGTCTTGATACTCTCAAATCTTATTAAAAAATTGTAAGCAATGTAACCTATGGAAAATGTCCTTGGAACAGTTGATTGCACCAGCAACCTAATGTTCTACACACCTTTGGATTCTTTCACATTGAGAATTTCTAAAACAAGAATCAGTGTACCTTGAGTTAAAAAAAATGGCTCCGCACATCTAGCCCTGGAGCCTCTCCACCATCTTTTCTGCTAATACTGAATTACCTGGGCATAAGTGCTACTCTTCTATTGTTTTCAAACAAAACTAGCACAATTTTGTGTTTAAGGGGGAACAAGGGAGGGGAATTGTACTTAAAATAGTATTTAAGGCCACACTAAGACCAATGAGGTATCAGCGTGTATGACCAATTAGAACTATTCTCTGTTAATAAGGTGGAAATGACCTACAAAAAACATGCTTAGGTGAAAGTTTCTCTAACTTACAGTGAGTAGATTGGTTTCTGCATGTTTATTTCATGTTGAACTACGTGGAGCAGACTTTCAAATTGGAGGGTCTGGGCACACAAATGTACGTATAATACTAAACAGGCTTAACGCATGAGTACAAGGCTCACATGCACTTTTACATGCCCATATTTGAAAGTCTAGCCCTACACTTGGTGCCTGTTGGTTATGCCCTACACTTACAATACTTTAAATGGTCAGAATGGAGAACAATATCCAAATGGTTAAAAAAAAGACACATAAGCAGCCAAAACACTAGTTTGGTACCAGCACCTCTAGTTTAAAAATCACGGTCTTGGCCCGCGTGCTCTGTTCACATCCACTTGCATTTTTTCTTTTCATCAAATAAGGCTTTTATATGCAGGAGATCTTTCTGGGCATCTTCTAGCCCCTGTTCTCGCTCTAATTTACTTTGAATCTGTTGACAATTAATTAGAAAAGATATTTACTTTTTTTGCTACTTGTTTTAACCACACACTTTCTTCTCATCTGAAGATATCAGTGGTAAGATCTGGCTGAACTTGTGCCTTTAACATGTTCTTCAAACATTAACACTGTTTCTGTGCCTTGCTTCACACGTCATTACAATCACAGGATCTACAACATTTCTGCTGAAAATAGCAACCACAGTTTAAACCGTCCTTCCCCACAACCAAAAACCCCACACAACCTAGTTACTAAATGTAAGGACAGCACACTACCCTGGGGCAAAGACACTGATTTAGAATTGCTCTTGTATATCACCCCCTGCACTCCTGTGTAAGCTGGTGGGATAAATTATACACCTGGCCTTGGGCCAGAGGATGTAAAGCAGAGCAGCGCTGCACTTTGAATGCCCTTTGCTGGCATTTAAATCCACAATATGGCAGAGGAAGGGCCAATAAGCTTGTAGTTGCTATTGGTCAAAAGCTACATGGGGAGCAGGGGGCCCAGAATGGATGGGGTAGGTTTAGGTTTAGCACATACTAATAAACCATAATTACTAGGTTAGAGAGGATTGCAAAGAAAGGCTCTGGAGGTAACAGTTTAAGTACCCTAGTAAAGACAGATGAGAGACACTGTAAAAACCACTACCAGAGGCATTTAGCAATTCTCGTTCTGCTTTGATGCAGAATTCAGGTAAGCTGAGTAGAAAACTGACCAGCAGACTGTGGGGAACCTGCTGGTGCTGTACTGCATAGGAGAGTCTGATCTGCTAGGAATGAGGCCCAAGCTGCTAGAAATTGGCTTGATGAGGATAAGACACTTCCCTGCAGTAAATCCCAACTGTCCCCCACACCATATTCCCACTCCTCTCCCCCACCCAGCCCTGCCGCTCTGTCGCACATCACTCTAGGACCAGGCTCCACTCAGCACCCTTATTTCACCCGGTGTGGGGGGAGCCCAGTCACAGCAGTGTGCAGGGATTTTTCTGGCATGGACAACTGAGTGGTCACTTGCTGATGAGGTGGCCGGGACCTGAGAGCAGATGCACAGGGAGGTACCTCTCTTGACAGTCACAGCTGGGATTGGGGAGGACTAGTAAAGTGGGAGTTATTTTCATGAAGACAGGACGTGGCCCAATGGGGCCAGGCAAGAGGTCAGTGACAGTCAGGAGAATACTCCTCCTTGCTGTAATGGACTGAGGAGGAATTTGCTCTGCTGTAGTGTTAAATGTAGCTATTGCTTTTCATAAAGTGATAGCCATACCAATGACAATACACTCTGGCCCAGCTCCTCAATGGCATACAGACTCTTACCTGCCATTGAAAACAATGGGAGTTAGGTGACTAAATAACTTTGGGCATCTGGGCCTCCCATTATCTGAATCCCAAAGAGTTCCAGAATCTCCAGGGAAATGCAACCCCCCCAGTCCTGGGTGGGTTGTGACAGTTGTTTAACAGTCACTTGGCAACATTTCCAAACATTTTGGGACAGGCAGCAGAACACAGTATCCTTCTGCAAACTGAAGGGAGAATTTAAATTCACTTTTGTTAAAAGTGGTGGCAGGGAATGAGGTGTGTTCAGAATCTTAACTCTATGGCTTAGTCCAAAGATACTAAAAATATAGCACATTTATCCCCATGCGAGATATTGGTTCTATTCTGACTCAGACAATCTCTGAATTACCAGTAGCCTCTGACATTTTTGTAGAGGTCTCCCAATCAAGCACTCATCAAACTAGACCCTGCTTAAAAGTCAAACATCAGTGCCTGATGTGGTTAGTCTACATTAACTGCATAAATAGGAATAATAGGTGGTCTTACTTCATCATAATATTTTGCTATATATTTGTAGATTTCAGTCAAGGCCACGTCCTCGTTCAATTCATTTTCATGTTTCTAAAAAAAGAAGAGAGATCTGATGAGACAGTTTTGCTTTTTTAAACATAACAAAAAGTTAGTAAAGTGTCTGGTTATTAATGATACCTTAGATTCCTGAGTTAAAAATTCTTCTACCTCTGAGGGCAATAGAGGCAAATCCCTGATTGCTTTATAGTAAGCTTTCACCTCCTCCTGGTAGCGTGGAATATCCTTAGCGTAGAGAAGTTTATTTGTTGGTGCATCCTTAAAAAGAAAACATTATGAAGACTTGTAAATTTTAACAACACAAATTTGCTCAAGCTTCTGCCTCCAAGTGGATTTACTGCATTTTCTGGTTGCAGAGTGGGCACGTGCTAAGAGAGTAAAGCTTTTGCAAAATTGAATTTCATGACAGTTACTGTAGAACTATTTCTACTGGGCTCAGGAGTACTAATTACTATATTTGCCCCTGCTTGTGAGAGCTGAACCAACTCTCTTGAGACTGAAATTCTATTTATGTACAGAACATGGGCAGCAGCTGTGTGAGTTTCCCTTACATTAACCTGCCAGTGGATCTAGCCCTGCCTTGCAGTGGGCTCCTCTTTAAGGATGAGAGGACGGTTTAATATTACTGAAAGAGCAGGGAGATTAAATGTACCTGGTGCTTAGAAGAATGAGCTAATGCACAGGTGAGATTCAGGCAAAGCCAAATGGATTTTCGTCTTGGCTTTAACAGTCTAAAGCAATACTGACCAGCAAGCCAGCCCAGCTATTCCACTTATCTTCCTTGAGGAATGACCCTCAAAATATAAGGGATTTTTATATGAGCTAAAGCCCCTCTTTGAACCTAAGATTTCAGGGGCTAACAGTTAGTGCTCTCAGATTTCAGTAATAGTTTATTTATTTTAAATAAGGGGAGTAAACTATGTGTATGCTTATAATTAACTTTTTAAATATCCCAGCACTACTATTAGTGTTTTAAAATAAAAATAAACAAGTAAGTTTATTTGACAAGTGACTGAAGCTTAGAAAAATCATGCACAATCATGAAAATAACATTTGTTGTCTTTTTAAGAACTAAAAAACTCTTAAGTGCACTGATAATACACATAGCAAGTTTCAGCCTGATTTTTTTTTTAATGGCTAATATAAGCCATTGCAGGGTGGCCTGGGGGGGCAAGTGGGGTTATTTGCCCCAGATCCTGGGCCCCCATGAGAGTTTTTCAGTGCCCCTGGAGTGGGGTCCTTCACTCGCTCTGGGGTCCCCAGAAAACTCTCGCGGGGTCCAGACCCCTGGAGCTTCTTTCGCTCCGGGTCTTTGGTGGCAATTCAGCGGTGGGGGGTCCTTCCGCCCCAGGACCCACCGCCAAAGTGCCCCGAAGACCCGCGGCAGGGGGTCCTTCCATCCCAGGACCTGTGGCCGAAGTGCCCCGAAGACCCATGGCAGGGGGTCCTTCCGCCCCGAGACCCACCGCTGTAGTGCCCCGAAGACCCGCGGCAGGGGGTCCTTCCGCCCCAGGACCCACCACCAAAGTGCCCCGAAGACCCACGGCAGAGGGTCCTTCCGTCCCGGGACCCGCCGCCGAAGTGCTGGGACTTCGGTGGCAAGTCAGTGGTGGGGACTCCCCGCCACCAAAGACCCCAGGCCTCCGGAATCCTCTGGCGGCCCTGAGCCATTGTATCAGCAATGGTTTCTAATGATGGTTAGAGCAGGGAGCATAAACCTAACAAGAGGAGGGTTTTAATATGTAGGTGACAGCAGTTTGGAGCTTTCCACTGAATTATTAGTCAATTTAGCTTAGTTTCAAGAAATCTAAAGTCTTCTTATCAAATAACTTATAAAAAAATCCTCCTTTCTCCAATATCCACCTATTTTGGATGAGCAAACTGGTACAGATCAAACAGGAAATAATTCAATTTTTGTCTGAAACTTTTTTGAGGCTCAGAATTGTCTAGTTAACATTTTAAAAAACCATTTTGTTTAACCCTGTTTTTTCTGGTTTAAGCCAAAATGGGGAAATAGCAGAAAAAATGACTACTACAGAAAAAATGAAGTTTTTTTGAGCTGAATCTGTGAGATTTCCAGACTGGCTTCTCCACCAAAGAAGTCTGGATATGTTCAGATAAGCAGCTAACATTTTGCAAAAGGAACTGCATCACATCTCCAATGCTTTTCAAGTTTACCTGTTATTATTCTGGTTAGCAGCTTATCAGCAGTCTTTGCTGCATGCCTCATTAATGTATGGTAGAAAAATCTGGACTTCTGGTTTAATAATTTTAACAGCTCTAAAAACTTTTGATTAATCACAGTTTTTAGAGCTGTTAAAATTATTAAACCAGAAGTCCAGATTTTTCTACCATCACAGATGCAACTTTGACAAAATAATTTGGAACTCTTCCTCCTCTTCATCATACTCTTTAAAAATGGCAAGATGGAAAGGAACATAGAAAATGCAGGATGAAATTTAGACAAGCTATGACAATTCCTAGTTAAATTCTCTCTTAGGTACATCTAGCGGGATTGTTCAATTTCTTATTTTCCTCTGAGACAATGGGTGAAATAGGAGTTTTATCACTGACTTTCACTTTAGCCAGGATTTCATCCAAAAAGCATTACACACTTAAAAGTAACACTATTCAGTCTGGAAACAGCAAAAAAATATGAAGGCCAAGCATTACCTTTCCCAGCTGCTGTTCTGTTAGAGAAAAGGCATCCATGAAAGCTTGTGCAATTACTGATAAACAGCCATCTATATGTGGTGTCTTCTTAATATCAAAGACAAACTGAGGGTTCTTCAATATATTCACCCAGAAGCGAAGAGGAAGACTAATCAGAGAAAGGACAAGCACTTGAAGTTCAGCAGCTCAAGCCAGATGACTTATTCAGTATTTAGAATTCATTACACCATGCAGACAGGCACAATTCTGAGCTGCTCATTCATGCAGTAATGGACATTAGTGAATGCCACAAAGCTACCAGACCAGACAACCCTATGCTCTAGCTCAGGGCTGGCTCCAGGCACCAGCCGACCAAGCACATGCTTGGGGCAGTACCTTGGGGTGGGGCGGCGCTTGGGTTTTGTTTTGTTTTTTGGTTCAGCGGGGCAGTGCTGGAGGGGTTTTTTTGTTTGTTTTTGTTTCAGCCAAGGGGGGGTTTTGTTTCGGGGGCAGGGGGGTGTTACAGCGGCACTCGGAGGGGGCAGAGGCTTGGGTGGCATGGCATGGCGCTCGGGGGGCAGGGGGTTGGGCGGCACGGCTCGGCACTCGGGAGGGTGGGGGCTTGGACGGCGTGACACTTGGGGGGGCGGGGGCCTGAGTGGTGCAGCACTCGGGGGGGCAGGTGGCTTGGGTGGCGCAGCGCTCGGGTGGGCAGGCAGCATGGTGCAGCACTTGAGGGGGGGTTCGGTGGCATGGCGCTCGCGGGGGGGGTGTTACGGCGGGGCGGCGCTCTGTTTTTTTGCTTGGGGGCAGCAAAAAAGTTAGAGCTGGCCCTGCTCTAGCTTCAGCCAGCACCAATTAATGTTCAAATCACTCTCTGTGGATTTGTAAAGACTTCCTTCGGTGAGAAAAATCTGTATTAAATCAAATTTCTAGAAGCTATGATGCCATATACCAAAATCTAACTGATGTGTTATTAAAGCTCCACGCAGATAACTTGGATTCAGGTAGTCACACTACAAATGTTAGTGAGCACAGGGCCGCCCAAAGTTGGGGGCAAATGGCGCAATTTGCTCCAGACCCTGGGCCCCACAGGGGCTCCCACGAGAGTTTTTCAGGGCCCCTGGAGCAGGGTCCTTCACTCACTCTGGGGGCCCCAGAAAACTCTCGTGGGGCCCGGACCCCTGGAGCTTCTTCCACTCCGGATCTTTGGCAGTAATTCAGCAGCAGGGGGGTTCTTCCGCTCTGGGACCTGCCGCCAAAGTGCCCTGAAGACCCACAGCAGGGAGTCCTTCTGCCCCAGGACCCGCCGCTGAAGAGCTTGGTCTTTGGCGGTAATTCGGCGGCGGGAGCCCCCCGCCGCAGGTCTTTGGGGCACTTCGGTGGCGGGTCCCGGAGCGGAAGGCCCCCTCGCCACTGAATTACCGCCGAAGCAGGGGCCCCCCACCGCCAAGGACCCCAGGCCCTCTGAATCCTCTGGGCGGCCCTGAGTGAGAAATGCTCAATTTTAAGTGATACATTTTTCACAAACAGCAACAAGGCAAGATCGTTTCAGAGTCATCACTACAAAGTCACAGCATACCACCTACACAGATTATGTAACAAAGTATGGTTACAAGTATCCTGTTCCAATTGCACATAAGTACACTGAGAAAGAGCACGCGCACGCACACACACACACACACACACACACATACATACACATACATACAAACCTGTTGGTTTTCCATATGTGGACCACATCAGGATCTGTAATTTTTTTACTTTCAGCCTGAGCATCCAAAAAGTCAAAAAAGTATTTGATGGCAATTGGGGCTTTATTGTTGGGTAAACTCCAAATGCTTTTGAAGAGGTTTTCAACAACTAAATGAATTGCAACCTGAAAGGCAACACAATGAGCAGTCTTGTTATTACAGGTGAAAAGGACAAACTTTCTCAAGCTGCCTGGGGAAGGAGAGTTGAAACACAATCCAAGTGAAACATACACAGAAATGAAGGCGAGGGGTTGGTGTGTGTGCGTGCGTGCATGCATGCTCATGCGCATTCTATAGAGTTTGGGTAAAATTGACTCAGTAGGTATGGACAGAATCACAAATAAAAAAGAAACTGAAGCCCTATCACCATCAGCTGTGCTAACAGCTCATCAGCTATGCTACAGTGTTTTGTCAACAGGGAGAACTGTGGTAAATGTAAAGCTGAACTCTGTGTGGGAGGCAGAACTGGCTTGAGCCCTTTCCAGCTTCTTCATGGTACATTTAGATAACACACAATTTTAACTAAATGTATATTTTTTCTACCTTTTTCAAAGAAGATCAGGATTACAACAGGTGCTCACTTTATTCTTTTTTGGGAGGGGAGGATCTTATCAAGAGTTCTAGAGGAGCTGATTAATGATGTCACATGAGACTATAAGCCAAACTGCTGTTCTCCCTCTCTGGTTCACAACTGAGAGAAGTATTGCTGACTCTTAAGATTCAGCTTTGGGCAATAGTCAGAGACCTTGAAAAGGGCCTCCATTAAAGAGAGGAATGGAGGATTGGCTATTTTTAATGCAAAACAAACAAAACAATAGCTCAGTGGTTTGAGCATTGGCCTGCTCAACCCAGGCTTGTGAATTTAATCCTTGAGGGGGCCACTTAGGGATCTGGGGCAAAATCAGTACTTGGTCCTGCTAGGGAAAGCAGGGGGCTGGACTTGATGACCTTTCAGCGCTATGAGATAGTTTCTCTCCATTTATTATTATATTAAATCAACAAAACCCAGAGGTGGTTGAAGGGCAAGGCAGGTTAACAAAAAGTACATGGACACTATTCATACAATATTATTAAGAAGGAGGAAACGGCAAAAAAAATCAAATAACATTATGAAAGCCAAAAGTATAACTGGATTCAAATAAGACTTAGCCAAGTCCTGAGGATAAGTCTATCAATGACTATAAGCCAAGATGGTCAGGGACTCAATCTCATGCTCTGGGTGTCCCTGAATCTCCAACTGTCAGAAGCTGGGACCAGAGCTTATCTAAAGTGGCCCAACACAATAACATTTCCTGTGGTCCATGGCACATATAGATAGGGTTTTAGTGTGATATTTTCAAAGCACTGTCTCATTCTAATGCTGACACTGGCTGCAGCACACTATTATAAAGTAGTAGATGATTAATTTACTTTAAAGAAATTTAAAAGACTATTTCTGATTTGTTGTTTCTCAGCCTCTAAACTGATCCTTTCCACAGCAGCCAGATTTTAGGTCAGTTTGCTAGCACTGGATGTTACTAGGGAACTGGGGGAATTGCAGAGGCAGGATTAATTTTTGTGGATCTTGGTCTTCAGTCTCTTTGGAAAGCACCCTGGTATATTCTGAGTGCTTCCATAACCTTAATAATTATAGATTGCTAGATTTAAGGCCACGAGGGCCTTAAGGATCATCTAGTCTGACCCCCTGAATAACACAGAATTTTACCCAGTAAGGGAATTGGTAATATTTTTTTTAATGGTATGCTGTTGCTAAGGGCTTTTACATTTATATTCTGTTGGATTCATTAGAAATAACTCACTCTACTTTAGCGAGGGTATTTTTTATTTTGGTAGTGATGGTGGGGATTGTTTCTAAAATTGTGCACAATGAGAATCAGATCCTTGATTTATACAAATTATGACCTACATTTTCAACAGTAACTTGTATTTTCAAAAAGACTAGAGGGTGCTCAGCATTTTCTGAAAAGCAGGCCCTCTCAGAGTATCTTAGGTTGGGCACCGAAAGTCTCTCATCATTCTGGAACATTTAGACCATAGTCTATTCATCCAGAAGGTGAAATCCTGGGTCTATGGAAGGCAACAGTAAAACTCACATTGACTCCAACAGGGTGAGGTTTCACACAGAATGTTTATAAACACTAACCTCTCCTTTGCGTGTAAAAGCAGGAACCCCATCACCCCCAATAACTAAAAAGGCAAGGAGATAACAATTGTGCTGAGAGGGGAGAATGCATCACTAGATGGCTATCTTAGGGCGCCACTTTGCCAATCTGTAAGATACATTTATTTTTGTGAATGATAAAAATCTGTAGCTAGTAGTGATTTTACAGTTTAACATTGTGTCATACACATACATCAAGTTTGCCTTATTTCCACTCCAATTTCTGCTAAGTCAAACATGCCGCCCAACCTACCCCAAAATGAATCCTGAACTATTACCTTGGTAGACAGCAGCTTTGTCAGATACATTTCTTTCACTTCAAATTTTTGCTTTCCTTTATGCAATGCTCCCTGTGGTTCTTGAGAGTCAGGTAAAATCTACAGGACGGGGAGGATAGATGTTATCCTGATATAATTGTTCAACGTTAAATAAGTGAACAATAAAATGGTTGGTTTCTTTAACTCACCAAATGACAGTGTTTGTTAGAGTATTCCACATCTAGGCAATAGGAAAAAGGAGAAAGAGCATGAACTGGTGTTAGTTAAATGCACACAGCAATGGGCATCTTTATTTTGGACTAGACTGTGAGTTGGGCTATGTGCCCATGCAAGGGAGCAAGAACCTCACTGTACATTCCTAGGCAGGCTACAAGACCTTGGGTCAGCGTTCACAGGTCCTGTGCTTCACTTGCTCCTTCTACATAGGTGGGCAGGGAGAGGGCAGAGACATGATTCCAACTGCCCATCCATTCTCTGGCCAGCAAACTGAGCCGGAACACGACTAGCATAATTTGTGGTTGGTTTAGGCCAGCAGCAAATTACCTCTCTCTTGGTGCAAAGGAGAGGCATAGGAGGCATTATAACTCCAAAATTTTAATCATGATTACAATTTTGTAATATAGACAAATCCTGGAAGGGAGATGGAGGCCAGCTTCTGCCTGGGACAGCATACGAAGGGGGAAGGATGTGTTTACAGAAAAGAAGCCAGAAATGGATGATCCTGATGCCTCTGGAATGGGAGAGAGCAACTTCAACCCTCAACAATCTTAGACCACAACACAGTGGTGCCTGACACCTAACGTGTATCTTGTAGTTACTGGTGTGTTATTGAAAAAGCTGAGTCAAAAGTTCTAGGTTTACAAAGTGAATAATGGAGCTGACTTGAAGTTCTGTCTTTAACTGCTTATTACTATAGTTCATACAATTGTTCATAAGTTTCCTGTGCATAGTTTATATTCTCATTAGCCAACATCTGTGATGTTTATGCTTCTTTGTCTTATCAGCTTGCCACTCAGTCTCTGCGTCTTTATGCATTCCATTACCTAAGACTGTATGTTTTCTATGGGTCTTCCTTTTTTTTTTTTTTTAACCTCTTCCTCCCAACACCCTGTGGAGGTGTTGCCCGTCACAGGCTCAGAACAAGATTAAAATGGTTGTCCCTGTTCTCAGTTACAATTCAATGTCATGTTTTTGACATTGTATCTATGAGATACAAACTACTATGAATGCAAATCTCTACAACTTTATTACAGTCTTCACATAAAAATAAACTAATTCTCAGTTCCTTTGTTACCTGATGTGAAATTAGTTTTCTTTTTAAAGACTTTTATAGTTGCTCCATCTGAAATCTGAAAGCAAAAACAAGTATCTCTTACTGAAATATATGTGTCCATAATTAATGAAGCCCTAGATTTCATGTCCTCATCCCCATGATAAATCTCAAATCATACAAAATGTGAGTTATGCCAGCACTATCCATTCTCAACATAGTACACATGATTCTCACTAAGCGTTTCGACCCAGATCCTCAAAGGTATTTTGGCACCTAACTCTTATTGATTTCATTACCTTTGAGGATCTGGGCTATAAAGCCTTATTTTCAGAGACGTTGAGCAGCTGCAGCTGCCACAGACATTAACTGAAGTTATAGAAATTCAGCACCTCTGAAAAATCAGCTGCTTAAGGCTTTCCTCCTTGCCAGATTTTTCTGGTTTATTTACGCTCTGCATATATCTCCTTAGGTTTCATTAATCATTCCCAGGCACTGTTTTGTGCACTCCATTCACATTCCTATTTCTATGGATTCCCTCCAGGATTGGTAAAAGGATGATGTGTGACCCCCCCCCCCAGCCTGGCCTGCCACCCAATCCCTTCCCATGTGGAGATGGTGCTGTGGAGGCATATGATGCCTTCTATCACTTTTTGCAAGGGAGGGTGAGATCTGCATTTTGAGGGGATGCAGATGACCAGGACTCAAGTTTCTAATAGTTATTTCCAGGCTTCAATTTCCAAAGCGTTGAAGATCAAACGTGTGTATTGTAGATTTCTGCACTTCAGTTTTCTAGGCTTAAGGTACCTAGGTAGGTGGCCTGAGACTTCTAGGAAAAATCCTCATCCTCCCTCCATGAATAAACTCCACTGCTAAGGCAGTAAATCTTCCCTTAAAAAGAAACTGGTGAGTCATACTGTTACTGTCAAAGAATGGATCTAATGCTAATCCTGTGTAGTGTTGAGTGTAGTCAGTTGTCGAAACCTGTGTTTTGCCAAGAGCTAGCACACTCTGCTTTATAATTACAAAAACAACTGGCCAATCCTACGAAGGGATCTCTGCCAAAATAATTTAAATGTCTTTTAAAACCTTGGCAGCCAGCCCACTGCTGGGAACCAGCATGAGCATTAAGATACTTTGTAGAAAGCTGCATCTTGTGCCAAAGAAATCTTGCCCTTACACTTGCTCCTGGGAGGCAGACAAGGAATATTTTATATTTATAAAGAAAAAGTTTCATTTGATAATGCAGTATTTTGCAGCTCATCCAGAGCTGCAGGAATGTTTCAGCATATGGTACTTTTAGACCACTCAAAAGATGGGCAAATTCGTTAGGGTTAGACTCTGATTTGGACCACACACTCACACGAGAGAGAGAGAGAGAGAGAGAGAGAGAGAGAGTCCCTCTTACATCTCTGCGTGGGCTACCTGTACCATGGATCTGGGTACATAGGACTAGGCACTTGTTTCCTACCTCCCTTGAGTGGAGGTGCAAGGACTAAGCAAAGCCTTGATTCTAGCCCTTCACACTCTTGCCAGCACAGAGGGAAGATTAATGCTGATATACACCAGCTACCAACCAGGGTGAGAGGAACAGGGACAGAATTGTGGTTCCCTATAGAAACTGATGCCCCGGGTACAGTGCAGCTTTGCACTACGCCTACAGTGCATCATGTCTCTGTGACAAAAGCTAGCCCCTAGCACCTAATGACTAAAAGTTTCTCTTTTCTATTGTCATTGTGACCAAATCCGCCATTTCTTCCTCCACAATATATGAACAACGAGGCCCTTCTTTTCTGTCCTGTCCTTCAATTGCTTGTTCGTGTCCTAATCATTTCCATAGGCAGTTAAAATGTTATTAATTTGGGAGATGCACAGCTTTGGGGGGAGATACTCATTTCTGTGCAGCATGGGGCATGTGCATTTCAGAACAGCTGAAGAGGCAGCATCTGCCCTTGCCTGTGCCTCTGCCTCTCGTCCAGCCTCCAGGACTCTCATCCTCCGCAGAAAACTGTTTTTTGAATGAGTGATCACTGGATCTCACGTCCAATTCAAATTTCTTCAGCTTTGTGCCCCTAGAATTCACTGGTGACTCTGAAGCCAGGGAAATTTAAAGTCTATGACTGTAGAACAGAATGTGTAAGCTGCTTCCCATCTCTACTTGCTTGGGGAGCAAGCAAGTAACCTCTTGTCGTGGTCTCTTTGTCAAGGCTCTTGGCTGCATTTACGAGAAAGTGGTGGAGATCTTGTAAAAAGCACAGCAGTGCCTCCATTGAGTGTGTATGCCCTGACGTGTCATCCAGGAGTAGTGTAGTGAAAGGAGCACAAACTTCCGGGAAGTGAGCTTCTTTTTATTATTTTTTTCTAGTAAGAAAAAGCCAATAAAGCCCTAAGAAATTAAAAGCTAAAGCTCTATATAAATGCAATGTTAGGGTCACTTGGTTTAAAATTGAAAAGCAAAAAAGTTGGGCAATGCAAAAATTTTCAAAAGTGATCGGTATTTTTGGGTGCCTCTGATTTTGCACGTTGAACCTCAGACACTTTAATTATTACTATTCACTGGACTGCACTACCAAGTACAGCATACCAGAGCTATCTAACTCTGGGTGATTTCCTAACAAACAAATCTCTCCACAAGTAACATGAAATAGCATGTGACTCAACACTAAGACCATTCCACAAATAGTGTATGAGATAAAAAAAATGTCGAGGTGTATGCATCAGATGTTCAGCCTACAGAGCTTTCTCCACCTTGGTGAATGTTCAGACTTCTAATCAATCAAGATATTTCTGGGCAGGCAGTACTTTGGGGTTGGGAGAAATAGGTTCCTAATTTAATTGCACTATTTTTGTTCCTACCTCATAGTGACCTATGGTGTTTAGCTTTGTTATCCCATCTTCCAGAATTACAGAGGAACCATCTATATCTAACAGTTCTTTTTGCTGTGCACCAGACTGAAGTTCTGTAAAACAATGATATTGAAAAAACAATTACACACTAAACCTGGTCCCATAAAGCAAAATACAGCATTTTAATTTTATTATTTTTGGACTAATGGTCCCAATCTGAGTTCTACTAATCACTGTCCATGTGCTAGTTTCCAGAAGCATGATTTGCATGCCCTGCCTGTAGAAACCCTCTGTACACGTAAGGCTATCTGGAGGATGAGGCTCTTGGAAGTGTCTCATCTTATCCTACTTCAGCCACAACCGAGACAGGTGCTTTCAACTAAATCAAGCCCATATGGATGCTGCATGAACATTTTATGGAATTGTTTCTAAAACTGGATATTTGGATGAACTGGATGAGTTTATTTTTGTACAGTTTATATAGCCATTTCAGATCAAGATTCAATGGTCTTAAGGGCATGTTGTTTGCCATCTGCCTTTGTAACGATCTCACTCCTCATCCCCTTGGCAGTCTTATACAGTCATTTGAGTTCTCTTAGTGGCTGCCTGCTCAGGGTAGTAAAGGAAAACAGTAATGTCCCGGGGAAAGAAAGAGCCTACTTTTGAATGCAGTTTGGAATATTTTTGTTATTGCAATACCCTATGCACCAGAATTAATGCTGTTCTGCTGCACAAGTGTGCCCTGTCATTGTTGCTATGTTTATACTAAGGGGAAAAGGGGTATTTTTAACATGTTAGCTAATGTTTGTTAAAATCTTAATGCACATAAAGGCAGTTGTAGTTTTAACATATTAACTTGTAAGAATTAAACCTTACGGGCAAGCACAGGGTTACAGCCTTACTAGCTGTATGAATTCCCCCAGAATTTATTATGACAAAGTAGCATTAACTAACAGTAGCCAAAGTCAGTGATAGAATCTACGAAGTAGGAATCTTCACAGAAACAGCAGCAAACGAAGAGGATAATGGAAATAACACACAATGGCACTCTCTTACCAAGACCAATTTCTCTGAGCTGAAGACCATAAAGGGAGCCATTTTTGTTTAGAAATGCTTGAAAGATCTTCTCTTTGGCTTGCTCTATGGTATCGCAATCCAGAACATTAGCTTCGATATCAAGACAGGTATCTGCACACTCATCTTCTGGGATTTTTTCAAAGAAGACATTCAGTGCCTGCAAGAATACAAATGTTATTAAAATCTATGGAGAATGAGATGGGCTTCACAGTAGCAAACATTGTATATCGAGTTAGACACACTACACTAGGCTTTTCAAGCTATCCGCCTATTTAAACTATTTTTCCAATCAAAACGTTTGTTTGGCGGAGTTAAATAAAGAATCACGTAGATCTAATTAATTCATAGTGTTTGAAGGATCACTGACATGCCCCTGTATATTTTCAAATATGTATTTTTTCCTTCTACATTTGTGCAAATGTATTTACTGATTTACCACTGAAGATTAGAAGAAAGTATGCACCTTAAAATATGCATTTGTTTGATATAAGTAGGATTCCTAGAAAATGAAGTTGCAAGGTAAAGGTTTGAGAAGATAAAGGTTTGAGAAGGTCACTTATTCAGCAAGCAGCCATGATATGCATTGCTGTTTCTTAAAATTTTTAAAATACACATAAGCACCAGCTGTTGCTATTGATGAGCACAGCAAATCACAAGGAACATTTCCTATGGAAATCTACATCCATCAGAATCCAAACATTTCTCCATGGGAGAGAAAAATCACTGTGCAGGGAGGTGAAGGGGGGAAGAGAACGTGTATGGTTTCAGACATACACAAAGTGGTCCATTGTCATATTGGTTGGACCCAAACCTGTATGAGAAGGCTGACATAGCTCATAATCAGCTGTGGCTGGAAGCCAGCTTGTTTACCAGACTATGCACAGAGTGGGGTCATCCAGCTAGTAGGCCACAGATTTACTGCCTGAAATTTACTACTAGCAATGGCCAATAAGAACAGGAGGGAGAGGGAGATGAGTATGGATGCATGACTAGGTTTTCAGTTTGAGGCAGTGATAAAGCTTTGCTAATATTGCAATTTGCTTATAGCAGAAGTAACTTCGCTCTGTTCACCTCAGTGTGTGTGAATAAAGGGGTTCTGATAGAACCTGTTCTATATGTGACTGTAACAAATGTTGTTTTAAAAGTCTGCCACTGAATGCAAGCCACAGAGGAAAAAACTCTATGTAATATGTAATAACTCTACATTTAACAGTTGAATACCTGTGTTATAATAAACCCTAACTGAAACATGAGGATCGTGGATGTGACTCACTAGAGGAAAGATTGTTAAAAGAGGAAGCAACCAAAAATGTTATTTTTTTCCTTTCTGCTCTCATGAGAAATAGAGATGAGATAGCCTCAGGCAATTGTGTGGGCCTCTTTTCTCTCTCAGAAATATTAATAATTATAATAGCTGAGTGGTTCTTTCTATTTTTTTTATCAGCTATGAGTGGAAACTACTACATTGTGGTGAGGAAAGAAAAGGAAAGAAACAAAAGAGACATTAATTAACTTCCCTGTTTCTATAAAAACAGACGGAGTATTAAAAACAAGATTGCAAAACTGCAAATATCAGGATTTAATGAACAATACAATGTAACTGAAGTAACTGAGAATGATTTAATCAGGACATAGAGATGTTTAATTACCAGGGTAATGAGTCTATTGAAAGGACAAACTGAGTGGAAGGGGCAGAGATGTCGAAATAGTGAGGGCGGATATGGCACCTGAAGAAGGAAATGAATACTGACTGAGATTTGATGCAGAAAAACCAATAAAAGGAAGTATAAGTGACTTACACTTAGGGTCTGATCCAAAGTTCTCTGGTGCTGATGGCAGTCTCCCTGTCAGCTTCAACAAGCTTTACATCATAACATCCAAACAATAGAATAATAGAATCATTTTGGCAAAATGGCTTAATATTTTATCTAGGGCCTGATCCAAGATCATAAAAGTCTATGGGAAAACTCCCACTGACTTCAGTGGCCTTTGGATCAAGCCTCTAGTTTAGTATTTGATCTGTACTCCCCCTTCTTTGTATCTGAGTTGTTTGTGACCACCCCCAACCCCCGGCCCAAGCACATATACTGCCACCCAGCTCTGAAGGCAGCACTGCAGCTGCACAGAAGTCAGGGTGGCAATGTGAAAAGGGATATTCGTCAATGGGGCACTAAGTCTGCCATTTTCATGGCAGACTTAGTGCCCCATTGGCACCCTTACTTCTGTGCTGCTGCCCTGGGGCTGACAGCCGGAGCCCCGCCGCCTCCAGGTGAGGGATTGGGGGCTGTGGGGAAGGAGAGCCCAAGCTCAGGTGGCAGGGCTTTATCTCCGCTTACTGGGTGTGCACGGCCCTTCTGCATGAGCCCCAGACACCCAGAGCTCTTAAAAAGAAAAAAAGCCACACAGATCGCGCCTCCCTTGACATACTCCCGCATGGCTCTACCTCATTCCTCTGCTACTAGGTGGATGCCTAACTAAACACTTTCAAGGGTGCTTACTGAGTGTTAAATTGAAGATTTAAAATGAAGCTGATTCCTCTTCAACTTCTTGCAAACATGTTTTATTGTTCACATGATTTTTTCTGTTACAGGATTTGCCCCACAATATAATACAAATGTCTCTGTTTCAATCTAAAACTCTTTTGCTTTCGGACTAACAAGAAAAGTTCTGTTTCCTCTGTGAAGGCTCCTTTCCTACACATACATTCCCACACAAACAGCTCCGTGGAAGGTGCTGTGAAACCTCTTCATATGTTAGCATGCCAGAAATTAGAGTCCTCCCTCCATTTCTGCACTGCCCACCAGACAAACAGCAACAATTTGCATTCTTTATAATACGCAATGAAAAAAGGCAGAGAAGACACATAGCACGGTGTGTGTCTTGGTCTAAATTCACCCAGGACATTGTCTTTCCTCTAGGATTAGCTTGGTTAAGGCAGAATGTGAAAGATCTGGTAATGGCACAGAGCCTTTAGGTTGCTAGGTCAAGTCCACCACAGGTTGGAGGGGACAAAAAGTTGCTTAATATTATGGATGTTCAGTAGTCTATTAGAAAATGAGTTGATTGTCTCAGTGCAGGTCCTTGTGAACAAGTATCCATGTCACAAAATTCATTACAACCTGTACCCTTCAGGCAGTCTTAGCAGAGAGGCCTAAGACTGAATGGCAATTGAGATTGAACTAACTGACCCAAGACTAATGTCTCTGTGACAGGATGTATCAACCTCGCATTGGCCCCACAAGAGTTAACCACTTGCTTTGGCCCAGGAGGTCACGCCCTCTCATCCCTACTGTGCATGTTCCTGGTGGAGGGAGTACATACAAGAAAGCAGCTTGGGTCAGTCTGGGCTGACCAGAGGTGATGCAAGCTACAAGCTCCTGCAAGGGAGCTGCGAGAGCCCCAGCCTGAGGAGGCCAAGCACACTGAGTCCATCACGGGACCCCACTCGACCATGGAGGATGAGGGAGTTGGAAAGCTGCCACCCCAGGAGGAACTACAGGATTTGGGATCAAGGGTATGAAGCGGGCCAGGGAATGCATTTGTTGAGCGAGGGACCTAAGCCTGAAGCCAGGACTCCTGGTTCACAGGCCCTGGGTCAGAACCCGGTTGGGTAAGGTAGGCCTGGGTCCCCCTACCCCTCATAGACTCTAGATGCTAGGCCCTACTATCCTGAGGACAAAGGCAGCCTCATAGGCTCTGACCTCTAGGCCTTGCTACCCTGAGGACAAGGGCAGTTCCCTAATCTCCAACAGCTAGGCCTTGCAACCCCGACCGAGAGGAGCCATATTCACCAAAGGGGAGCATTTTCCCCTATAAGACGGTCACAGCTCTCTCCCCGTCCATCAGGGAGGGAGACCACGCCCCCTCGCTACAATGCTTCTGGAGCAACTCTGTTCAGGGGGAAATTCGCCGACAGTTAATGGCTCTGGCCTGCAGTCAAGCTGAACAGCAGAGAGTCTATAGGCCGGGAGGTCTCGGTCCAGGCAAAGCTGCAAATGGTTAATAGCTCTGGTCTGCAATCAGGCAGAGCAACGCAGCAGTCTAGTGAGACCAGCTGTCTGGCGGAACAAGCAGCAAAACCATCTGGCGTCCTAGCTCAGGCAGGTGACAGACCAATGCAGGTCTCTTCGTCTAATGTTGGGGAGGCTGCCACCACCTCAGGGGTTGGATGGCAGGGGTAAAGGGACACAGGCCCACCTGACTCCACTATGTTCCAGCCCAGGGCCCTAACAGTGGCTTAGTGATCCACCACTGGGTCAACATGGAAATCTGGCCGCAACAGGCTGGTCGGCTTGCAGTCAGTAACACAGCCAAACTCTATTCGGCTTTCCTGGGCTCCTTCCTACATTCCCTTCAGGGGAGTACCTGGGTTCCAGGGGCATCATTTGTCTCACTGGGGTAAATGGCTAGTGGGAGCCCCAACAGCTCCTTAGTGTCCCCAGTGTCTGGCAGCTCCAGCAGTCACTCTGGGTCTCTAGTGCTGTAGCAACCTCCATTGGGTCCGAGCTCCAGCAGTGACGGGGAGACGCCCTGCTCCTCTGGCAGCTCTCCTCCAACTGAGCTGGAGGGCCTGCCTTTTATATTTCCAGTTCCTGTCCTGCCCCTCTGCCCTCCAGCAGGGCAGTGGCGGGTGTCCCAGCTCTGCCCACCAGGGGGCGGTCGTAGCCCTTTCCCCATCTGTCAAGGAGGGAGGCCACGCCCCCTCGCTACATCCCGCTATTCTTCCCCCCTGGCTACAGTTTCCAACTCAGGGTCAAGGCACATTAGCAGAGATGTAGAGAAATATGCCCAGCTGCTCCCCACATTCTTTGGATAAATGGAGCACTTGAGTTTGCAGCATGATCAGTTGGAAGGGAAATCAGAAAATGCTTTGGAGATCAAGCAGGCCAGACTATGTTTTAACTCTCCCATTCCCTCTGATATAGAATCCCCAGGCTACTGGTGATGGGGGGAGAATGCAATCATTGATAGTAATTATGTGAATGGAAACAGGGCATGTAATGTGGCAAACTGCTAATTAAACATGTTTGCCACTTGGCATCTGCCCACTATGGTTCCATCCCTGAAAAAGAAGATCCTTGTGGCTTTTAAAAGCTCTGTTTCTGTCTTTGAGTAAAATGAAGCTTTTGATGCTTCAAGAATAATTGTGATGGCATCCTAAAACATGCAACATCATGTGGCAAATCAAGCAAAGGAACTATCTTCACCATAGGGACAAATAAATAAAAATACTTAGCTCTCTATCCTGCTATCCAAATAGTAACTAATGAATGCTCAAAATATCTCTGTAGAGTAGGGAACATTACTGTCCCTAAGTTACCGATAAAGAAAGAAGATACAGCAGAATTATGTGATTTGCCTAAAGACAAATAGTAAGTGCCAGAATTAGGATAAGAAATCAGGAATTTCTGACTCTCACTCTCATGTTCAGGCCAATATTTTGTTTTATTTTATTTTATTTCAATTTATAACAATAGATTCAAAACAGCATCTAGATACATTTTTCAAATTTTTAAAAATAAAATCAATTGGAAGTAAAATTAGAAGGTACTCCACATCCCACAAACAAAAAATAATCAGCCACTGTAAAATCAAACCCAATATAAACATCAGATCCTATCTTGCCTCTGCTTCCCCAGCAGCCCTGGCTAAGAGATGGGCCTCGCAGCGTGCCCTAAAAGTAATCACATTCAAGCTATTTCCAGTCAGAGTGGATGAGAGGGGAGAATAGGTCTAAAAGCTGAGATTCCCCCTGTCACAGTTCAGGGTAACTAAATCTGTGTTCTCCCTCTTTGGTCCCTCAAGGACACTTGCTCTAGACTCCCTGTTCCTTAGCCACCACTTCTCTTGGGTGGAGACCTGTGTCTCTCTCCCTCCTGACTGGGGTTCTTCCCCAGGCTGCCCAGTTCCCTGCATATGCTGTGATAATTCCAGCAAACCAGACTGCTTAAACATGCTATCGTCTGTGCTTTGCTTTCTCTTCAAAGGCTATGAACAGCATAATCGCCAGGAGTTTTATGTTACCACCCAGATCTTTATAAGCAAGCACATTTATTCTTAAGGTAAAAGCATTACAGAGAAATCACATAAAAACAATAAAAGTTCCTATAAGAATGTTAAAAGATTACCAGAGGTCACCCACCAGTCTTATGAGGCCCTAATAGGTCAAGTCTCTCAAGAGATTGGGGCCCTGCCTCAGACAGAAGGTCCTGTCCATTTGCTAGATAAGGAAGAAAGCCCTAAGTCAATTTAAACTCAGGCTTTTTATCTAAAAGTCCTTTCTTTGCCTGTTGGCCTCAGAAGAATCCAGTTCGACCTGGTATATGTGAACCTCCCCAGGTGGTAGTACCTCTCTGGAGGTGTAACAACCTGAGTGAATTTGCCTAATCACCCTTCACTGCTGTTCGTTCCTGGAGGAGCTGTGGTCACACTTCCCTGTGGAATTATATACAATCCCTGGCCACAATGATACATAAACTTAATATAGTAAGATCACCCATTTCTATCAGACCTCTCCCAGAGAATGTCCTCTCTTTTACACCAAGGGTGTCCCCGCTGCAATGCTCCACTGATTGCAGCTGTAACAGTATCACACACAGAGAGAGGCAGCCTCTTAAGTATACAGTATTGAAGCATTTATAGATTCACAGATCTAAACCTTGCATAAAATGGGCATAATAATACTTCTCTACCTCAAAGGGGTGCCAGGGAGATAAATTCATTGATGTGTGTGAGATGCTCAGATGATAAGCAACATACATACGCATATACATAAAACAAAAACCTCTAAAAACACAGCATCAGAGTGATGTAATGGTACACCTGCCAATAAAAAAACCAACAATTATTTTGCGTCTCTACAGCTGAAATTTTCATGAATCAGATTTTGCCTGATTGCTCAATGCCTAGCATGAGCAAGCTTTAATTAGAATCTAACCTTCATGAGCACCACATTTATGCACAAATTGTAAAACTAAAAAAGAAATCATAGATGATAAAATTATGAAAAGGCTCTCAAGACTGCTAAGGGCACTAAAGGTCAGACAACATTAAACAGACACATGGATGGAAGCACAGAAATCTTGGAGAAACATTAATAGGTATTTTTCTACTATTTCTGGTTTTGCATGGGAAACAAGGAAAAGTACAAGTTAACTTAAGGAAAGATTCAGGAGGAAATTACAGGCCATTTAAGGTAACCCAGAGTAATATCCAGAGTTGAGATTGCATGCACTAGAAGTAAGTGCTTAGCAGTAGTAAATCACAACTCGGCATCAAAGGATTAACATAAGTTGCAAGAAAGATTTAACAATTATTTTAAGGAGACCAAGACAAGCATTTGGAAGGGACCTACTTGACTGGAGATTGGCTTGGAAACTGACTAAAGGACAGGGAAAATAAAGAGCATTTTTTTTCTTGCTACCAACAAGGTAAAAAGAGGTTTGAATTCAACATTTAAAGACATTTTTCCAGATGTACAGTTGTTTCTGTAAATGAAAGCAAATTGTGATTGCTCTAGTTAAGTGAGGCATTTGAGCTAATAAACAGTAGCAGATGGCAACTATGCTGTGGTTTAAGACAGAGGTGTATGCAAAATAATGTTTCTTGCTCAAAGATCAGAAAGATAACCTGGGAAAAGAAAAGTTACCCCGTACAGCACACAGTTTTTACTCCAGCTCTACATGGTATCTCAAATCTCTGTCTTGTCAGTGTTCTATATGTAGTACTTTTCCATTTATTACACTGAGTGAAAAACTGAGAAAGAATATTGTTCATTAAAAGGGAACTGGCAAATTTATATTTGCCACTGAAATTGCACACCAGTCTAGCATTCTACCATTGTCTCTCAGACTACAAAATGCAATAGACATGGAGAAATTAGACTAGGCCATTTTACTGAAAATGTTCTGTCCATCTTTTCCTTTGTTCTTCTGTGCTAAGAGTCTTTTCATTTGCACCTTTAATAGAGTCTCCACTGCTAAAGTTTCCTCTTAGCTATTTGATGTCTTTTACAAGATTGTACAGTCACCTCTTGGGCTAGCATTGTCAGCCCCTGGACATTTTACTAATATATGCCCTTTTATCTCTGCTGGCATTCCTTTTACTTCTCTGTCCAGAGCTCTGGATTTTTCTTGCCACTTGCTTTTCACTTCATGTCTTAGCATTTAACAGTTTTTGGGTTGTTGTACACTTCTCTTTCCTACTGCCACCCAAGTAGCATCACTAATCCATTCTTCCCTTTTAGAGTTCATTGTCATTAGAAGTGTCTTTGCACTTTCCAGACAGCACTCTCTGATGATTTCCCATAGAGCATTAATGTCTTAGTTCTCTTCAGTTAACGCCATTAAAACACTGAACCTGTTCTTCAGTTCAAGCTGAAAAGCACTTTTTGTCAGGGCCATCCCTACCCATACATAATATACACGGCTGTGTAGGGCACCAGGAAATTTGGTGCACCACATTTCCTGGTGCCCTGCGCAGCTGTGTGCTGCTCCAGCCCCTGCCCCTGCTCTGCCCCAGCCCCACCTCTTCTCATCCCTGCTCTGTCCCCATTCCATCCCTTCCCCAAAGCCCTTACTCCTGCTCTGCCCCAGTCCCACCCCCACTCCACCCCTTCCCCAAAGCCCACACCCCTGGTCCACCCCCACTCCTCTGAGGACTGCTGCAAGGGTCGGGCCTGCACTCACCGTGTGGTAAGAGGAGTGACCCGACCCCAGCCTGCTCTGCTCCCCTGGCTCCCAGCCTCATCGCTGGTGAGTGCTGGGGGGTAGTTCCCCCGGCCCACCAAGGCTGGGAGCCAGGGGAATGGAACAGGCTGGGGACAGGGGGCTGTTTCCCCCCAGCCCCTACCCCCATAGAGGCCTGGGGCCATCCCCCCCCCATTGGCCTGGGACCCCACACAGCAGGGGCTGCGTAGGGCACCAAAATGGCTAGGGACGGCCCTGTTTTTTGTGTTTCAGTCTTTTAATTGTGTGCTGTTGATGCACAGTTGTCTTTTAACTTTCTTCATCCTCTGTAACTCGATCTTCAATTAAGCGACGCAAAGGGTATGGTCACTGCCCATATCTGCTCCCCTGTATGCACGTATGAGCTGCAAAACATTTTTTTAAATACAGAAATGATTTGGTTCTTTATAGTATCATCTGGGGAGTACCATGTTGGACTTTAGTAGGAAAATATTGTTTCACCTATCAGTGGGTAGTTTACACTGTAAATTTCTACTTTGTATTGAAATCGCACATAGTCACTATGATATCATGTTTTGGGACCTTTGTTAACACATCCTGTAACAAATCATGAAAAGCATTTTTTCCCTCATCTTGCTTTTCGTTGGTTAGCGCATAGCACTGTATGACTAATAGTTTGAATAACTGAGTCTGAAAGCAAGCTCTAATAATACTTCCATTGACTGATTCCCACTCAGTCAGTGTATGATCTGCTTCATTCAACATCAAGATTGCTACAACAGCTTCATGTCTGTCATCCACATTCTCGAAGATGATGGTCTTATTTGTTCCTCTGAAGTGTAGTTTTTCATCCCTATCCATGTACATTCACTGATTCCAAGGACATCAAGATGGTATCTATCCATTTCTTTAATTACTTGGGCAGTTTTAGTAGCTTCATACATTGTTCTCACATTTTCATTACTGATGTGACCTTGAGCAAGGCACTTTTCATGACATGGGCTTCCTTACAGATTTGACCAATTCCCATCATATTCTTCACATGAAGCTGATCTCTTGTTCGAGCCTAAAAGACTAAGCCTGAGCAAATTACTAGAAATATGTGATGAAGACCTATTCCTAGAGCTGCCTATTGATTTAGGAGATATTACAATGGGAAAAAGTTAGAAAAGCCATCAGTAAACTCAAAAATGGGAAAGCAGCAGAAGAGGATAATAATAGTGGAGAGATGCTTAAAGCAAGTGATGAAACAGCCCTCCAGATTTTCCGTGTGTTACTGAACAGAATATGGAATGGAGAAAAAGAACCCAACCCAGCAAAGTGAGGCCTTTTAGTAAAATTGCCAAAGTAAGGTGACCTAACCAACTGCAGTAACTGGAGATGCATTTGAAGACGTGGGTTTTTTACTCACGAAAGCTTATGCCCAAATAAATCTGTTAGTCTTTAAAGTGCCACCAGACTCCTTGTGGTTTTTGTGATACAGACTAACACGGCTACCCCCTGATATTAGTAACTGGGGAGGAATCCTATTACTCTTAGAGCCTGGGAAAATCATGTGCAACATCATCCTGGAATGTATCAAGAACCAAATAGCTCTTCAACTTAGAGAGAAACAAGCATATTTTAGACCCCTAGGATCAGGTGCAGGCCATATTGTTGTTCTCAGACATATTACAGAGCAAAGTATGGAGTGGCAAGCACAGCTTGTTATCAATTTTATACATTTCCAGAAGGCTTTTGACAGCATACAGAGAGATTGCCTTATGTCCCCACTATTGTTTGCACTGGTCATTGACTATGTTATGAAAGTAACTGCAGAAGGCAACTGAAGAATTTAATGGATACATGATAAAGCACAACTGGATGACAACATATTTGCTGAGAACACTGTCCAGCTTAGTTCAATCCATCAGTTAATCAAAGAAAATACGCAGCTTTTGGCTGATATGGTCAAACAAGTTGGCTTGTTCATCAACAAGGGGAAGACAAAAAATATGGCTAAAGTAACCACTAGAGTGGATGAAGAAACACTACAAGTAAGTCATATTAGCTATATAGGTTGTGAGATGTGCAATGATGGTGACACCATGCCAGTTGTCACACAATGAATATCAAAAGCAGCAAACAATTTTCATAAACTTGAAAAGATTTGGAGAAGTAGCATGATTACCACTGACACAAAAGTATGAATTTATAACACTAACATCATGTCCTCCTTTATGGAGCAGAGTCATGGAAATCTACAACATAAATTGATACACTCAACTCATTCCAAAGTAACTGTCTGAGGAAGATGTTAAGAATCCATTGGAAAGAGTTTCTTTCAATAGCAGAAATTCTAAACAGACCAAACCAAATAAGGCAATCAAACATGGCAAGACGACGACAATGGACATATTTAGGACACACTTTAAGGATGCCACCAATGTGACATCCATGGTAAGTGATAATATGCACACCCACCTGGAAAAAGAGAAAAAGGATGAGCTAGAGCAAGGGTCGGCAAACTACGGCTCGCGGGCCAGATCCGGCCTGTCAGGGCTTTGGATCTGGCCCGCAGGATTGCTACCCCCATGGTGCTGTGGGCCCCACACCACTGCTGGAAGCGGCCAGCACCACATCCCTGCAGCCTCTGGGAGATGGGGGGCAGAGGGCTCCGTGCACTGCCCTCGCCTCCAGACACCGCCCCCCGCAGCTCCCATTGTCTGGAATCAGGAACTGCGGTCAATGGGAGCTTCGGGGCAGGTACCCGCAGGGGAGGGCACAGCACGGAGCCCTCTGTCCCCCATTCCCCAGGGGCCGCAAGGACGTGGTGCCGGCCGCTTCTGAGAGTGGTGGGAGGCCAGGACAGGCAGGGAGCCAGTCTTCGCCCTGCTCTGTGCCACTGCCACCCTGAAACTGCTCCAGGCAAGTGGTGCTGGACCAGAGCCCACATCCCAAAACACTTGGGCCTCCCGCATTCCCTGCCCTGAGCCCCTTGCCCGCACCTCAACCCCATGCCACACCCCACATCCCTCCTGCACCCCAACCCCCTGCCCTGAGCCCCGTCCTGCAGTCCACACCCTCTCCCACACCCCGCACTCCTTCCTGCACCCCAATCACCTGCCCCAGCCCTACACTCATGGCCCTGCATGCAATTTCCCCACCAAGATGTGGTCCTTGGGTCAAAAAATTTGCTCACCCCTGAGCTAGAGAAATACTATGCAGAACAATGAAGAAAGAAGCCAAATCCAGCAACGTGACACTCAGAAGCCTGAACAAACCAACACAGGACTAAAATAAATGGTGGAAACTGGGGAACCTAAAGGTGTGGGAGGATAAAGAAAAGGAGAATATGAGTTTTCTAGGGCTGCAGGCATAATCAGCCACCAAGAGGTTCTAGAACTGTCAAACAGTGCAACAAAATTTAGTCTAAAATTAGATAAGTATTATCAGTGAAGGGCATGCTCACTATTAGTCCCATTTATAATTCATAATTCTCTCTGATCACCACAGTTCATACTTCTGGATTTCTATTGGGGATTGCTTGGATGCAATGGCTGCTGATAAGTATCTTCATAAATCACATGGCCTTCATCTAGTTTCCTAGATCTAATAAAAATGTGACCAATATTAACATATCCAGGATGTTTTATTTGGAAACTGGATGTATTTCACCCTTATGCAGTAGGCCTACTTCTAATAACATTGCTGCTCCTCTGTGTTCAGGGATAAGGCTTCCAAGAGTCAATCACTCAGTGATGCCTTGCAGGACCTTTCTCTTTTTTGTCGGTAAAGTAGATCTGGTTGTTCAGAATATTCAGTCCACTATCATAAAGCTTTGTTTTCCATTTAGTAGGATGCTGTTGGTTGACCGGTCCATGTTAGACCTCACACTCCTATTGGACAGGGCTAATTTGTTTCAAAGAAAGGTCATTCATTTTGATAGTAATCTGCATCTTCCAGCTCTCTGCTCTTCCACACTTGAAGTCTTCAGTTCCAAAGTTTGTATTTCCTTTTTTCACTTTTCAAACCCACAGATTCCATCAAATACTACTCTGGGCTCATGCTCAAGTTTGTGTAATTTTCTGTTTTAAATATATGTTTTAACTCTGGGCCAAACTGAGTGAACATGGAGCAGGGTATTGGAACATTCTAACAAAAGTTATCAGTCTCTCACTTCCCCTTCCATTCTCAATCACACAGACCAACTCAGCCCCCATGTAGTATTGCACAAACCATTTCCCTTCCCTTTTCTGATAGCATAATGGCCACACGGCAACAGCAGCAAAATGCATATTTGAAAAACCAAGAAAGTATTAGATTAGCTTTCACTGAGAGCTCAGTACCTACGTCTCTTAGGTGCTTTTTGAAATCTCACCCTTAACATAGTGTTAAACATCTTTCAATGTGTTTTAGAGCTAGAAATAAGGAGGAGAACCAACGCCATGGGACTAGCCACTTCTCTGTGGACCACTAGCATTTGGTGCATGGATCACAACTGGGAAACCTCTGATCTAGACAGTTAATAATTTTAGATATAACATATAAAATATATCTTTATCACAGATCATTAAATGTGCAGCACCAAATATTTGTTAGAAATCAGTAAAAAACCTAGAAAACCCAAGGATTCATAGCACACAAGAAACAGAACATGTTTAATTACCTTTTTGCGATCAGCTTTTTTTTAAAAAAAGGATATCTTGGTAATTCAGCAATAAGTGCAAAATGGTAAGAACGTTGTATTTGTTTTGATGCATGTAACAAATCTATGCATAGAGGAAAGTTCTGACACCATCACCCTGGAATTTTATGATTTAACTAAGTTTCATAGGGACCTTGTTTTTATTAAGGCAACTAATTAAAATCCACTACACTACAACTTTACTAATTTGCAGTTAATGACAGGAAAGCCCACAGTGAATTACTGAATTCTGAGGATTATTGAGTAAGCAAGCACAATAAAATCACAGGCATCCAGCATCACAAAATTTCCTGTGTACTGTTGATAAATGTAATCCAGTTTTAAATATTTATTTCAATACTTCATCGTGTACTTGCAAATGTTCTATAGTATAATTCTTAATAAGAATAACGAAGTATCACGAGCTTGGCTATTAGATCACTGCTATGAAGCAAAAGGTATCAGATTGGTGAAACGTGGGTTAATTCACATCTACTGTGTTTTGAAACTGTGTTAATAATAATTTTGTTTTCTGCCCATTTTTATCTATCTAGGTACTTATATCACCACCGTCACTGGAGTATCTAAGAGACTCAATTTAGTATCCTTCCGTAAGAAGAATGTTGTGGGTTCTTTCAAAACATTTCAGTATTTGAAGGAAAAGCAGCTTGGCAAACATACCACTGATTTGAATTCGGTCACTTGCCACAGAAGCCAGTCTTCATTTAGCGTATACAGAGCTTTGCAAGTTGTTACGTCTACCGGCCCTTTGTTTATCCTCTGGTTGAGGGCAGTCACAAGCTTATAGAATGGTTCTCCAACTGTCTCCTAAGAAATAAGACCAAACACAAACAAGCAACAGCTTTAGTTCTTTCTTCTGCATTCCCACTGGAACTCTAGTGGGACACCAACAATTTGAAGCCTATCAAACTAACTTTCTTTTTAGCCAAGTTGCTCAGCTGTCCCGCAATTAAAAATACTTTCTGTGCAGGTTTATCTGTTCTTTCGTAACTCCCCATCCAACTCCTGTTTCTCTTACTCAAATGGGAAGAGCCACCTGGGGCTCCTGCCACGACAGTTTAGAGCCCCATGCTGGGCACAGGCAGGCAGCTAGTGGAGAAAGCCTGCCTCCCCTGCCTCTTCTGGCCTGGCTTAGCTTGCCTCTGGAGCTCTCAGAGGGACCTTTTATCTTCTCTCAGGCGTCACTCACTCCCCAACCCTGTGTAGGTCACTCTACCTTCCCAAGCTACCATTGCTCCTCAGCCCCATGAAGAGGACTGGGATGTAAAGAACAGGTTTCCTCTGACTGTCCCCTCGCTCTATACTTGGGTCCCCGGAAAGTTGCCAGCTTCGAACTACCCTGCTTCTGTATTTTGCAGCCCCTAGGGCAAAGCACGTGAGCTCCCTGCAAAACAGGGCACGGGAGAGATGTCATCATATTAGTGCACAAAACAGGAAGTACAACCTCAAACAACAAAATTGTCTCCACATAAAATGCAACCAAATGGACTAAATTAAACAGACTGTAAAATGAGAGGGATCGTTTCCCCCCAACCTCCTACAGTTCCATTAATCATAGGTGTTATAGCTGCAACAACAACAGGCAAAAAAAATTCAAACAGAAGTGAGGTTTTCAAAATGACAGCCTTCCTTTAAACTCTCTCAAACATAGCTCTATAATAGCTTTTGAGGAGAAGGATACACATTGCATTCTAACCACAATGTGAATCTTCTGCCCTGACAAGAAAATATCTGATGGGGTTTGGATGATAATCTGTGAAGCAACAGAAGAAAATGTCAGAGTTTCAAAATTACCTAAAGTCCAACCCAAGTACAGATTGTTAGCATCATTTATACAGTTGCTCTTTTCTTACCTTTGCATAATGACAGCTGTCTATATAAGTGATCAGGATAGCAACAGTATAGAAAGTTAGTGATCAGGATAGAAAGTTAGGTTTCATGCACAAACAGCTCTCTCATGAGTTCTGCATGGAAGAAGTCAGCATGTGCTATGTTGAAAATATTCCTTATTCTAGTGTCTAAGGTGGTGGAAAGATGTCAAACTTACCCGAAGAAAACCAGAAAGGCAAACAGACATCCAATTTGTCAGCAGTTTTTCTACGACAGATTCTGTGCGCCTTAGCATGAGCTTAGGTTGCGTATTGCTAGACTGCTCCATCAAGTCCCTGGTCAAGACTTCTAGAATATGGGTTAGGTAGACTAGTTTACTTTGTAGTGCAATAGTCAAGAAGGATGCAAACAAGCACCTATTTACAAAAAATGAAAAAGTCATAGCTAAAAGGTCTGGAATTTGCTTTTCAAATCTATGACAATAGAAAGGTGATCCTAAGCTTTTCATAACAGCTTACTGTGAAATTAGTTCAAATAAACATACACCTTTCAGTTATGCCTATATGCTGAACCTTGATTTTTTAGGTACCCCAAACACCCACTAAAGTCTCTATAAAATTTAAAGTACACAGGATCATCCCATCCAGTAATTTAAAAAAAATGTATTTTGTGTATCCGAATTTAATTCTGAAGAAGAATAGTTTCCATTTCAATGAAAGAAAAGTTCCAAATTATAAAGCAAGAACTGCTTGCTCTGAGGTGAAGTATTTTGCTAGTTCAGTGTCTATAGGCATCTATAAATCTGCTGATCTCTTTTTAATGGCTTGTTTCAGGTGAAGAACAAGGAAAAATACTTTGGAAAAGCTTAAATTTGCTTTGTATGTAGTGAAAACTATATGTGTGTGTCATAATCCATGTAATTTTTCTCTTAATTCTATGATTTGAAGATTATAAGGCATAATCATACTATACCTGTCTTTCACAGAGAAATTTTTCTGTTTTTCAAGGGTGTGAATGAGAGTAACAAGAAAATCCTTGTTACAAATTAAAGCATGCAACATGGTGAGGCTTTCATCCTTTTGCCTGGGGTCTCTGCTCTGGAACAGTTAAACAAAAATAAGGCAAACTGTAGTTGGGCATGACAGGTCCTTAATTCTTAGAAATGAGGGTAAGCAACACAAAAGATGAAATCTTGGACCCACTGAAATCAATAGGAGCTTTGCCAATGATGTCAATGGGGCCAGGATTTCACCCATAGCATATCTGTACACACACACACACTTTATATACAGGCAGTATTACCTACAGTTAAAGTTGCCTGATATTTCCCATTATAAGATCCTGTTTTCATATATACATATATGTTACTACATTATATACATAAAGCCATGTAACTTTTCCCCACATGGGAAGAAATGTAGAGAAAATTTAACCTAATGGATCATTTGGAAGGTGCTCAGATTCTATGGTGATTACCATGATCATACATAGATGAAAAGAATAATCACTAAATAAAAGTAAAATTACATTACATAGACTTACCCGTGACACATTAGTGTGCATGTCTTCAATGAAAATGGATGCAAAGCCGCTTGACTAAAATAAAAGACAAGTGATGTATTACTGTTAGAAATATCAAAGGCTAAGCATGTACCCAAGGCAACAGACTTCGCTGACTAAAGATGATTTGGGCTTCTAAATGCATCTGCAATTTATGTATTCTGTGATTTCTGCAAAAGTTCTGGCATGTAACATAAAGGAAAACTGCAAAGAGAAACTCAGGATTAAGCTAGGCCAGATTTACTGGTATGCTACTGAATGCCCTCACTCCCAGACTGTGGAGGTCAGTCAGCCCAGCCATGTTCTAATATGCCACAGAAAAGACTGTTTATTATCATCACATGAAAATCTGCTGCTTTTCCAGGTATGTGAGGACACTCCAGAATGCATTACTCCCGGATGTCACTATACCAATAGTATGATTCTTCTGGATGTCAGGCTTAGCCAAATTTAGAGTTTTTCTCTGCAGTTATTATTACTGCTGACACTTTTCATACAATGGATCTCAAAGTTCTTGAAGTAAGTCTGCCACAACCCTTTGAGGAAAATTCATATTATTAAACCACAGAGGAGCCTTGGGGGACACTGGATCCCACTAACCCCTGACCAGCACTGTGCTGCAAGCCTTGTTAGCAGTCAGCAGAAGTTTTCCAAAGGCAAATCTTAAAAGACTCCCGTTTCCTAGCAGCGTTAGCAGCAGGGAGTACCAGGCCTTCACAGTCCATGAGGTTCTCACATCAGAGCCTGTATTTCTCCAAATCAGTATGTTTGGCCTCCAAACTCATTCAGAGGCACTTAAAAGACTTTTCTGTTGGCATTTACTGTTATCCACTTTTTCATTGACACAGAGAATTCTTCCTGTGTGTTCTATCTTGCCACTCTTCCTGCTCCTGTCCCCTGATCCTTATCCCAACTTTTCCTCCCACTCTTTCCTCTTCCAATGCCTATTAGCCTTTGTAGTTCTCTGTCTCCATTAGCCTCTCCCTCCATCCTCGCCCTTCCATTTCCACTGCCTCTCTTCCATAAGCACTCCCACTCAACACCAAAACACATACACACACAATGTGGTAAAGGTAAAAAACAATTACACAAAGCAGACGTGGTTAAGGTTAAACAAAACAGTTCAGGAAAAGGATAGAGAGAGAGAAGGAAAGCATGAAAACCTGGGTAAAAATTAGGGTTAAATATAGAGAAATGTAATAAGGTTTTTAATATACATATATAAATAACAAAACACAAGCAGAAGTTAAAATACCAGAGTTAATAATGAAAATCAAAGCCATGGTGGCTAGATACAGGGTTAAATAACAAAACATGGGAAGTTTTATATATATAATATATTTTTAAATACATGAGATGTGTGGCATATGCTAGTTGTCACCCTGACCACTTTGATAGCAAAAGACACATTATAAACCCCATCTTGTTTTCATAAGAGAGTTAAGATTTTTGATGAAGAATAAACAAAAAGACCAGATGAACTCCTAAAAATAATTATAATATTATCATGTTAATATTCCTGGTAAAAAAAGAAAACAAAAGGAAACCATGCAGAATTTACAGCAACAGGAGCCTTTTTATGATCTCCCAGTTGCAGCTTGGGTAAGTCCACTAATTTTGGTGGAGTGATTCCTGATTTACTCTGGTATAAATGAGATCTTTATCAAATTTGGAAAGTTTTATTGTTATTCATATTTAATATTCACATTATAGTGTCAATTTTGGGATCCCATTGTATTAGGCACTATACAAACCATCTAGGGCCATCTTCTCCTTTGAGCTACCTATACAACAAAATATTTTCTGTTTAAGTATTTGTTTTTGAAAAGTAGTTGTTCATATTGATACTCTTAGAAGATTAGTATGTATACTAAAAACTCATGGGCTTTGGTCAGTCTCATAATATAACTTTGAAAGACATTTGAGACTGGTATTTTCTTCCCCAGTTTGGTATCATTCCAGCTATTCCAGGGAAATTATTTCCCCCATTCTTCTCATGCTATTAAATGTCATGATGTTGCAAGTAACACTGGCCCCAGTTCAGAAAACATATGAACACTTGCTTAAGCCCAGTCCCTATTTAGGATAACATTAAAGCACAGGCTTAAAGTTGAGCCAATGAGGAAGTCCCTTGATATAAACATGTTAGCCGAACTGTTTAAATTAACTTAATTAAGTTTTGTACAGACAAGTGAGCATGTGAGAGATAAAAAGCAACAGATAAAATGCAGGTTTAGGAATGGTAGTCTCAAGAAGGGAGGCAGATCTAGTGAGGCAAGGCTATGAGAGACTCTTACATGGCACACACAATCATTAAACATATATGAATTAAGGGGACACTAGGGTCAATTTAATCTAAAAAATTTGACTTGGAGCATATGAAGTTTTACAGAACCTACAATCAACAGATCTAAGCACTCCCCTGCAGTGTTTGCCCAGCACTATTCTACTGGATTTGTAGTAGTATACAAGGCCTCCTGTGAAAATCACATGGTGACATTTACATGAGCTATTTGGTCCTTACTTGATAACTACCTTCATTACCATGGAAGGATTACACCTAAAAGACTAGCAACCATTTACCTCTGGGAAGAAAGTTCTAAGAGCAAAATGTTTGTAGTCGAGGAAGGGAACAGTTCCAAAACTATCCACCACATCTGATTGATCCATCTGTAGCTCTGCAAATCCTGAAATAACAACCCTCTGGAATGTTAGTTTTGATAACGCAAAATTATCTTCACAATTACAGCTTTCAATGTGACCCTGAAAAGATGTTCTTAAAAACAGTTCTAAGACTTGATGCATTATTTTTCTAGTTGAATCTCTGCGGGATGGAAAACATTGATTGGATGCAGTTTTTTTTAACTTCAATTTTGCTGAAGTAAATTGTTACATGCAATGCTATTAGCTTCTAGAATTAGCTCCTACTGCACACCAACATTAACAAGAAACTCTGATATTCACATTCCAAACTATTCTATTTCTGTTTAATGAAGCCTATGAAACAAAATATTTAAAAAATGTGAGTCTTTTCATGGCACTTTAATTTCAGAAATGATATACTTATTAAACAAAAGAAAGCTGTGCAGACCTACCATCACGTATTTTTTTCCGAATTTCACATTCTAACAGTTCAATTTGTTGACTCAGTTTACGGGTTAACTGTTTGGATTTGTACCTAGTTACTATGATTGCCACTAAAAAAAATTGAAAGAAAATTGTATTAGATATTTAATATAGAAATAAGATGAACAAATCTGCTTTATATACCAATACTAACAATAAAATGAAAATGAGTGTAAGAAAAAAAAAGGATCTCTAGTAACAATCTTCTGTATTAATTATTATTATTATTATTATTATTATTATTATTAATTTCCATTTTAGTAGCACAGAGGAGTCCTAGTCATGGACCGGGCCTCAGGAGTAAAGCCCTGTAACTGCACCTGCTCTGTACTCCTGACACCTTAACAAACCAGTGAGGCTTCCTGACAGACTACTCTCTCTGACTAGCTGAGGAAGCCAGCAGGCCAGTTCTTAAACTCTGGAGCAGCAGTAGCTCTGCTCTGCTCCTGCTCTGCTCCTCCACAGATCCAGCCTAGACATTGCCCTGTACCCAACCTTGTTACTGTCCTGTCCCATCCTTGCTCCTGCCTCAGAAACAGTCCTACTCCTGCCTTCCCTGACATCTGGTAAGTTGGATCCGACCCTCAGCACTGACTCCTGACTCCAACTCTGTCTCAACCCTAGTCTCTGGCATTCGGACTCTGACTTGGGTTCTGACCTTCGGCCGTGGTTACAGATTATAATCCTTTCTCAACCCTTGGCTCTGGCTTTCAGACTCTGACCACCAGGCCTGATTCCCGTTCTGAACACAAGGCCTGACTCCTGCTCCGACAACTAGGCTCGACTGCTTAAAACACAGTCGGCTGACAATAGTATCCCATTGTGCAAGGCACTCTTTAATAACACACTCCTTTTATTTAGATCTCAGAATTATCAGGCTGACTTTCTTTTAACAGATAAGACACTCAAATCTGCATGCTAAGCAGCAGCATCTGACAGATGGTGGAATAAAACTCTTCAAACTTGACTGATTTTACAAGCAAGAGAAATATTTTAAGTTGGCATGTGCATTTCCAAATTGCTTAGTTAACACTTGTGAGAGAGGAGAGGCATTGACAAGGGTAGCAGTAAAGGCTGAGGCCTGGTCTACACTACGCGTTTAAACCGATTTTAGCAGTGTTAAACCAATTTAACACTGTACCTGTCCACACTATGAGGCCCTTTATATAGATATATATGGGATTACCATATGGGATTAGGGTTAGTGTGGCCGCAAATCGACGATATTGGCCTCCGGGTGGTATCCCGCAGTGCACCACTGTGACCGCTCTGGACAGCAATCTCAACTCGGATGCAGTGGCCAGGTAAACATGAAAAGCCCTGCGAACTTTTGAATTTCATTTCCTGTTTGCCCAGCGTGGAGCTCTGATCAGCGTGGGTGGTGATGCAGTCCCAAATCCAAAAAGAGCTTCAGCATGGACCGTACAGGAGATACTGGATCTGATCGCTGTATGGGGAGACAAATCTGTTCTATCAGAGCTCCGCTACAGAAGACGAAATGCCAAAGCGTTTGAAAAAAATCTCCAGGCTTCACAGTGCTGCATGACAAGCGTAACGGAAAGCCAAAGAATCAAATGGACGCTCATGGAGGGAGGGAGGGGGTACTGAGGACTCCAGCTATCCCACAGTCCACAGCAGTCTCCGAAAAATATTTACATTCTTGGCTGAGCTCCCATGCCTGTAGGTTCAAACACATTGTCCGGCATGGTTCAGGGTATAGCTCGACAATTTACTCCCTCCCCCCCACGTGAAAGAAAAGGGAAAGAAATCATTTCTTGACTTCTTTCAGTGTCACCCCATGTCTACTGAATGCTGTTGGTAGACGCGATGCTGCGGCAGTGAAGAGCAGTATCCGCTCTCTCCCCTTCCCGGTGGCAGATGGTGCAGTAGGACTGCTAGCCGTCCTTGTTATCAGCCTGTGAGTGCTCCTGGCTGGCCTCAGGTGAGGCTGGCCAGGGGTGCCTGGGTAAAAATAGGAATGATTCCCAGTTATTCCCAGTAGATGGTACAGAACGGCTGGTAACCGTCCTCATCATAGCAACTAGGGGCTGAGTTCCATCAGCCCCCTCCCTTTCCTGGGTAAAGAAAAGATTCTGTACTGCCTGGACTATCATAGCAGCGGGATGCTGGGCTCCTCTCCCCTACACCGCTTAATGTTCTGCCTGGACTGTCATAGCAGCAGGAGGCTGCCTCCACCTCATTTTATCTCACTAACAAGACACAGTTTCTTATTCCTGCATTCTTTATAACTTCATGACACAAATGGGGGGACACTGCCACAGTAGCCCAGGAAGGTTGGGGAGGAGGGAAGCAATGGGTGGGGTTGCTGCAGGGGCAACCCCCATGAATGGCATGCAGCTTGTCATTTCTGCGGGATCTGACATGGAGCAGCTGTGCTCTCTGATACACTGCTTCTCTAGTACACTTGCCACATATTCAAGGCAGGACTGACTCTATTTTTAGATACATAAAGGAGGGATTGACTAGGGGCATCATTCTCATTTTTGCCTTTGAGCCCCCGGCCAACCTCAGCCAGGGGCACTCATGATAGAAGCAGACAGTACAGAACGAGAGATAACCGTCATCTCGTTGCCAATTTACAATGGCAGCAGACGGTACAGAAGGGCTGATAACCATCTCTGCTATCATGCAAAAGCCAGTGAATGCTGCTGTGTAGCGCTGCAGTATCGCCTCTGTCAGCGGCATCAGGTAGACATACGGTGACAGTAAAAAAAAAAGCTGAATGGGCTCCATGGTTGCTGTGCTATGGCGTCTGCCAGGACAATCCAGGGAAAAAGGACGCGAAATGATTGTCTGCCGTTGCTTTCCCAGAGGAAGGAATGAGTGACGACATTTACCCAGAACCACCCGCGACAATGATTTTTGCCCCATCAGGCACTGGGATCTCAACCCAGAATTCCAAGGGGCGGGGGAGATTGCGGGAACTATGGGATAGCTACGGAATAGCTACCCACAGTGCAACGCTCCAGAAATCGATGCTAGCCTAGGACCATGGACGCACACCACCGAATTAATGTGCTTAGTGTGGCCGCATGCACTCGACTTTATACAATCTGTTTTACAAAACCGGTTTATGTAAAATCGGAATAATCCTGTAGTGTAGACGTACCCTGAGACATGCCTCTCACTACAAAACATGATGGAGTAAAAATAAGGCAGAATTAAAATAATGAAAAGAATGGGTGAGAAATAAACACCTGACCAAACTAACTACAATTAATTAAACTCATGAATCATCTAAAATGGGATGATCAAAAGCATTGTTTGATGATAAGCAACTGTGCTGGAGACACTCACCCTTGAGAAGCTTTGTTTTGACAACTGGGAAGGTGCTAACTTGTGATGTAGGAATGTAGGCCCAGATCACCAGAGGTATATAGCCACCCAACTCCCTCTGATTTCAATGAGAATTAGGCACCTAAAGACATTTGAGGATCTGGGCTGTAGTTCCTAGATCTTGCATGGCCACCTGGTGCATTTCCTGGAAGAACTGGCTACTGAGACAGCTTTGTTACATCTTGTAGTCTGTGATGATGAACTTTGCCACCAGAGCAAAATAATCTACCTAGCTGTTCCCAATTGAATCTGGGAAAAATATCAGACTTTCTGTTATCATCCTGGACAATCCCAGATACTTTTAAGATATACACAGTAATGATCTCTTTCAGCAAATCAAATTACAGGGTAATGCATAACAGTACTTACCAACAATTACACCCAGTAATAAGATAGGGAGCAAAGTCAGAACGTACAAATACTTGTGCGATGATTTCTTTTGAACTTCCTGTGAAAAGTTTCCTAATGTGACCTAACGGAAAAATAGACAGTTGTATTAGTGGAATGTAGCTACTCTAGTCCATGTTTGCAGAAGATCATGTTCAGTGGATAAAGCAGCTGGTCTCTTCAGCTGAAGTGATGAACCTTGACTAGGTAAATCATTGGGAAGGAAGAAGCAGTTTGGAAAAACATATATGAACTGATCCAAACATAACATTTACCATATCTTATGTTAAACCAAAAGAACAAAACTGTGATCTGTGAAAAATGTAAAACTACTGGCAATGAGCCAAATGCTGCCATCACTTATATTTCAGACTATCCACATTGAAATTAATGTGGTGTAAGCAAAGGCAGATTTTGGCCTCAAACCAGCCAAATATCTGCACTCACCAGAATCACTGCAAACAAAAATGTTGCCATTTTCAAGAGAGTAAAAACAAGTTTTCAGAGACAAAAACTGCTCTTTTCACTACAGATGTCTACCCTGATTAGAAGAAAGACAAATGTAAGGCTCAAGTCAACACCAAAGAAAAACAACATTTCTGATAGAGGCCTTGCACCGAACCGAGGTCATTTCCTTGCCCTTAGCTAGGCTCACACTTCTGTAGCCCAGCCCTTGGATTACCTCCTCACCCTCCATGGGGAATTACTTCAGCCAATGGAGCTTCACAGTTACAACCAACCACACCCTGAAGGTGGCATAGATGGCACAGCTGCAAAGCATGCATCCTGCCCTCATCTGCATTGGTTCTGCTCCAAGGAGGTTGAGAGGAGCAGCACTTAGTCCCTTGAACTCCTCATAAGACACTGTGACAGCTCACAGGCCTTGAAGTTTTCATATAGCTTATCAGCTACACATGGACAAATCTTGCAAGTTCACCTAAACCTGAGCATGAGAAGCATCACAGTAAGACAACTTGGCTGTGAAATATTTTAGGTAAGATATGTTATAATGCTATTTCACTCTTTAATTATAAAGGAGATCCATGATCAGCTAATTAACATTGTAGGACCTATTTTATAAGCATAAAAACCAAACAATGTTAAATTACTATGGAAAGAATTTTTACTCACCCAAACTTCCACAGTAGATAACTCAATCTTGCCTGGTTTTTTCCTTTTGACTTTGCACAGTATAGTAGTATGATCTGGGGTTTTGGTAATATTTTGAACGCTGAAGATTATAGGTTCCAAACGTATATCATTCATCATGTGAGTGAGAGTAACGCCGATCTCATTTTCAGAAATATCTAAGATGTCATTTTTTTTCTGAAGAGAACAAAGTTGAAATGGGAAACTATTATTAAATGTGGTAAAACTTAAAACTATCATATGTGAATTTTTGTTTTTTTAAAAACTTACATATAATTTTAATTCCAGATGTGGGTCCATCTCAGTATGCAGTTGATAGTCAATAAATATAGGGTCAGGACAATATTGTAATTTAATACAAGGTATAAGGACATTTTCCACTTTTAGTGACACATTAACAATTTTACACCCTTTTGAAAGGCTAACATCTGGTGTTAGGAAACTACATGGAGAAGTACTTCCAGGACATCCAGAAACCTAGGAAAAAAACAGCAAAACTCTCAGTGCTGAAGTTCTTCAAGGTACATACAGTAAGAAACTGAGGCACTTAATAGCACTTTTAAATCCTGCTGACATCACATGGGAAACTGATAAACCTTCTATTTAAGAGAAATACTTTGTCTACTATATCTGAAGTAGTTTCTGTATTGGTCATTTTTGTTCTTTTAAGCACCAATCATAGCACCAGCCGTGCACTCTTCTAAGGCTGTATCTGTGGTGGTGATGGAGAGGGTTGCTGGAATGCAAGGCCTTTCAGGAAGTGAAGAAACAGAAAAATCAGAGGGAGAATCCTTAGAACTTTAAGGCCTTGGAGAACTATGCATGGGAATTAACTATTTCAGACCTTGACTGCAAATATTTAAACACATACACAATTTTACTGATACGAGTAGTCCCATTTAATTCAATGGGACTACTCACGTGAGTAAAGTTAAGCATGTGCTTAAGCTTTTGAAAGAGCTTAAGAACAAAAATGATTCCTTTAAAAACACATATTTTGTTATTGCAAAGGAGTTCAAGACTTACAGTAAATTTTAATCTCTCGTCATCTGAAATAATGACACTGTCTGTCACATTAAAATTTCTCCCAAAGAGGGTTATTTTGCGACCGCCACTATAAAAAAAAAATTAAAAAATCGAGAGGTTAATGTTAGTTTTTCCCCACAAATAAAGACATATCTTGTTTTTCCTGTTTACATTTCAAATGTTTTATTCAAGAAGGAACTACCAGTGACAGTGTATAACGGTTTGCCTTGGCAACAGTAGATAAAATAAAAATAAGTTGCAGAGCTAGGTAATTTATATGACTGACTTTTCAGTTGTACAAAATTACATTGAAAGTACTTTCAAAGATATAATATAGTTACATGCCTCTTTCATGGTGCAAATCCTGTTTGCTCACGAGAGATCCAATGCAAGCCCCAAATGATCTAATAATCTACAGGGATATATTACTTCTCAGTTAGTCATACATTTTCTTCTATTCAAGTAGCAACAATGCATTTGCTTGTATTAACCAAAATTGTGCTCACTAAGGGCTAGCGCCAGAGCATAAGGCAAAGATCTACCTTGAGCAAAGAGCATCACATTGTTTTGCTGCTCCTGGAGCAACCTAGGACTATGCACAATTCCCATTGTCTTTTAGTAGGAGCCGAGGGTGTAGAGCACCTCACAGGATGCATTTTGCACTTTGGCCCAAAGACACGTCAGTGGGGGCATTTCATACATATTACTCAAGGAAGGGGAATTTTCATTTTACTTTCAGTTCACTTCGTTTTTTTTAAAAGATACTTTTAACGTCAAGGAGAAACTCTGCAGCTAGTCTTGAAGGGAAAATTCACAACGTATGGCCAAAATAAATTATGGGGGAAAATCAAAATATGTTTGTGGTATCCGGGCACTGTCATTCCAGAGCTCAGTTTAGTACCAAGGTTTATTTTTCATTTCTTATTAAGGAGCATTAAAAATAGTTTTGTACTTTTCCACAAATGTATTTTTTTTTTAAGTTACAGTGATCATCTTTGCACATGAAATATTGCTTCAGTTCAATTCACTGGGCTAAATTCTTCCCTGCCATACACTCAAATAGGTTATAGCGGTGATTAATTGGATTATTAGATCAGAACCTTATCTTGTGTAAATGAGTACAGCTTTACTGAAATCCAGTACAGGCATCCCAATTTATACCAGCCAGTTAAGTTTTCTAATATTAACATAATATGACTAAGCTTTATTAAATCTATAAAAAATAAAACATAAAACAAAAATGTATTACCTGGCCCAAGTGATGTTTGGCTCCATTTTAGTACATGATGGCTCAGAGACATAATATACTGTGATTGGTGGTGAACATTTACGCCCATTGGCCTTTATGCATACACTCTTGGCCTCTTTGCGTCTAGGTGGGAGAGAGAATCTCACGTGTGTGTCATTTAACACCTTGCTGACTTGTATGCTGGAGGAGAAAGAAAAACAGTGAAGATGTTTTTGCAGTATTTTAACTAGGTCAGAGACACTCAAGCTGTGACTTTAGAGCAGTGGTCTCCAAACTTTTCTGATCATGCTCCCCTATCAGTAAAAAATTTTGAGCACGCATCCTTGCTGCGCCACAGGCCTGGCTCTACCATTTTTGCCATTCCAAGCAGAAAAAAAAAGGGTGCTCAGACTCCTACCTAAACTGCCAAAGTGGCGCTCCTCCTACCATGCACCATAGAGCCCGAAGTGAAGATCCTGTAGAATCCCTGGGTCTGATCATGGAATGCAGTCCAAGTAGCACTAAACAAACTGACAGAAGCCCCAATCATCTCTGCATGTTACTGCAGGCAGGTCATAAACTGAAGAGACAGAGAGAGGAGAAAAGACTCCCAGAAAGAAGTTACTCACTTTGTGCAGTAACGATGGTTCTTTGAAATGTGAGTCCCTATGGGTGCTCCACTGTAGGTGTGTCTGAGTCCTTGTGCTGCTGGTTGGAGAACTTTTGTAGCTGTCTACCCTGCCCGCACATGTGCTGCTCCTCACCTGTCACGAGGCTAGCCAGTATGTGCGGGCGACCCTCCTCAGTTCCTTCTCTACCACAGAGTCAATGACAAAAACTCCAAAGTAGAGGGGAGGAAGGTGGGTCATGGAGCACCCAGAGGGACACACATCTCGAAGAACCATCACTACTGCACCAGGTGTGTAACCTCTTCCTCTTGTTCTTCAAGTACAGTCCCTATGGGTGCTCCACTGTAGATGACTCCTGAGCAGTGCCCACTATTGGAGGCAGGAACTTTTGGAGTCAAGTCTGATATGGATGATAGCACAGTAGCACCAAATTTGGCATCTGCAGCTGAATCCCTCAGTATGGCATAGTGTTCTGCAAAGTTATGTGCAGATGCCCAGGTTGCTGCTCTGCAGATTTCTGATATAGGGAAACTCTTGGAGAAGGCAACCAATGAGGAGATCGACCTTGCAGAATGTATGCATATTACAGGGTAAGGTGTTACAATGAGCAGTTGGTAACAGAGTATAATACAGCGTGAGACCCACTTGGAAAGTCTCTGAGCCGAAATCGCTGTACCTTTTGATCTATCTACAACGGAGAGGAAGAGTCTCGGAAATTTTCTGAAGGCTCTAGTCCTGTCCAAATAGAAGGCCAAAGCTCTTCTCACATCAAACATATGAAGAATGGCTTCCCTATTATACTGATGAGGTTTGGGATAAAAGGTTCGAAGCTGAATAAGCTGATTTACGTGGAATGCGGAAGTCACCTTGGGAGTGAACTCTGGATATGGTCTAAAGTGTGACCTTAGGGATGCGCCATTGGAGCTGCTATTTCCCCTATCCTTCTTGAAGAGGTGATGGCTATGAAGAACACTGTCTTCATGGAAAGGTGAGTTAATGAGCAAGTGGCCATAGGCTCAAATGGTGGTCTACCTAGTACTTTTAGCACTAAGTTGAGATCCCATTGAGGAATGGGAAGTGTAGGTTGTGAGAAGAAGTTCATTATGCCCTTAAGAAACTTCTTTGTAGTTGGATGGGAGAAGACTGAGTAATCTTCTACCTGTTGGTGGAAGGTTGCAACTGCTGCTAAATGGACCATTAGTGAACTAACGGAGAGTCACAATTTCTTGAAAGCCAACAGGTAGTCCAGGAATACCAGTAGGGTAGCTGTATAATGGATGACGCCTTTAGGTTGGTACCATATCTGGAATCTTTGCAAAAATGGAAAATAGGTAAGACGAGTAGTTCCTTTACTACTGTGTAACAGCACCTCCTGTACCTCTTCAAAGCAAGATGTCTCCATGTGCTGGCACCATGAAGGAGCCATGCTTTGAGCTGGAAAACCCACAGACTGGGAATGGAGAGTGCATCTCTCATTCTGCAACAGGAGATAAGGTGTGATTGGAAGAGTCATTGGTGGATATAATGCCAGCTGTGACAGGTAGCGGTACCATGTCTGTCTGGGCCATATAGGAGCCATGTGCGAGCAATCAAGATGATGTTTCCTTTTCCTCCAGGAGCTGTAGGCAATGTCTGGCTATAATTTGGGGGATGGATTGTACTGTCTCTATCAACGAGGAGAGACTATGGAATCTGTGATGTGAAAGGAGAGCCTTCACCTGAACAGAATCGAGGTTGGCTCCTATGAATTCTAGCCTCTGTACATGTGTTAAGGTCTATAGGCCCAGTGTGGTCTGGGTGATTCATTGGGCCTCTGTGAAGGACAGTGCCCTGAGAAAGCAGTCATCCAGGTAAGGATAAATCAGGATGCCCTGAGAGTGTCAGTGGGCCGCCACTACCAAAAGGACCTTGGAGAATACCCTAGGAGTTGATGAGACGCTAAACAGGAGTACTCTGTACTGGTAGTGGTCCTGGCCCAGCATGAATCTGAGGTAATGTCTGAGACTCAGTATGACAGAAATGTGGAGGTAGGCATCTTGAAAGTCAAGGGCTGAGAACCCATCTCCTTTATCTAATGCTGCAATAATCATTGATAGGATAACCATCTTGAATTTCTGCGCTTTGATGTATTTGTTGAGCGCTCTGAGGTTCAGTATGGGTCACCAACCTCTCTTTTTCTTTGGTATCAGGACGTAGCAAGAGTAGAAGCCTTTGCCTCTGAGATGTACGGGCACAGGTTCTATGGCTCCTATGCTGAGAGATGGTTTACCTTTAAATGTAGTAGACTCTCAAGAGAAGGGTCTCTGAAGAGGGACAGGGAAGGGTGTTTGGAAAGGGGGTAGAAGGAGAAATGAATGACATATCCATTCTGGACGATCTCCAGCACCCACTTGTCAGAGGTTATCTGTTCCCATGTGCTGTGGAATGAGGAGAGTTGATCTCGGAAGGGATGGGCGAGGTTTTCCAGTTTGAGATGGCGAGGAGAGTGTTCTATGGGCACCTCAACCAAACCGTTAAAATTGCCACTTCAAAGTGGAGGGCTGAGATAAAGTCAGCTGGGGTCCTGATTACTTTCACCTGTGGAACCTCAGCTTCTTCCTCTGTGGCTCATAAGATCTTTGTGATGGGTACTGAGATGCATATTGCGCTGATTGGGGCTTGAACGGTGGCATAGGACTGTACTTTCTTTTATAGATGGGAGTATAGATCTCAAGGGATTGAAGAGTTGTCTAAGAATCCTTCAGTGTGTGGGGAGACATGTTAGTCTTCTCTGGAAATAACTTTGTTTCCTCAAAAGGAAGATCCTCTACTGTGGTTTGGACTTCTCTAAGGAAGCTGGACAAATAAAGCCACAAAGTCCATCTCATTACAACAGTCGTGGAAATTGATCATGCTGCTATGTCAGCCACATCTAACATAGACTGGAGGGACATCTTAGCCACTCGGTGGTTTTGAATTGGTCCTTATGAGAGTCAGGGAGTGGGTCAATAAAGGAACAGAGTATTGTGTAGTTCTGATAGTCATATTATGCTAACAAGGCTTGGTAGTTTGCCACATGGTACTGAAGGGTGGCAGATGAGTACACTTGCCTGCCAAACAGATCTATACATTTCTGGTCCCATTCATAAGGAGTGAACTTAAACTAGTGCGATCAAACCTTAGCGTTAATGGCATCCACAATGATGGAATTGGGAGGCAAGTGGGGAAAAAAGAAATTCTGTGTCCTTTGCCAGCATGTAATACTTTTTATCCACCCTCTTGCCCATTGGCAGGACAGATGTTGGGGTCTGCCATATGACAGCCTCATTAATCGGGAGGGCCACTCTGGAGGAGGTGGAAGAATGTAAGATGTCCACCAGTTTGTGATGGGATTTTGTCACTTCTTCTTGTAATGATGTTTGTAGGGCTTCTGCCATCTTCTGTGACACGTCCTGGAATAACTTGAAATCATCCGTCATCAATGGTGGTGGGGGTGATGGGGTGAATTACCATCTCATCTGTGAGGACAATGAGAGATGGGCTTGGGAGTGACTTCTTCCATCTCTGCCTCAATTTTTTCCCCTTGTCCTGGGGATTCAGAAGCCCTTCAAGCCACAGCTGAAGAAGGGTGTCTCCTTGCTTATTGGTATGCCATGCTGGAGGCATGGAAGGTTTGCTGCCTCTGAGCCTGCCAAGAGTCCCAGTATGGCTATTATGGTGGGTAGGGGCCCGGCAGCTGGTAGCACGAATGGCCAAACCAGGGAGCCAGTGGATCAGGTGGGTGATACGCCTGAAGCCCATCGTGAAATGGCCTGGTATGGCAAGTGAGAAGAGCATGGGGAACCCATGTCTTCCTTCTCACTTTCCAACTCAAATGATAATGGTGGTGCATGGCAAGGAGACCTCAGTGAACCCGGGGCTCCAGTACTAAGCAAGTGTGAATCCAGTGTGTTGGACACCAAAAGATCCATCACACACCAGAAATCAGGCAGTGCCGATGGTGTCAGTACTGGCAGTGATTGTCAGTGCCGAGCAGCTTGTAGTCGGGGATATGGACCTGGTCACAATGTCCGTCGGTGCCACGTGCACTGGAGTCAGTACTGGTGCAGATGTCCGTACTGACGGAGACTTCTCGGGGGTGGATCTTCTGTGTCTTTCACATTTCTGCAGTACCAGTTCTTCTCTGCCCATGCCCATTGGGTCCTTGGGCAGTCCAACTTGTTCTGTTGGCTTGGTACCATATGTTCCCTAGGTACCAGTTTTCGCCAGCTTCTGTGCCATCGGTACTGATTATATTGATGGAGCCAGGGATTGTTTTTGGCTCGGTGGGCTCGCTACGGGGACTCACAAATCTCTTAGTGGTCCTGTGAGTGGCTAATCTCTCTGGGTTCACTTCCCTATGACATAGAAAGTTGCTCTGAGCATTCCCACTGGGATTCTGGGGGTTGAAGGGCTGACTCCATGAGCAGGAGTTTAAGCCTTAACTCATTCTTTCCTGGACCTGGGCTTCAGTTGTTGGGGCACAAGTTACTCTTTTGTGGAATGTGCTTTTCCCCCAGGCAATGTCCGACAGTTACTGGGGTAGATTCCTTGCAACGGAGGCACTAAACAAATTTGGTAGGAGGCAAACTCATTCTTCTTCATTTTTCTTTCTTCTTATAAATTTTTTTTAGGCAAGGCCAAATAAAATGCAAACAAGGAAACAAAGAAAAAAGACTTCAAGGTAAGCTACAATTAGCACATTTAAAGGGAGTTATTAATCCATGGAAGGGCTGCTTTAGCTATGTCTCTAGCCAAGGGTGATTGAGAAGGAACTGAGGAAGGTCACCCGTGCATGCTGGCTAGCCTCATGGCAGGCAAGGAGCAACACATGCGCAGGCAGGAAGGACTGCTACCAAAGTTCTCTGATCAGCAGCGCAGGGACAGAGACACACCTACAGTGAAGCACCCATAGAGATACTACTTGAAGAAGAAGGGGTAGGAGGAGAAGGCAGATAGTCAGCTGAATGAAGTATCTGTGTGCCACAAACATTGCAATGTGGCTATTTGATGAAGTTGTGTAAAGCAATGTCAGGTTTCACTTGCACAATTAGCGTGCATCTCTCTGTGCCTCTGAAGTGACTCTTCAAGATTGAGTATCATTAATCGAGGGTAATCTAGTCTATTTCACTAAGGGTTACACAGTGCAATTGTTATTCACATTGGTGAACAGGCACTTACACAAACAGTCCCACTGAGCACTGCACAGTCTATGCACTCAGTTGTCACAGAAGTCTCCAGTACAGACAGAGTTCTGAAGCATGGTTGGGATTTGTTGGGGTGGGTCAAAACATGGCTGAGGATTCCTATGCCCCAACTATTTTCTGCCTGCTGCAAAGCCCAGAGGGGCAATGGCACCTGAGTGTGAGATAGGGGAGCCTTCAGAACATCCCTTACTAGTACCAAGGGCTGAACCAGGGTCACTCTGGCAGCCCCAGGATTCAAAATCAGATGTGCCTCTCCCACCTACCCACATCATCCCTGAGCTGTGCACTAATGCAGGGCTATATTTCCTCCATTGTTTTCAGTGAGAGTTGAGAGCCAGAGCACCTTACCGGATGTGTTCAGCACCTGGCTAATTAAGGGGTCATTAATGTAAATAAGGGCCACATTTTGCCCTTGACTGTAAGTCAATGAGAACTGCATACTTGTCTGTGTATCTAAAGGCAAAATTTAGCTCTGGGGTATGTGTGTAATTTTCACTGTACTAAAAATACAAACACAAATATATGTATTATTTGGACTTACTTGTCTTGTTTGCAGCTACTGGTTCCAGTCAACACCACTGTAATGTTTGATGCTTCTGTAAAGTTTGCTCCTTTGATTATCACGTCTCTTTTACCTAACACTGATATCCATAAAGGTTCTATGGAAATATTGCAGATAGGCTATTGGAAACAAAACAAAACCTGGTTAAAAAAAAACAAGCTATTGAAAAAAATGAACATTGAGCTTATGCATTTAAAATATTTTTAAATGAATCAGAATTCATCTTTCCTGTTAATTGTAACATATTTGAATCCGATCCTGAGAGGTGCTGAAACCACAACTCTTTTTCAAGTCTTCTAATTTTAGCAGTGTTAATGTTTGCATTTCTACTGAAATAAAACTACCAACAAGAAGTGCAATCTAACATATTGATAGATATGTATCACAGAAATCAACTTTAAAATGCAGCTTTATATGTTACTGTTCCACAGTTCAGAAAAAGCACAACCTGAAACAATACCTATGATCACTATAACTGAAAGAGTTCAGAGAAACAAATTGTAACTCTAGCCAATGTCTTGAAAACGGTATGGCTGGCTAGAATTCTAGAATGAAAAGACAAGAAACAGGATAAAGCTGGCTTACTGGACACTTTTTAAAGACTTACACAGGTTTTTGAATACTATACAGCCACATTTCAAGGGAAAGTAATTTACATGTTCATCTTCCTGTGTATAAAAATGACACTATGTGTGGTGATGTCCCAATAGTTAGCCAGTAATGTTTTAAAGAAACATGGCCAATTTTAATAGTCACATTTCTTTCTGGACTTCTTATTTTTACTTACGATTGTTAAAAAAATAACATTTTATTTCAGTTTGTTATTTGGTGCATTTGACACCAGAGTGCATGTAGTTGGTTTAGCTCTTTCCACTGTATTACAATCAGTTTCCTCTCTGCGCATTATTCACCCAACAAGGGTGAGAAAAAAATATCTAAAAATATAGGAAGGTCTGACTCTAAAACCACAGATTAGTTGGGGCCCTCAAGGGTTAATGATTTTTAACTATTTTTTAAAAGCTAGTTCCATTACAAGTTAAAAATGACCCTTTAGGATTTCGAGTTTTGTGATTATCCAAATTTTTAATGAGTTTGTTTGTGGGCAGACCCATTAACACACTCCTTTGCCCGGTTTAGAGCTTGGTTCAGCATGGCTGCTGAAATATCGAAAGCTTCTCCCATATGTTCTCCAGCTCATTTTATGCATGTATGTCAAGAAAACATTGCTAATTTATTCTGTGAGAGCACACTGTGTTCATCATGATTTGCTGCTTCTCCTCTCTACTCTCAGAGCAGTGTCATTCACACCAGTGTTTCCTCTAATTTTTGATATCCATGTGCAGAATGAATTTTGTTATGTGCACCAAAACGAAGGTGATGAATTTTGTAATGTGCACCCCTTCATATTGGTGCACATAACACAATTCATGTGGTGGGGGTGGGTCCGAGGGATTTGAAGCGTGGAAGGGGGCTCAGGGCTGGGGCAGAGGGTTGGGATGGGGGGCAGGGGTGAGGGCTCTGGCTGGGGGTGAAGGCTGGGGGTGGGGCCGGGGATGAGGGGTTTGGGGTACAGGAGGGAGCTCAGGGCTGGGGCAGAGGGTTGGGGTTTGGGGGACGAGAGGGCCCTGGTTGGGGATGCAAGCTCTGAGGTGGGGCTAGGGATGGGGGTTCAGGATGCAGGAGTGGGCTCAGGGCTGGGACAGAGGGTTGAGTGCAGGGGGTGAGGGCTCCGGATAGGGGTGAAGGCTCTGGGGTGGGGCTGGAGATGAAGGGTTTGGGAGGGAGATCAGTGCTGGGGCAGAGGGCTGGGGTTCAGGCTCTGGCATAGGGCCAGGGATGAGGGGTTTGGGGTGCAGGCTGCCCAGGGGCTGCAGTGGGGAGAGAGGACTCCCCCCAGCCCTCTATCCCCACTGCAGCTCAGGGCCGGGGGACAGATGCCTCTCCCTGGCTTTGGCAGTTCCAGCGGGGCTGGAATGGGGCGAGGGAGGGGCTCCTCTCCCCAGGCCATGGCAAGTCCAGGGCAGGTCAATGCTGGGGCTGGCACGGAGGGGTGCATCTCTCCATTGCGGCAGCTCCTCACTTGGGCTGGCGGGGAGGGGCGCCTCTCCCTGCCACAGCCCTGAGGCCCCGCGCAGGGCTTAACAGCGGCCGCGCAGCTTAAAGGGAACGTAGATTCACACCTCTAATGTTAAAAGAATTCAAGGTTGCTTAAGCCCCAAATTTGAACTACTTATGCTCTCTCTATATGATCTTATGGTTACAAAGCTAGCTGCTCCTCTGTCCTCTCTGTGCGTGAACCCCTCAGGTCTCAGGATTCTCTCATAGACTGAGTCCTGGGCTACAGTACTCTATGGATGCATCATGCTTACCCAGCAGGTCTGACTGGGTTCTGCACCTGTGATTCTTTCCTTCGGGAGCCGTGACAAATGGATTATGGTAAGGGCCCTACCAAATTCACAGCCATGAAAAACACATCATGGACCATGAAATCTGGTCTTTTGTGTGCTTTTACCCCATACTATATAGATTTCATGGGGGAGACCAGCGTTTCTCAAATTGGGGGTCCTGACCCAAAAGGGAGTTGCAGGGGAGAGAGGGGTCGCAAGTTATTTTAGTGGGGTTGCAGTATTGCTACCCTTACTTCTGTGCTGCCTTCAGAGCTGGGCAGCTGGAGAGTTGCAGCTGTTGGCCAAGTGCCCAGTTCTGAAGGCAGCAGCCTGCCAGGAGCAGCACAGAAGCAAAGGTGGCAATACCATATCATGCCACCCTTACTTCTGCACTGCTGCTGGTGGTGGCTCTGCCTTTACAGTTGGGCTCCCAGCCAGCAGCCACTGCTCTCCAGCTGCCCAGCCCTGAAGGCAGCACCACTGCCAGCAGCAGAGCAGAAGTAACGGGAGCAGTACTGCAACCCCCCCACCACAATAACCTTACAACCACCCACAACTCCTTTTTGGGTCAGGATCCCTACAATTACAACACTGTGAAATTTCAGATTTAAATAGCTGAGATCCTGAAATTTACCATTTTTTTTAACCCTATGACCGTAAAATTGACCAAAATGGACTGTGAATTTGGTAGGGCCCTAATTAGGGTGACCCAAAACAGCCTTCTTAAAACAACAGTATTGTTTATTTAACCATAGGCATAAGGCATAACATAAGAGAAAACCAATTTAAAAACAACAAAAGGTCTACATGTGCTACTTTGCCCAGAGTCTATCCATCCTTCTGATGAGGACCCCAACAGATCTAACTTCTCCCAGAATCACACTTGACAGGCTCTGCATTCTCAGTCTTAAAAACCTGACTCCTGAGGGAGCATGTGGCTTTTTAAACCCTCTTGGATCCTGTGATCCCCTCTCCCCACAGGAACCAACTCCCTCCTGGGGACACCTGTTTGGCAGGCCAAATGGGATTTAGTTGGGAATTGGTCCTGCTTTGAGCAGGGGATTGGACTAGATGACCTCCTGAGGTCCCTTCCAACCCTAATATTCTATGATACTATGATTCTAAGTCAGGGTATCTAAATGAACAGCTCTTGCACTGTCTCTCAAGACTTTGCTGGATCCACCTCCTGCTTCCTGGGTGCATTTCCTGACAATACTGCTTTTGAATTAACTCGGTATATGCATACAGTAAACATGCCAATAACACAGACAACACACAATGTTCAAAAATTCGACAACTCCAAATGCATCATAGATGTTTATAAAAAGTAACTGCCCAAACCCTCTGTTAGGGCAGAGTTAAGGTTACCCATTGGTGCCTCATGCCCATCCAGAATATCAAGTTCAGCACACTAAGATCTCTGATGATCAGGAAACGAAGAGTTAAGATAAATGCCACCCCTCCCCCACTGCAATGCAACCTTAACTGTGCCCCCATGTAGCTGGCAATTGTTTAGTAGGAGTGATGCCATAATAAGTAGACGCAAAGAGTAGCTAAGAGAATGAGCCACCGTTTTTGTGCTGTGGTTAGTTCCAGATCTGAATTGCAGCATTTACTGCATGCATTCCAGCTATGTTCACTGTGTCATGTCTAGTTATGCTGAAAGGCTGTGGGATTAGTTGGGGCAGTCTGGCATAGCCATTACTGTGTAGGAGGAGAGGTGTACATGAGGTGTCAGGTATGCCTCATTTCAGCATTGAGTTTCATAGGTTGTGTCAGGAGCAGTGAACAGGGGTCTTCTTGTCACAGGGATTGTTAGAAGTCCAGAGGCATACATGACTGTGATCCCCAGGGCTAAGTGAAGGCAATGTCTCAGAGGGAATCCTGAAGGCCAGGGAGAAGGAGTGGGAACATTTAGAAAGTGTGGGCTGGTTTGTGCGGAACAGGCTCAATGTTTGGGCATAGGTAGCTCTTGTCTGTAACACCTGACATAAACCCAAGTTTTGACTTAGCAAGGAGAAGGTATTAGACTTTGCCCGACAGTGCCCATATGCTCTGTTTCCAGAGAGTTCTGCAGTGTCAGTAGGGATAGAGTGCTACTATGCATGTTATTGGTGTGTTGAAAGGTCACTCTAAAAGAGCAGGTAAGGTTGTGTTGAGGGGTGGTATAAACCTTAATTCTGCATTTCCCGGTTTTCTGAAATTTAAGTTTGCATTACATTAATTCTTCATTTCATGGGGTTCCAGAGATTTTAACGTAGCTGAACTCGATGTTCTGGAAGAAATGCAACTTTTTTTTTGGGTGGGATGGGAGTGGGAGAGGTGTGTGTGTTCATTCTGTTTTAATAACAATTTATCAGCTTCTCCATTTACCACAGCCCAGCTCTTCCTCTCCACTGCCTCTGACTCCTTGGCCACAGAATGCACTGGCTGTATACTACCGCCTTCACTGCCTCTACAAAGTCTCCTTGTCTCCTTTATCTCTGCCAGTCCAGCACAGCCAGGTCCTCCCTATGGAGGGCTTAGCATCAGTAAGTGTGTGTGGTGGGGGGGTGAGGGCAGCACGAGTTGAAGAGCGGGGCAGAGGATGCAAGTACTAACACTGAGTCACCAGGGACATGTTTTGAAGGGGGGACAGGAATTGCGGGTATAGATGTGAGGAGGTTTGGGGGACAGGGCTGAATACTACCCTAAATCCCCCAAGACATAGCTCTGACCCCCTCCACTTCTCTCCTACACTGCTCTGACCTCCCCTAGTGAGGAAGGGTGAGCCTGGAGCCCCTTCCCCACTGCTGGAGGCATCATGGAGGGTGGGAGTCCCTTGATCAAGGAGCATTGAAGGGAAGAGAAGCCTCTAAGCTCCTCCCTTGGCCTCATAGACCAGCCATGGGAGGAATTTTTGAGGGATGGGGATTGTTGAAGGGCAGGGGGTGGGAGTGGGGGAGGTCACCGATGGCTCCACTTCCCTTCCCCTCCAAGTATGTCACTGGAGTGGAAGGTACCCAACTTCCCTCCATTATGACTCTGCTCTGTCAGTGCTTCTGAGCTCCCAGAAGGCAATGGCCCTTTTGAAGATGACCTCTTATTCATCAAGTATATGTAGAAAAATGATATTTCTAGAAACCCAGTTTTTCATCAAAGCTCTGGTCATTGGACTGGCTCTTTAACCACAGTATCTGGATAACTCCTTATATTAATATAGGTTGTCATCTATGGGTGGCATGGCCACTGAGTAGCTGAGCCAGAGCACAGCCCTAAGGGAAAAAGGTTAGCAAATATATAGAACCCTCCTCCTGCATGGCTCTAATCCCCTGTATTCCCTAGTCTGCATAAAAATATTATATATATATAGGTCAAGGGGGTTCTGATACATAGTTCCCTAACATGAGCTGCTCATAATATTTTCATATATAAATCTGAAAATGTTATGAGCAGCTCATGTTAGGGAACTATGTATCAGAAACCCCTTGACCCAATGACCCAGCAACTTGCTTTCCTCTGATCACACTCAGTTCCATTATTCAGGAAACAGCTGAAGAGCATGATCACATTACCCCAACTGCTTACTACAGCCTTTCATCTTCTCTCTGTTCAACAAATGCTAATTTCCTTGACTATACTTCTAAAGTATAATCAGAGTCTGAATGGGGATTTCAGAGCACTTCAAAATATCAGCTCTTAAGCATAAACTTTGGTCTCAGGGCAAAAGGCTTGAGCTGTCCTGGAGTTCTAAACTTAACCCTCAACCGCTTTTGAAATACTGCTTCTCTGAAGGGACAGTGAGTACTGTGCCCTAGCAGAGATAAATCTTGAGTGGCTCAGATCAGTGTGCAAAGAATTAGAGTCACAGCTTGAGTGCCAGGAGTGTGCAATTAACATAAGAACCAGGTGATTTTGAAAACACATAATTTTTAGGAGTGCTGTAAATCAGGAACGCTTTGCTGAAATGCCCTCAAGTTTGAACTAGTAACTCCACCCACAGTTCCATGAAGCACAACAAATTTCAAGACAATCCAAGTCAGCATGTGGATTTTTAAAGCACTTAGAATAGTTATCTTTTAAACAGCGACTTTCAACTTAAAATATAATGCAGGGCCTGATTCTCCATTACTCTGTTCCTGCAATTTGTGCATGACCAGAGGATAGTGATGCTTTAAGCTGCGGCGCTTCCCATATTCAGGATCTTTGGCACAGGCCTATCTGACCTCTGAAGTAAGTTAGAGCAGCTTCAGGGATGCTTTAATTTACACCCTGAATACCTGGACCCCCTATGATCCCTGGGAAGCAGAGAATAATTACAGAGCAGTAGATGCTGGCTATACCCACATCATGCCATCAACCAATGCTCTACACCTGGAAGTAGGAGGAGAGCTAGTGTAAAATTCTTATGCCAGCTCTAAACTGTCTCAGGAGGTCCTCTTCAAGGGAACAGTCTCAGTAAGCCATTTCCACCCCACTGAGATCCCTTTACATTGCCAGAGCAGCATAAAAGGACATCCACAAAACTGAGTAACAAGCCCCATTAGAAAGTAGGATTGTTCTAAGTTTCATTTTACTGCTGACATATAAGAAAGGAGGGTGCAAGTTCAGCAGGGAAAAGGAGCTCATATTAAAGGCATGCAGGATACTTAAAATGTAATTGATTTCTTATTAAAAAGTAGAAATAATCAAACAGAAGGGTGCTTAAAGTTTCATTGCAAAATAATGCTTTTCCTGGGCTAAACGGAATTAACTTCCTCACTGAACACAGAATCAAATTAAAAGATTTAGTGCTGATATTCAGAGCTCTCAACAGTGCTGACCCAAGCTACTTGGGTGACTGCTTCTCTAAATGACCCCTGGCTGCCCACAACACCTTGAGTTTCTCTGGAATAATGAAACTATGATCTCGTGAATGTGGGAGACACAGATGAGTCAGCAACCAGCCCCATGTCTAGATCACTCACTTCTGCATCAGAACACCACAGCTAATTTCCTCACTTGCACAGGCAAAACTCATTTCTTCAACTCAGCTGAATGAGAGACTCCCAGCCCTGGTCTACACTAGGGGCAATTGACCTCAGATACACAATTTCAGCTACGAGAATAGCGTAGCTGAAGTCGAAGTATTTAGGTCAACTTACTGCAGCGTCTTCACAGTGCTGAGTCGACTGCTGCCGCTCCCTCATTGACTCCGCTTGTGCCTCTTCCAGCGGTGGAGTACCGGAGTCAACTGGAGAGCGCTCAGCGATCGATTTATCGTGTCTAGTCTAGACACGATAAATCAACCCCTGATGATTGGTGGGTATGATCGTTACCCACCAATCTCGCAGGTAGCGTAGACCTGCCCCCAGCAACAACAAGGAGGAAAACAGGAAAGAAACAGAGTGATATTTTTAAACTCTTTGTAATCTGCTCAGCTACCACACTGATGAGTACAGTATAAATACTTAAGCAAGATTCACAAAGAGAGGGAGCTTGCTGTTATGCTTATACAAAGCACATGGGATCTTTTCAGGAGAAGGCAAATACATAGCATTTATTGAGAATACAACAGTTAGCATATGCTTTTCAGTCACACACACACAGAGTCCTGCCAGTTGATGTTTATAGTTACCAGTCTGTTGTAGCTCGAGTCTATCTAATGGCCAGTTAGATTGAGCATGAATGAGGAGCTGGGCTCTTGTCGGTCACGATCTGATGCTCCTAGGCTTTGCAGGACTGAACCTAGAGTTTTATGGCAAAACACTCCAGCTTTATAGTTGTAAATTCCCATTTGAGTCCATGCATTTTGCAATGTCATTCTGTAATCATTAGTCCTTAAGTGGTGTTATCATTTGATGGTTATTGTCAGGCTTCCCATGTTATTGCCTATTTGTTGTCTCGCCTTCAGGGAGAGAGGGGGGTGCCTGCCTCACCTCTGAGGTCGTCAATGCTGCTAACATGTTTAGCATTGAATACAATGGATGTTTTCTGATTGTCTCCTGGTCTTTTCCAAGTCTCTCACTTTTTCTTGACCATGTGGACATTCGTGATGGCTTTCACACCTTATCTTTTCCTGATGCATACATTACTCATTCACACAAACAATCTCTTACAGAAACCTTCAAAGGTATACAGACAGCGGTATTGTATATTCAGCAGAATACATTGTAAATCAAGCCTTGCTAAATCTTATAACTAAAACAATTTACATTGGGGCTTCAGGCCCTCAACATTCCTCTAATCTCCTTAATATAGATACAACATCCTGTCTCTTACTTACTAAAACCTTAAAACAAAGAAATGTATATTTAACTAGAGTGCCTAATTTGTAATACATATAGGAAACCATAGTAGACATTATAACTTATCCTAAAACAAAAGGGTGACCATAATCAGTCATAAGGATTGTTCTGGTCTGTCATTCCTTTCTGCTATTCAAAAAGAGTGGCTGACAGGATGAAATCAAATCATACATTAATTCTCATGGGACATTATATAATCCTGCTCCTACATTGCCGTCTGAGCCGCAGGACTTGGAGGTATTTGGTCACATCTTTAGCTGGTGTACGTCAGCACATGGTCACTGACTTCGATGGAGCTACACCAATTTACACCAGTTGGTGATCTTGCCCATTCTGATTTGAATGCCTCAGCTGGTGCTGAGGGAAATGTACTGGATAAAAGGCTTTTGCTGCATCTTGGAAGGTGTAGATAGCATTGCCCCATTACAGATCAGCTCGTTCATGGGCTGTAAGGAAGCACAGTTCCCTACCTAACCCCACTAGAGACAGACCTCTCAGAGCAGTACTAGCCATCCTGCGCCCTGCAGCCAAATTATGGCTGTGCCCTGTGTGGATCAGCAATGGGCAGAGGGTTTTCTGTGGCCTTTCCCCCTTTCTAATGCTCCTGTGCAGGTCCAACCACTGTTTGACCCTAAAGTTCTAAAGCCAAAATAAAAATGCCAAACTTCAGAATAAAAGAAAAGGCAGGATTTCAGCTGCAGTTTTAAAGCCTTTTGAATGTTTCAATTGAGTCTAAACAGTATCTGCCTTTCCATTGCTTTTAATGCTTCAACAGCTTTGTCCATCACTGTGTCTCCAAGATAAGGCATGTAGGAGAAAACATCTTTCAACAATTCCAACCGTTTACCAATTCCACACTAACGCACTTGGAAATGAGGCATAGAGGAGTTTGCTCTGTACTCTATGCACACATCAATTCCAAAATATTAATGTTCAGACGTGCACATACTACAGTCCCATTTTTCTGTTTGAAAAACAAAAGTGATCTTATTATTTTGTTCAAAAGCTTCATCATCAAGCCTAGCACCTGAATTGAGAGGTAACACATCTTGACATATAAGGTATTAGGCGGAGATATCCAGAGAAGTAGAGATAAAAATACTATATTCCCACTTAGTATCTATTTATAGCAGCCATGCTATCTCACAGAAAATGAGAAGCCAAATAGGTAGCAACTTTCTAGGTACAGTAACTCCTCACTTAACGTTGTAGTTGTGTTCCTGAAAAATGAGACTTTAAGTTAAAAGATGTTGAGCGAATCCAATTTCCCCATAAGAATGAATGTATATGGGGGGGGGTTAGGTTCCAGGGAATTTTTTTTTTTGCCGTACAGTACAATACTATAGTTGGGAGCTGCTCCTGCCTTACCCCACACAGGCACAGCCCACTGGCACTGCAGACAATGAGGCAGGCAAGGAGGTTGAAGGTGCTGTAAGCTAGGAGAAGCACCTTGCGCAGCAGCAGCAGCAGCTTCCCCTACGCTGCATGCACCAGGGGCGGGGGGTTCAACTCTCAGCCCGCTCATGCCACCCCTTCCCCCAAGCCCCCACCCTTAACCCGCTTACTCTTCCCCCCTTCCTTCCCCCTTTACTCTGCACACTGTGTCCTCACTCCTCTTCCCTCCCTCCCCTGCCTCCTGCCTGTGGCAACCAGCTGGCTTGCAGCATTCAGGAGGCAGGGAGGAGGAGCGAGGACATGGCGCACAGGCTCCCCCACCCTCCTGAACACTGCAAGCCAGCTGATTGCCACGGGCAGGAGGCAGGGGAGGGAGGGGGGAGGTGCACCGCATCCTCACTCCTCCCCCCTCCCTCCTGCCCACAGCAATCAGCTGGCTTGCGATGTTCAGGGGGCAGGAGGGAGTGGGGAGGAGCAAGGACTCGGCGCACAGGCTCCCCCCTCCCTCCCCTGCCTCCTGCCAATGGCAATCGGCTGGTTTGCAGCGTTTAGAAGGCAGAGGGAGCCTGCGCACTGAGTCCCTGCTCTTTCCCCCTCCCTTCTGAACGCCGCAAGCCAGCTGATTGCTGCGGGCAGGAGGTGGGGGGAAGAGGGGGAAGGCGCTGATCCGCGGGGTCTGCCTGCAGGCGGGAGGTGCTGTGGGGGGTGTGGGGGAGCTGATGGGGGGCTGCCAGCTGTGGACAAAGCAGGCAGCCAAACGACGTTATAGTGAAGCATTGCACAACTTTAAATGAAGCATGTTCTGTAATTGAGCAGGGACATAAGATCAAAACAACATTAAGTGAGAGGACGTTAAAAGGGGAGTTACTGTACCTATTATCCATCAATCAAACTCCTCTTCAATACCCACTTCTCTTCTGACTCCTACAGCAAATTAGCAAACCACTGATGGCTAAGCTGAGCAGCACCAACTGATTCTGTTTATTTAATTTTATCAAACATTTAAGAGTGTTTGGAACCATCAAGAAAGCGAGAATGGTCTTGTGGTTAAGGCACTTAGGACATTGGAGATCTGAGTTCAGTTTCTGGTTCTGCCACAGAATCCTCGTGTGACTTTGCACAAGTCATTTAATCTCTCTTTGCCTCATTCTCCATCTGTAAAGTAGGGCTGCTAATACTTCCTACCCACCCTTTGCCTATGTACTTTGTGTGGTGTTTGAGGGAAGTACTATCTCTTTCTATGTATATGTACAACACCTAGCAGAGTGGAGCCCGAATCCTAGTTTGTGCCACTAAGCGCTATTTATTATAAGTAATAATAATAATAATAATAAGCTTGTGCAATAATTATATACCAATTAATTCTCTTATAATTACCCTTGCCTTCCTTCCAACCTTCCCTCCTTTTACATGAGCATTTCCCCTGATCAATTTGTGCATCATTTACATCTATTTAAAAATGTTAGCTAACCTCTGACATCTGTGTAGTAGCTTTCATTTGGGAAGCAGTAGTGGCTGGCACATCCCCTTGTTTTTCAATCAGCTGACAATCATCCTGAAAAATTCCAAACAGTCTGTCACATCAAAATGAATAGGAAACATACATTTACTTAAATAATAAAAAAGGTACCACCGAAAATGTTAAGTTCTATAAATCCCAAAGAATTTTACCTGAACTTGCCCAGAATCATCAGGCTTGCAGGCAACAAAGGGAGAGATATGCTTTATTTCACAGAAGGCACAAACACCAGTGCTGATACATCTTGAGCAACTGGCAATACATAAAACAGATAGTTTGCATCAAATACAGGGATTAAGCAAATTTATTAAGAAATACATTTGTGAACATGAAATTTCAAGTTATGCAAAAAGTACAAACCTAACAGAACAAAACTGTAAATCTTCAAACTATATTAAAATGAGCAAAACACTTATCTGTGTTATAATCTTCAGTAGGTCCAGTGTTCTACCCACCGAGGAGAAAGAAGAGAGGCTCCCTGCAACTCTTCCCTATCTCAGTGTTTATTACAGTCAGAAAAGGAAAAGTGTTGATTAAGGGCTATAGAAACACAGGATATAGAACTGGAAGGGACCTCCTTGGATTATTAAATCCAGTCCCCTGCTATCGCAGGCAACCCTGTTATATATATAATCTTGTTCCATAATCTACCCACATCCTGTATGAGTAACTCCCACTGCTCTCAGTAAGAGTTCTCAGTTCAAAATAAGCCCAGAATATGGTGCTAAAGAATGGATGTGTAGATATAACTGCTCCTTGGGTTTCAATATTACTACTATTTCAATAGGTGTTACTTTCTGCTGTTAACATCACAACAAATGGCATCACTGCTTTAATAGGAGAAAACCCCTTAAGATGAACTTCACATACTTTTCTGGGTCTTCTGTATCCATTCATCCAGGTTAGACCATGGGAGGGTACAACATGGCCCTCAGCCCTTACACACATAAAATGTCCACTCATACCAGGTTACAGCCTTTATTATTTCAGTGGGAGTTACCATTGTTATAACAACCCTCCTGTAGCTGCCAGGGGCTTATAAGAAATATCTCTTTTTATCATTTGATTTTAAAACAGACACCACATGAAAGCAGCTTTATAAAGCCACAAAAAAGAGGAGAGGATATAGGCCAGGAAAAGAGATTTCTCGGCCTCTGGTGAAGTGCATCCCCCTTTTTAAATACTTAAAAAAATAACATGCACACACCTCAGATACACAGCCCTTAGTGACATATTTAGAAAACAAACTCTTACTTTTTCAACTGAAATGTTTCTGACAAATTCCAAGAATCAGCAATGAGTGTCACTTCAACAGCTGAAATATCTGGAAAAAAGTTACCTGTATTAGATGTATGTTGGTTACCATGCTACAAGAAATAACTGAATATACATTGACTTAATCTTAGCAGCCAACATACATCAAGCTGCATCCTGGTCGGTATGTTTGTGCTCTCTCTCTCCCTCTTCCCTCACATTAACACTTTTGCTTTATATAACAACAACAAAAACAACAACATTTTGTCTTTCTACAGCAACTTCCATCCAAAATTCTCAAAACACTTTACACACTTTTACAATTTAAGCTTGGCATCACCCCTGTGAGGTAGGAAAGTAATATTATCTTCATGCTAAGAGAAACTCCCCCACAGAGGAATTCATAGAATCATAGAATATCATGCCTGGAGGGACCTCAGGAAGTCATCTAGTCCAACCCCCTGCTCAAAGCAGGACCAATCACCAACTAAATCATCCCAGCCAGAGCTTTGTCAAGCCTGACCTTAAAAACCTCGAAGGAAGAAGATTCCACCACCTCCCTTGGTAATCCATTCCAGTGCTTCACCACCCTCCCAATGAAAAAGTTTTTCCTAATATCCAACCTAAACCTCCCCCACTGCAACTTGAGACCATTACTCCTTGTTCTGTCATCTGGTACCACTGAGAACAGTCTAGATCCATCCTCTTTGGAACCCCTTTTCAGGTAGTTGAAAGCAGCTATCAAATCCCCCCCATTCTTCTCTTCTGCAGACTAAACAATCCCAGTTCCCTCAGCCTCTCCTCATAAGTCATGTGCTCCAGCCCCCTAATCATTTTTGTTGCTCTCTGCTGGATTCTTTCCAATTTTTCCACATCCTTCTTCTAGTGTGGGGCCCAAAACAGTACTCCAGATGAGGCCTCACCAATGTCAAATAGAGGAGAATCCCTCAATCTGCTGGCAATGCCCCTACTTGTACAGCCCAAAATACCATTAGCTTTCTTGGCAACAAGGGCACACAGTTGACTCATATCCAGCTTCTCGTCCACTGTAACCCCTAAGTCCTTCTCTGCAGAACTGCTTCCTAGCCATTCGGTCCCTAGTCTGTAGCAGTGCATGGGATTCTTCCGTCCTAAGTGCAGGACTCTGCACTTCTCTTTGTTGAACCTCATCAGATTATTTTTGGCCCAATCCTCTGATTTGTCTAGGTCCCTCTCTATCCTATCCCTACCCTCCAGCGCATCTACCACTCCTCCCAGTTTAGTGTCATCTGCAAACTTGCTGAGCGTGCTGTCCACGCCATCCTCCAGATCATTAATGAAGATATTGAACAAAACCGGCCCCAGGACCAACCCTTGGGGCACTCTGCTTGATACTGGCTGCCAACTAGACATGGAGCCATTGATCACTACCCACTGACCTCAACGATCTAGCCAGCTTTCTATCCACCTTATAGTCCATTCATCCAGCCTATACTTCTTTAACTTGCTGGCAAGAATACTGTGGGAGACCGTATCAAAAGCTTTGCTAAAGTAAAGGAATATCACATCCACTGCTTTCCCCTCATCCACAGAGCCAGTTATCTCCTCATAGAAGGCAATTAGGTTAGTCAGACATGACTTGCCCTTCGTGAATCCATGCTGACTGTTCCTGATCACTTTCCTCTCCTCTAAGTGGTTCAGAACTGATTCTTTGAGGACCTGCTGCAAGATTTTTCCAGGGACTGAGGTGAGGCTGACTGGCCTTTAGTTCCCCGGATCCTTCTTCTTCCCTTTTTTAAAGGTGGGCACTACATTAGCCTTTTCCCAGTCATCCGGGACCTCCCCCATTTGCCATGAGTTTTTCAAAGATAATGGCCCATGGCTCTGCAATCACATCTGCCAACTCCTTTAGCACCCTTAGATGCAGCACATCCGGCCCCATGGACTTGTGCTCATCCAGTTTTTCTAAATAGTCCTGAACCACTTCTTTCTTCATAGAGGGCTGGTCACCTCCTCCCCATACTGTGCTGTCTAGTGCAGTAGTCTGGGAGCTCACCTTGTTTGTGAAGACAGAGGCAAAAAAAGCATTGAGTACATTAGCTTTTTCCACATCCTCTGTCACTAGACTGCCTCCCTCATTCAGTAAGGGGCCCACACTTTCCTTGACTTTCTTCTTGCTCCTAACATACCTGAAGAAATCCTTCTTGTTGCCCTTCAAATCCCTTGCAAGCTGCAAATTAAGTTACTTCCCCAGGATTACATAACACGTCTGTGCCAAAACCTGAATTTCCCAACTTCCAGGCTTGTGCTTTAACCACTAGACAGTTGCTTCTCTTCACAAACAATACTTCCTTCTCTTTCTGTCTCAAACTCTTCTACAAATTGTGCTATCTACACAGTAGCATTTTTTTATCCTGTTTAAATATTTTATGACTATAAAATATGGTTTGCTATTATTTCAGCCAGTAATTACTATAACAACAATTCATTGGCAGCTATGGAATGAAAGAATAAGAATAACCCTAACCCAAACCCTAACCCTCTCTCATAAGCTGAATCCCACACTCAAAAGTATAGCCAGGCATTTGCCACTTAAGCTGTGATGTGTGCTTTGCAATGGTCCCTGGTATTTTTGTGAGTGTGTGTGCATGTGCCTGCATGCACATGCATGCAGAACAAATAACTGCCCAAGCTCAAGTTTCACTTATCCACTTATGTGTTAAGTGGTCACGGTCAACCCTGGGATGAACACTGACTTTGGGACTATTCATAGGGTTAAGTACTTTGCCACAATGGGCCAGAACGCCAAATTTTTGAAGGTATTTTAGTTATCTAAAGATGCAGATAGGCACCTAGCAGGATTTGAAAATTCACGCTATGGCATATCTGCATCTTTAGGCATGTAAAAACCTTTAAAAATCTGGTCCATAGTGCATAAAGTTAACCACACGCCTAAGTCACTGCATGATCAGAGACTTAATTGGTCATAATTCACCATTTATTAATAAGTGCTTGAATGGGGGGAGGGGAGAGAGAATGAGCAAAGGAAAGATATTTTGCTGCTTCTGGTGGAGTTTATGCCTTCTTTAAATACTAAAACAAATTACTCTTATCCTTGGCTGATCAAGTTGTTAGCGGAAAAACGGCTGTTGATTTCAGTATGAGCTGGACTGAGCCAAAGAAGAATGCATCAGATTATACTGAGCAGTAGCTGTTTTCAAAGCATTTTCCCTGGTGAGAAAATCACAGGAATCTCGCAAAGGCCCTTTCTCACAGGGTGAGGGCAACTCAATATCAGATAGCGTGTACTTTTCAACATACTTGCCATACCCATGGTTCTATTGGTAACTGATGTATAGCAGTAGACATAACTGTAGTAAAATGACAGTAGCGCCTAGAAGCTCTAGTTGAGTTCAGGGCCCCATTTGTGCTAGGCATTGTACAAACACATTATAAGCAACAGACCCTTCCCCCATAAAAAAAGATGGGGGAAGTGACAAATTCTACAACTGTGCTAACGTGGCTCATGGGAGTGGGTCAATAATAGGCATTATAAAAGTTCCTAATGTATTTATGACACTATTTGCATTTTTAAAAGGACATTAATATGTATTTACAACAGACAGCTTAATGCCCTGGAGTCATCCTCTATTACCCCAGCTGTCACGCCCTTATGACAATAGCTTTTCCCTTTGTTTTTAACAATCAATATTAGAAAAAGATGTCAACACACACAGAAATACATTTAAGTAACAGCTCGGGCTGTGAAGCCTGTGACTCCAGTGGGAGTTTTGCCTGAGCAAAGACTGTAGGATGAGATCTTAAGACCTCGACACTGCAAGTAGCTCCCAGTGGGAACAAGACTCCATCTGTGCAGAGCTCTTTGCAGGTTTGGGGTCTACAATAAAATCAAGACTGTTCAGAAATTAAAGCTGATGTTTCATTTATCCCTTTACATGGGAGTATTAAAAGAGGATCAGATCTATGCATACTGTTACATATCTTTTGGTCGACAATACTTTAGGAAAGGAGAAAAGGTTAATGCTAGAGTTTTAGCGTCTATGTTAAATTTCCTTATCCCACTGTTTTTTATCAAACTCTCAGTACATTTTAAAGATGTTTTATTTTTGTGTTCACTAATATGATTGCATCCTTGCCTGTCATTTGTTTTAGAGCTCTCTTTTCTGCTTTGGCACCAGCAGTTTCTAGTGGACTAAAGAAAAATTGTAAAACAGATCTTTAAAAGATCTATATACATCCACACAGATCCATGAAGCAATGCACAGGGAAAAAAGATTATGTTACTAACTGAACAGAAATTGGTGTCATGGATTACCTTCTAAGGCCTGGTCCACACTACAGCGTTAAATCGATTTAAACAGCGTTAAATCGATTTAACGCTGTACCTGTCCACACTACAAGGCACTTTAAATCAATTTTAAGGGCTCTTAAAATCGATTTCTGTACTCCTCCCCAACGAGAGGAGTAACCCTAAAATCGATATTACTATATCGATTTAGGGTTAGTGTGGATGGAAATCGAAGTTATTGGTCTCATTCTTTTACTGAGCTACCCAGAGTGCACCGCTCCGGAAATCGATGGTAGCCCAGGACCATGGACGCACACCACCAGTTTTAATAATTTCGATTTTATGCTGTAGTGTAGATGTGGCCTAAGCTACTTTGGGACTGAATCCTGAATTCCAGAAAGTGAATTCCAAGCTTATAATAATTCACAACCTGATTCTAAGACTTACACTCATCCATGTCAGGAAACATACCACATGACCTATCTGTCCAAACAGAATAATTCAGATTTTTAATACTCACAACTAACTGCTCATGAACAAAGCCATGGACTAAGAACTACTGCAGAATGATGCAGTGAATAACTCTGAATAATGAATGAAATCAAGAATAGATTTGTTCACAGTCAGTTCACTGCCTTTTTGCAGGCAGGTGACAGATTATTTAGACAAAGGAAATGCAGTAGATTTAATTTACCTCGATTTCAGTAAGGCATTTTGACACGGTTCCACATGGGGAACTATTAATTAAATTGGAAAAGATGGGGATCAATATGAAAATTGGAAGGTGGATAAGGAACTGGTTAAAGGGGAGACTCCAATGGGTCATACTGAAGGGTGAACTGTCAGGCTGGAAGGAGGTTACTAGTGGAGTTCCTCAAGGATCGGTTTTGGGACCAATCTTATTTAACCTTTTTATTACTGACCTTGGCACAAAAAGTGGGAATGTGCTAATAAAGTTTGAGGATGACACAAAGCTGGGGGGTATTGCTAACACAGAGAAGGACCGGGATATCATACAGGAAGATCTGGATGACCTTGTAAACTGGAGTAATAGTAATAGGATGAAATTTAATAGTGAAAAGAGCAAGGTCATGCACTTAGGGATTAATAATAAGAATTTTAGATATACATTGGGGACACATCAGTTGGAAGCAACAGAGGAGAAGGACCTTGGAGTATTGGTTGATCACAGGATGACTATGAGCCGCCAATGTGATATGGCCGTTAAAAAAGCTAATGCAGTTTTAGGAGGCATCAGGCAAGGTATTTCCAGCAAAGATAAGGAGTTGTTAGTACCGTTATATAAGGCACTGGTGAGACCTCATCTAGAATACTGTGTGCAGTTCTGGTCTCCCATGTTTAAGAAGGATGAATTCAAACTGGAACAGGTTCAGAGACGGGCTACTAGGATGATCTGAGGAATGGAAAACCTGCCTTATGAAAGGAGACTCAAAGAGCTTGGCTTGTTTAGCATAGCCAGAAGAAGGCTGAGGGGGGATATGCTTGCTCTTTATAAATATATCAGAGGAATTAATATTAGGGAGGGAGAGGAATTATTTAAGCTTAGTACCAATGTAGACAGAAGAACAAATGGGTATAAACTGGACACTAGGAAGTTTAGACTTGAAATTAGACGAAGGTTTCTAACCATTAGAGGAGTGAAGTTCTGGAACAGCCTTCCAAGGGGAGTAGTGGGGGCAAAAGACATATCTGGCTTTAAGACTAAGCTTGATAAGTTTATGGAAGGGATGGTATGATGGGATAGCTTAATTTTGGCAACTGATCTTTGATTATCAACAGGTAAGTATGCCCAGTGGTCTGTGATGGGATGTTGGATGGGATGGGATCTGAGTTACTGCAGAGAATTCTTTCCTGAGTGCTGGCTGGTGAGTCTTGCCCACATGCTCAGGGTTTAGCTGATCGCCATATTTGGGGTTGGGAAGGAATTTTACTCCGGGGCAGATTGGCAGAAGCCCTGGAGGTTTTTCGCCTTCCTCTGCAGCGTGGGGCATGGGTCACTTGCTGGTGGATTCTCTGCAGCTTGAGGTCTTCAAACCACAATTTGAAGACTTCAATAACTTGGACATAGGTTAGGGGTTTGTTATAGAAGTGGATGGGTAGGGTTCTGTGGCCTGCTTTGTGCAGGAGGTCAGACTAGATGATCATATTGGTCCCTTCTGACCCTAAAGTCTATATGAGTCTATAATTCACAAACATCAAGAGGCAATATTTATCAAATAAATTAATCTTTACAATTATCACTCAGCCAATCACCACTGAACCCTAAGTTTTTCTATCTACAGTTGATAAACAATGTATTGTAAAAACACTGTTGACTAACGTTAAACTATAATTCAGATATACATACCCAAATTTTTCTCTCATTTCACACTGGTACAACAGTATTAAAAGCCAAATTCTGGTCTCCCACATGAGAACAGAATTTGATTCTTAACCACTAATACACAGTAGTTTTCAACATCTCTTGCCAGTAGTTTCTAAACAAAGCTATTTTCCAGAAAAAAGTTAAGAGACTGTATGAGAAGGTATTAAACAGCATATTTTGCAGTATAAACAAAATCAACCCTGCCCCTCAGTCTAATTCAGACTGAAATCAATAGGCGTTTTACCACGTAACTGAGGACAGAATTGAGCCCAAAGTAGGTATAACATTATAATCATGAATGTATGTGTGACAGCTGCTATCTTAGCCAACACAGTGGAGGCTAGACCAAGCACTTTCAGAGCTAAAAGATTAAACTAGTATTGGCTGAGCTAAAGAGATATGGCTTCCCAGGTGCCAGCTGAAACAACTCAAATTCTCTGCAGATTGGTTCAGAAGGGGACCTATAACATCTTCAGTAGAGGGTTACATATAAACAAAACTTGAACGATTAAGCACACTCTAATATGTTCAAATCACTTGCCAAAATAAGAATCAAGTGTTTTTCAAATGAAAAACCTTAATGCAAAGTATGGTCTACATCAGTGGTCACCAACTGGTCGACTGCGATCGACTGGTTGATCCTGGAGCCTCTGCCAGTCGATCGCGATCTCTGGCCTCTAAAAGCCGGCAGCGCAGCGGGGCTCATGCAGGCTGCCTGCCTTCCCTGGCCTCATGTGGTCCCAAGCGGTTGGCTGCTGGCACATCTCTGTGGCCCCAGGGATGTGTGTGTCTGAGGCAGTTCTGTGCGCTGCCCCCTTGCCCCCAGCACTGTCCCTGCCCTGCGGGGGGAGCGCTTGTGGGTGCAGGCAGTGCATGGAGGCATGAGAACAGACGTGACAGCACCAAGCTGCTTCCAGGAGTGGTGTGGGGCCACGGCAGGCAGGCAGGCAGGCAGCTGACCGGGAGCTGCCTGTGGTACGCGCCTCCCAGCTGGAGCCTGCACCTTGCACCCCCTCTTGCATCCCAACCCCCTGCCCCAGCCTGGAGCCCCCTCGTTAGGGTGACCAGATGTTCTGATAAAATAGGGACTGTCCCGATATCAAGCAGTTTGTCCCGCGTCCCGACCAAAGTACGGTCGGGACACCAGTTGTCCTGATATTTTGTTTCAGGTGGGTTCTTGTTTTGTTTTTCTTGTTGCTCTGGGCGGTGGTGACAGGCAGGGGAGAGCCTTTTCAATTGTTACACTCACCTGTCACGTCTGGGTCTCAGTGACATTTCCGCGGAGGGTACTTCCTTCTTTGGCAGCAAGGCTTATTACCCGCCACTGAAATGACGCCGAAGACCGTCAGTGACTGAGGGCCCCTCTGCTGAAGTGCCGCCGAAGACTCAGACAGGTAAGTGTAACAATTGAAAAGGATGTGGTGGTCTCGATATTTTGGACTTCTCATCTGGTCACCCTACCCCTCGTGTACCCAAACTCCCTCCTAGAGCCTGCCCTCCAGCCTGGACCCCAACCCCCTGCCCCAGCCCAGACACTCCACTCCAGCCTGGACACCCCACAGTTGAGAATGTTACACTGATTTGTAACAATCCCTGAAGGATTTTGGATCTATAATCCACAAATGACACTAACAAAAAGTAAAACTCATGAAATGTCCAGTGGATTCTATGAAATTAGGTACAGTGTGACCATATGATCCCTGCACCCAAATTCCCTCCCAGAGCTTGCACCCCTCACTTCTGCATCCCAACCCTCTGCCCAAGGCTCAGTTTAGAGCCCACTCCCACACTCTGAACCCCTCGGCCCCAGCCCAGATCCTGCACCTCCTCCCCCACCCCAACTCACTGCCCCAACCCAGTGAAAGTGAGTGAGGGTGGGGGACAGTGAGTGACGGAGGATGGGAGGAATGGAGTGAGCGGAGAGGGGCCTTGGGGAAGGAGCGGGGCAGATCCTGGGTTGATCTTAAATTCAAAAAGTGATCTTGTGAGTAAAAAGACTGGAGACTACTGATCTATATCTTATGCTCACTGGGCATGTATTTACTGTTGGTTTTAATCAGTTATAAAGGATAATGAATAAGTATTTAACATGTGGATGCTACATAAACATACCCCTGTTGATTAGTGCTGCATTATTTAGATTGCAAGAACAGTTCATGATTTGTGGCTCTTCCTTTTTACAAAGTACTTGGTTGGTTTTTGTATCTTTTACAATACAGACAAAGTGTCCTTTGGAGACTGCTGAAACATCTCCAACTGCAGTCACAACAATCTAAAAAAAAAAAGGAAAAATACAATTGATTACTTGCAATATTTGTTAAATTGCCTTCCTGTCTTCACACAAGTTCAAACTATATAAAGTGCAGAGAAAAACTACCATGACAGAAGCAGACAGATTCACCAGAGGCCCGTCAAAGGGAATTCCAAGCAGGGAAGGATACAAAGAAGATGTTGATGAGAGCTACTGCACTACTGAATTTGTTAAAATCAGAGGTGTGTGAATAGGGAGAAAAAATATTTTTTAATATTTTGACAACTGTTTAATTGAATTTTGCTTTGGCGGTATTATGCTCCTTTATATTCCCTTTTCACAAATATTTGTTCAGGTCTGTATAAATGTTCATGGAAAGTTAACTTTTGGGTCTATATCCAAAATGCATTTAATTACAATATAAAATCTGTTTTGTACTAAATTGGTTGAAAGTAATTTATAAATGTTAGCTCATGCAATCAAGAAACAAAATGAATATCATACAAATTGGGTGGTCAACCACACAGCTCAAAAAATGAATACTCAAAGCCATACTTGTGGTGAACAGATAATGAGCAAATCCATAAACCGAAATTTGTTTGCAAGAGACCTCCAAACAAGCTCAGATAGTGAGCAAATTAGTACAAAATGCAGTTTGTTCCTGGACAATTCTCCAAAGGACAAAGGGGCTGTGTTTGCCCAATATATTAATCATTATGAATTGTTTACCCCTGTCATAAACAGATAGTTAAGGGTTAATGTCTCTTTTACCTGTAAAGGGTTAAGAAGCTCAGTGAACCTGGCTGACACCTGACCAGAGGACCAATCGAGGGACAAGATACTTTCAAATCTTGGTGGAGGGAAGTCTTTGTTTGTGCTGTTTGTGTGTTTGTTGTTCGCTCTTGAGGCTAAGAGGGACCAGACGTGAACCCAGGTTTTCTACAATTTTTCTGAATCAGTCTCTCATGTTTCAAAATAGTAAGTACTAGCTAGAAAAGGCGAATTAGTCTTATGTTTGTTTTCTTACTTGTAAATGTGTATTTTGCTGGAAGGATTTTTACCTCTGTTTGCTGTAACTTTGAATCTCAGGCTGGGGGGGGGGAGTCCCTCTAGTCTATATGAATCTGAATACCCTGTAAGCATTTTACACCCTGATTTTACAGAGATAATTTTTACTTTTCTTTCTTTTATTAAAAGTTTTCTTTTTTAAGAACCTGATTGATTTTTTTCCCCTTGTTTAAGACCCAAGGGGATTGGGTCTGAACTCACCAGGGATTGGTGGGCGGGGGAAAGGAGTGGGGGGAAGGTTAATTCCTCTTTGTTTTAAGATCTAAGGAGTTTGGATCAGTGTAGCCTCTCAGGGTAACCCAGAGAGGGGAAAGTCTGGGAGGGGGAAAGGAGGGGGAATGGTTTATTTCTCCTTGTTTTAAGACCCAAGGGGTTTGGGTCTTGGATTCCCCAGGGAAGGTTTTGGGGGAACAGAAAGTGTGCCAAACACTATATTTTGGCTGCTGGCAGCATTATCAGATCTAAGCTAGGAATTAAGCTTAGAAGGGTCCATGCAGATTCCCACTTTTTGGACGCTAAAGTTCAAAGTGAGGGAAAAAAACCTTGACAACCCCACTCAAGTCAAGAATAATTGATCAGGTGATAGTGGTAGTGCTGATTGCAGGTGGGACATTTGTAATGGTGGCAGGAGCAGTAAGAGTGACACTTGCATCAGAATAAGCTATAAACAGCTTTAGGCCTCGTGGTGTTTAGCAAACATATTTCAATCTTTTTCTTACTGCCAGAAATATGTCTCAGAAATGGAGGGAATATAGAAAAGAGAAGCAAAAACAATCATGATGCTGGAGTGACTGATGCATGAGAAAAGATTAACAGAGGTAAAGATGAATAGGCTGGCAAAGAAACAACTAAGCTGGGGGACATGAAACCAGCCTACAATGATTTAAAGGATGTGATCAACGAGGCAACAGAAGAATTATTTAAGAGGGTGCAGGGGATATATCAATATAAAGGGATGAAATTAAGACTATTGAGACTGAACACCAGAAAAAAAATTCTAAAAGTGAGATCTACTACAGCAGGAACGAAAGCTGCACTGGTATTCAGATATAAAACTAGACTCCACAGTACATATTCTTTTTTTTCTGCTAACAGGAGGACCCTTTTTGAACTCCTATAGAATTTTTAAAATAACTCTGTAGTGCACAGAGCACTGGGCTGGGACTCAGGAGACCTAGGCTCTATTCCCAGTTTGACCATTGGCCTGCTGGTGACCTTGAGCAAGTCACTTCACCTCTCTGCGCTGCAGTTTCCCCACATGGGATATCATTGCTTACCTCTTTTGTAAAGCATTCAGATTTACTGACAAAAAGCACTGTGCAGGAGCTAAGTATTAATATTATTATAATTATTAGAGCAATTTTTATAGAATCTTACTGATTTCATCCCTATTAAGTTCTCTGTGGGCTTCCATCTGTACATATATTCCATTTTTCATTCCTAGGATCCTGTGATTTTTTTTCTCTATTCATTTTCATCTCAGTGTTTTTGCAAACACTAGCATCACAGTCTCAAAGATCATGTTTGTGTTTGTGTGCATAGGCTACCTTGTAGTCTGACTTCTTATAAAACCTGGAATCCAGTTAGTGCATTTCATTGATACTCCCTGGACAACGTAAGTGATAAAGTCACAATATAACTAAATCACTCCCTTGGGCAGCATAATGAAGTACTGAGTCAGCACAATAAAGCAGGGCCTTATGACCCATCTTGTGGCTGAGAAACAGATTGCCCCCTTTACCTCTTTATCATATCTATCAATTCACCCAGTTAAAGTCTCCACTATATTTGTCAGTTTTTGAGATGAGCAGGTGCTGGTTTACAGAGTGTAGTGACCAAAAGAGGAAAGTTCCTGTAAGTGATGCAACAGCACATTTAAAATGACAAACAAATGTACATAAAACTGTTTTTACATACCTCGTTTCTACCAATGAGTCGTATCTGGATTGTATGGCATTTATCAGCTTCATGTGAAATGTTAACCCAATCCCTTGAGTTATCTGAATGTGAACAATTTCCTTTTAAAGTGCACCTAAAAATAATACCACATATACACACACAAAATTTTACTAGTCAATACCTCTTTATACGAGCTTCAGTACCAGATGCAGAGCTTTAATTTATTCTGTATCTTATTGATTTTTAATAGGAACCCAGTTGCTACCACAAAAAGCTATAGGAAAACAGTCAGACAAATCTTCTAGTCGTATTTAGCATTTCAAACTAAATACACAGTGCAGTCATTTATGCATTTAGGCCCTGATTCAGCAAAGTATTCTGAAGTCAAAGGGATTTTGTTTAGAAATGCACTTACACATCTGAGTTAAGATGGTCTTAGGGGGCCTGAAGTCTGGTCCAAAGCTCACTGATGCCAATGAGACTCCTCCCACTGACTCTAATAGGCTTTGGATCAGACCCCTGTCTTTGACAAGGTAGAGCAAAATATATTTTGCTAGTATTAAAGTATAAATTAAATCAGAGCTGGGAGGGGTAGGCACATGAAGTTTAATTAATATCAAATTGTTGTAGAAAATACACACTGTAAATCAGACTGCACAGAAGTACGTTTGGACAGAAGACCAAGGAGCAACTAGGAATTTTTGAACTGTTTTAATAAAGCATTCATTTCCAGAAGGCGAATAATAACAAAACTATTCAAAACTGGTTTATTTGAACCACGTGGAATGAAAAATATTGTGCCTCAATCCTGAAAACACTTATGTATATGATTAACTTTACTTAAATGGAACTACTCAAGAATCTACAATTAAGCATATTTGGAGCTTTAATTAATAAAATTCCTCAAGTAACCGATCCTGACAGGGGAGTCAATAGGATTTTTCAGGGTTCACTATATGAAAGCATGTTTAGACAAACACTGAATTATCCTAAATAAAAAAATTAATAAAAGACTGAAGAACCCCCTCCTTCCCTGCCACCCAATAAGATGCCTAAAAATCAAGGTGTTGGTAGCACAAACAGAGTCAAGCAAGAGGCCACTTTCTAATCTGTGTGCTCTAACTCAGGAAACTGAATTCCTGTTGCACCAGAACTTGCTGAGGCCCTCACAGACAATGCTCAGATCCTAACCTTGCTGCAAGAAATTAACAATGTGGTTGACAAGATTTCACTTGAACTAAATGAGACAAATTCACCTCTCATGTACACTCTTGGACCATACTGACTTCAGTAGGATCATGCAGGGTGCACATGAGAGTAATATTAGACCTACTGAGTGAAAAGTTTGATGAAAGGTGCTCAGTGTTAAAGAAAGAAGGAATGCAAAACTCTGTATCTACTGTATCTTGCAGTTTATAAACAGGGAGACAGACTAGCTTCAGCAATATTAGCAGAAAGACACTGATGAGTTTAAGACTGAATCTCTTAAATTATATCTAGGGCAAAGATATTTGCCAGAAGGGTTGAGAGTGAGAAACTTTCTTCTGGATTATCAGCATATCTAATTTATGTGATTTAAATAAGAAAATTCTAACATCTACATGGCAAAAACAAGACATGATATTTCCTGAGTTCTGTTTGTTTCAGGCCCTAGACAATGTGTCCTTCTCTGCCCGAAAGGTGGCCTTTAATGCTCATGCACAGTACTAAAAGGAAAGGTGATTTTATAGGAAACAGTGACAATGGAAAGGTATAACACACAGAGCCCTATCACACCAAGTTCTTATTACTCCCCAGTACCAACTGAAATGATGCGTGACATGTCAGTAAAGCACACTTACTTAAGGGTGAGATTATCTTGTTATATCCCTATTCTTAGACCTGGTCTACACTACAACGTTAGGTAAATATAAGTCGCCTTGCCTCAACCTGTTTATGCACGTCTACACTCAAATTTGACTCCAGCCAAAGTAAGAATCCCATTACAGCAATATAGTAAAACCACCTCCCTGAACGGTGCAGAGCCATGATCAACCTACTCTGACTGATGCAGTGCAAGTGTAGACACTGCATGACCTGAGTCAACCCTAAGAGTCCTCCCGCTACTGTCCCACAATGCCCCTCTCCCTGCAACAGTGACTGCTCTTCTCACAATATTAAATTCCACTGCCCAAGGGTGAAAGAGACCAGAAGCCTGCCCTCTTCCTGAATTGAAAAACCCCACGTTTTTGAAATACCCTTTCCTAGTTGCCTAACTTGACAAACACCCCTGGCAGCTCACTCAGTGAAGTTCTATTTTCAGAGAATCACAGTATCTTTATTAGTTCACACCAAATATTACAGAATGCGTAGTGACAGTCAAGAAATCAAACAGTACTTACAAATGCATATCATGCACCCTAGAATTCAGAGAGTGTCAGAAAACACCCTGCCATATTTATAAAGGTATGGCAAGCTACACAACTCCTAGTGGCAGGGAAAGCCCCAGGCACAGCAGCATTTATTCCTTTGCAGCAGGCACAAGGGAATAGATGCCAGCAGGCAAAAACCAAAACAATACATACTTTTACCTATAGAAGAGAGACACTCTCTCAAGACAGCAAGAGAGAACACTAATGTGGCTAACTGTAAAAAGGAATCTTTAAAGCCGCTCTCAAATGCATAGCTCCACATTGGGCTCCCAGGTTGTTGAAACTCAGCAGACAGCCACTCCATCCTGATGGCAGCTTTTCTCTCTTTGCCTCATGTATATGATGCCTATACAACACGCAGCTATAACCACTGGGATTTTTTCCTCGCTGAGATCTAATCTCTAGTGAATAAAGCACCCATAACCCTTCAATCTACCAAAGAACATTTCATAGTCATTCTGCACCTACTGAGCCTGTAGTTAAATCTTTCCTTGGTGCTGTCAAGGTGGCAGGTGTATGGTTTCGTGAGGCAGGGGAGCAAGGTGTAGGCTAGGTCACCCAGAATCACTACTGGCATTTCCACATCACCAAAGGTAATCCACTGGTCAGAATAGAATATCCCTTCATTCATCTTTCTCAGCTGTCCTGTGTTCTTAAAGATGAGAGCATTATGCACCTTCCCTTACCAGCCTGCATTGATTTCAATGAAGCAGCCCTGGTTATCCACTAGCACTTGTATTACCATAGAAAAGTAGCCCTTTCTGTTGGTGTACTTACTAGCAAGGAAGGCTGGTGCCAAAATAGGGATATGTGTTCCATCTATCACCTCGCCACAGTTCAGGAATTCCATGGCTTCAGATCCATCCACTATTTCTTGCACATTGCCAAGAATCACAGTCCTGCATAGCAGGAGACAATTAACAGCCCCACACACTTGCATGACAATGGACTCCACTGTGGATTTTCCAACTCCAAAATGATTTCTCACTGAACAGTAGCAATCTGGTATTGCAATCTTCCAGAGCATGATCACCACACTCTTCTCTACTGTTGGTGCACCTCTCATTCTGGTGTCCCTGCACTGGAGGGCTGGGGCAAGCTCAGCACAGAGATTCAGGAACATGGCCTTTTGCATCTGAAAGTTCTGCCGCCACTGCTCATCATCCCATACCTGCATTACAATGCATTCCCACCAGTCAGTGCTCGTTTCTTGGGCCCAGAAGTGGTGCTCCACCATCTGCAGCTGCTCATGAATACCAATAACAACCTGGAATTTTTGTTTTTCTATGTCCATCAACAAACTCTCCTCAGAGACATCATCATCTTCCTCATCTTGGTTGTTGCAGTACTTCCTGAAGGTCAGCAGTCTGTATTTAAAATGGTCATGAGACTAGTGCTGAGCTCTGAGGGCTCCCTGCTTGTGTCAGAGACAGCAGACACTGAAAAGTACCATACGAGTTTGTGGCATTTTTAAAAAAAAGTCATAAAAATTATGGGACGTTGAAGGTACTATGGAATGGAGAAACTTGCATGCTGGGAACTTGACACCTAGTTTCCCAAAATGCCTGGCGAATCATTACTATCCCAGAAAACCCTGAGAAAATGTTCCAAAAGGCAGTGACGCAGGTCGGGGTGCATGGCCCACTGGAATACTTACACTACATAAACACAAGCACTCCTGGTGAGTATACATAGCACCAACACAAGCAGCCAAGTTTACTCATAAACTTTGAGAACTGTACATTGACATAACTTGCAATGACTGCAGTTTGTAGTGTAGACAAGGCCTTAGCCCATACTGTATAAATAATAAATAAATAAATAAATTGGGATCTAACAAAGTCACATACTTTTTTTGATCCACTGGGTACTTACAAGTGGCTACTGGTATCTGGCAGACAGTTAGCAGCTATCTGCATTCAGATTCAGAAAATTAGTAGGGAGGGAAAGAGCTATGCATTAGGAGTGAGCAGGTGAGGATATTTGGAGCCCAGACATGATGGAGGCAGAGAGCTGGGACTGGATCAGTGGCACTGCATATGAGGGAGATGGGACATGGAGGCAAGGGAGGACACAAAGAAATTGATGTGAATGACTGGGGAATCTTGAAGATGGGAGCAAGTTTAGAAGGACAGAGTCTGGCAATGACTGAGAGCAGGTGGCAGATTTGACAGAGTCAAGGTGGCACGGTCCAGGTTAAGTATTTGCAATTAATTTCACAATGAGATTTGCAAAATGCATGAATTTGTGTACAGACAGATGCAGAATTGAGAATTTGTCACATCTTTACCAGCAAGCAAAATATTTATTCTGTTAAAGATCTCTTTCCACAATGTGCATCACTTCATTCATATATCATGAAGAGCACTATATCTAGATGTACAGATTCATTACTGTATGATTAAGTCAATAAAGGACCTTCACCTACGTTACCACTGTGTTAACCAAAAGGCCATTTTGGTTTACTGTACTTCATCTTTTTATTGTCTTGCTGCAACATGCTGGTTTCCTGGTGCAAAAGCACAGCCCTTTCTGAAGAAATGTGGCCTGATTTCAAAAGTGCTGATCAACTCATTTCCCACTGAAGTCAAGGGGAACTGCAAGTGTGCAGTACATTTGAAAATTTAGGTGCTCTTCAATAAGAAAAAGAATACAGATGTGTTGTATTCTTTTCCTATGTGAAATGCATAAAAAATATTAGCACCTCCAATTGGATTCATTCCAACATACTTCAGTTAAGCACAGATTTACATGTGGAAATTAAATACAATCCAGATGAAACGCTCTATTCTGTTATTAAAAGTTTTGACAGACAGAAGGGGATGTATGCACTAGCTCTTCTTTAATGAAAAAGTAGAAAAAAATGTTTTGTTTCATGTATACAGATGTGACAAGATGTACACATTTTCACATCAGAACACCATCAATTAAATCAATACTGATAATTTTATCCCTTTAAAATCAGATGATAATAAGTTTTATTCAAATAAAGGGAAAGTGTGTTTAAGACAAACATTTATCCTTAAGTAAAAGAGCAGATAAGAATAAATTATTGTACAAAGAACAAGTTGTGCATTGTCCTTTTATCTGCTGACAACAAGAAGTGGACTTCTGGCACATGATAAAGAAGTACTACAGAGTATATTGTTTTTAGTGTATATGCAGGGGCGGCTCCAGGCCCCAGCACGCCAAGCGCGTGCTTGGGGCGGCATGCCGAGGGGGGGCGCTCTGCCAGTTGCCGGGAGGGCGGCAGGCAGCTCTGGTGGACCTCCCGCAGGCATCCCTGTGGAGGGTCTGCTGGTCCTGCGGCTCCAGTGGAGCATCCGCAGGCACGCCTGTGGGAGGTCCACTGGAGCCACGGGACCAGCGGACCCTCCGCAGAGGCACCTGCGGGAGGTCCACTGGAGCCATGGGACCGGCAACCAGCAGAGCGCCCCCTGGGGCGTACCGCTGTGCTTGGGGCGGCAAAATGGCTAGAGCTGGCCCTGCGCCCCTGTGTATATGTAGAAACTTAAATAAAAACATCTGTTAAAAACATCTCCACCTCTTTTTCTAAAAATTCACTTTTCATCCTCAATCTTCAAAAACAAATTCATTAATACTGAAAAATCGTGTGGGTGTTAAGTAGGTTGTATATTACCATAATTTGGTTTCTTAAAAATGAAGATTTTCTTTCTCTCCAACAGATGGAAACTTTTGGTGATATCTCTCCCCTTCATTAACAGGAGATTTACTGACTAATAGCTCTTATCTATTCTATGTGTAACTTCTCACATAGAAAACCTGAAACCTGAAAAACTCAATAAGAATAACATAAATAACAAAAGAACATAAAAACAGGAACAGCCATGCTGGGTCAGACCAATGGCACATCTAGCCCAGTACCTTGTAGTGGTCCATCCCAGATGCTGCATGGGCAATGAATAAAACAGGGTACTGAGTGATCCATTCCCTGTTGTCCAATCACAGCTTCTGGCAATCAAAGATTTAAGGACACCCAGAGCCTTGGGTTGCATCCCTGACCATCTTGGCTAATAGCTATTGATGGATCTATCCTTCAAACTGATGGACCTGTCCTCCATTAATAACACAGTTTTGGTGGAACTTCTGTTCTGGGTCAGCAAAAGACAACTTGGATAAAACAATTTAAAAGATATTTGATTACTGTCCACCAATATCCACCTATACCTGGGTCTTCAACAGCAGTCTGTTAACATCAATGCAAAACAAACTGGATGGGATTAAAATTTACAGCAGTCTGCCAATCCTGCCCATGCAGCTTCAAACAAAGCAACAAAACTAATGGCAAAAATGGGAGATGCTTAGGAAGTTGTTCCCTACCAACCTAGAAGAAAAATCTTCCTAACATTTTACATAGAGAATCAGGGAAGAATTCTAATACAATGAACCCTAACTCCTGAAGGAGATTCAGGATTTTATTTATATTTTCACATACAAAATATGCCTAGCATTAAAAAGAGGATCTCTGGATACCTGTTCATGATTTAATACAACAAATGATTTTTTAAAACAGAAGAATTCACTCTTCTCACCAGTCCTACATAAATTTCATAGGGAGATCCTAAATGTCCATAGGTTAGCACAGCCCCTGGAAGGCATGGAGACCCTTCTCATGTGACAGTAAACATGTCATAGATTTATAGCTAGAGGGCTTCATAAAAATTCCCATATAGCTGAAGACACACTTAGGGCTTGTCTACCCTTAAAACACTACAGTGGGACAGCAGCGTTGCTGCAGCTGAGCCACTGTAGCATTTCAGTGTAGACATTACCTACACTAATGGAAGGGGTTTTCCTGTTGGTGTAGGTAATCCATCTCCCCAAGAGGTGGTATCTAGGTTGACAGAAGAATTTTTCCGTCATCCTAGCACTGACTAAACGGGGGAGGGTAAGGCTGGTTTGGCTATGTCTCTCGGGGCGTGAATTTTTCACACCCCTAAAAGACAGCTGTAACGATATAAATTCCTAGTATAGATCAGGCCTAAGTTTATTCTGAATACAGCCCTGAATTATTAAAAAATAACATTTAATTATGTTTTTGTATGAAAGTCTAAAATACCAGACAATACCTTTTGCTTAAATAACACCATCCACAGTGTGGATCCTTTGCAGATAAACATTCTTTACAGGAACCATATTTATTGCAGTTTGCAACCTGTATTCTTCTCACCTAAAAATACAGAAAGCAATAACTTACGCTGAACCGTATTAGCTCTGCTCAAAAAGGGCAAAAGGAGTAGGGGATCCAAAGATATTTTAATGTTTATACTAATCAGCAAACTAACATCAGTACAAAATGAATGTTTATTCTTTGCCTTTAAAAAAATCTACAGCAAGCAAGTGGTATACTTAAAAAAATAGATATCCACCGGATATCTGTGGAGTTTTCTCATTAGTTAACTCGCAAAGTAAGGTAAATTTTCGTCTGGAAAGCTATTAGGTTCTAACTTTTGAAAAATCTCATGTTACCGTAAGTGGATACAGGAGAAATACTGGAGTAGCACAGTGAATTATGTATAATAGAAAGGGGCATGTTTATGATGAATCTTCTAGTTTAACAAAGAATGGATTTTTGCCTCTTAAAAATCAAATTTTTAAATGTTGCAATGAGTGTGCATCCAAAAATGCATGTGCAAAAAATGCATCTGTGCATGCAAATAGATATTTGCATGTATGCATTGGGTAACTACACAAGCAAACTGGTACTAATGCATGGAATTATGAAATGTGTTCAAAATTCCATTTTAGTGTGCAAAAACAGATTATTGTGCATACATGTATATTTGAAAATTTGTCTCTAATATTCCAATTAACCATTTTCAATATGAAATAATTTAAATGAAAACTATGAACATTATTTATAAATGCTAAACATTTTCCTGATTCAAAATATTTGCTTATAAATTGTTTTTCAGGCATTAAGATTGTTTGTTTTTGTTTATTGTGGTTTTGCTCAGACCCTCGATCAACTCTTATTCCAAATATATACAACAGAACCCAATTTGTTTGAAGGTGTCTGAAATAATTAGGGGTTCAGATCATTAGGGGAATTTACTAACAAACTTAAGTCTGTACTCAGGATCAGAAGTCTCCTTTTATGAAAGATCTTGCTAAGCCCCTAAGCAAGGTTTTGGAGAGGTATTTATTCCTAAATGTTTCTCCATAATAATTTGCTCTTCCAACAAGACTAAAGAACATCAAGCTCTTTCTTCTAAAGATCTAGACCTATTTTTAGAACAGTAAACTTTTGCACTTTGAGAGTCTCCATCCTTGAAAGTCAAGGTGTGCCTATAACAATTTGTAATCATTCTGCTAGATTTTAGGGTAAAAATATGATTTTCACTGGCACTGAACAGACTTTATCTTAAGGGAAGATATAAAGGTCATGGGTGAAATCCTGCCCCATCAAAATGAATGGCTTTGCCATTGACTTCAATAAGGCCAGGATTTCAAACCCATATCTCGAGTTAACATAATTCAATAGTACAGACTGCAAAGCCTCCTACCAAACGCCGTACATTATAGAGAACTAGCCCACTGGCTCAGTGCTTTGTTCCCACAGAGTTTATGAGACCTGTTTATCAGCAGGTCTTCTATGCAGCTTGAGTTCAGTTGTGACTGGTTCAAAACACTCTAGTCTCGATCCAGCAAAACACTTAACCATGTGCTTAACTTTAATCATATGAGTACTCCCTCACTGGGAGAACATAAAAGTCATCATGGGTTTAAGTGCCTATTATGAGCTCTGCAGATCTAAAGCCAAACTTTGGGGGATGCAGCCAACCTTTGGTTAACTGCAGTTTGGATAATCAAGGTTTGATTGTAATTCAAATGAAAAGCTCTACTCATACAACAACAGAAAACTTATTAAAGTCTTCAAGATAGCAGTTAATCATTTAATCATTTTATCTAGTATTGTACCAACCTCGTTAGCAAATGACAGATATATGTAGTCACTATCCACTGGGTCAAGTACAAGTTTGGGAAAAACAGAAGATTCTTCTTCAATTTCATACAAAATCTCTGGGCAGTTTGGTTCCATATTGTTGTTAAGAATAGCCTAAAAACATGAGATATAAAATTATCCACTAAACCCCTTAATTAACAAGAAGACAGTTAATATTTGAATCATAAATCCTTTCCATGCTCTGACAGTGGCTACATCATTAGACCACTTAGAGGACTTATTGTGACCTGATTTCTTCAGAAATGCATCTGGTTTTCATAATTCAGAAAGTTGGAGGACAAGAACATCAGATCATATTTTCTGTAGCATAGAAACTAGATACATTTTGCACAGAATCTGGATCTTGGAGTAGGGTAGATAATGTAATTTTTATCAGTATTAAATAACTAACTGACATCAACATCAAACAAGGAGGAAGAGAGAGATATACCCATGCGATACGAAGTGTGTAACAATTTCTGTCGGTAGAGTGGAGGGTGAAGGGGTCCACAGTACAAACTAAGGTCTAAGATGTAGACCAGTGGTCCCCAAACCTTTCACATTGGGCCGCTCCTTACCCGTCCATGCCCAGGAGACATGGCTGGGGCTGAGTCGTGGCTCCTGGGAGAAGGAGGGCACAGATAGGGATAAGGGAGTCAAGGCTCGGGCCAGAGCTGCAGCTGGGCTGGGAGCCAGGGGCCAAGGCCAGGGCCAGGGCTGGAGCTGGGAGTGGGGCCATGGCTCGGAGCAGAGCCTTGGCCAGGCAGTAGTTGGGGCTGGCAGCAGGAGCTGCATGCGGAGTTGCGGCCAGGCCAGGGACCGAGACTGAGGGCAGAACCAGGGGCAGAGTCTCAGTCAGCAGCCAGGACCACAGCTGGGGGTGGGGCCAGAGCAGAGCTGGGGACAGATCATGGCTGGGTAGTCCCACCATGGCCCCCCAAATGTTCCACCACACCCCTTTACGGGGGTGCGCCCCACAGTTTGGGGACCACTAACGTAGACCGATCTTATGCTTTTTTCTCTCAGAAGATGGAGAGTGGCCCCTACTCTGCTTCATGGCAGAGGTTCAGCCCCCTAAATCCATGGGAACTCCCAGAGGCAAAGATTATCTGGGTAGAGGCTCCATGCTTCTACACTGCCACCCAAATCCCAATACTCCCTGCAGCCCCTTGACACTACAGCTCTTGTGTGAGTAAAGCTGTAAGGGACTTGGCTCCTTGGACCTCTGCTTCCCAGGACTACCCCTCAAGGGGGAGTTTCCACAGCATGAAAAGGAACCTACACAAGTTATTGCTGACTCTGTCTCCAGTACCAGGAGTTGCTTTTCCCTGGGACTTTTGGGGTTGATGAGAGGATGCTTGTGAGCCCACATCCAGACTAACCTGCGGCATCGGTGGGTTAAAATCGATTGCTCGGGGATCGATATATCGTGTCTAGTCTGGACGCGATGTATCGATCCCCGAGCGCGCTTACATCGATTCCGGAACTCCATCAACCCGAACGGAGTTCCGGAATCGACACGGAGAGCCGTGGACATCGATGCCGCGCCGTCCAGACGGGTGAGTACCTCGATTTTAGAAATTCGACTTCAGCTACATTATTCCCGTAGCTGAAGTTGCGTATCTAAAATCGATTTTAATACCTAGTCTGGACGTGGCCTGAGTTGCTATTCCTCTTCCATATCTCACCCAACCCAAATCCACAAGTTTCTATGCCTCTCCTCTCACAAAAGTAAAAGGAGTAGGGAATCCAAAAATATTTTAATATTTATACTAATCAACAAACTAACATCAGTACAAAATTTGCCCTGAGTTTATTTCTTATTTCCAAAAATGAGGCTAAGCAACAGAGACGTGTTCATGGTCTCCACTGAGCTACAGAAACATGAAAGCCTTCAGTTTTATTTAATTATCAAAAATTGGTCTCCAGCACCCTGGAAACAAAAAGGAGAAAGTTTTTCATAGTGTATTCTATTCTACTCCAGCTGTCTGTTTAATAAAAACAAAAAGTCATCTTTTGCAGTGTAGACAGGAAATGCACTGTTAACAGAACTCTGGGGAAAAAGAATCTGAAATAAAAGAGAGTTGCCTCCCAGGTTTGATGGTGAGATAGGAAGCCTTTCATTTCTAAGTTTTTGATTCAAAACAGGCAAAGGTCAACTGCTCAGCACCCTTAATAAAATGAGTCTGGTCTTGGTTCCTAATGGACAGATAACCAAACAACACAGAAAAGTGGCTTTTTTTTTAAAACAACCAGAGAAATCTAATAATATTTGATCTCCACTGGTAAACACAGACTAACTAAATGTGGTACAAACAATAAATTAAGGACTATAGGTATTATTTAATTAGTGAAATATATTTGTGGATTTTAAACAGGACATATAAGCTCATCTGGATGTTATTTTGTTCTCTGTGTCAGGGCTGACTGGGGGGGGGTGGATGCGGGGGGGGGGAAGTGGGGCAATTTGCCCCGGGCCCCGCGAGCCCTGGCCCAGCGGCGGTCCGGGTCTTCTGCGGCATTTCAGCGGCGGGGGGCCCTTCAGTGCTGCCAAAGACACGGAGTGACTGAAGGGCCCCCCATCACCGAAATGCTGCTGAAGACCCGGACCACCGCTAGGTGAGTACAAGCGCCACAGCTCCCCCGCTTTGTCCCAGTCCCCCAGAATCCTCTGGGCAGCCCTGCTCTGTGTTCCTCTGTCACCAAGGGATTGTAAACCAATAATTGTGCATTTGAATGTTAGAAAGTGAAAGTAACAATACTGAAGTTCTTTAAAATGCAAACAAAATAGAATATAGGGCTATCCGGATGATGATGTTAATTTACAATATAATGTATAAAATAGAACACAGGAAACATTTACTCATTAAAACACATTGATTAGGAAAAAATCCCACATTCCACTAACCTTCAGTAACTGTCCATCTTTTGTTCCCAGAAACAAAACTGTCTTGTTCAAAACTATAGTAGCATAAACAGCTGATAAATCAGAGTGAATCAAGGTGGGTGACTTTTTGACCGGTGATAACAGTTTTTGCTGAAAATCAGACAACAGAAGAACATGTGACAAAATTATTCAACAATACTCTAAAATGCCCTCCCCTTATGAGCCACAATTTTTGGAGGTATTTCTATTCTCAACAGGGTGTCAACACAATATACTCTTGGAAATGCACAGAGAGATGTGTCCTTTTGTCAATCTGGCCTGGTTAGCCATTGATTTCAATGGGACAAAGATTTGACTTAAAATCAAGTACCCAATGAATATGTAAGTTTACCATAGATTAGCTTTTTTTAATGCAAATATAAATACTAAATTATTACAGCCATTTGTTCCTTGATACACTGTGGATATCTATCCAGATACGAAGCCTGTTATTGGTACTACTTCTCTGGCCAGTTGTCTGCATGTCCACCCCTGCTGTACCATACTGCAAAGCCGCTCTGCTGTTTTAAAGTCTATAATGTCCATGGAACCCTGCTTTAGACCTGAAACATATGTTCAGTAGCCTCGGTTCTTTTAATGAATGCAGTTACCCAGGATACAACAGGTATAAATTCAAACAAATAGGTATTGTTGTTTTTTCTCTTGCCAGAAAATGAAGTGCTTCACCCTTCCTTTTTTGGTTTCCTGCTTTGCAGTAAAGGAAGCTGAATCTTATATAACATATTGCTATACCATAAGAACTAGAAAGTGCCATACAATTTGTGACATTGTAGGCATTAAATACAGTTTATTCCCTTGCTTTCCTCTTCATCATAACTCTGTTACGCATACAACTAAAGTTTCTGTATTTAATTTAGATCCAGTAACAGTCTTCATGATAAAAATATAACTAAATACTATAACAAAAATTTTAAAAACTCTGTGAAGATGTAACTATGATATGATATTATTATAGACATATTTTAATAACAAATTAATTACTTTATTAACAGGCTGGGCCAAAATACTAGTGTAAGCTTTACGCTACAGAGACAAAAAACAGTGTTTGACCCACTATGTCTAAACAAAACATATCTGTGGAAATTTCAGTTCCAAACATCACCCACAATTCTTCATTGAAGCTGAGTTGTAAAACTATATTAATTTATGGAAACGCCTGGGCAACTGCAGCATAAGAAAATGTAGGGCAATATCACTTTAGAAAATTATTTTTATATCATACAAAAATGTACAATTTATTATTAATCATATTATAGGGCCGTCCAGAGACCCCAACCAAGATGGGGGCTCCATTGTGTTACATGTTTTAGAAACACATAGTCAGAGACATTCTCTGCCCAAAATGGCTTACAATCTAAAACAGCAAACCTGGACTCTGTTCCTCACAGGCAGATTCCTACACCTGTATGGAGCTTCATCAAAGTCAGGAACCTAACTAGCTCCCTTGGAAGGTCTGATCATAAACAGACAAAGGATGGGAGATGCGAAGCATTATCCTCCTCATTTTACAACTGGGGATTTTAGAAGAATGACATGACTTCCCACATTCACAGTGTGAACCTGTGACAGAGCATGCCAAGTCCAAGTCCAGTGACAAGGCCCTCCTCCGATGGAGAGAGAATATTTTTCTACAATGTAAATCCACTCTCAATTAAAATATTTTCCTGTAACTTAAATTAGTTACTTTCAATTAGTCTGTAGAAAGCATATTTGAAAAAAAAAACTTGATTAACTTTGATATTAAAAAAATATTTTTTTCAAGGGGTTGGAAAACACAGAGAGATTGTGATGCATCAGTACAGAAATGTAAAGTACTCAGTTTAGGCATGAGACTTCTGTACAATGGTGCTCTGTTTTAAACAAGGATATCATATGATTGCAAGCATTTTAAGAAAAAAAGTTAATTGACTTTTCATTTTTTTAGCAGATCATAGGAAGACAAACTTGAACAATTAGCCCATACACTGAATTTTAGTTAAGGCTGAGGAGCAAGGAGGTCACCAACTGTTCCAAGATTGGATTTCTGGGAACATTATGATTTTTTCAGGGAATGTTGTGCAGGAGTCAGGGGTGAAATTAAGGTGGTACGGGCTGATATGGTGTACCGGTAAAAAGTGGCTGCCGATACCAGCCCATACCACTGACTTTAAAGCGCTGCCATGGCAGCACATTAATGTCGCTGCCCCTTTTGTGGCCCCTGGGGCCACGATTTAAAAGGGCCTGGGTCTCCGGTTGCTGCTGCTGCAGCCGGAGACCCAGGCCCTTTAAATCGTCACTGGAGCCCCATGTTGCACAGATCAGGCGGCGCAGATGGGCTGGCTAGGGTATGCTGACCCCCAGCCCCAACCCTTCCACTCGAGGCCTCACCCCTTCCGGGGCGGCAGGGGGCAGAGCTGACCCCGTGCTGGTAAGAGCTGAATTTTACTTTCACCCCTGGCAGGAGTGAAAGGAAGACAAGCTACCCAAGGTGTCTTGCAGAAGCTGCACAGTTAGATCCTGGAAGGAAGGAGGAACTACCTAGACACTGAAACACTATAGTGACTGAGTTTTATTTTAACTTATATACTAGTAGATGAGTGGTGCCATTCTTTAGCATCCTCTCTTTCTGACTGAAGAAGCAACCCTAACAAGTTTGAGAAAACATCACCCCAATTCTCCTTGCTAGATGGAGGGGCACTATAATTTAAGCTTACATGGATGGTGAAAGGTTTGGTGGGCCATCAAAACAAAAAAAATTGCCGTCACTCTTTTATAGCCTATTTCCTATCTTGTCCCCTCCCTTTGAGGTGCAGCTGCTGTTCCTTTCATCCTTCTCATCCTTTATTCACATGGATTTAGTTTTTTAACCAGCCCTTTTACTTATTCCACTGTGACTAAATGGGTTACAGCAGTACAGGGTCTTCCCAGGCTTTTCCTTTCATAAGTAAAACCAATCTTGATTCAGCCCTAAAAATGTATTTACAGTTGGAGCTTCCTCTATGCTTCATTGGTCATACTTCTCCTCCCTTCCATGTTCCTATATTCCAGAACACTTCTGTGACATAGAGCCAGAAAGGGATACACAACTAGCAGGCTAATTGACCCAGATTCAACTTTTAGAGACATATTAGTAGATAATGATTGTGTTTGTGGTTGACAGTGTAACCAAATGGTCCCTGTCTATCGCTGTATTCTGTTAATTCAAAGATCAAAAGGAGATGTTAATATTTAGGTAAACTGTGAATGTTGTAATATCATTGACTTTATTTCTCTTTGAAGTTTGTGGAAACTATCTGTAAATGGAAGGAGATGGGCAGTTGCTTTTTATTAATCCATGCAGCTAATCACTGGTGGTTCTTAGGACATAGGCGGTTACATCAAAGACACTATTGTTCACCCAAGGACTGCACACTGTCACGAGGCTACTAGATAACTCTAAAAAGAACCCTACGGCCCTGGTCCTATCATCTCAGATGTGCTTAAGCTTTATCAGGGGAAGTTTGAGTTGCAAGACTGAGGTCCCCAGCTCCAAACTGGGTCACACTGACATTGGACTATAACTTATAGAACTAATTCTGAAAGAACTTTTGACAACTCTGAAGCTCGCCATCTCTACTATGAACTGACCATAGAACTTTATTCATATCTGTATGTATAATGATCTTTTAACCCGTACTCACTCTCTTTTCTTTTTTAATACATTTTAGTTTAGTTAATAAAAATTGCCATTAAGTGTGTATTTGGGTAAGATCTGAAATATTGATTGACCTGATAGCACTTTTTATATACGATGAAAAAGGTTTTCACTAATCCTCATCATATTTGACTAGGCTGTCTGGGTGGGAGCTCAAAGGTGGATTGCTTTAAAGGAACTGTATTTCTGGCTTCTGGGTAATAACCAGTAAGGTATTGCAGAAGCTTTTCTGTTGCTGGCTCGGTGAATCTAAGTATTAGAATAACCACCAATTTTGGGGATTGTTTGCCCCATTCTTTGCAGTTTGCCCTAACTGAGCAATCTCAGTGTGGCCACCCCTGGGGCCTCGGCACATCTTCCAAGATCCATAAGAACACAAGAAATGTACCCAGAAAAGACCATTCTGTCCAACATGGTTGCTCTCTCCAGTTCTTAAAAGTCCACTTTTCTGCTTTATTCTCCACTCCTCAATCGCCTTCATTTTCACAAACAAACCCAGATGTCTCCTGGATTAATTTAGACTGTGTTACAACCACCTCATCTTGTAATGTATCCTTTTTATGACCCTTTGCATGAAATTACTTATACATGTTCTATAATTTACATCTAGATTTCTTCCACTTTGAGTACAGCTGCGACTGCTAAATTCATGCCTCTCTGTTCTGTCTTGATTTTATTTAAATGTTTTAGAGTGCAAGCTCCTTGGGGAAAGGACTGTGTTTTCCTGTCTGTACAGCTCCAAACTTACTGCAGCTGCTCAGTAAGTAAAGATACAAAGCCAGATCCTTAGCCGGTGTAAATGGACACAGCTCTACTAACTTCACTGGAATTGCACCTATTTACACCAGCTGAGGACCTGGCCCATAACTCTTCATTCCTTTTTGGCCCCGCAAAATAGGCCCTATTTTAGTTTTGCAATATATCAAGCAGGTAACAAGTAGACTCTCGCCTTTATATGCTCACTCCCTTGCAATGATTAGTTAGCAACTGCTTTCCACCTAGAACAGTCACAGATAAATCTCAGAACAGAGTTTCTTGCCTAAGCTAAATTGATTCTGAACATTCATCTAGATTAAGCCACTCTCCCTATTTACAGAGTCATGTATAATATTCCAGTAGTTCCCACAGGGCAGGCCCAAAGCCCACTGAAAGGAAAGACTCTCATTGACTTCAAAGGGCATTGGAACAAGTATTCCTCATGTATTTTAGCCATGGAGCTTCCATTTCAGAATTGTAGGCATCCAAAAATGCTCACTGGTAGGCAGCCAAATTTCTGAAAACAAATTCAGATTGAATTTGGTGATTTCTCAATGGGAAAAGCAGTCATTAATTTGAGAAAAAATTGTGCTCATCTGCACGTAATTTCTATTGCAGGGTCCATTAAGACATATATTTCAGCTCTATTTATAATTTGATATACCCAAAATTAAGGCAAGAGAAATTTGGATCAGAGAAAAGCAAGGAGAAGAAAAAAAATTACAAAACTATAAAATTCTGTTTGAGGTATAGTTCTGTCCCCTTGCTCCCCTCAGTGCTAACTATGGGTCATGAGTTGCTGGGAATTCCACATCAGATAGCTATAAATTGTGTATATATTCTATATTGCAATAAATGTAGCAACCTAAGACAAAATGCCATGTGCAAACCCCACTGTATGAAATCATAGCATAATTGGTCCAGTCTCATAAGCAAAAATGCAACATATGGCCAGTGAGCACTGGAGTATTACACGTTTTGAAATAAAGCTGGTGGAGACAGATTTTAAACGTACTTGTCTGGAATGCTACACTTAAATCCATTGCTAAAACAAAAGCACAAGTTCTTTTTCACCTCAGTTACCAATATTGTATCAAATCACACCCACACACGCACTCCCTCTGGTTTCAATCCAGTAAAGCATTAAAACTTATGCTTAATTTTAAACACGAATAGCTCATTTCAAATCAACAGGATTATTGGTGCATTTAAAGTTAAGCACATGCTTAAGTGCTTTGCTAAATCAGGGCCAGAGTGCTTAGTACCTTTCAGGATGAAGTTTCTAGTGGAACCTCCAAACCACTGTCCAATGAAATGCAGGAATACAGATGATCCAGTATGCATATATCCCTAGCAATACAGACCCTCTGCATGTCACTCAGAACCACAATGCAGAGGCAACATTCAGGAAGGGCAAGCAGCGACATGAATGTGAACAAGGAGGAGATTCCCACACAAATCAGTCAGAAAAACAGTGCTGTCACAAAGCTGTGGCATGTCACCATATGCTCTTGCTGAGTGCTGCACTCTCAATACCAAAATGTAGTAGTATCCTGAACCACAGCAGAGAGCCAACATGATGGATCTATGTACACTGGCCTGGACCATACCACACATCACTGATTTAGAACATGGTCAAGAGGACCGGGATTTGCAATATTTTTTTTAAAAGGGCATTTTTTAAGGGAGGCTGGCAAAAGGCAGGGTTATGTTCAGATGAGTTCATCAGCCACAAGAGTTGCTCAGAGCTCCAATTCCAGGCAGTGGTAATAGGCTTGGACCCTATCTTTAAAAGATCTGGAATGTAAAGCATACACATCGCCAACTACCTGCTGCATTTCTACACATTTTTTAAGATGCACAGTTGATGTTCTGGGATACATGGTGCTTCTTTGTGCCCAAAAGCTCTATCGATTTCTATAGGTTTTTTTTTTAAGTTTTGCATATTGAATGACAAGTTGTGCATTATTTTTCAGAAGATTCCAAAGCCATGCACACTTTTGACTCGAAGGGGCATCACATTATACAAGTGAACCACCTTGCACTTTTTTGAGGGAAGATGACAGAAGAATGCGAGTAGAAATATCTGGAAGATGAAGCATGCATGCATGAAGTGAGCACATGTGTTATGTTTACCTATCCTAGCCTTTCATGCTTGTAAAATGACTTTTTAAAATGGAATTGAATTTGTTTCTGTGTCTTTCCTGCAAATGTGTATAATGAACATGAATTAGGGATGTTAATTAATCGCAGTTAACTCACACAATTAACTCAAAAAAAATTAATCCCGATTAAAAAAATTATTTGCAATTAATGGCAGTTTTAACTGCACTGTTAAACAATAGAATACCAATTGAATTTTATTAAATATTTTTTGAATATTTTTATACATTTTCAAATATATTGATTTAAGTTACAACATAGAGTACAAAGTGTACAGTGCTCACTTTGTATTTTTTTATTACAAATATTTGCAGTGTAAAAATGATAAACCAAAGAAATAATATTTTTCAATTCACCTCATACAAGTATTGTAACGCAATCTTTGTCATGAAAGTGAAACTTACAAATGTAGATTTTTTTGTTATATAACTTCACTCAAAAACAAAACAATGAAAAACTTCAGAGCCTACAAGTCCACTTAGTCCTACTTTTTGTTCAGCCAATTGCTAAGACAAACAAGTTTGTTTACATTTACAGGAGATAATGTTGCCCTCTTCTTATTAACAATGTCACCACAAGGTGAGAGCAGGCATTTGCATGGCACTTCTGTAGCCAGCACTGCAAGGTATTTAGTGCCAGCTATACTAAATATTCGTATGCCCCTTCATGCTTTGGCCATCATTCCAGAGGACATGTTTCCATGCTGATGACGCTCACTAAAAAAAAATGTGTTAATTAAATTTGTGACTGAACTCCTTGGGGGAGAACTGTACGTCCCCTGCTCTGTTTTACCCACATTCTGCCATATATTTCATGTTATGGCAGTCTCAGGTGATGACCCAGCACATGTTGTTCATTTTAAGAACACTTTCACTGCAGATTTCACAAAACACAAAGAAGATACCAATGTGAGATTTCTAAAGATAGCTACAGCACTTGACCCAAGGTTTAAGAATCTGAAGTGCCTTCCAAAATCTGAGAGGGACAAGGCGTAGAGCATGCTTTTGGAAGTCTTAAAAGAGCAACACTCCAATGCAGAAACTACAGAACCCAAACCACCAAAAAAGAAAATCACCCTTATGCTCGAGGTATCTGAAAACAGAAGGTGAAATCCTGGCTCCATAGAAATCAATGGGAGTTTTGCCACTGATTTCAATACAGCCAGGATTTCACCCGCCTAATCTTATGATTCCATTTGGAAGGGGACAGATTTTTAATCTTATTTGATGTGACTAGCTATTTTTAATATAATATTTTACATTTATATTGCAGCTTTTATTTGAAAAGATCTCAAGAGTGCTTCAGGGAAGAAACCTCTTCTCATGCAGTTTCCCAAGTATTCCATCCATTACTGGACAAGGCTGTCCTAATTGAGAAGGGGCAGGGGGTTAAACTGCAGAATGCTTGGGTGTTGCAGGATCTGCCAGAAACCAGAGCTCTCTTTACAGATCATGTTCTTGTCTTTTTTGTTGTTGTTTCTTTTGCCTGTTCTCACTTTCAGGTGACACTGTAACTAACAAGCCAGCAGCAGAATCTCCTGACATGTAAACAAACTTGTTTGTCTTAGCTATTGGCAGAACAAGAAGTAGGACTGATTGGACTTGTAGGCTCTGAAGTTTTACACTGTTTTGTTTTTGAGCGCAGTTACGTAACCAAAAATAAATAAATCTGCATTTATAAGTTATACTTTCAAGATAAAGAGATTGCACTTCAGGACTTGTATGAGGTGAACTGAAAAATACTATTTCTTCTATCATTTTAGAGTGCATATTTGTAATAAAAATAATAATATAAAGTGAACACTGAGCACTTTGTATTCTGTGCTGTAATGGAAATCAATATTGAAAATATAGAAAAACATCCAAAATATTGAATACATTTTAATTGGTATTCTATTGTTATAAGCATCATTAATTGATTAATGTTTTTGAGTTAAGTGTGTGGGTTAACTGTGATTGACAGCCCTAATATTTAGTATTCATTATTGTTATTATTTATACAGCCCCAGAGATGTGCATGGTGCACTAGGGGTCGGGTGGAGGAAGCATGTCTAGATGGCAACAGGATGTAGGAGGATTTGAAGCAAGGTCTCCCAAACTGCAATCCTGGGTCTACCCCTCATTTGAGATGTAACCGTAAACATGTCTGTCTTCCCACATCTGTAGAGGGGAATGAGTCTATCTACCAGCCAGCACACATGGCTTTTAAAATATAAAGCTCTCTCTATGCCTTCTGGGGAGCCAGGTCCCTGGGTGCCGGCTCCGGACCAGAATTCCCCTGAAGCTCAGGGGCTCCCGGACGGGGATTTTGACTGGGGCCAGCCGATCTATTTCTCCGCGGGCAACAAGCTTAACCGAAGTAAAGGGGAGACTCACGCAATGGCGATTTTTATTGATTTCGTCTAACAAGCTGCAACTGTATGTCTCCTTCCACTGCCCGGCCACCTGCTTCATGTCCCGCGTGTCGAAGATGCAGAGCGCGGTGGAGTCCCAGCGCCGCTCGCCCGGCCCGGCGCTGAAGACCCCGGCCCACAAGCCCGCCTGCTCCAGGAGGCTGGAGGAGAGGAGGGTGCTGCGGGCGCCGCAGTCCAGGCGCAGCTCGCCGACGAGACTGGGGATGGCCACCGTGGACTTCAGCACGGCCACGCTGGGCAGCTCCGCCGCCGGGAGGCCCGCCGGGGTTAAGGGGTAGTAGGGGAAGAAGAGGTGCTCGCCCCACAGGAAGGCGTCCACGAAGTGCAGCGGGTTCTCTCTGGCCCGCTTCAGCGTCGCTGAATCCCCCTTGGTCAGGCGCAGGTCCCACAGGTTGCGCATGGTGAGCACCGTGTCAGCGTCCGAGGCCGAGGGAGCGCACTTAGGAGGTTTCTCGGTCAGCCAGTAGGTGGTGGCCAGCGCCAGCAAGCGGGGGCCGCGCTGCGGCGCGAAGAGCACCCCGGTGGTGGAGCCCTGCGGCAGGCAGCTCACCACCTCGCTCTCGTTCAACAGCGCCGTCAGGTTGCCCAGGAGCCGCACCTGGCAGCTGCCGCCGTGCAGGGTCCAGCCGGTGAGCAGGCGGCCGCCCTCTAGGTCGGGCAGCAGCAGCTTGTTGTGGGTGCCCGCCGGCTGCGCGCAGTCCTGCGCCCCCGCGTGCGCCAGGTGCAGCCGCGCGGAGGGCGGCCGGGCCAGGGACGGGTGCAGCTTGTAGAGGCAGTTGCCGCCCGCCAGCAGGAGGCTGTCCCCGCTCGCCGCGATGTTGTCGATGCGCACGGGCAGGGTGAATCGCGGCTGGCACACGACGACCCCGGCCCCAACCAGGGCGATCAGCAGCGCCCAGGGCAGCGGGGGCGCAGCGGAGCCGGGGCGCTGCGGGTCCTTCCTCCTGCACGGCCCCATGGGCACGGCCAGCTCCTCGATCGGCTCCGCGGCTGCTCTAGCTGCCTGGCGGCGGGAGGTGCCCCATGCTGTGCTGCGGGGGGGGAGAGGCGCTGTGTTGTTCAGCCCCGGCTTCCTCCGTCTGGCTGCGGCGATGGGAAGTTCCTCTCCGGGAGGCTGGGCTGGGCTGGGCTCCTGGGTGGGGGTTTGGGCCTTATACTTGCTCTTGCACTTTGCTGTTGCGCAAGTTCTTCCCCAGCCACCCCACGCCCTGTGCCGTCCAGGATCCAGCGGGCTGAGGCAGCAACGCCATGTGCCCAGCTTTGTTCCTGGGTGCGCCGCAAAACCAGCGCTGGGCTCCTGCTGTCAGTGAAACATCGGACAGCCTCTCAGCCTAGATGGGCACAAAGCGCCCCTGTGCAACATGCAGCCTTTGGCAGGGTTCTTGCAGGTGCCAGGAGAGCATGTCTGGGGCCCACTTAGACTAGGGTGACCAGATAGTAAGGGTGGAAAATGGGAAATTTGGGGCGGGAGGTGGAGGGAAAGGGGGTATAGTTGCATATATAAAACAAAGAGACTAGTATCAGAACGGTCTTGACAATATAGGGACACCTGGTCACCCTAATTTGGACTGCCAGGTTGACACAGGTTTTAAACCTCTGGGGGGGGGAATATTGGAACAAGGAGCCCCCCACACAGTTGATTTTCCAGCATAGATGGGACTGTAGCCCTGGCCAGTACAGAGTGTGACTCTAATCATCTCATCTTTATTATAGAGATCCATCGGGGATCTCACAACACATTTTTTGGTGGCCTCAGAGTGCAACAACCAACTTTTGCTGGCAATGGTTTTGACATTTTTTCTTAAAATACGTAATTAACTTTAGGAAAAACAAATCAATATGCACATATACATATCCAGTGTAATTTCTTTATATAAGGATTTTATTTGTGCAGACTCAATAATAAAAATAATGTATAGTTGTCTATTCTTTACTGAACCTACACAGAATAGAAACAAATAATGTGTTTTTCATGTTCTTGTCCCTTTTTATTGTTGTTTCTTTTGCTTTTTTGGCTGGTTGTTCTTTTTAGACTTGCTAGCTAGTAAGTCTGCTGCTGTGAAAAGTGATACCATTCTATGCATTCGAAGAAGTGAGCTGTAGCCCACGAAAGCTTATGCTGAAATAAATTTGTTAGTCTCTAAGGTGCCACAAATACTCCTGTTCTTTTTGCTGTATATTAATATCACTTTTCACAGCCTCCCAGCTAGTTGCTAAGTCTGCTGTGAAAAGTGATATCAACATACAAATATAACTTTTCACAGCAGACTTACTCAGTCACGGCAAATCTGGGGATAAATTAAGCCCTGGATGGGGAAGTGAGTAAGGAGGCAGCAGGGGCCAGGGACCATGGGGAGAATTAAAAGGGGGCCAGGGGAGGGGCTGGTGGGGGCTGAGGGAGGCAGTGGGGCCCAGGGGCAATGGGCTGGGTGGGTGAAGGGCCAGAGGGTGCAGTGGGGGCCAGCACCCACTGCTGCACAGCCAGGGCCCAACCCAAAGCCCTTTGGCTGCAGCCTGAGGCCCAGTGGCTGGCGAAGGCAGCGGGGGGCAAGGGCAATGGGGAAGGAGTGGTGAGCCTGGGGGCCCAGCAGTCAGGGGACAGAGCATGCCTGCCACTGCACAGATAAAGCCTGAGGCTGGAGAAGGCAGCAGTTGCCGGGGCGATGTGGGAGAGGGGCAGGGTGATGGGCCTGGAGCCAGAAGATGGGGCCCATGGCCAAAGCCCGAAGCTCTGCAACTGGAGTCTGCCAACCACTACCCCTGAAGTCTGACCCCACCCCAGGGAAGGTGGGAAATTCACTGGCTTGCCTGCTCCTCCAGTGTTTGTGTCTTCAGGAGGGGGCAAGGCCCAACCCCTGCTGGAGGTCCCAGGGTAGGGGCTGCTGCTTTGCCCCTGCACTCCAAATGCCACCCAGGAGGCTGTGGCTGTGGCTGGACTGCATGAGGCCATGGTGGCCACATTTGAGAAATGCTGCCCTGGTTGGCTTCTGAGACCTAGATATTGGCTTCTTTCTTCTAAGCAAAGCCAGGCTAATTTGGGATTCTTGCTAACATTTATCTCAGTACAGGATGGCCCTTCACACAATGTCATGAAATTAAAACAGTCAATTTTATACAAGCTTGTCCTGGGACCTGCAAAATCCACACACTTTGCTAATTTCAAGGAAGCATAAAACTGAGATCCTTCCCACTTGTAGTCATGATAGATCAGTATTTTCATAACAGTAGGATAAATTAATCCAAGACTTCTGGATGAACCTTATCTAAATTCTCCTTGTTGATGTGGAATTACATTGAATATTGTGTTTTTTCACTTCCTTTCTTAAGCTGTTGTGTCATGTTGTAGTTAAACAGTTGCTGCAATTCACTCCTCAAAAGGTGGTTGCAGTGATTTTTATTTAGTTTGTTAATAACAATTGCAAAGCCTGTTGTGAGGTGTTTGGATTTGTCCATCTTTGGGTGGCAGTTATCTAATTTAGTGCCTCCTTCTGCAAGGTGCTGAGCACTTTGAACTCCCACTACCGTCATGGACACTCAGCACCTCACAGGACTGGATGCTCTTTGAAGCTTACTAGATCATTTCCGGTAAGACTCAGCAAAAGCAGAACTGTGTATTGCAGGCTCAGCAAATGGCAGATGTTTTGCTTTTGCTGAGTCCTAAGTAAAGATATAAATATGCAGGAAAAGAAACAATATTTTATCAACTTCTCCTGCCCTAGTGGGGCAGACTTTAATGTTGCTGGAGCAGTGTAAAGTAGCCTTAATGTAAATAAGAATCCATCCCCAAATTTGCAAATAGAAGGTATAATGCAGATGTTAGCAGTTTGAATACATACATGCATAGAATCATAGAATATCAGGGTTGGAAGGGACCTCCAGAGGTCATCTAGTCCAACTCCCTGCTCAAAGCAGGACCAATCGCCAACTAAATCATCCCAGCCAGGGCTTTGTCAAGCCTGACCTTAAAAACCTGGAAGGAAGGAGATTCCACCATCTCCCTAGGTAACCCATTCCAGTGCTTCACCTACCTCCCAGTGAAAAAGTTTTTCCCAATATCCAACCTAAACCTCCCCCACTGCAGCTTGAGACCATTACTCCTTGTTCTGTCATCTGCTACCACTGAGAACAGTCTAGATCCATCCTCTTTGGAACCCCCTTTCAGGTAGTTGAAAGCAGCTATCAAATCCTCCCTCATTCTTTTCTTCTGCAGGCTAAACAATCCCAGTTCCCTCAGCCTCTCCTCATAAGTCATGTGCTCCAGCCTCCTAATCATTTTTGTTGCCCTCCGCTGGACTTTTTTCAATTTTTCCACATTCTTCATATAGCCTGGGGCCCAAAACTGAGGCTTCACCAATGTTGAGTAGAGGGGAATGATCATGTCCCTCGATCTGCTGGCAGTGCCCCTACTTATACAGCCCAAAATGTTATTAGCCTTCTTGGCAAGAAGGGCACATTGTTGACTCATATCCAGCTTCTTGTCCACTGTAATCCCTAGGTCCTTTTCTGCAGAAATAGCAAATGTACAGCAAATGTACATTTCCTTCCCCAAAATGTAGACTGCACCCTGCAGCAGTTATTGCTTAAGGCAATTTATTTTGCCCCGGATCTGAAGCAACATTTATCACTGGCACTTTTCCAGTTGCAGCAGTTAGAGTCCATGACATATCCTGTTCCCACATCCAGAACCTCCAACGTTTTATACTACTCCACAGTCAGTGACTTAAATGGTGTGTACAGGCCTTGTATAACACGGTGGAACAGAACTGCTACACTGTGTAGCTTATATATATATATACTGTACTAGAAAAGCTAAGCAAAGCAGGCTACTTCTGGTGCTACACAGTTTCTGAAGATGTGCTTTCCTGTACAAGACTGGGTTCTTAGTCAGCATGTAAATGAAGTAATGTTCAAACCAATCTCACTGAAATAGATTGTCCAAGCATTAGAGTCCTCTTACTTGACAGGACAACACAAGCTGAACACAGTACACTTGTGCCCCATCTATTACATTGACTTCCAATTTGTTTCTTAGTACGATACAAGATATTAAAATAGAAAGCTCTATTTGGTTTAGGTATTAGCTTATGTGACGTCCTGAGACACATGGTCAATTGGTGACTTCTAACAGACCCTAGTTTCAATTTTTAGGGCCCTGGCAACAGGCTATATTCAGCAACAAGTTCACATCTTTGGAAGTTGCTCTCCTTATAAAGTCACTAAAGCCCCAGGTTTCTCGCTTTCAGGGCAGAGCATATACAGGAGAGCAGGAAGAAAAAACAAACTAATTCTCCCCCAAGATGTACAAAGGAATTCATTGGTTGACTGCTTAGAGCTCATAGACTCATAGACTTTAGGACTGGAAGGGACCTTGAGAGGTCATTGAGTCCAGTCCCCTGCCCTCATGGCAGGACCAAATACTGTCTAGACCATCCCTAATAGACATTTATCTAACCTACTCTTAAATATCTCCAGAGATGGAGATTCCACAACTTCCCTAGGCAATCTATTCCAGTGTTTAACTACCCTGATAGTTAGGAACTTTTTCCTAATGTCCAACCTAAATCTCCCTTGCTGCAGTTTAAGCCCATTGCTTCTTGTTCTATCATTGGAGGCTAAGGTGAACAAGTTTTCTCCCTCCTCCTGATGACACCCTTTTAGATACCTGAAAACTGCTATCATGTCCCCTCTCAGTCTTCTCTTTTCCAAACTAAACAACCCCAATTCCTTCAGCCTTCCTTCATAGGTCATGTTCTCAAGACCTTTAATCATTCTTGTTGCTCTTCTCTGGACCCTCTCCAATTTCTCCACATCTTTCTTGAAATGCGGTGCCCAGAACTGGACACAATACTCCAGTTGAGGCCTAACCAGCGCAGAGTAAAGCAGAAGAATGACTTCTTGTGTCTTGTTTACAACACACCTGTTAATGCATCCCAGAATCACGTTTGCTTTTTTTGCAACAATATCACACTGTTGACTCATATTAAGCGTGTGGTCCACTATGACCCCTAGATCTCTTTCTGCCATACTCCTTCCTAGACAGTCTCTTCCCATTCTGTATGTGTGAAACTGATTGTTCCTTCCTAAGTGGAGCACTTTGCATTTATCTTTATTGAACTTCATCCTGTTTACCTCAGACCCTTTCTCCAATTTGTCCAGATCATTTTGAATTTTGACCCTGTCCTCCAAAGCAGTTGCAATCCCTTCCAGTTTGATATTGTCTGCAAACTTAATAAGCGTACTTTCTATGCCAACATCTAAATCGTTGATGAAGATATTGAACAGAGCCAGTCCCAAAACAGACCCCTGCGGAACCCCACTTGTTATACCTTTCCAGCAGGATTGGGAGCTATTAATAACTACTCTCTGAGTACGGTTATCCAGCCAGTTATGCACCCACCTTATAGTAGCCTCATCTAAATTGTACTTTCCTAGTTTATCTATAAGAATATCATGCGAGACCGTATCAAAGGCCTTACTAAAGTCTAGGTATATCACATCCACCGCTTCTCCCTTATCCACAAGGCTTGTTATCCTATCAAAGAATACTATCAGATTAGTTTGACATGATTTGTTCTTTACAAATCCATGCTGGCTATTCCCTATCACCTTACCACCTTCCAAGTGTTTGCAGATGATTTCTTTAATTACCTGCTCCATTATCTTCCCTGGCACAGAAGTTAAACTAACTGGTCTGTAGTTTCCTGGGTTGTTTTTATTTCCCTTTTTATAGATGGGCACTATATTTGCCCCCTTCCAGTCCTCTGGAATCTCCCCCGTCTCCCATAATTTCCCAAAGATAATAGCTAGAGGCTCAGATACCTCCTCTATTAACTCCTTGAGTATTCTAGGATGCATTTCATCAAGCCCTGGTGACTTGCAGGCATCTAACTTTTCTAAGTGATTTTTTACTTGCTCTTTTTTTATTTTATCTTCTAAACCTACCCTCTTCCCGTAAGCATTCACTATACTAGACATTCCTTCATACTTCTCAGTGAAGACCGAAACAAAAAAGTCATTAAGCATCTCTGCCATTTCCAAGTCTCCCGTTACTGTTTCCCCCTCCTCACTGAGCAGTGGGCCTACCCTGTCCTTGGTCTTCCTCTTGCTTCTAATGTATTGATAAAAAGTCTTCTTGTTTCCCTTTATTTCCATAGCTAGTTTGAGCTCATTTTGTGCCTTTGCCTTTCTAATCTTGCCTCTGCATTCTTGTGTTATTTGCCTATATTCGTCCTTTGTAATCTGACCTAGTTTCCATTTTTTATATGATGCCTTTTTATTTTGTAGGTCAGGCAAGATCTCATGGTTAAGCCAAGGTGGTCTTTTGCCACATTTTCTATCTTTCCTAACCATCGGAATAGCTTGCTTTTGGGCCCTTAATAGCGTCCCTTTGAAAAACTGCCAACTCTCCTCAGTTGTTTTTCCCCTCAGTCTTGATTCCCATGGGACCTTACCTATCAGCTCTCTGAGCTTACCAAAATCCGCCTTCCTGAAATCCATTGTCTCTATTTTGCTGTACTCCCTTATACCCTTCCTTAGAATTGCAAATTCTATGATTTCATGATCACTTTCACCCAAGCTTCCTTCTACTTTCAAATTCTCATCGAGTTCCTCCCTATTTGTTAAAATCAAGTCTAGAACAGCTTCCCACCTAGTAGCTTTTTCAGCCTTCTGAAATAAAAAGTTGTCTGCAATGCAGTCCAGGAACTTATTGGATAGTCTGTGCCCCGCGGTGTTATTTTCCCAACATATATCTGGATAGTTGAAGTCCCCCATCACCACCAAATCTTGGGCTTTGGATGATTTTGTTAGTTGTTTGAAAAAAGCCTCATCCACCTCTTCCACCTGATTAGGTGGCCTGTAGTAGACTCCCAGCACGACATCACCCGTGTTTTTTACCCTTTTTAGCCTAACCCAGAGACTCTCAACACTTCCATCTCCTATGTCCATCTCCACCTCAGTCCAAGTGTGTACATTTTTAATATAGAAGGCAACACCTCCTCCCTTTTTCCCCTGTCTATCCTTCCTGAGCAAACTATACCTATCCACACCAACATTCCAGTCGTGTGTATTATCCCACCAAGTTTCAGTAATGCCAACAATGTCACAGCTATTTATTAAGAACTAACATATTCTGATGACAATTTGTGAAGAAAATTGTGACAAACTAGATGGAACGACCACAGCCAAATTAGTCAACATTGGTCCAAAGAGAAATGTAGAAGGTCTGCTGAATATACTGAAACCTACTTCCATAGCCTTGGACAAACTGGAGAAAGATTGCTGCTGTATTGCTGATGCTGTTGACATTTGGAAAGAACTTCAAGAGACATTTATTCACACAGAACGCATAGTCAACCTGTAAAACTCTTTGCCAGAGGATGTTGTGAAGGCCAAGACTATAACAGAGTTAAAAAAAAACTAGGTAAGTTCATGCAGGATAGGTCCATCAGTGGTTATTAGGCAGGATGGGCAGGGATGGTGCACTTCCCTAGCCTCTGTTAGCCAGAGGATAGGAATGGGCAACAGTCAGGGCTAAATTAATGCAGGGGCTTTAAGGGCTGCAGCCAAGGGCCTCAGGCTAACGGGGGCCCCACAGGCTGGATGCAGCCCACTGCTTCTTTTCATCGGGCCCATGGCAAGTCTCCACGCCGTGGGCTGGACACTGGTCCTTGAGCCTCGGTGCCTCCCCTAGGCTGAAGCTGCGAGCACCGACTCACCGATGTGCCCCTGCAGTCCCTGGATGAGGGGCATTCAGGGAATCTCTGTGCACTGCCCCCGCCCCCCAGCGCTGGCTCCACAGGTCACATTGGCCAGGCACCGCAGCCAATGGGAACTGTGTGGGCAGCACCTGTGGGCACGGGCAGCATGCATCATGCAGAGCAGCCTGGCCCTCTGTCTAGGGGCCGGACATGCCAGCCACCTCACGGAGCAGAATAGCGAGGAGCCAGAGCAGGCAGGGATCCTGCCTTAGCCCTGCTGCACTGCTGACCAGGAGTTGCCCAAAGTAAGTGTTTCCCAGCTGGAATCCACATCCCAACCTCCTACGCCAGCCTGGAGCCCCCTTCTGCACCCAAACTCCCTCCCAGACCCCACATCCCTATCTTCATCCCAACCCCTTGTCCCAGCCTTGAGCCTCCTCCTGCACCCAGACTCCCACCCAGAGTCCACACCCTAAACTTCCTGCTGCACCCAACCCCCTGTCCCATCCCTGGCCCCACTCCAGAACCCCCACCCAGCTGGAACTGCACCCCTTCCCACGCCCTCTCACACCCCAATTCCCTGCCCCAGCCCTGAGCCAACTCCCCCACTCCAAACCCCCAGAGGCCCTACAAAATCTAATAGCCCCAGGCCCACAGGAGAGTTAATCGAGCCCTGGCAACAGGGGATGGATCACTTGATGATTACCTGTTCTGTTCATTCCCTCTGAAGCACCTAGTATCGGCCACTGTCAGAAGGCAGGATATTGCACTAGATGGACCTTTGGCCTAACCTAGGGTGACCATCCATCCTGTTTTTAAAAGGGACGGTCCCATTTTTGGGGACTTTTTCTTATATTGGCACGTATTACTCCCCACCTCTCTCCCTTTTTTTTCACAGTTGCTAACTGGTAATCCTAGTCTGACCCAGTATGGCTCTTCTTATGACACTGAAGAAACAAATATCCTACAGCAAAGTTAATTTGCAGGCAGTAAAGAAACAGATGAATCAAGCACTCAATCAATCTCATTTTCTTGCCAATATTCTCAACCCAAAGTACCAAGGTAGAGGCCTAACTACTGAAGAAGATGCTGCTGCTATGACATGGGCATCTAATAATCACCTATTAGTCAGGCCAATCATAATATCAGGGCTGGAGATGAACCATTCAAGCAGAGCCTGTTTGTTGATGATATTTTAGAAAAAGTCACACCATTGAACAGGTGATAATCACTAGCTAAGCACCTGGAACCAGAGTTTGTTGAAGTGCTAAACCAGTGTTGGACAGCACTAGCCTCTTCAGCAGGCACAGAAACAATAAAAAATTAAAAACCGAGAAATCTATTGGGAGTTGAAAACTTATCTTTCTCTTCCAGTCTATGAATAAAAACAAGGAAGGAAGGGATGAGAGCTACTAGTTTTAAAATTTTGAAGGACAGTCCATGTAATTTAGGAGACTGTTGTTTCATTTTCAAGAGACTTAGGTAAATACAAACTCAAACTCCCATCACTTTTACTTAGGCATATTTGAACATTTTCCCAAGCTATCCTGAAATAATCAGTTTAATTCACTGATTACAGTTAATCTCTCTGTTCCTTTAATAAATCATTTAGTTGTAAATGTGAAACATGTTTTGATAAGAGAAATGTATGTATCCAAAACATGTAAAGTTGTTTTGTTTAATAAACAAATTTAACATGCTGTTTTGTGCATTTATAAAACACTAAGGGCCAAATCCTGAACTCTTTAATCAGAGGAAAATTCCCAATGAAGTCAATGAACCAACTGTAATTACACCTTGAGCAGTTTCAGTTACTTCAGTGGGATTACATGAGAGCAGAATCTTACCCAACGTGAGTTTTGCCTGAATAAGAACTGCATAAGGACATCAGGACTTGGCCATTTGTGGCTGAGTTAAAACAAAGTTTGATCCTTTTTTACATAATTTCTTTAATCTGAGACAGAACACAGCCTCTGTTAACATATTACTCACTATTCTCTCTCTCCACTGACTCAACTGCCGCCTTTTCTCTGTCCTTCTCTCTCATTTGCATGACAAATTTAGGACTCTGTGTAGAGATCTGGCAAAAGGGAAGCCACTGTAGTTAATTTTATTTTTTTCTTAATGTTGTCTATTTTGAATTTAGCTTAAACTTGGTACTCTTCCTACACTGAAACAACTTTTTGGGATTTATGTATGCTTATTTTGACATGGATGAGAATTTATTCTGCTCTATTGCTGGATAAACAGCCTGTGCTGTTGTAGAGTGGTAACAAGTAACAGGCAGAGTTAACATTACTATGCATTTTGTTCTCACTGCCATATCTGAAAACAGGGCAATAACTGTTTTTCACCTAATACATTGCAACAAGTGAATTTTCTACTACATCTACACATGGATTAAATGCAACAGGAAAACCAAGAGGCTATATTGAAAGACTCCTTCTTTACAGAGTAAGTGCACCTTAATACTTTGAATATTATTCATATGGATTCTGCAATGTTGGATTTTAATTCTACTGTGATGTTTTGTTTGGCTTTTGTTTTTTGTTTTTACTGTTTTGTTGGTGGCGGTTTTTGGTGGTTGATCTAAGAATTATTGGGCCTTCTGCACCCTCTTCTGCTTGTCTTGCCCTATACAATGAGGAGATTTCAGATACACGAATAGGCTGCTCTGTGGCCTACAAGAGGAAATTCAGGTGAGTGCCACAAGAAGCTGAACTGTTACACCACAAATAATACAACCGCTTGAAAAAGTCCAGTATCTGAAGTGAAGGGAATCGTATGACAAAGTCTGATATTTTTGTACAGCAGAATCCTGACAGCTACCAACCCTTTTGTGCATTGTTAAAAAAAATAATAATGGATGTTCAGTTTGCCGCCATTCTAAATAATACAAACTATTGTAGATAACTGCCCAAAGAAATCACGAACATGCACCCACTGCATGATGTTTTCAATCACATAATATTTTTTGCACCAGTGGTGACTTGTTATTGAAAGCTTTTGTGATACAGTGGTAAGGAGAAAGAAAAGCAACTCAGAATTGCATATAAAAAGTAATAGAAATATATTGCTGTTCCACATATCATGTCACAAACTGTGACACCAAGGAAGAATGGTTTGTAGCAAAAACAAGCATGTGAGACAGGAAACTCAGGTTCTGTTCCCTCTTTGTCGCCAACTTCTTATGTCTCTATCAGCCCATGAAGGGGTGTACTTGCCCTATCAACCAACAAGTTGAATTAGGCTAGGTGGGCCCAATCAGTCAATTAAGCTGCAAACAGGGGAGATTTAGGCTTTGTGGGGGCACTAATTACAAGGGAGATCACCTGTAAGGGAACAAGCAGGAATTCTATAAAGCCAGGAGACTGGCAATAGGAAGTCTGCAGACTCACTCCCTGAGATAAGGGAGAAGGAAGGGGGAATAGGAGGAGCCTGTGAGGAAGGGTTTACCCAGTAGGCCTAGGATAAAGGGTGCTGACTAGGAAGGTTGGTGAGGGCATAGGTGTTGGATCTAGGAGTCCTGGGTGTGTGGCCGCATCCCCTGGCTTGAAGTAGTTACCATCATATACTAGGTTTACAGTTTGGTTCAATGGCTCTCAGCACCCTCATTGTATAAATTGTTCCAGCACCCCTGGTTGAAGGAGAAACTTAAAGAAGCACAGTAGGCAGTAGTCCCGGGAAGAGAGCAGTAAGATTGGTGAAGACCGAGAATTTTAACTGCTCACTGGGGGGCCCTGGACTGGACCCCAGAGTAGAGGGTGTGCCTGGGTTCCCTTGTACCATCCACTGCAGAGTGCTATTGGTTCGGACGGTGAATGGGAAGACTGCAGGAGTAACATAGTCAGGGTAGCAGGCATGAGGGCTGCCTGATGCTGCTTGTGCAGAGAGACTTTGAAAGACACCCCTTACACACACACACACACACACACACACACACACACACACACACACACACAAAGGGGGAAATCAGAGTGTAACATGGCCGGAGGGCTGAGTCACAAAGCAGCCGTACTGTGACTCTGCAAGCAGGAGGAAAACTGCAACAGTGGATGGCTAGAAAGGGGGCATTGTATAGGGAGGAGCTAATTGCCAGAAGGGGGCGCCATCCAGTGGTGGGTAGAATACATTGTTGTACTACCTCATTTGTAAATGGAGATTGGCAATATTCCCTTGCCTTGCAGGGATGCTGTAGCTGTTATCTCAAAGGGGAGCCAAGATAACTCTAATTGTGTAATGGGTGTAGGTAACAGAATATAAACAAGCCCCTTTTTCTCAGAAGAGCAGACCTGCCCTTTGCTGTATCTGTCACTGGTGGACTGATGCAGAGTTCCTTCCCTATGTGGTGCACAAACAATAAAGACTGACGGGAAATAAGGGTTAAACAACAGGTAAGTGTATTAAGGGATACATTACAGATAAGGGAAGGGATAAATGTAACAAGCAATCACTATATAAACAACACAAGCCCACAGCAGCTTTTCCTATGAGCATAAAGCTCAGGCCCAAAAATACAGAACCCACCCTGGCGATTGAAAATGTAACCCCAACTAAGAAAACCCTTATTATTATGTCTCACTATATTCCCAGCACTTCCGTGGCGGCGGTGAAGTCCAGGACCTCCACTCCAGGGGCAACTGGAACCCATAGAGGAGGAGCACTGGAGAGTCCCTCGATGACAGTTGGGATGGAAGAAACGGACCGAGGACCGTCTGGCTGTTGACGTTCCCAGGAGCAGGTCAGGTGGAATGCGTCTTCTTCTTTCTTCTCACCTCAGGAGTGAATGCTATTCTTCAATGGTGCACTGGTGCCACGAAGACCCGAGCCACCCATGCACAGTCACTAAGATGGACTGAACCACCAGTCTGTGATTACAGTTCTTTTGTACAGTTTGTGGCGGGAAAACATGGTATGATCCTGGGAAAGGCGGGAAACAGTCTGAGGTGGTAAAATCTTGGGGATAGCCCAGTGGCAGGAAAAAACAGTTAAATCCAGTTACATCCAGGCTAAGCTGACAGAGCATAGAGGGGTCACAAGATGGAGTCACAAGATGACAGCTTAGACTCCTCTTGGATTGCTGCAATATCCTTAAAAACTGATTATTGAGTCTAATACATACATGTAACTTAACAAACCATGAACAATATAACCATTTCATACCCAACATAGCTATTGTAAAAAATTTTGAAAACCTCAGATGCACTATATAAGTCCAAAATATTATTACAAGAATAGTACAGCACATTTCCAATATTGATTTTATAACGACATAAGGAAAAATAATGAAAAACTCAAACTTACCTTAAAAGCAGCAAAGAGTCCTGTGGCACCTTATAAACTAACAGACGTTTTGGAGCATGAGCTTTCATGGGTGAATACCCACTTCGTCATCTGCTTTTTCAGATCCAGACTAACACGGCTACCTCTCTGATACTAAACTTACCTTAAAAATCAGTTTAATCTAACCTAGATCTGCCAACAGTAAATTGCTATAATTGTAATTGTATGGTGTCACTAAAAGGCAGAGCTAAGATTATTTGGGTGCTTTACATATTTCCATATCTTAAACATGTTTGGATTTCTTTTAAATTTAACTCTCAATTTCTTGGGTTTGCAATACTTATTTTTAGAAAAGTTGCAACATTTTTGTAATGTCTTCTATCCTTAAATTGATATGTACTTTCAACCTTTACTTAAGCATACAGGTGAATCTGGTGCTTAATTTGCAATTGATTTACTAGATTGGTTTTTCCAGGATACACACACACACAGAGCAGATAGTACTGCAGAGATCCTAGGCGGTGCTGCTGCCCAGAGGCTGCCAAGGATGGGCTGCTGTAACTTTGGAGTCCCCCAAAGCTGGTTAAATCACACACAGGCTACACCAGTGCTCAGAACAGCTCAGGATCAGGAGGGTGAAAAGGTATCTTCAAGATATCTTGGTTCCTCCAACACCTTGGGTGGTGCCTGTATGTGTTGCACTTCCAAGTGGCACAGCACACAATCTCACTCATTGCTTCATTTTCCAATTTGGATTATCTGTGAGAGCCCAGAGGCAGACTTGGTAGATTGAGGTAGGTGAGATCACGCCTTTGTGGTTGTGGAAGGGGGGATGATGGGATATAAACAGGAATGTATGAGGAGTATGGGAGGGATGACTGGGGATTACAGAGTGAAAGGGTAAAAGAGGGTTCAGTGGGGGTTGTCAGTATGAGTGAGCAGGAATGTGGAGGTGGGGGTCAAGGGGATTCAGTAACAATGTCTAGTTAGGGGAGGCCGAAGAATGGATGGAACAAGGTTATGCGCACAGGAGGCCTGTGGTATGGAGACCAGGGGTATGAACTAGGCAGGTGATAAGTGGGGATGTGCGGGGAATGGTTGGTATCCATATCCTCTTATTGATGTTCGTATAGAGAAAGTATTCATCCCGTCCAGCGGGAGTCCCGACCCTCTCCAGTTAACTTAATCCAGTAGGTTGAAAAGAGACTTCTGCATGATGGAGCACAGGAACCATCTACTGCTGTGGCAGTGGCGGCGAAATATCTACCAGTAAGAACTGTGGACAAAGACACATAGTTCCCTTCACAGTGCTGGTTCGTTACAACCAATAGAATCATTGCATGCAAATTAGCTGTAAAGGAAGGATGATGATTGGTTGTGTTACTTCTGATAGGACAATGGCTCCTCTTAAGAGTGACCTGAGCTGTTGATCTGGTCACTGGTCACTGGCTATAGTCTGTGCAATCATAATAATTCAATACAATCTTTAATAACATAGTTTAACAAACTAATTTTTCAAATGTACCTTCTGCACAAGATTTCAGTAAATTTTAACTACATGGAAAATTTGAAGAGGCCGTGTTATGCCATTATTAAAGTAATCAAAGTCAAAGAAAGATCTAAAATAAGTTCTAAATTTCCTTAAGAGCTCATTATACATTATTTTAACTCAGGCTAACAGATATACTTGTAACTTCTCCAAATGTTCATTTGGTATTCAAAAAGTAAGAGCTATGAGTTGGGGTATGATTATTCCTATGGGAATTCTGCGCCAAAAAATAAAAAAATTTGTTCAGCATATTTTATTTGTTAAAATAGCGCAATATAATCACATTACTTTCAATTATTTTGGTAATTTCTTTAACCTACAATACAGAAAAAAGTCACTAACTATTCAGCATTTCCTAAATACATGGAAGTTAAGTTACAGATACTTGGTAACAAATATCCTGCATTCCAGTTATAATCCTGGCTAATTATATGCTTGATTCTAACTGTCCTGACATTTTATTGACTGCTTGATAAAAGTTTTATTTGCCCTCAAATTCTTTATTTTTTTAAATGTGTAAAAAAGCAAGACAGCACATAGATCTTCCTAGCCGAGGATTCCCTCACTGTCATTTACAATAAGGCTTGGGCAGCATAAAGGAGCCATAAAACTTTTACATCTGTTTTATGCTGGGGGAATTCACTAAGAATGGGAACAATTTCCTAACAATAGGAACAACTAGGCAGGCAGGCTGCTATATTTTCTGTTCTGCTTGAGGGAACAGAGCCTGCCTCATGGCCATCTCCAAACAACCTGAAGCCTTACCCCTCCACGCCAGATGCGCCACAAAAGTGAGCCAGCATGAGGGACAGAGTCTTGCTCACTCACATGCATGCCCCCACAACCCTGCCCCTCCAGTGATGATTGATGTCTCCCCATCCACACATGCCCAATCTCCCACTCCCCCACACTGATGCACGCCTCCACTGGCTGCTCCAGGCACTCGAACAGATGTGCCCAGGCAGCTGGGGAAGGGGTGAGTGTCCCCCACTGATTTCTTTGCTTCTCCATTTTTCTGCAGGGAAGCAAAGAAATCTCTGGGTGACATGAATTCTGTGCGCACACACAGTGGTACAGAATTCCCACAGAAGTAAATGAGATACTGCAATGTTTATCTATAACAAATGATGAACCTCTGCTTTAAAATTCAGGACTTAACTCAACTTTTTACTATGGAATTGTTACCAGCACCTGCAGAATGGAGTTGCATAATAAGTGCTTCTAGAATAAGAATAGGCCAGAGTATGGAAGAAGCAAAATCCCTGTTAAGACAACTCTTTTCTATGGTCTCCCAGAATGATTTCACTGTTCCACCATTTGTAAAATATGATGTTGCATATTCCTCAAACAACTTTAACTCTGTCATATCTTTACCCAGTCTCCATTATAAATCTGAAACCCTTTTACCTCCATCTACCATCAACCCATCATTCACCTGTCACACTTGGCTCTTAAACCTTACTACAGACCGTCCTGCAGTTAATGCTCTCATTATTTTATTAGCTAGAAATACCCACAGCTTGCCATTTTACTCTTCATAGGCAGATCAGAGACTTAACTCTCCCAAATCCCAACTATCCATCACAGTGAAGGGACCACAATATATCACAGCTCATTCTCCAAAACAGTCTAACAACTCCATCCAACATATATTGACACAAAAAAACCAATTTACTCCCTTTGGCTTCTCTACATGGCTTGGAAATCCTAAGACTAGTGGATGAGTGGTGGGGAGCAGTAGATCTGACATATCTTGACTTTAGTAAGGCTTTTGATACTGTCTCTCATGATCTTCTCATAAATAAGCAGAGAAATATAGTCTAGACAAGCCTATTCTAACGTGGGTGCACAACTGGCTGGAAAACTGTACTCAAAGTAGTTATCAATGGTTCACAATTAAGCTGGAAGGGCATCTCGAGTGGGGTCCCGCAGGGATCAGTACTGAGTCTGGTTCTGTTCAATATCTTCATAAATGATGTGGATAATGACATAGAAAGTATACTTATAATGTGTGCTGACAATAACATCTTGGAGATGTTTCAAGAGCTTTGGAAGACAGGATTATAATTCAATTTGATTTTGGCAAAATGGAGAAATGGTCTGAAATAAATAGGATGAAATTCAATAAGGACAAATGCAAAGTACTACACTTAGGAAGGAATAATTTCCTATTTTGTATTTGTGCAACTGATGACTGCCTAGGAAGGAGTACTGCAGAAAAGGATCTGGGGGTTATAGCGGATCACAAACTAAATGAGTCAACAATATAATATTGTTGCAAAACAAAACAACACCACATCATCATTCTGAGATGTATTAGCAAAACCCAATAAATAATTATTCCACTCTACTCAGCATTGATAAGGCCTCAACTGGAGTACTGTGTTCAGTTCTGGGCACCACACTTCGGGAAAGGTGTGGACAAGTTGGAGACAGTCCAAAATGATTAAAGGTCTAGAAAACATGACCTACAAGGAAAGACTGAAAAAAATGGGTTTGTTTAGTTTGGAGAAGAGAGGACTGAGGGGGGCAAAATAGCCTCTAACAATATTTTCCATACTTGAAAAGAGGAGGGTGATAAATTGTTCTCGTTAGCCATTGAGGTCAGGACAAGAAGTAATGGGCTTAAATTGCACCAAAAGAGATTTAGGCTAGACATTAGGAAAAACATTCCGACTGTAAGGGTGGATGAGCACTGGAACAAATACCTAGGAAGATTATGGAATGTCCATCATTGGTGGTTTTTAAAACAGGTTAGGCAAACATCTGTCAAGGATGGTCAGAATACTTAGTCCTGCTCAGTGCAGGGGACTAGATGACCTATCAAAATCCCTTCCAGTCCTACATTTCTATGATCTCAATGATTGTATCTTCCCTATTCACCTTCCACTGTGAGTCAGAGATGTCACCTCACACACGTGCACTATCATCCAGTCTTTTCCAAATGTCTAGCCTCAGTTTCAACAAATCACGCTTGTAAAATATTTATTCACTTTAGAGAGAAGAGAATCAACAAGTCTATAGAATGTATAGTGTATGCTCATTTGTAATCAATCATTGTAAAGACTTCGTAAGTTGTGATTCATATGTTAGCTGGACGGTGAGTGGCTACACAGGGATAAAGTTAATGTTGAATTTTGAATATGCAATGTGATATTTTTGCAAATGTATACTTACTTAAGTCTGTATAACTGAATATGTTTGAATATACATCTACCTTCCCTGAAGTGTTGATTTCCATACTTTTTAATGCTATTGGATAGATAACTTAAAATTTGCAGGGGAGAGAACTCTCTCATTCTCCAAAGACTCTGCAGCGAAGTTAAAGACTTTCTCTTTAGCAATAATTCTGCTTAGGCTGTTGTAAATTGGTGGAATGACTTAGCAGAAAAAGCTTATAGTCAGCAGGCTCTTGTCCTCTTCCTCAGTGTTTCATGTTTACAGCAACGGAATGAAACAAGTTCTCATAATGAGACTCCCAGTCCTGGGGTTCAGGCCAGACCTGTGGCCCCCAGCTGTGGAACACAACCTTCTCAAAGGCATTCTCTCCCCAATCAGTCTCTCAAACAGCCTTTCATTTAACCCTTTCATAAGCAGGGAGGGGAAAGCTTACCAATGTTGACATCTCATTGACAGTTTCCAGACAATACCCATATAGTGTACATCTATTCCATTTCCCCGTTTTTTGTTTTTGCTTGTAAAGACTTACAGTGGAAACAGGAAGTTAGGATCAGATAAAGCAGCATCAAGCTACCAGCTATTAGGGCTCAGATCCTCAAAAGTACTTAGGCATTTGTCCACTCAGCATTGCAACAGTTAATCCCTAGGCAGCTTGCTGACTAATGGAATCCTCAGCTCTGATTTAGGCTCTCAGCTCCCCATACAAACCACCAGGAGAGTTAGGTTCCCAAGGAAGAGATCTCCCGAAGCCAGCAAGCTGAATGGAGAGCTGCTGAAGCTAGTCAGGAGTGACATATCAAGGAGATAGGTGAGGAGAGATTCAGGGAGAAGAGAGGAATTTAGGTGCCTAAATAGCTGACCTAGGTGATAGGTACCTCCTTCTGCTTGGAATCCACAGCCATGAACCTGCTTCTGGAGTGAGGTATCAAAGCCAGATCAGCTGCTTAGGTAGCCTATACCATAGACATGAAACCATGTTTCTCTCTCTTTCTGTTTTCTACTTATGTTCAGTTCTTCTCTCATACTCACCATACACTTCCCAGTGCCTCAGCTGTCTTCTGTAGCAGTGCTGCCTGCCTCGCCTCTCCATCTCTCTCTCTCACACTCGCATGTGCGCACATGTGCACACACACACTCTCTCTCTCCCTTCCTAGCAGTGGCCTCTGCCTGGCCCTCCTGTTGAAAAGTCTGACAGGTCTAAGGTGTGCTCAGAGCACACTTACAGGATTGGGCCCCACTGGTGAAATAGGTGTTCCCCTGCCTAGTTTGAGAATCCTGTTTCAGGGCCTTTGGCTTGAGTTAGGATTTGAGAGGCTCATTAGCTGTAAGGTGACATCAGGGCTACAGTGGATTTGTGAATGCCAACTAGTGGAAACTAGGCACCATGTGGACTTAGGCAGCAGCAGAGTGGTGGTTTTGAGGCTGTCCACCTAAATGACGGACTTTGGTGACTAAAGAGGCAGATAAGCACCTAAATACTTCTAAGGATCTGGGTCCAACTGCCTGAAGATCAGGCTGTAGAAATAAATATTTTCTCTCATGTAGCTATCTTTAGAAATTATAACAAAAGAGAGAGAATTGAAGGAAAGCTGAACACGTGACATATTAGAACATTTTCTGTGGGGACCACTTTTTTAGAGTTTTCCCAAGTGTCAGTTGCTTTGTAATGTAACCCTTCTGCCAGGTGGAGCCAGCAGCAACCAGGACCGGGTTCAATATCTAGGGTTCCTTTCCATTGATGCAACACAGAACTGGCTCGAGCCCCCACCCAGTAAGCTGGGAAAACTACACACCACCCAAGCGCCTCTGAGATCAATACTTCCCCATTCAGAAGCACAGAGTCCAAGTGTAGAAAATAAACTTTTATTAAAAGGAGGGAAGTAACAGCGTTAACTTCAGAAAACACCACAAACAGGACTCATAAACATAAACCATGCTCGAAAGACCCACCTGCAAGTAAGTTGGGCAGTGTCCTTTTCCCCTCAGGGTCTTAAGTCCAGCAACCTTTCATGTGCCTGACCCCTCTCTGCACCCTACTCTCAGTTGCTCTCCTTGGGCAGTGCAGACTCACAGTTCAGAGGTGCATCTGCAGAGTTCATCTCCCACCCTGGGTGGAGGGGGGTGGTAAAGAGGCATCTTACTTGTTCCGCTGCTCAGGCACTCACTCGCTGCCCCTTTCTGTGGGGCTCTGCTTTAGCCCTCTCTGCTAGCTGGCTGCTCACCAGCTGCTCCTGCTGTCTGCCTGCTCGCTGTACCTGTTTGCCAGCTGCCCTGCTGGCTACTTGTTCCACCAGCTGACTGTCAGTCACCTTTTGCTGCCACCTGCCTCTCTGTTGTGACTTCTGCACATCAGTCTCTTAGTGATTTTCAGCTCTTTCCAGGTTGGGCAGAAACACTGCCCCCTCTCCAGTGATTTCAGCTCTCAGTGACTTTTACCTCTTAGCAGGCAAGGCAGAAACTCAGTCCTACCACAAATGATTTCAGCTCTGATTGAGCATTTAAAATAAGAAAATATGCTTGGGAGGGAGGGATAGCTCAGTGGTTTGAGCACTGGCCTGCTGAAACCCAGGGATGTGCGCACAATGTTTGAGGGGGGCCACTTAGGGATCTGGGACAAAAATCTGGTGATTGGTCCTGCTCTGAGCAGCAAGTTGGACTAGATGACCACCTGAGGTCTTTTCCAACCCTCATATTCTATTAAATTTATGAAGCCTATTTAGCTCTTTGAAGGGAGGGGGCAGACAAAACAGGTTAAACCAGCCCAGAAAGGACCCTTGGGGGAAGGGTCCACACCTTCTGGCCAGGGCACCTGTTCTCACTCCTCTTACCACCAAAGGCCTCTGGCATTTGAGCCCCTGACTTAACAAGGTCCTTTCAGCTGAGGGTGACCCTCCACTATTGGGACAGGTTAAGCACAGTTCTGCTCCCCTTTATTCACAATAATGCTAACATTGATACCAGCATTTCACTACCCCTGCATTCAGTACTAAGGTGATTTGTAACCCAACACCAGCCAAAGTTGATCACTTTGAGCAACACACCACTCTATCTGCTGAATAGCTAAGCAGAGTAGGTGTTTTCATGTAAATACAGTTTGCTCTTGAAGTCTCTCCCCCTCTCAGCTAGCTGTCAGGGAAGAATTCAGCAGACCCTCCTTACAGTAATGAACAGTTCTCTAAAGTCAGTGTCAACAAAGATGAGTCATTAATTCCTCTTTCCATCTGCTTTAATCAAAGGCTATTTAATTCAGCAAGAGAAGTTTCAGTTGTATTTGTAGAAGTTATGAAAATATAGTTTCTGTTAAATGATCGTCTGTTCATTCACTGTTTTAATACTCATAATACAGAAGCCACTGGCTGAAATTATTAATTATTGTAATTTTAATTCTTGTTATTCAGTGCAGTGTGTTAACATGAATTCAGCATTTCCTTGCACTTTATTTAACACTGATGTGTCTGAAGGAGGCAACAATGATAGCAATATGAAACAATCTTTTCTTTCCCTTTGAATAATTTTTCCCTTGCTAAATTCATTCCAAAAACGACCTGAATGAGGATAGTCCTACCACTGCTAATTTATAGAGCAGGGGCTGTGTTTGGAAGAGCCGATCAGCAGTGTCAAAGGCAGTTATCATGATAAGTAATTCAGCTTAATGCCAGCTGGAACAGCAAAAAGAATGAGGAGTACTTGTGGCACCTTACGCTCAAATAAATTTGTTAGTCTCTAAGGTGCCACAAGTAATCCTCATTCTTTTTGCTGATACAGACTAACACGGCTGAAACCTGTCAGAAACCCGTCAGCTGGAGCAGTGGCTACCAGACTTTTTATTGAAGCCCCTCTTGTGGTGGATCTCTGCCCTGCCCTTCCTTTCCTGCTTCTGTTCCTTTTTTCTCCTTGTCTTTTTTCCTTTTTGTGATTTTTAATTTGTTTCCTCTATTTAAAAAATATTGTTAGCTCTTGCCTCTCATGGGAATCGTCTCTATCATCGAATGTTTGTGTCATGTCCATAGAAGCCCATGGTGACCTCCCATTCTCCTACTCACCAGAAAGTTTGCATTCTGTATAACTCAAGAACTAGGAGTTGGATGATGACTCTTCAGTGCATGGCTGCTTACACTCTCATGGCTGAGCTGAGTGCTATAGGGGCTGTGACTGAAAGAGATATTTGGCCCAGTGGGAGGCTGTCCATGTCAACTTCTATCACATTAGGGATTGGAATTCACGAAAACAGGCAAGGTTCATGGAATACCTGCTTCTTTACCTGTATGTACATGGATGGCAGATGAAGGGAGGAGTAGTATGAGTATCTGGGATCAAGCAGCTTCGCCACATTACAGATGCCGCTGAGGCAATTACTTTTCGGTGGGAATATCTTGCTTATTTTCCCTCTTGCAAAGAATGGTCACAGCTCATTGTAAAGAGTGGCTTACACCTCAGATCGTACATGCACCAGAGCATGTTAGGTGTCATGCCCACTGTGCTCCAACACTTCCCCAACTAATCAGTGGGAAGAGACATAAGATAGAATTTCCTTCTTTGCTAAGCATTGTATTGCTCTTAATCTCCTAGATGAGATACAATGGGGCAGATCCTCAGCTGAAATATCCTCATCTGATTTCAATGGAACTATGAAAATTTAGTGAAAGTATGATAATTTACCCAAGATGAAAATCTGCCCCAATACAGGAAAATATTTCAAACTATCTGGTTAGGACAACTAATAGTTTACACAATTTATCACCTACAATGTCCATTAAAAGTTGGTGATTTTTCTCATTCCCTGATTTCACTCATTCATAAAATGATCTAGTAGGAGACTTCCATTCTAAATAGCACTCTATTGTAGCAACAGTGATTAACAGCTAAGCATACACGTGGAGGCTTTTGCTGCTCAGTAAACACTCAAAGACAATAAGGCCATTGTGGAGAAACTAAATGAATTCTTTGCATCTGTCTTCCCAGTTCAGGATATGAGGGAGATTCCCAAATCTGAGCCATTCTTTTTAGGTAACAAATCTGAGGAACTGCCCAGATTGAGGTGTCATTAGAGGAGGTTTTGGAACAAAGTGATAAACTAAACAGTAATAAGTCACCAGGACCAGATGGCATTCACCCAAGAGTTCTGAAGGAATTCAAATGTGAAATTGCAGCACTACTAATTGTCATCTGTCACCTATTATTTAAATCAGCGTTTGAACCAAATAACTGGAGGATAGCTAATGTGACACCAATTTTTAAAAAGAGCTCCAGAGATGACAGGCCAGTGAGCCTGACTTCAGTACTGTGCAAACTGGTTGCAACTGTAGTAAAGAACAAAATTGTCAGACACATAGATGAATATAATTTGTTGGGAAGAGTCAACATGGGTTTTGTAAAGGGAAATCATGCCTCGCTAATCTATTAGAATTCTTTGAGGGGGTCAACAAGCATGTGGACAAAGGAGATCCAGTGGATATAGTGTATTTAGATTTTTAGAAAGCCTTTGACAAGGTCCCTCACCAAAGGCTCTTAAGCAAAGTAAGCAGTCATGGTATAAGAGGGAAGGTCCTCTCATGGACTGGTAATTGGTTAAAAGAGAAGAAACAAAGGGTAGGAATAAATGGTCAGTTTTCAGAATGGAGAGAAATAAATAGGGGTCTGTACTGGGACCAGTCCTATTCAACATATTCATAAGTGATCTGGAAAAGGGTAAACAGTGAGGTGGAAAAATTAGCAGGTGACACAAAACTACTCAAGATAGTTAAGTCCCAGGCTGACTGCAAATAGCTACAAAAGGATCTCACAAAACTGGATGGCTAGGCAACAAAATGGCAGATGAAATTCAATGTTGGTAAATGCAAAGTAATGCACATTGGAAAACAATCCCAACTATATATATAAAATGATGGGGTCTAAATTAGCTGTTATCACTCAAGAAAGAGCTTTTGGAGTCACTGTGGATAGTTTTCTGAAAACATCCATCCAATGTGCAATGGCAGTCAGAAAAGCAAATAATTTTAAAAAGGGATAGATAATAACACAGAAAATATCATATTGGCACTACATAAATCCATGGTTTGCCCACATCTTGAATACTGCATGCAGATTTGGTTGCCCCATCTCAAAAAAGATATATTGGACTTGGAAAAGGTACAGAAAAGGGCAACGAAAATTATTAGGGGTATGGAACGGCTGCCGTATGAGGAGAGATTAATAAGACTGGGACTTTTCATCTTTGAAAAGAGACGACTAAGGGGGCATATGATAGAGGTCTATAATATCATGACTGGTGTGGAGATAGTAAATAAGAAAGTGTTATTTACTCCTTCTCATAACACAAGAACTAGGGGCCACCAAATGAAATTAATAGGCAGCATGTTTAAAACAACCAAAAGGAAGGCTTTTTTTTCCACACAACACACAGTCAACCTGTGGAACTCTTTGCCAGAGGATGTTGTGCAAGCCAAGACTATAACCGGGTTCAAAAAAAGAACTAGATAAATTCATGGAGGATAGGTCCATCAATGGCTATTAGCCAGGATGGGCAGGGATGGTGTCTCTAGCCTCTGTTTGCCAGAAGCTGGGAATGAGCGATAGGGGATGGATCACTTGATGATTACCTGTTCTGTTCTTGGCATTGACCACTGTCAGAAGACAGGAAACAGGGCTAGATGGACCTTTGGTCTAAATCAGTGTGGCCATTCTTATGTTTTTAAAGGCCTTGTTAGCAGAAATCCAGAAAATTAACATCTTTCCTTCTCACAATATATGCCCCCACTGTGCAGTGCTAGTTTTCTGAGTGTGCACTGATGCTCTGTTTCTGTACACATCCAGAATATACCTGTTATTTTATTAAAGATAAAGATAATGTTAAAAGCAAAGAAACAGCATGACTGCACAGCAGCTACAGTAAATTTAAGGTCTGGATTGTGTCCAGTTTTTAGGCAGCTGTGCAAGTGGAGGGAGAAAGCAAAATTTTTAATTTATACTTCCAGATAGGAGCAGCAAGAAATATAGTCCTTGCCAGGACTGCTCTGGGCTAGTATAGCTAGTCAGCTTGAATGACTTCCTCCTCCTTAAGGGAGCAGCAGGTAAGGAAGTTCCTCACACTGGCTAGCTGCTCTGAGAAATGTCTCACTAAAGCACAACACTTCCAGGACCTTGCCCTTGGGTGACGCCACACTGCATCCATCCAGTGGGGCCACTGCTTACAGTGAACAATTCAGTTTGAAAGCCTCTTGGAATCCATGTTTTTAATGATTAATGTTCTTAGTAAACACTAGCCTAAAGAAAATAATTGAGTCCAAAGGGAGGTGAAGGCAAAAGAATGACGAAATATATATTCACAGAGAGAGAGAGAGAGAGAGAGAGAGAGAAAAAGAGAACGAACGAGAACCACCACACTAGCAAAAGCATCTGGGGAATACCTGTGGAACACATGCAAGATCGATGCTATCATTCCAAGCTCCCGGCAATACAATTTTTATAGTACCATATGCCGTCCTTTTCTTTTTCCTAACCATTCCACCCTCTCCCTGTCTGTCCCTTACGCATCCTCCCCATCTCTCCCCATATCTGTTTTTTCTATTTCTCTTTCACACCTCTGTTTCACAGGACTCAGAGCTGTCACTATCAGGCCAGGAGTTGCTTGTTTCTCTCGTCCCACTGTGGAGGAGGAAGGTGTCTGACAGCGAGAGGTGAAGAGGTTACTTTGCTTGAGGAATCCAAACAAATATGAGAAAAACAGGACAAAATTTCAGAGATGGAGTGTTTCTAAGTGGTTCTTCTGCAAAAGCTAGGAAATACTTCACTATCAAATACTAAAGATGTAGTTGTTCTCTGAAACATTATTGTGGCAAATTGGGAGGCTAAATTGAATCATTATAGTGAAATGGGTATTTTAGTCCTGCTTTAAGTATAAATCTCAATGCAACACTAACTATGAAGCTGCCCAGAATGCCCAATAAATTGATCAATCTTGGTGACCAGGTAAGTAGTCAGCAGCTGGGAACCTGATTTTTCTATTTTTATAAAGGTGTATTCTGAGATAGAGGATGTTGACTTTATACAACTAGGAACACCCAGGGGCTTTACATTTGCCACAAGCAAGTAGCATCAGTAGGTCTAAGCACTGGTGGAAAGACCTGTTGTGTTTTTACCTTTAGACACTGTAATGAATGCAGAAGTTCCTTCTACATCAGCTTGAAATAATCTGGAGGCTAAAAATCCCAACCACAACAAGGAAGAAAGCAAAATGTTATAGTTCACCGCAAGGCACAGCCAATGCACTTTTGCATCTACCTAGTTTCAAACCGATCCACTTGCACAATACGAAAATTCTATAAAATGACATTCTGGGCTCTTAACACTGGGTGGACAGAATGACTAAGTTGCAAATGCTGGTTTTTAAAGCACGTTATAAGAACATAAGAATGGCCACACTGAGTCAGACCAATGGTCCATCTAGCCCAGTATCCTGTCTTCTGACAGTGGTCAGTGCCAGACATTTCAGAGAGAATGAACAGGGCAATTACTGAATGATCCATCTCCAATCACCTAGTCTCAGCTATGGCAATCAGAAGTTTAGGAATACCCAGAGCATGGGGTTGCATCCCTGGCCATCCTGGCTAATAGCCACTGATGTACCTATCCTCCGTGAACTTATCTAATCCCTTTTTTTAATCCCGTTCTATTTTTGACCTTCACAACAACCCCTGGTAACAAGTTACACAAGTTGATTGTGTATTTTGTGATGCACTACTTCCTTATAGTTGTTTTAAGCCTGTTGCCTATTCATTTAATTGGATGCCCCCTGGTTTTTATGTTATGTGAAGGGGCAGAAGTGCCAGAATGTAGGGAGGGGTATCGCTTTTAAAAGTGGGAGGGCTATTCCGTCCCACTTTTTACCAGCTGTAAGGGCAAGTGATGGGGGGAAGGGGTGGCACAGGGCTGGGCCTTGGGGAGTAGGGGGCACAGTTTGGAAACCGGTGGCCCCCTCACTTTTAGGGACCTTTTGCTGCTCCTGGGAAGGATAAATAACACTTCCTAATTCACTTTCTCCCCATCATTCATGATTTTATAGTCCTCTATCATATCTCCTCTTAGTCCATAGGTCCTGGACCTAGGGGTGCTGCCACACCCCCTGGCTTGAAGTGGTTTCCATTATACACAGGTTTACAGTTTGATTCAGTGGCTCTCAGCATCCCCATTATACAAATTGTTCCAGCACCCTTGCCTTAGTCATCACTTTTCTATGCTGAACAGTCTCAGTCTTTTTCATCTCTCCTCATGTTGAAGCTATTCCATACCCCTAGTCATTTTTGTTGCCCTTATCTGTAGTTTTTCCAATTCTAATTTCTCTTTTTGAGGTGGGACAATAAGAACTGCACACAGTGTTCAAGGTGGTGGTGTGCCATAGATTTATGTAGTGGCATTGATATTTTCTGTTTTGTTATCTATCCCTTTCCTAATGGTTCTTAACATTCTGTTAGTAAAAAACAAACAAACAAAAAAACCAAATCTCTTGCTGCACACTGAGTAGAAGTTTTCAGAGAATCAACCACTCACGAAAGGTCTTGAGTCATTGTGGAAACAGCTAATTTAGATCCCATCATTTTGTATGTATAGCTGGGATTATCTCTTCTAATGCGCATTACTTTGCATTTATCAACACTAAATTTCATCTGCCATTTTGTTGCCCAGTCACCCATTTTTGTGAGATACCTTTAACTCTTCAGTCAACATTGAGTAATTTTGTATTGTCTCCAAACTTTTCCACCTCATTGTTTATCCCTTTTCCAGATCACGTATGAATATGTTGAACAGCACTGGTCCCAGTACAGACCCCTGGGAGACCCTGTTATTTACCTCTCTCTATTCTGAAAATAATGACCACATATTCCTTCCCTTTGTTTCCTATCTTTTAACCAGTTACTGATCCATGAGAGGTCTTTTCCTTGTATCCCTTGACAGCCTACTTTGCTTAAAAGCCTTTAGTGAGGGTCCTTGTCAAAGACTTTCTGAAAGTCTAAGTACACTATATCCACTGGGTCCCCCTTGTCCACACGCTTGTTGACCCCCTCAACAAATTCTAATAGATTGGTGAGACGTGATTTCCCTTTACAAAAGCCATGTTGACTCTTCCCCAACATATCAGATACACAGATAAATGTGATAATTCTGATATTTTAAAAATCAGTGTACCATTAGCTATCCATCAGTTATCTGGTACAGAGGCTGATTTAAGTGATAGATTAGTAGGGCTGCAATTTTATATTTAACTTCCATCAGAACTCTTGGATAAATATCATCTGGTCCTGGTGACTTAATTTATGAATTTGTTCCAAAACCTCCTCTATTGACACCTCAATCTGGGACAGTTCCTTAGATTTGTCACCTAAAAAGAATGGAAATCTGCCTCACATTGTCTGCAGTGAAGATCACTACAAAGAATTCATGTAGCTTCTCTGCAATGGCTTTATCTTCCTTGAGTGCTCCGTTAGCACCTCCATGGTCCAGTGGCCCCACTGCTTGGCAGGCTTCCTGCTTCTGATGTACTTAACAGAAAAAAAAAAAAAGTTCTTGTGTCTAGCTAGTTGCCCTTAATTCTTTTTTGGCCTTCCTAACTCTACTTTTGCACTTGACTTGCTAAAGCTGATGCTCTTTTCTACTTTCCTCAGTAGGATTTCATTTCTAATCTTTAAGATGTCAGTCTCTAACTGTCTCTTTTATGTTGTTTAGCCGTGGTGGCATTTTTCGTCCTCTTATTTTCTTTTTTTTATTTGGGATATATATAGTTTGAGCTATTATGTTTTTTTTTAAAGTTTCCCTGCAGCTTGTGGGCATTTAACTCTTGTGACAGTTTCTGTTAACTTCCGTTTAACTAGCCTCCTCATGTTTGTGTAGTTCCCCTTTTTGAAGATAAATGCTACTGTGAGGCATTTCCTTGGCATTTTCCCCCCAAACAAGAATGTTAAATTTAATTACATAGCAGTCCAGCTATAGTAACCTCTTGGACCAGATTCTGTGTGCCACTTAAGACTAAATCAAGAATTGCCTCTTCACTTCTGGGTACCAGAACTAACTGCTCCAAGAAGTGATCATTAATAATGCCTAGAAATTTTTCTCTCTGCATCCTGTCCTTTAGTGACATGTTCCCAGCCAATATAGGGGTAGTTGAAACCCCCCATTCTTATTGGGTGTTCTATTTTTGAGGCTCTCATCTCCTTGAGCATTTCACAATCATCATACTGGTCAGTAGTATACTACTATTGCTATATTCTTATTCATAGGCACTGACTTCTCTACCTGGGGGTGCTTGACCTCTCCCTCTGCCCCTTCCCCCAAGTCCCGGTCCGCACTCCACTTCTTCCTGCCCCCACATCCACTTCACCCCTTCCTCAAAGCCCTCATCTCTGCCTGCCTCTTCCTGCCCCTGCTCTGCCCCACCTCTTCACACCCCCTCCCCCAAGCGTGCCCCATCCTCGCTCCTCCCCCACTCTCCCTGAGCTGATCTGGTGCTGTGAAACAGATGTTTGCAGCGGGCAGGAGGTGCTGGGAGAGAGAGGGAAGAGTGATCACTGAGGCCGCTGGCAGGGGAGAGGTGCTGTGGGGGCAGAGGGACAGTGGGGAGCTTGGCTGCTGGTGGGTGTTAAGCACCTGCTAATTTTTCTCCGTGGGTGCTCCAAGACTGGAGCTGGTGCCTATGTTCTTATTGTTCCAGCATTGCATTTCTATAGATAGAAATTCTGTGGTACTGTTTGATTCATTTAAGATTTTTACTATACCTGCCGGATCGGTGGGTAGTGATCTATCGGGGATCGATTATCGCATCTAGTGTAGACGCGATAAATCGGTCCCTGATTGCTCTGCCATCGACTCTAGAACTCCACCACTGCCGAAAGGCAGAAGCGGAGTCGATGGGGGAGCGGCGGCAGTCAACCCCGTGCCATGAGGATGCGAGGTAAGTCGATCTAAGATATGTCGACTTCAGCTATGCTATTCTCGTAGCTGAAGTTGCATATCTTAGATCGATCCCTTCCCCCCTCCCAGTGTAGGCCAGGGCTATGACTCTGCTTTCTTTCACATGTAGTGCCATTCACACACCAGTGCAATCTACTCTCTCATTCCTATATATTTTTGTATCCTGCTATTACCATATCTCATTGATTATCATTGTTCCATTAAGGTTCTGTGATGCCTTTTATATCAATACCACTTTCTATCAGGCACTCAAGTCCTTAGTATTTAGACTTCTTGCGTGTGTATATATATATATATATATATATATATATATATATATATATATATATATATAAGCATTTATAAACTTTGTCAGTATATAGTTGTCTGCCTCCATATGATGTAATTGAATGAGACTCTTTTTTGCTTTCTCTTCAGTTCCTAACTCTACTTTATCAACTTCTTCTCTCTCCTCTTATCTAGGATATAGAGTGAGTATCCCCTTTAATAAATCCTCCCCTAAGGGATGCGTCTGTCTGAACCATGTGCTCCTCCACACCTGTCGGCTTTCTCCCAGCCCTTAGTTTAAGAACTCCTCTTTAACCTTATTAATTTTACATGCCAGCAATCTGGTTCCATTTTAGTTTAGGTGGATCCCATCTTTCCTGCATAAGCTCCTCCTTTCCCAAAATGTCCTCAGTTCCTAATAAACCTAAATCCCTCCTCCCAACACCATCTTCTCCATGCATTGAAACCCTGTAGTTCTGGCCCTGTGCATGGAATTGGAAGCATTTCAAAAGAACGCTACCATGGAAGTCCTAGACTCAACTTCTTACCTAGCAGCCTAAATTTGGCCTGCAGGACCTCTCCCCTACCTTTCCCTATGCCACTGGTACCTACATGTCCCACAACCACTAGCTCCTCCTCATTATTGCACATAAGTCTGTCTCGAGCCATAGGTGCTGGAACTATGGGGGGTGAGGAGGCTACTGCACCCCTGACTTTAAGTGGTTTCCATCATATGCAGGATTTACAGTTTGCTTCAATGGCTCACAGCATCCCCACTGTAAAATTTGTTCCAGCACCCCAGTCTAGAGCTCTCAAGAGGTCTTCAACCTTTGGAGCCAGCAGTCAATTCATCATGTGGTTTTCCTAGTCATCACAAACCCAACTATCTATATTTCCAGTAATCAAATCCCCCATTACTATTATTTCTCTTCTTAATAACAGGGGTCACGTGCCCTGGAGAGGTATCTTCAGTGCAAGAGGCTCCCAGGATAACATCTGGAAGGAGGGTCCCAACTATGGGATCATTTCCCAACATTCCAGCTTGATGTTCTCCTTTCTTGAGACTATCCTCCTCCTCAACAGCACAGAAGCTGTCAGACTGGGGATGGGACTGTTCTACTGTGTTCTGGAAAGGCTCCTCTATGTACTTCTGTTTCCCTTGGCTCCTCCAGTTCAGCCACTGTGGTCTTGAGAGCCCATAGTCGGTCTCTGAAGGGCCGTGTGCTCCATGTATTTAATGCACACACATGCCATCTGCCCACAAGACCGGTAATCATACGTGCTACAGTCAGTGCAATAAACTGGATAGCCTTCTCTCTGCTGCTAGACTTCTGCCTGCATTATTTTTACTCTTGCTGTGTGTGTGTGTGTGTGTGTGTGTGTGTGTGTGTGTGTGTGTGTGTGTGTGTGTGTGAGAGAGAGAGACCTTCCCCTTAAGCCTCATCACCAGCTCTGAAAAGATACATGACCCACTCTTTGGAACTCTCCCCATTCTATCTGTGGCTGGGAGGTGATAGTGTCTTTTCTGTGGTGAGCCCTTGTGTGTGAGCTCACTCCACCATGAAGCCTGCCTCAGTTTCCCACTTCTAAAAGCATCTAAAGAACTTACTCCTCACCCCACACTAAAGCTGTTCAAATAAATAATTTGTCAGTTTGCTGGCAGTTCCAAAAAAACCCAACAAATCAGTTCAGGTCACACTAAGGGCTTGCCTACACATACAGCACTGCAGCAGTTAGTGAAGATGCTACACATGGGCAGCGGGTGAAGCTTCCTCTGCCCCTCCTCTTCTGGCCAAGGCCCCTCCCTCGCTGCTCTCAGCCCCCCTGTGGCCCTGGCCAGGGCGGAAGGGTGGGCTGCGAGCTCGGTCAGGGCCAGAAGGTGGGGGACTGAGAGCTTGGCCCCAGCCAGGATCAAGCTCTCAGCCCCAGCCAGTACCATGGCACAGCTCTTGGCCTTGCTGGAGCCTCTCCCGAGTTCTGCTCCTTCCACCCATGGCCCTTTCCCTGTGGTTCTGCCTCCTTCTGTCTCTTCCCCTGTGGCCCTGCCCCCTGCACACTTGTTCCCCTCTATTGCAGCCCTGAGTCTAGAAGCCACAATGGGGAGTGAAAGCTCCTCCAGCCATGGAGTCAGGGCCAGCTCTGGCTTTTTTGCTGCCCCAAGCAAAAAAAAAAACCAACCCCCCCCCCCAAAAAAAAACCTGCGGGGCAGCTGGAGACAGGGTGCAAACTTTCGGCTAGCGGAACTCCCTGTGCTGCAGACGTGCCCTGGGCAGTAGAGTGCGCACCCCAGCTAGCAGGGGGGAGGGGAAAGGAGCATGGGGGGAGAGAGAGAGAGAGAGAGAGAGAGAGAGAGAGAGAGAGAGAGAAAGGGGGCAGCCAGGGCTCTCACCACTCGGCCCCCCCTGCCGTGCTGCTCCGGTCAGTGGGGAGGGAAGGATGCGGGACTGCCAGGCTTGCTGCAGACCTAGCACCAGCTGAGGCATATGGAGCACGGAGCCGGCTCCCAGCAGGGCTCTCCCTCCTTTGCGCCGCCGCCCCCTACAGGGTGGACAGAGCAGCAAACAAACAACAAAAAAGGCAGCCCTAGGATTGGACGGAATGCCACCCCTTAGAATCTGCTGCCCCAAGCACAAGCTTGCTTGGCTGGTACCTGTAGCTGGCCCTGCATGGAGTGGGGGGGTGGGATTTTTCCAGGGCCCCAAATTGGCTGCGGCCCCTGGGTACAGGCCCCATGGGCTTGTGTAGTAATCTGCCATTGCTACCCCCATCAGTGAGAGGTTTGGGGCAGCTTAACCTTCCCTAGCCTCTATTACGTGCCACCCACAAGCTACTGGTGTCAATGGGAGAGGTGCTCCCATTGGTGTAGGTACTCTATCACCCCAAAAGGCAGTAGCTATGTTGATGAGAGAAGACCTCATGTTGACATAGTTCTGTTTACACCAGGAGTTTGGTCGGTATAACAGGGTTGCGGATTTTCCCCACACACCCGAGTGACTTAGCTATATCAACATAAGTCTATAGTGCAGACCAAGCCTAAATGTATCCCTTAGCTTTCCAGCTCTCAAAGGGGTTTTATTTTTTAAATAAAATTGAAGGATTTTTTTTAAAAGAAATCATTGAACCATTTTGATTTTTTTTTCAGAATTTTTTTGGGGGAGGGGGTTTAGACCAGAACAATTCAGACTCACTTGCTAAACGTTGCAGTCACTACCCATCTGCATGTCTTTGCAGAAAGATCTTTAGTTGAAAATTTGCACCCAGCTCTACCACTTGTGTGTCTGCACCCCCCAAATTGTTCAGAGTTACCACTGAAGGCTGAATATTTGTAACCCTTTCCTCTCCTTGTTTTCCTCAGGTGAAACTTTTTAAGGGTGGCTTGTATTCTAATGTGTCTGAATATTTTTATTGCACTATTATCCAGCACACAGTGCTCTGTTGGCAGACATAAATTAAACTAAGGAAAGCATTTAAGATACTTGGGCTTGTGTTATGGTGCTAAAAACAGCTGGGTAGCCATTGGGCTTGGGCTCTGAAGCCTGGAGTATGGTGGGGGTGGGGAAAGGAATCAGAGCCCAAGCAGCAACTTCTACACTGCTGTTTTTCATGCCATAGCATGATCCTGAGTCTGTAGACCTGGGCTTTAAAACTCAGTGCAGACATACCCATAATGTCATAGTAACTACTTCTCTATTGTCAGGCATCTCTGTAAGCTATTTTATATAGGTGGGGTCCATGAGGGTGCAGGGGCTTGCCCTGCAGCTGAGTTTGCCAGATCAGGAGTATGGGGAAAAATCCCACTGACTGGGAGTTTTGCCATTGACTTGAGTGGGGCTAGGGTTTTAGCCATGACAGATATTTTTTAGAAACCAGTTTTTTTAAAAAAGCAGTATAAACCTCCCGTTAGCAACATTTCACTGGATTTCTTTTAAGGGCCATAGATTAAGGTAGTATCAGTATCTTAGATTTGATTGCTTCTCTTTGACTGTTTTTATTTTCTAGAATGTACTTACATATATAGGCAAGCAGTATGAAACTTTTTCATAGCACAGACCATATCTTAGTACAGAGATTATCTTGTGGACATTTTCCTTCCAGTCACAGTTCTGGATCACCTCTCCTATTGCTAGTAATCATGTAACTGCCCTGTGGTGACTACAGCAATTGCTCCCATGGAAAGGTAATATTAAGAAAGTGTTTTGTGTAGAGTTAGATGATTAAGTCAATAAGGCCCAGATTTTTAAAGGTATTTAGGCATTGCTGCATTCAATGTTGCAACAACTTAGTGATGTAGGAACCTACATCTCATTTCCACAAGGAGTCACTAGTCAATGGGATTTAGTCTCTTAAGCACCTAAATCCCTTTTGAAAATGAAATTTAGGCTCATAAATCAGTGGGGTGCTGTGAGAGTGAGCTGGGCAAAGCTTAACCTGCTTTAAAATGTTGAACCTTAGTCTTTTGGGGAAAGCATTCATAGCAGTTTCCTCTTGCCCTTCATTTCATTCTAACTCACCACCTGCAACCTGGTCTGTGTTCTCTCAACTGGAAAAAGGGAAAAGAGCCAACACCTTGTAACCAAAAAAAGATTTGTGGACCTCAAATTGGAAACATCTGGTCTACACAAGCAATCTGATAGTTCAGCTGTGTAGCCACTGGATGTCACTACTGATTCAGTTGATGAAAGCTGATTACTTAAAAGAATCTGAGTTTATAACCTTGACAACATATTGGTCTACCTATGTCTGAAAAGTAAAGTTTGTGGGGGGTTTTTTATTGGGGGGGGGGCTGCCTCATGTAGACATTTACAAAAAAGTCTCTTTTCTACAAGAATTAAGATTTATCTTTACTACACACAAGATATTTCTTCAAAAGAGAATAATTTTGTATTAAAGTCCACAAGTCAAAGGTGACTAGGGGAGCGGTGTTTTCTTAATTTTTATCCTTTTATTTTTTAATAATTTCCATGTCTGTTATAAACATTGAGAGGGAAAACGGTACTTTGTATTAATTTATGAGATTAAGCTTTTTTAGGGTTAGACATAGGCATGGAAGGATTAAATTTTTAATCCTCACCATACACTGATGAAAAATATTTCCATTGATGAGTTTACAGATAGCATTTTTATTACTTTGCCTGCTTTGTATATTTTGACATGTGCTACTGACAACTGTTTTAAAAGTTGTAAAGCTTTGTACTCTGCAGCAGAGGGGTGTGTGTGTGTGTGCGCGCACATTTAAGTGTCAACTTCCACTTGATGTTTTGAGGCTAGGCTAACCATTTTCCTTGAGGTTTTATTCTCTGCAATACATAATTAGGCACAGCTGTTAGCAAGGCAGTTGACAGATCATGGGGCTAAGTGGCACAAACTTGAAGCCTAGCTTTGCTAGTGACTAATGGTTTTGAGCAAAAAGTCTTTAAATATCTTTGTGTCAAGGTCTTCACAGTCCTTTTCAGCACTGTCCAGAATCTGCATCTGCTCATAGTGCCCCATGCCTGGTTATGTGATGTTGATGACATACCTGCTGCAGGAGTTTCAAGTACAACTTCTGTGATACTCCTAGCTCCTGCTAAACCTGGAGCATAAGAGAGTCTCAGATATTCCCTCATATGGGAGCAATTTGTGATAATACTGGAACACAGAGAGCCTGACAAATATACCTTGCAATTGTTCTTGATTGCAAGGTACAGTAAGTTGCTTATTTTAAAGCAAAGTTTACCTCAGCCTCACACCAACTTGCTTTTGTTTAGCTGTTTTTTTTAATATTACAAGTTGAGTGTCCGGAGCATAATACATTAACATAATTTAAAGGAATTGCCCTTTTTTCACCACCTATACGTGTAGCCTGTAGTTTTACTTTCATGTATGCTGTGAGATCCTGTACGCAAGATATCCTTTTTATACAGGCAATGGACAGAGCAGAGGTGATGTTCCTATACCCTTCTGAATTCCCTAGCTAGAGTGCAATTAAAATCACATCCTTAATATAAGCCCTGAGGCCAGAAGATCCAGCATGGAAAGAGCACTCTACTCCCTCTGTTGGTGAGGAGGGAAAAGTGCTTGCCATAGAGAGATGCTACCCAAAATTCTTCTAGTGACACTTAGGTGGTCATGAATTTGGATTTTGGGGAGTAGTGAGCTCTCAGAGAGTCAAAAGAGATTTTACTTTGTGGCCAAAAGATCATTTCTAAGCAGCAGTGGCTCTGCTCATGGATCCTTATTGCCTTTGGCTCCCCTCCCCTGTCACATCAGAATGAGAGATGATACAGGGGTCAGTACCCGAACCGAGTGGGTTCTGGTGGGTCTCTTCCTGACCAGCACCTTAAATCTGAATCACTAGTAGAGTCAGGTAGTGGCACCTCCAGGCAGAACTAGCCAAGCAGGTCCTTGCGACAGACCAGCAAGACACACTGGCTTACTGCTACTCACTGATCTAAACTGAGTGGGATTTGGTGGAAGGATGAGATAGCACAAACAAGGGCCTATAACCTATGGGACAGTCTCATGGGCAGGTGAGAAAGGAATTAGAGCAAGTTACTGAAGGGTGGTATTTTACTCTTTATATGCTTAAATACTTTGTGTGTGTTCCTTTTCCCCTAATAAAAATGTCCTTGTCTATACACAATCTGAGTGTTTGTGACTGGGGAAATTCTGCCTGTGATGTACATACAGGGAGGGAACATTTACTTTTACCAGATTTTTGGATGGGGGCTCTAGCAGTTAGCTACAAGGTCAGATGGTTCTATTAACATAAAACAGAGAGTTTAGGGAGTGGGGAGGAATCAATTTTTTAAAATAAGAAAATATGAAAAACAGATGAGGGAAGGGAGAAGCACAGCCATAATTGCAAAAGGTGCTTCTGAAGCAGATGGAATAGCAGCTGCAATCTGGTCTACAAGAGAGATGCATGTTCCAATGACAACTGGGACTTTTTCCTTGGAGGTCTCCCAATGAGAGTACTGGCCAAGCCCAACCATGCTTATATGTTATGACAGTGTTTCTCAAACTGGGGTCCATGAGGGTACCCCAAGGGGTTCACAGGCCCTGCTGTGCAACTCTTCCCCCTCCTTCCCAGCACTTCCTGCATGCTGTGGAACAGCTGTTCAGTGGCATGCAAGAGGTGCTGGTAGGGAAAGGGAGGAGTGGGGACAGGGCATGCTCAGGGGAAAGGGTAGAATCATGTCCAGGGCTGACAGTCCCACTGATCAACTCCTCCCCCTCCCTCCCAGTGCCTCCTGCATGCTGGGGAACAGTTGGGAGAGAAGGGGAGGAGCAGGGATGGGGGTACACTCGGGGATGGGGGCAGAAAGAGGTGGGGAAGACAAGGAGCAAGGGTGGAGCAGGGGTGGGAAGAGGTGGGGTGGGGGTGAGGCAGGGAACTTGAGGGTCCCTGAAATTTTTAAAAAGCAAAATGGGAGTCCTTAGGTTGCTAAAAAGTTTGAGAACTGTTGTGTTATGAGATCTGACAAAAAGCACCCTCCGTGACAGTAAGCTAGTGATTTTTTTGATCTATTCGTTGATGCCTCAATGACATGAGCTAACAGGAGTAGGCATGAAATTCAGGTCTCGCCATATAACAATCCAGAGCAGCAGTATTAAGCTGCCAAGCCACTAAATACAGAGAATCTTTCAAAATAAAAATGTTGCGAAAGATATATTTAAACAATCATTAAGAAACTGATTGAATAACTGCTCTGCATTGAGAGTAAAGTGTCAACAGTGCAGGTACTGTGTGAGTAACTGCTCAGCAGTATAGAGAGTTGACAAGCTGGCCCTAAATCATTAAGACCAACTATTGTTGTCAGAAGCAACAAGCCTAGATAAGAAACCCTCAGGTGGTCACTCCCAGCTTCAAAGAGATAGTTTGGAACCTAGATCTCACTGCCATTGAAATCCATGGCAAAACTTCCACTGACTTCAGTGGGGACCAAAGCAGGGACACTGATTAACTTTTAATGTCAGGTATAGTCAGGCAGGTAGAATAAATTTCTTTCCAAGCACCCAGCCACCACTAGTAATAATAATTTACTGGGATTCCAACAATACATTCATCTTTGAATGCGCTTTTACATCATTTGAATTGTACCATTAGTTCATTTGTTCAACAACTGCTACACCACTGACCAGTCAAAAAGTGGTGTGTGTGTGTGTGTTAGTGAAGACAAAGACACTGAGTAGTGCTCACTCCAAGTAAAAGTTCCATAGCCTTTAGCAGGGTTATGAACTACCTGTCTGGTGAATAAGAAGGCTGTTCTGTGAATGCAGAATCATGCTGTGTTTCTGAAATTAACCAACCAAGCTAGCACTGCTGTGCCCCATAAGCCTATAGGTTTTTATAGTAATTCAAAATTACATTCCTTCAAATGTCAAAGACCCTAAACCTTTTGCAAGAATATTTAAATAAGCCATGTTGGAAATCTTATAAACAGAGGGTATATCTATACTGCAGTCATGCGGTGTGACTGCAGCTGAAGTAGACAACCCAAGCAAGTTTTTATTGAGCTAGCTTAGGTCCCAGGGCAGCGAAGCCCTGGTAGTGCAGGCTTCAGCAAGGACTGTACAAGCCTGCCCAGAATCCTGAGTAATTACTCGCAGGGGTATGTCAGGCTGATGTGCACGTAGCCACAGCTTCACTGCTTCAGGACCTGAGCTAGCAAGATTAAAGCTAAGCTCAAATAGTTCAACTTAAGTGGCAGTCACACTCCGAGTGCCATGCACACATACCCCGAGTTGTTTTGAAATTATCCAAAGGAAAAAAAATCTTAATTGTATTTTAATGGGTTAAAAGTAATGCTTTCTTGCCCCTCCCCCGCCCATAACTTGCAGGCTTCCAAAATAATTCACTTTCAGGATGAGAAACTTGAGCCCACCATGGTATAAAGAGGGGTTTAGGTTGGAATTACCATCAGTCTAATTGCCATGCTTGCACTGTAATAGCCATATATCCAGGCTAAGCCTGTCTCCATGATACAGTTGAAGATGAATGACCTGCCATTTCATTCATGCAAAGACTGACCTCGACATTAACTAACATTTATAATGGGTGCAAATAAAATTTTCCATTAGAGCTAGAAGGTCACAATCCATTAGGTTAAAGTGTGGTGCTGTCTAATACGATCCATTCTAATTCCTGAGCTCTATCGTTCATGTTAAATAATGCATTCTGCCAAAGCACTGGGATCATGTCCTACATATTGCAGTAATTCTTTCCACAAGAATTTCAATTTGTACATAACTAAGGGATAACACTATTCCTTCTGTTTGTAGCAGCTTCGGGCCATTTGCCAGTCTGTAAGCAGCACAAGCATTTTGGTGTTTAGTGCTCTCATCTTTTTAGAAAGCCTGAGGGTGAATAGTTATCAGAAGCAGTATATGGGTTTTCTTATTACATGCCTGAGATGTTATGACACATTTTGTCACAACACAAGCCAGCAGGGGTGGGATGATTCCCTAACTCTGACTCCTGAACCAGTGCAAAGTTCTAAGTATTTGGCTTTTGCCCAGTCTTGATCTAAATACACATAAAATAACTCAGCATTTTATGCCTCCCCCAAAAAACAAGTATTCAATATTTACAAAATAATTAATCTTAAAAACACATATGCACAATACACTGATTCAGCAAACACACAATTATATTACACTATTAGCTTTGAATGACTTTTTTTTTTTTAAGAGGCAGCTGGCCATTCAGGATTTGAGGTTATTTTTTCAAAACATTGCATTTGTCCCTCTACTAAATAGGAGTACATGAATTCCCTTCCCATGAGGATTTATAGGGAAGTGGGGGAAGGTTTCGCTGCAGTGACCTGGCTGCTACAAGATGCTTCCTGGAGCCCTTTGCCCCAGTCCCATTCCATCCCATCCTCTGAGGAGCTTTTTTATGGGCAAGGGTGCTGCATGCAGACAAATCCCGCTCCACCCTCCTTCTCCTAATAATCTTTACAATGCCATGTGGATGGTGCAAATGACCAATCCTTGAGAAGTCTGGCCATTTGTGCTGAGGGCAGCTAACTGCAGATGGATTGGGTACCAATGCCTTTCATGTGCGCTTGGCCAGTGGCTGTGCTCTTTCCCAACCTTTGCACTCTTTTCAGTTGGATGAGGGAAGGGGCCCAGGTGGGTTGTCTTTCTTAGAAGACTTGCAGTTCTGCACTGAGAGAGTTTGGGTGCATAACTATCTGGTTCCTAGCATCTCTAGTCCTCCCAGGAGAACTGCAGTAATATTACCATAGGTCCATCCTGCAGAGTACTGAGCACCCTCAGCTCCTACTGAAAGTGCTCAGCATATTGCAGGATTGGACCCATACTGAGGAAGCATCTGCATTCCACATTTAGCCTAGATATACTGTAACATTTGTGAAGGAAGAGCATTTTACTTGCCTGGTAGAGGTCACACAGTCTACAGCAGGATGCTCCAGGACTCCATCCAGAAGTCAAAGAAGGTCTGTGTAGATTCCTGCAGGTTGGCAGAGTCACTTCCCCCTGTTCTGCCCCCCTTCCTTATTGCTGAAAGTAGACCTTACTGATACTGTGCGATATTGTGTTAGTATGAACTCGTCACAGTCTATCCAGATCTGTGGCAATTAGTTTGGTAACCTCAATTGATCAGATGGCTGAGGAAGAGGGAAGGGTCTCCCAAACGCAGGTAGTTCTTATATATTCATTATCTGTACCTTTAAAAAAAAGGAGGGAAATATTATTCGTTATCATTTGTGTTTGGTCCAGGAGTAGAGCTCCTGGGTACCGAACCCCATTGCGCTTAGCGCTGTACAGATTTTTCAGCCACCTCTTAGCTATGATTAATCTTATTCTTTCTAAATTATGCAACCTCCTTACTGACAAACCTAAAGGTTCCCCCTGTTTGGCTCAGGGAGGACAGAAGCTTCTTGTCACTCAAATGCAGTATAAGATGTGGAGTGCTCTCTCTCCCCCCGTCCTGTTCAGGTCCTTGCACAAATCAGTATGGTGGAACATGCAGTGAACATAAAACAATATGTGGGGCTCAGTCCTGCAAGGAGCTGAGTGCCTTCAGCTCCTGCTGCCTTTGATGCCTTGCAGATTCAAACCAATAACACGCATTGGCTCTTTTACAAATAAATATTTGTGATTCATCATGATGAATAAGTGATTCATCTTTTTTTCCTCCCAATTAAACCAATAACATGGACATTTTTAACATTAGGGTTGCACTTGTCATCCGGGAACTTCTCACAACTGCTTTTGCCTTATTTTGCTTAGTTCTTTAACCCAGTTTCAATACTGTTATACAAATAGTTCATCTGTTCAAATAGTCTTTTAGCTGCTTTCAGACTAGGTAACAAGAGTAAAGGAAAAGAATGAACCTGGATCTGCTTTGTTGAATATGTAAGGCTTCTGAATTTTTATTTTAACCAATGCACACCAATAACACCCTGGTACAAATAAAACAAAAATTAAAAATTGTTCATCCAATAAACACCAGAAAATCAGAAATGGTTACTTTTATCTAAGAGCTTGCCTGTGGAGCACTAATGCAGACTACGGGGCGTAATTGCTAAAGTGCACTAATGTTGTGCATTAGTTGGTCTGCGTAGGCCCTGCTGATGCACACTAACGGTTCCCTAGTGCACTTTAATGTAGTGCAGTTTCAAACAGCATTACATTAAAGTGCACTAGGGAACATTACCCAGATTATTCATTACAGTATACATGCTTGTAATAAGTAATGTATATAATGGACACTACTCATTAGAGGTATACAAAGAGAAAGCCCCTACCCTCAATTTTGGGACATCTAGATAAACATTACATTGCTAAAAATGCTCCCCTCCCCCGCCAATGAAAATAACCTCCGCAAGACAGGAGCCCTACAAGTGTTCCACCTAAGGAGGAAGGGGAGGAGTGGAGAAGGGACTAAGAGGGAAGTACAATCTAGGGCCTGATCCTTGACTAGTGTAAATTAGTTACTCCACTGACTACAATGGAGCTATGCTAATTTCCACCAGCTGAAGATATGGCCCATGGAGGAGATAATGGCTAATACTGAAACAGCTCTATTGGCTTAGGGACAGATTGTGTCCAACCCATACACAGATGCATGGAGCTGCCTCTTTTTCTTCCTCCTCCCATTCATCTGTGCAGGGGCCCTGCCCCTTCCTGTTGTTCTAACAGATGTGAGATGGTTAAAAGCAGCCAGGGAGAGGTGGGGTGAAAACAAGGTTGCAGCTCCTCAGTGGGCAGCACATTCTGCACCCAGGCCATGGGTATAGTTGCTGCACCTGCCTGAACTACTTGAGAGAGACCCACAAAAAACACTCAGTCAGAATTTCTTCTGGGGACAGCAGCTGCCATATGGCATCCTCCATGCCCTCACAGCACACTTAGGGTGCAGAAGGCACAATCAAGCGCCTAGCTAGTGTTTACAGTATGTGCTTTGGCTTTTTTCCCCCCCAAGGCTTGAAATAGACAGTGGAAAAGCAATAAGGTTGGCATGCTCTATAATTTAGATAACTAGGCTATAACACGGGCACTGTCTATTCCTGAAGAGCAAACAGCACCATCATGATGAAACGATAATATTTCTAGCAATAGAAAGGAGAAATGAGGTTGCAATAATGTTCAATCATGTTTTTTCCCCCCTTTTCAAAAAAAAGGGCCACAATTTTCCCTCTGCACCCCACATTAGTTAATGCAAAAACTATGTCTGGCTAGCCATGAAAGCACTTACGGAAAAACTTGTCTTTGCAACAATATTGATTGTTAATGCTACCACTGTGCATTTTGTAGATAAAGCAGAATTACTGAGGCACAACTTATTGAAGTGATACAGTGGAAGGTTTTTCCTTTAGCAGCTAAGAAAACACAATCTGTATTGACTGGAAACATTTGTTTTATTACTACAGCTCTACTGATCACTGCTTTCGCTTCCTGAAATTAAGTTCATATTTCTCAGTATTTACAACTTTGCAATGTTTCCTCTTCTCCCTCTTTGAGCAATAGGCACACTAACCATGAATCCAAGGTGTATATTAGAGACCCCATATTCTTTGCAGGAAGGTGCTTGCATCTGGTGGCACTCTGATGGCAAATTCTCTACCACCTTCAAGTACATTTGAAAAATGGAGGTTTATTTAAATATGCAAATAAATTCCATCACTATAGTATCCCCACTCTTACCTGAATATGAAATTCAATGTATGTGTCCATACAGATTCTATTTCCAATGTGCCACTCATTGGTCATCATGTTTCAGTTCCAGAGTCAACAACCCACTAAGATGCATGGAGCAGAGCATGCCTCTCAACTATTGTTTCATGCTGTCTACAAACTCAGGCATCAGCTTACACTCAGTTCTCATTTTTAAGGTTCTCTAAAACAGTGAGGGTTAGTCACATAATTTTCTTTTTAAATGAAAGCAGAGATATTGAGCATAATACTGTGGCAACGGGTGACTTTCACAGCCCTGGAACTAGGGATTACACTGGCTCCCTGCGTATAGGAGCATTGGTGTGTGTTGCTAAGGGCCTGGCAAAGTGTATGTGTCACAAGGAGTATTTAAAGGATGCATCAGCAGGACTATAGTAAAGTCCTAGTTTAAAACACAAGCATAACAGTCCTCTAGGCCATCGTTTCTCAAATGCAACCACCATGGCCAAATGCGGTCACCAGGACTTTTCGTGTGGCCACAGCCTCCTGGGTGGTGATGAAGGGGAGGGAGCAAAGCAGTAGCCCCTCTTAGGCCTGCCAGTAGGGGTTGGGCACTGTCCCCCCCAGAGCCACAAATGCTGGAGGAGCAGGCAGGCTGTGGGGCTCGGACTTCAGATCTGGGGTGGCGGGCTCCACCCCATGGCCATGGGCTTTGAGCCCTAACGGTCCTGACCCCAGGCTCACTCCTCCCCCTGCTGCCTCCTCTGGTCCTGAGCTCTGTCCCTGTGCTCTGATCCCCAGCTGCAGGGTTTTGGACTCCACCCATGGGGCCAAGTGATCTAGCTCCAGCCATGTGGTAGTGACTGCCAGCCCTACACTCACCACCCCCACACATTGCCTCTGGTCCCCACTGCATCCTCCAGCCCCAGACTCACCAGGCTGTGCAGTTACAGGACTCTGGTCCCAGGACTCTTCCCTCATCCCCTAACCCCCCCATCACTCCTGGCCCAAAGCTGCCTCCCTATCCGCCTCCCCATCCAGGGCTTAATTTGTCCCACAGATTGCCAGGGCTGAGTAAGTCTGTTGTGAAAAATGATATTTGTATGTTAATATAACTTTTCACTGCCTCCCCCCTGGCTAACAAGGTCGCTGCTGTGAAACGTGATATTAACAAAATACAAATATCACTTTTCACAAAGAGACTTACTAGCCAGCAAGTCTTAAAATAAGCAACTAAAAAAAGCAAAAGAAACAAAAAAGGGACAAGAACATGCAAAACACATTATTTGTTTCTATTTTGTTTAGGTCCAGTAAAGAACAGAGAAAATTGTACATTTTTATTACTGAGTCTGTGAAAAAACCTCCATAAATAAACTACAATGATTTGGACATGGACATATGCATATTTATTTGTTTTTCCTAAAGTTAATTGCTTATTTTAGGAAAAATTGTCAGAGCAGCCACCAGCAATAATTGGTGGCCGCACTCTTGAGACCAGCAAACAATTTCTTGTGAGAACCCCTGCTCTAGGCTGACAGAACTTTGTATATTCCAGGTGCCAGGATGACCAATTTGCCTATAAGATGTTTAACTGCTTTTATGTTTTAGACTGAAGGAATTCACCATACAGAGGCAATGCTAATTATAGCATTTTAGAATAGGTCTTTAACTTCAGATAACCTCAAATAACTTGTCCATTTAATCCATTTTAAAAACTGCATTAAACAATTTTCAGTTCTGCTCTGACACCTCATCACTTTATGGTTTTACAATCACACTTCCTATCTTTTAAAAAGTTGTTTCTCTCTCCCCTGTTGCTGTGTAAAAGTTCTACACAAACAGGTTGTAAGGCTAACTAGCTGACTACACAGGGAAACTGACAATGTACAAAATACACAAACAGTAATCTTTCAAGTCTAGTAATTTATAACAGGTAAACAATGTTCAGAGAGAAGTGTGACTTTAAATGAAACCATGGGGGAAATACCAATTTAACTTCCCTTCCCCGCTCCAGTACACATGCAATCTGTCATACACCTAGCCACACTGCTCTTTAGAAAAATCACATGCACAAAGAAATCATTTGTGTTAAAAAAAAAAATCAAGAGTAGGAAACTCATGTTGTGAGTTACAATTTCCAGTCTCTCCAGCATTTCCAATTAACCAGCGTGGGGAAATGTAAAGCATGATTCACACCCCCAACTTCCCAAACTGATTTGTCAGGAGCCTACATTTCAAAAATTTCACTTGCGCTTAGGAAAGGTGTACAAATGTCATACTCAAGAAGTCAGTAGTATCTTGTTTCTAATTGATTGCCTTGCCTCTAATCTGGATTACTTGCTGTTTACCATTACTGTATCCTTATGGCCACAGTTAAGGTCATATCCTTCCCACACAGGAATAACTAACATAGTGAGTAGACTTGCAGAGTTTCCAAGCAAGGTGGGGCTTAAACCAGGTGGGGCCAGAGATTCCAATCCCCCAAATCCACAGATCTTTCAAGATCTACTTGAATGTTAGGGCAGTGGCTCTCAACCTTCCCAGGCTACTGTACCCCTTTCAGGAGTCTGATTTGTCTCATGTATCCCCAAGTTTTACCTCACTTAAAAACAACTTGCTTACAAAATCAGACATAAAAATACAAAAAAGTGTGTCACACCACACTGTTACTGAAAAATTTGCTTACTTTCTCATTTTTACCATATAATATACATATTGTTCTTAAATTTCAGTGTATGGTGTTGTGACAAAGTTCCTCCTCTGCCTTGGTGGGTCCTGCACTTATTGGCAGATTTACTCACCTCAGTGATCTTCCCCACAGTCTGGATCAACTCCTCCTGTGTCTGACCAGGAGTTGGGAGGTTTGGGGGGAACCCAGGCCCACCCTCTACTCTAGGTTCCAGTCCAGGGCCCTGTGGATTGCAGCTGTCTATAGTGCCTCCTGTAACAGCTGCATGACAGCAACAACTCCCTGGCCTACTTCCCCATGGCCTCCTCCAAACACCTTCTTTATCCTCACCACAGGACCTTCCTCCTGGTGTCTTATAACGCTTGTATTCCTTAGTCCTCCAGCAGCACACCCACACCCTCTCAACTCCTTACACCTCTTGCTCCCAGCTCCTCTCACACACTTCCTCTCCTCTGGCTCCTCCTCACCTGACTGGAGTGAGCTCCTTTTTAAACTCAGGTGCTCTGATTAGCCTGCCTTGATTGGCTGCAGGTGATCTAATCAGTCTACCTTAATTGGTTCTAGCAGGTTCGTGATTACTCTAGTACAGCCCCCTTCTCTCCCCCCCCCCCCTCCCCGTCACTCAGGGAACAGAAACCTGCTTCTCCTGTGGCCAGTAGATCTCCCTTTGATTCCTCTGCTGTAGAGGGAAGGAAGGAGAGGGCTGCTGCTGCTGTTGTTCCTGCTGAGCACTGGGCCCTCACTGCTGCTCTTCCTGCTGCTCCTTTGGCTGAGCCAGACACCACCACTTCCATCCCTGCCTCCCCCCTTCTCTGCTACCCTCTAGTTGGCTGGCTGCTGATCCCCCCACCCCCCCAACTGCTGCTGTTGCTCCACCTATAGCCCCGAGGGCAGGGGAGGAAGGCTGCTGGCCTGTTTCCCAGAGAAGAAGGGGAGCCCTAGCTCTTGTTGCTGAGGACACCATCTGAGCGGGGTCCCTCCTTCCTGGACACCAGACCACCACCTCCTGGAGCCTCTGGGACTACTGTGGCTGTTGCTGGGGAGCTGTTGGAGCCCCGAGGAGAAGGAAGAGGAGAAGAGGACCACCCGCTGCTGAAAGACCACGTGAGGACCGCTGTGGAAGGGGCTTTACTGGACTGAGTCTTTTTTTTAACTGTGCTCTTGTGGTGGGGGTTTGGACTGTGTCTGTTGGGACACTGGGGGTGTGGCGTGGAGCCTGCCCCCGGTCAATCCGTGTTCCCTTTTGCCCCCACCACCATTGTTGCCCCCTCCATCACCCCTGCTGGCTTTTTTCCTTCTGCTTCGAACTCCTGCCTCTGGGACTGAGCTGCTCGCCTGGCTCACCACGCCCGCTTCCATCATTTGGGCTTGCAGCAGCAGCCAAGCTTTGACTTTTGCACAAGTGCCTGTGGGCGCACCACCTCCAACCCATCCCCTAGACAGATCCCCTTTCCTTTGCCACATTTGTCTGCCCCACCTGTTTCCCTCTGCGGCCCTGATAGTCCTGCTCCAGCCCTGCAGATAGCCCTGTGGTCCCTCCATCCCATTCCCAGCTTGACCTTCCGCCCCACCACCCTGTGATCCCCCAGCCCTGATTGGTCCCTTCCCTCGTGCGCCCATGCTCCCTCCCATGCACTTGTGCCCTTCCCCCATTTGAGTTTGCCCTTGTTCATTGCACTCCCCTATGCCATTGGCCCTCTATATTCCCTAGTGCAACTGGAGGAGCCAGAATCCCCTCTGAATCCGTGGCCTGACACCCTCCCGCCCCTAGGTCCTTGGTTGCTCCCCACACCCCTTTAGCCTTCCCTTTTTGGCACCCTCCTCCCCTGCCTGCAGCTTTGCGGGGAGGGGTGGTCACCTCCTCTCCCTCCATCCCCTCGCTGTTTGTCCCCCTCCCCGCTCTTCTTATGGCAGGGGACGCGGCAGGGTAGACCCCTTGCGATGCTCCCACCGCCCCTCCTCCACCTACCCTTGTGTCCATTCCCCAGGCCTCTACCTCGACCACTGCTGCCGGTCCACCTGCCACCGCCCCGCTGAGGCACCAATGGTGGCAAGTACCAGGGAGACCTCCGCTGCTGCCACGTCCCTCGCCCCTTCCAATTTGGGGAGAGCCCCCCCAGCCGGTGGGAAAGGTCGGGGTGGGAAAAAGGGTAAGGGCCCCCCCAAAAAAGGTAAGGCCCTCCATCGCAGAGACTGCCTCCGCTGCCGCAGCCCTGCTACCGGCCGCGGCAGCCTTCCCCACTGCTCCGTCCACCAGCTCTGGGGGTGTCCCTCCCCCGGCCCCCAAGGCGTACGCCCAGGTGGCGGCGGTCCCCCCCCCGCCGCTGTTCCTCCGACCGCCACTTCTGCTACCATCTATAGCAGCCAGAGCCCCTTCCCCACCTTGCCCCATGTGGAGACCTACGTGCGGGTGTTAGCGAGGGTGGTGCAGCCCACGGCCATTGTGGCGGCCTCCAAAATGTACGGGAGGGTAGTCTTCTTCCTGGCATCAGAGGCCGCTGCCCAGGAGGCGGTAGAGATGGGCTTGGCGGTGGGGGGCGTGTTTGTCCCCCTGGAGCTGTTGGAAGACCTGGGGGTCCGCTTGATCCTGACCTCCGTCCCTCCCTTCTTGCCCAATGCCACCCTGCTGCCCACCCTTTCTGCCCTGGGGTGCCCTATTTCAGCCCTCTCCTGTTGGGCTGCAAGGACCCCGCCCTCCGTCACGTCCTCTAGTTCCACCAGCAAGTGCGGCTTCAACTGCCGCCGGCGGCGCGTGGTGGAGAGGCGCTCAAGGGGTCCTTTCTGGTCCACTACCAGGGAGCCCACTACCGGGTGCATTATTCGACGGGGGAGGCCTGGTGCTACTTCTGTCGGGCGATGGGGCACGTCCGGAGGGACTGCCCCTTGGCCCGGCACGGAGGAGCGTCCGGGACCCCTGAGCCCCGGAAAGGTGCTGGCCCTGTCACCGCCGATACCCCTGGCTGCCCGGCACCTGAAGCTGCCCCTCCTCCTTCTCGGTCCACCACTGTGGGGGAGGGTGTGGCAGAGATACCGCCAGGCGTGGGAGAGGGCTCGCACCAGAGGGAATCCTCCCTCATTCCTGCTACCCTACCATTGCCTCCCTGAGCCATTGCCCTTGCCCCCCGACCTTACTCCTATTAGCCAGCCCCTGGATGATGCCATGGAGGGCTGGTCCTTAGTGCAGGGGAAGCGGGGCAAGTGGAAGGCTCGAGTCCCGTTACATCCTTTAGATTCAGAGACCCCCTGGAAGAGCAGGAAGGGGGGCACCGATGACGAGCCTTCCGCCTTGCTCCCTGATGACTCCCATTCTGTGGTGCCGGCTGGGGACATCGTGGCAGCACCAGAAGGTGACACTGCCCCTCCTCCAGGGTCCCTTCCCGTGGAAGCCCCCGGGGGAGCCTCTCTCGCCTCCTTCCCATCTGAAGCCCCTGCGAGCGCTGAGGTGGGCGTCGCCTCAGGTGCTGGTAGGGAGGGCCCTGGGGTGGTGGACAGTGATCTCCCTTCCATCTATGAGGAGATCGAGGCCCTGGGTCTGACCCCGGTCACGCAGGGGGAGGACGACCCTCTACCGGCGGGCCTCGATCTGGGCAACCTCACCTCAGTCCCCTTGTCCCCATCTTCCCTTCCCCTAACCGCTGCTTCTGCTTCCGTCTCTGAGGATCCCCTGGAATCTTCCATCAGCCCGGGTGCAGGTGGCACCCTGCTGATGGCCGCTGAGCCCATTGGGGTGATGGCCGGTGCCCCGCTGCTGAGACCTGGTTCCCAGGGAGTGTTCCTCTTGGGTGTGGAGCACCCGACCTGCTTCCTGGGCAGGGACCCCATTGACGACTATCTATCTCCAGATGCCAGGGTTGCTGCAAGAACTATGGTGGCTGAGCCCGGCATGGTCAGGGGTTCCCTTCCCACTCCTCAGATCCCTGAGCCTAACCAGGAGGGGCTGCCTTCTAGCGGCCCGACTATTGAGGCTCAGGATCCTACTCCTGCCCCCCTCCCCGCTTCTCTTCCTGATCCTCACCCTGCTCCTGTCCCCTGCCCTATCCCTGATGCCAGCCCCGTCCTTGTCCCTTCCACCTCCCATGATGCCATTGCCGCCCCTGGGGATGCCCCCAGGGAGTGGCTTTAGAAGTTTTTCCCTGTCCTGACCCATCAGGGGCTGCTGTTTTCCTTCTGCCGCCCCCTGTTGAACCGGGGAGCAGGGCAGGTCAGCCCATCGGACGCCACGTTGGGGGTCTGCCCCCTGCCTTCCCGCCTCGGTGGGCCATGGGGCTGTGATGGGGGCCCCCTGGGGGACGGTTGTAGATCAGTGATCCCGCCCCCCCATGCGCTGAGGGAGGAGCTGCGGGAGTTCCTTGAGGACGTCCGTGGCTCCCATAACAAAGTCCAACTTTCGCTTCAGCGGTGGGGTGATTTCCATCAGATCCTCCGAGCCGCGAGGGCCCTCATGGGGGAGTGTAAGAGGACCGGGAAGAAGGCTGCCACGGCCTACCAGCAGGTCCACCTCTTCTGCGACTCTTTACTCACCTACGGGGTAGGTCTAGGATTGCTGCGCGGCCCAACGGAGGCCGTGGGCGTGTCTGCTGGCAAGGATCCCCCCCAGCCCTCCTCATGGCACCGATCATCTTTGCCACATTAAACACCCGGGGCTGTAGGATGGGTCTCCGCAGAAGCCAGGTGCTCTCCTTCCTCCGGGAGGGGGGGTACTTTGTGGTTTTCCTGCAGGAGACCCATATGGATCCGGCTGCTGAAGCTAGCTGGCGGCTGGAGTGGGGGGACGGGTCTACTTTAGCCACCTCTCGGTTCGCACGGCTGGAGTGGTGACCCTGTTCTCCCCCGACCTACGGCCCGAGGTGCTGGGGGTCGCTGAGGCTGTGCCGGGCCACCTGCTACACCTCCGGGTCCACATGGAGGGGCTTGTGGTTAATCTTGTCAACGTTTACGCCCCGACATCGAGCCCGGAGAGGTTGTGTTTTTATCAGCAGGCGTCCGCCTTCCTCGACTCCCTGGATCCTCGTGAGTGCCTGGTCCTGAGCAGGGACTTTAACTCCACCCTCGAGGAATGAGACCGCTCGGGGACTGAGCAGTGCCCAGCCACCGCAGATGTCTTCCAGGAGATCATCAATCGCCACTCCCTGGTGGACGTCTGGCGCAACCACCACCCAGATGACGTCTCGACGTTCACCTTCGTCCGGGTGGAGGCCCATCAGTCGCGCCACTCCTGGCTGGACCGTATTTACCTGTCACTTTTCCACCTTTCACAGGCCCACTCGTCCAGCATTCGGCCGGCCCCCTTTTCAGATCACCACCTTGCCACCGTGACGGCCTCTCTCTGCACAGAGAGGCTGGGGCCAGCCTATTGGCACTTTAATAACAGTTTGCTGGAGGATGCGGGCTTCGTGGCGGGCTTCTGGGAGTTCTGGCTGGCCTGGCAAGGGCATAGGCACGCCTTTCCCTCAGCGCGGTGGTGGTGGGACCTGGGGAAGGCGTGCCATGGGTATCTCCTGAGCACTCTGCGAGTGTTCGGCTTCGGACCCCGGTTTGTGGGTTTTCTCCAGGTGCTGTACGCTTCTGCGGAGCATCTGGTCAGGCTGAACTGTACCCTGACCGAGCGGGTCAGCTTCAGGCGAGGAGTGTGGCAGGGGTGTCCCCTCTTGGGTCAGCTATACGCTTTGGCGATCGAGCCTTTCCCCTGTCTCCTCCGTCGGAGGCTGACGGGGTTGGTGCTTCAGGAGCTGGAGCTGTGGCTGGTCCTGTCGGCGTATGATGACGATTTGCTCCTTGTAGTCCAGGACCCGGGCGACTTGGTGTGGGTGGAGGCTTGCAAGGCCACCTACTTGGCGGCCTCCTCCGCCTGGGTCAACTGGGTCAAGAGCTCTGGCCTGGTGGTCGGGGACGAGTGGCAGGCGAGCTCCCTCCCACCCATGCTTCAGGCCACCCAGTGGAGCGTGGGTCCGCTGCTCTATCTCGGCGTTTACCTTTCTGCCATGCATCCGTCTCCGCCGGAGAACTGGCACGGTTTAGAGGACAGGGTGACGGAGCGGCTTCGGAAATGGATGGGACTACTCCGGTGCCTCTCCCTTCAAGGGAGGGCGCTGGTGCTCAATCAGCGAGTCCTGTCCATGCTCTGGTATCGGCTCAACACCCTGGTCCCGGCCCTGGGTTTCCTGGCCAACCTCTGGATGACAATTCTGGAGTTCTTTTGGCCAGGGATGCACTGGGTCTCTGCAGGGGTTCTCCACCTGCCCCTGGAGGGGGTGGGGGGCAGGGCCTGAAGTGCCTACACACTCAGGTCCATGTCTTCCGCCTCCAGGCCCTGCAGAGGTTTCTGTATGGTGCGGGTAGTCCGATGTGGAGCGTATTGGTGCACACCTTCCTCCGCCGCTTCCGAGGGCTCCGATACTACCGGCAGCCCTTTTACCTCCATCCGAGAGGTCTTCCGCGAGACCTCTCCGGGCTGCTGGACCTCCAAGACCTCCTCCGGACCTGGAAGCTCTTTTCAACGACCAGGTCCATGGTGGCCACCGTGGGGGCCAATCTCCTCGCGGAGCCCCTGCTACACAACCCCCAGCTTCGTGTGCAGGTGGTGGAGTCCCCCGCAGTGCGCCAGAGGCTGGTCTTGGCAAGAGTCACCAGGGTCGGAGACCTCCTGGACTATGACCAGGGAGACTGGCTGGATCCCCTGACACTCGCTCAGCGCATGGGGCTCTCCAGACTTCATACTCCCCAGCGCGTACTTCAGGAGGTGAAGGCCACTTTACTGCCTGCTGCTCAGGCCTACCTCGACCGGGTCCTGCGAGAGGGCACGCCCTGCCCACCTTCCACCCCAGGCTCTGTGGACCTTTTTCTCAGGCCCTCACCCCATGGACCCAATCAGCCCCTCACCCTTTCACTGCGAGCCGACTGCACGATCTGCAGCCGGTTCTGTTCCAGACTGCGCCAAGGAAACATCTCTACACGCTCGTGCTCCACACTCTCCACTACCTCACCCTCGCATCCCACCCCGATACCAAACGGTGGGACCTCCTGCCACCTCTCAAGGGTGAGAGGCCCTGGTGGGCCAGCTTATACTCTGCCCTGGTCCCAAGGCCTGCCGGGGATGTCAGTTGGTGGCTCCTTCATGGGGCCGTGAGCATGGACGTGTACTTGACGTGGTTTACCCCTGTCCCCAACACCTGCCCTTTTTGTGGCATGAAAGAGACCCTGGCGCACATTTATTTAGAGTGCGCTAGATTGCAGCCCCTGTTCTGGCTCCTCTTGAATCTTATGTTGCATTTTTGGTTGCACTTTTCCCCTCACCTGTTTATTTATGCACTCCCCATCTGTGGCCCCACCAGGTCGTGGGATCGCCTTGTCAACTTCCTCTTGGCCCTGGCCAAACTAGCCATCTACAAAACCAGAGAGAGGAGGTTGGCCGATGGGATTTCCTGCGACTATGGGGCCTATTTCTGCTCCTCTGTCCATTCACGCATCAGGGCAGAGTTCCTCTGGGCGGCATCCGCTGGCTCCCTTGATGCCTTTGAGGAGCAGTGGGCGTTGTCCAGGGTTCTCTGCTTGGTTTTCCCATCAGGTTCCCTTCGTTTAGCCTTGTAAGCTCACTCGTGATCCTGTTTTTTCATTAGTTGTCCCACAGAATTAGTTGGTGTCACAGATCTGTGGATCCTCCCCTTAGGCTCGGGGGAGATCCTTTAGAAGTGGGTGGGCTTTGCCCACGCACCTCCTGGATACCAATAGGACCAGACTCCTGTACTCCACTGGTCTGGGTCTGTCACAGTATATAGAGCAGTGTAAACAAGTCATTGTCCATATGAAATTATAATTTCTACTGACTTTGTTAGTGCTTTTTATGTAGCCTGTTGTAAAACTAGGAAAATATCTAGATAAGTTGATGTACCCCCTGGAAGACCGCTGTGTACCCCTGGTTGAGAACCACTGTCTGAGGGGACCCATGGGAGGCAACAGGCATTTGTGGGATAGCCCCTTGCCTCTGCACTGTGCTCAGCATATTGCAGCATGTCTCTACTGAAAACCTAAAACTATCCACAAAGAAAACAGCCCAATATGCTTCCCATATGGTACAGGATGGATTTGTGTAACTTTTACTTTAAAAAGATCAGTGGAAAAGTGGAGAAATCGGGGTTCAACTTGGGAAGTGTTAGCAGGGCTCACAGCTGTGTGTGCAGGCATCAGGAGCCAGTCTAGTAATATGAGCACTAGTGTAGTTTTTATATAATCTTTGCTGAAGTCACTGGAGTTGCTCTGGATACACTGTGGTAAATAACAGTTTGGCTCAAAGCTTCAGTTTCTATTCAATACAGACACCACATCTATTTGTATGTGCTGATACAAGATTAATCCAGTTTGTGATACTTCTAGATGAAAGTTGCTACACAAAGACCTTGTTTATTATAGATACATTGTATAATCCCCATGATAGATTTTCAGTAACACATCTCCAGCAGTGTTGTGCTGAAAATCCATATGCCTGCCTCATTACATACCTGAGGACTGACGATACTCAATACACAGACTTATCTGTAATGTCTCATTGCTCACTTAGTCATAGCTAGTCCAATTAGATACTGTGATTCAATGATGTGTGGGAGGGAAAGTTATGTACCAACCCTGAATTTAAACACAGTTTGTCTCATTGTCCCCTGCAGAGGAAGGATTAGTGTTTGTGTGTATGCATTCCCCTCCCTCCCCGCTACCATGGCTCACCAGATCTACTGGCATAAAAACAGGGCTTTTACTTAACTGAGTTCAGCTGCTCTTGATGCTCGCTTTTCAACTGAGGCCAATAATCTTCCATTTGTAACCATCTCCACAGCAAGTAAGTGATGTTATGTTGTCACATATGGAGATTTATGGCTATGACTGTACAAAGCTTAGTGGTTTACCCCTGGATTCCAGTCTGTGTGGGTTTGCTTCCAAAGAATTTCACCTTGAGTCTCAGTGAACCCCTGAATTCAAGACTATACTCTTCAGGGCAAGGACCTACTACTACCAGGGGCGGCTCCAGGCCCCAGCACGCCAAGCGCGTGCTTGGGGCAGAAAGCTGCGGGGGGCGCTTTGCCGGCGCCGCGAGGGTGGCAGGCAGGCTGCCTTCAGCGGCTTGCCTGCGGAGGGTCAGCTGGTCCCGTGGCTTCGGTGGACCTCCCGCAAGCATGCCTGCAAAGGGTCCGCTGGTCCCGTGGCTTCGGACCAGCGGACCCTCCGCAGGCAAACCGCCGGAGACAGCCTGCCTGCCATGCTTGGGGCGGCAAAATCCCTAGAGCAGCTCCTGATTACTACAGTGCTTGTATAATGGTTAGCATAATGGGTTCCCATTCTTGGCTAGTCCTTAGGCACTGCTGGAATAAACATGACTAATAATGCAAAAGTCATTTGGAACCACATCCTTTCACTTGGGTTTTTGTTAACCTTAAGAACCTTAGCATTGGCCTGCCCTGTGTGTGAAATAAAACTCATCTCACATGAACGTCAAAGGTCTGCAGACCTTTACATGAACTTGGGCACAGATTTGAGTTTATAACAAAACCCAGCACCAGATTAACAAAGAACCAACAATTCTGCTTTGTAGGCATATTTCGCTGGTTTATAAAAAAATAAAAGTAGTAAAGCATGCACCTGCTCCTACCAAAACTGGGATGATTACAGACAGAATTGTTTCTAAGGAGAAAGCAAATCCCATCCTCAGGATAACTCCATTAGCCTCAGGACAGTCTCACAAGGGATTATTTAAAATCAGAATGCTTTTAAATTTTCCATGGTATGACAGCTGCTCTTAAACAGTAGGCCACATAAAATGTGCTCCTCTTGAAAGGCTTTAGAGACCTGCTTCTTTTATTCAGTAATTTTCATTTTTCACCAGCTGGCAACTCTTTTAGAGAAACAAAGTGATATGCCACAATGGAGACGGGGAAATAATTTTAACTAATCATTTTTTGATACATTTTGCCTCTTTTTTTTTCATGAATTATTCTGTGGGTTTTGTAATATTCTGGAATTTGTTTTTTTTTAAATGATTGCAAAATAATTCTTGGGCTGTAGCTTGTCCATGAATAGTTTATTGTAAGTAACTGATTTTCAGAACTAAAACTATTCTGGTTAGCTTTGATTGGACAAATAAGTCACGTGGCATTGTTCCTGTTCCCTTGTCTGGATCAGAGTAACTCTTGGACTCAGGTTTCCAGTGCAAACTTTCATGTTCACAAAATCAAAATTCACTTTCAATGAATATTTTCCACCATTGATTCAAATTTCTGCAAAAATTCCCTCCAGTAAACTCATGTCAAAAATATTTTTGAAAATTGAACACAAATGCAGTGCAAACTTAGTCTAAGCAAATTCATTAAAACAACTCAAAAAAGAAACTACAAGGCATTTTTTGGCAGCTTTACTTATTGGTAGTAGCAGCTTTAAGAAAATCTCATCTCATTAGAATATAAATATACCAAAAACCAACCAACCAAAAAAAAGACTTGTACTTCAAGTCATACTAAAAGTGAAATAACTTTGCTTTAAAAAGAATAGAAAGATCCACAGCTGCTATCCATCAGCCTTTTAATCTAAATAATATTTACTATCTATGTCCAGTTCAGCAGGCCATAGTATCTTTACTATTTACTTTAATTTCAAAGTGAATTTTATTTGATTAATATTTTCTTAGAATTATTCATTCTTGGATCTCAGCTGCAACTGTTTCCAACTCACAATGTAATTTTGAATACAAAAATATAGTGAACCCTTCAGGAGTGGAGCAGGAGTGCTATAGGAGGAGGGGAAAAGGATAACAATGTCAGCAATTTATATGCATGCCCTTTACTTCAGGTAAAACAAAAGGTTACTATTTCAACCTCCACTCTATAGTCATTTGAAAATAAAGAGGTATGTGTAGTAGACACAAATATGAGAAAATGTGTACGTACTGAGTAAGGCATATCTGTAATATATGGCAGAGGGATAAAAAGTGCTACACTCTGGCCTTAGATGCATTAAATCCCATGGTAGAATTCCTGGAAGTTTGAGAGCTGGGTACATTTTACTTTCTAGACTCCAACTGGTTTGTTACCTAAAAATCATAAATACTAATTACTGCCTATTAATTATATAGGGAGTTCTGTTATTTCTAGGATCTTTATAAGAGAATGACCAGACTTCAACAGGCTTATTTGGTACCGTGTTTGAGAAGGGAGAAACCCAGCTTCTGAACTTGAGGCCAAATCCATTCCTCAGTTTAGTTCTGATAAGGACTGAGTAAAAATTATGTAATGACTTCAGGGCTTGCTTTATACTAAGAAGGCTTTTAAATATGAAGCCTTTTTTAGTATATTGCTAGAGCCTTCCCCTCTCTTCCTGGCCCAATATAGATAAATATCAGTTACTCCCCACAGTGCCCATCCCATTTATACAGTTTCAGATTCTCTGGCAATGAGCAAGGCCTAAGGGCATGATCCAACTGCCAGTGACATCCATAGGAAGTCTGACAAGACCTCAGTGGGGCCGGAAGGCCAGAGTTTTCAAAAGCACCCAAAATTGGCCTCCCTTTGCTCCCACTGAAAGCAGAGAGTTTTACCACTGATTTCAGTGAGGGAAGAGTGAGGCTGCCACCCTAAATGCCTACAATAACAATACAAGGAGATTCTTGACCTCTATTCCTGCTTCACAAATGTGACACTGTGCCTTACATTAAGTGACCTACCCTGTACAAAGGTGACAGCATATTAAAGGGTATTGCTGCCACCCTCCAAGGACACGTCTATATGGGGACAAGAGCCCTGTGGCATAGCTGCAACTGGCTTGGGCTGTGGGGCTAAAAATTGCTATGTAGACATTTGGGTTTGGGCTGGAGCCTGAGCTCTGTGACCCTCCACTCTGGCAGGGTTGCAGAGCTCGGGCTCCAGCCTGAACCCAAATGTCTACACAGCAAATTTTCAGCCCCAGATCCTGAGTGTCATGAGCCTAAGTCAGCTGACCTGGGCCAGTCGTGGGTGTTTTATCCCCCAGTTGTCAGCTAGAGCAACTGCCACAATAAACAGTGCAACACCAGCACAGATACTGCTGCCCAAAGCTAAATGTAATGTGTACAGCATAAAACAAATGGTGCCCAAAGGCAACATTAGAGAATCGCTTTTCCCTTACCTCCATGGATTGGCTTCTTTCTCAAACAAGTGTGACAGAACTACATTTCAGCTGGGATATTCTTCCTGCAAAGTCTCTCTGCAATGACTTTTCTCCTCTTTGGAACTTTTCTTTGTTAATCTCATGCCTTCCTGTTTCTTTTCCCCCTCTTCTCTCTCCATTCCTTTCTCATTTACTCTGCCAGGACCCAATCCTGCAAGGTGCTGTGCACCCTCAGCTCCTCACTGGAAAGGCCTTGCAGGATGGAGCCTCTCTTTTATCCACCATGGGCTGGCTTCACTCTCTCTTGCAATGATAAAGCACAAGGGGAAAGAACACAAGCAGCAAGAGCGGAACCAAGAGCGATGAAGCCAGTCCTGATATCAAAGCATGCCCTCATATCCTGGAGCTAACTGAGGTGCAGGAAAGAGCAAGTCAAGGTGTGAAATGCCAACTTCTCCCTATACATGCGCAAACTATGAAGCTGAAATTGGAGATCCACATACTGAATTTACGAGAATCTGCATTCCAACACCAACCCTTGGAAGTCAAGAATGTGGTGGGGCAGTCAATTTATCAGGAGGACATATACCAGTACCCTGATAGCTGCAACAAAAGCCAATGTTAGGCTTGCCGTTCTCCTAAATGTTACTGAATATTTTATTTTAAATCTCAGCTCTTCCAGTTCCAAGGAAGCTTCCTACTGGATACACTATGGGTAATCTTTCTTATATTTCAGGGGTAGTTATAAATCTTGTTCCTTTTGCTATTGCAAGTTTTATCCTGTGTTCATCTGAGGAACAGAGAATGAGCAGAAAACAGCTTTATAGAGAATTATTATAGAGCAATTATTTTTTTATAAATATTACTTTGATTCCAGTAATTCCAAGAATTCCAACCCACAGCATATAAATGCCCTGCAAGTACTCATTCTGAACACAACAGACATAACCACAGAGGGCACATGTAGCATCTGCACTTCAAGACACTAGAGTGCAGCCCACATTTGCAAGTGACTATTGTTGTCTGTACAGAGTTACAGTAACTCCTCACTTAAAGTTTTCCCAGTTAACATTGTTACATTGCTGATCAAATAGAGAACATGCTCATTTAAAGTGGCTCAATACTCCCTTATAATGCTTATCCCATTTCCATAGAGCGGGGGTTGGGGGGGGCGTGGGAAGAAGCAGGGGATGACACAACAGGGCTCAGGACAGAGGGAGCTTTCTGGCAGTAACTTCTGTCTCAACTTGCTGATCTACTTAAAAAGGCAGTGTACTTAGAGTGGGGTCAGCTTTCTTAAAGGGGCAATGCGCGTCTCTCATTCACACATACAGTGTGTGTGTTTCTGCCATGCTGTCTCCCCTCCCTCCGGTCATGCTGCCTTATAGAGTGTGAGGCTACATTAACAACAATGGGTTAACCCTTGAGGGCTCAGCTGATTGCTAGTTCAACATTTAGCAGTAAGGCGTTCCCTGGGATATATCCCACCCTCTTCCACCCTCTAACTTCACTATCTCAACCAAGCTTCACAATCATCATCTCTGTGTACCAGTATTAAATTGTTTGTTTAAAACTTATACTGTGTTTCCCTGGAACCAACCCACCCCCCCCCCCACTTACATTAATTCTTATGGGGAAATTGGATTCGCTTAACATCATTTCACTTAAAGTCCCATTTTTCAGGAACATAACTACAATGTTAAGTGAGGAGTTACTGTACATGTTATAGTGCACATGATGGCAAGGGTTGATGAAAATAACTATGTTCTCATAGTATCAAAAGCTCTGCTTGAACTATGGCCACCATACTGTCAAAATAAAAAACCATGACAGCTTTGTGGCAAGTTTTTGTTGGGCGTGGAAAAATTCAAAAGCACACTTTGAGGTGTTTTTTAAATATGTGCTGTTGTCACTACTGCCAGTGCCTGACTCAATAGCAACATGTGCCTATTTCCTAGAACAGAGAATTTTGTCCTGTAATTTAGAATTCTGAATTTATCAAGAAACACTACACAAGCATCGTTACCATTCACTGTGAGCAAACCAGCCGTTTTGATAACCTCTATACTCATTCAGCCTCTCTTTTCACTCCAAATAATGTTTGTCACAATAAACAGCAGACTGCTAGTTCCTAGGAAAAACAAAGTGGGTGAGGTAATATCTTTTATTGAATCAACTTCACCCACCTGGGCTCATCTCCTGGGACCAACACACGCTACAGACAACACCACCACTGCCAGCTAGGTTCTGGGAAACAGTGCAAATTCTGCTGGTATAGCATTTTGACTTGGACAAACATTCTGTAGGTATATAAAAAATTGATTAAATGAAAAAACAGATACTTCAAGTCACTTTAGCTGAGACTGAAAGCTGGATAGGCTTTCCAGGTATTGGAATAAGGTTTGACACACAGGAGGTCTGAGAAGAAACTGGGACTGAATTTTCAAAAGTGGCTAGTGATTGTGGATACCTCAGTTTTTGGGTTCTCAGCTTCAGACAACTTTAAGGGACTTAGTTTTCAGAAAGTGCTGGGAAACTGCCCTCTGAAAAATCTCCCAAACTGAGGTATCTAAAATCATGAGCTTTTTAAAAAAATGTAGTCCCTGGTCTTTGTTCTTTGGCTCCAATCACATGATCTGGGTCTGCGTGGGTGGCAGCTGTTCCAGGCCCCAATTCAGTAGGATGCTTAAGAACATGCAGAACTTCAAGCAAGTCCCATAATTCAATGAGGTTCCATCTGTCCAGTGTCACTTATAGAACTGAGGCATAACACAGCAAATTGTGTGATTAGTTATGTAAGCTTCCAACCTGATTTTGTCATTGCACACCAGTGCACTTCAAGAGTAGTTCCGTCAAAATCAATGGATTTACAGTGGTGCAAGTGAGAGCTGCATCAGGCATTGTGTTGTATTTAAAGTTCCAGATTTACAGATTGTACACTGTGCAAGACTCAGAGAGTAGAAAGTGTGTATGGAGCACAAGGGGAAACTTCCTAAGACTATTGTTTCTAAAAATTAAAAATACAGCTAAGAAAGAGAAGACCAGCGGGATCAAGAGAGGGAAAAGTGACATGGGTTGAGCAATACAATATTTACAAAATACTTCTAAAAGCGATTGTACATTTCATACCCAAAACATTTTAAACACTTGCATTTTTCTCCATTGATTTTTGGGACCACTTGAAATACATTTAACTTAGGCCCTGAGCCAGCAAAGCACTTAAGCATGTGCAATCCCTTTAATGTCAATGGGACTGCTCACGTGCTTAAAAGTTAAGCACATGCTCAAGTGTTTTGCTGGCTCAGAGCCCTGGTGAATTTGAATTTTTTTTTAAGCATGTTTGCATGTTAAGGGCTTTTTAAAAATCTTAAACTCACTCATCTGAAGTCATTGCATGAAGCTTTTTAGCGCTACACAACCCCTTCCCTCTTTCCCATTGAGAAGATGGCAGACTCAGATTGGAAAGTAAAGTAAACGCTGTATCAGAAACATCAGGCATAGAAGCTGCCTGGGGAGCTGGCAAGTAGAGGTATTAGGAAAAAAATAAGAATCTTTAAAAATATCACAGATCTATGAAAGCTGAAAACCACTAAGTCACAACATGGAATACTCAGATGGTCAGTTAAGGGTGACAGTTTGCTGTGGTATAAAATGCTATTGCATTAGTCTAGAAAGTAAAAGCTAGGACAACATTCATAAAATGTAGCCATTACTATGTTATCTGTGAAATGTCTAACTTTTAAATCTCTGTAATGAGCGGATGGGTCAATCAAGTCAGAAATAATCATGGCTTGTAAAGTAATACCACCTGATGCCATACATCCAGCCTTAGCCATTAAAGTTATCATCAGCTATCCTCCTTCCCACTGCCGTTGATTTATTGACTTATTTTATGAGTCATAAGCACAGCATAAGCACATCCTTATTTAATATACGAATAAAAGATCCGATAACTATCTTCCTCCAGACTTGCATCATTTCTTTTTATTTGCAACTCTGCAGAATCAAGGCGGGGAAATATCTGGCTCTCATGACAAATGTGATGAAAAACAGCAATAAATAAAAGACATAGCACCACTTAATTCTCAGTCCTGTATTATAAATTTAGAATATTGCCCTATAATTTGAGCCATTGCCTGCAAAACAGACCCATGGTCCTCATGACTGGTGAAAGCCAGCCACATAACGTGGTACCTTCTGCTAAGGGAAATCAAGTGCCAATCTAATTGAAAAGCATAATTGCTCATCAAATCATCAAAAAGCCAACACAAGGTAGAGCGCATTGTCAAGTCTCATCCCATCTCCAGTCTCGCATTCCGAAGGGGGTTGGGAAATCAAGAGAGCATTGACATGACACCCAGCAACAATTCAGCTTTAGACCAAATCACAGCACAGAGGCAGCCCTGCATGCACTAATCTCTGATCTTCCCCATGGTACTGGACAGAGGCCACCTCTCACGCCATGTCCACACTACAAAATTATGTCAACCTAAGTCATGTTGGCCTACAGCCACTGTGGTTGTTAAATCACTTGTGTGTGTGCGCGCACACTTGGCTCCATGTGCTGGCAGTGTATGTCCTCTTCAGGAACACTTGTATCTATGCAGAATGCAGTCCATCATGGATAGGTATCCCTGTGTGCAACTCACCACTTTCCAATCCAGGGTGTTTTGGGAAGTTCTTGCAATGCCCAATGGGGCTGAAACAGGGGGTGACTAGGAGCATGGAGGTCTACATCCCATAATAGTGTTCTTCATAAAGTTTATCTGCAGCCCATAATATTTTGTACCTTCTTTTCAAAGTCTCCAAACTGCACACATTCCTCCTTGTTGTCTGCCATCTCTGACAGAAGCATCGAGCCTGCACAGCTTAGCACTATTGTCATGAGCATTGCGAGCACCAGGCACATGATCCAGGCACATTTGCAGAGCTGCAAGAGTTGCTATGGGGAATGTGACTATTCCCTGGAGCTCAGATTACTGTGGGACATAAAAAAAAACAATTCAAGGTTGTTGATGGTGTTCACGCAGCAGCTGAAGCTGGTGGAGTGCTGGTCCTGGGCCCAAAAAACAAGCACTAACTGATGAGATCACATTATCATGCAGGTTTGGGAAGATAAGCAATGGCTGCAGAACTTTTGAATGCACAAGGCCACATTCCAGGACCTGTGTGCTGAACTCACCCTAGCCCTACAGTGCAGGATACCAAAATGAGAGCTGCACTGACAGATGAGGCAAGTGGTGATTGCACTGTGGAAACTTGCGGCACCAGATTGCTATCCATCATTTTGGAGTTGGAAAATTCATCACAGGGATCATTGTATGCAAGTGTGCAGGGTCATTAATCATCTCCTGCTCTGCAGGACAGTGACCCTGGGCAATGTGCAGTTCATAGTGGATGGTTTATCATTTTGGGAACCCCATTCCTGCAGTGGGGTGATGGATGGCACACATCCCTAGTTTAGCACTAGACCACCTTGCCAAGAGTACATCAACAGAAAGGTCTCCTTTTCTCTGCTAATGCAAGTGTTGGCAGATCACTGGGTAGGCTTTACTGGCATCAGTGTGGGCTGATCAGGGGAGGTGCGTGACACATGATCTTTAAGAACACAAGGCTATTCAGAAAGCTACAAGCATAGGTTCTCTTTACTGACTGGCAAATTACTATTAGAAATATTGAAATGCCAATAGTGACCTTGGAGGATCCAGCTTATTTCTTGCTCCCATGACTCATGAAGCTGTACACCAGCCACCTGGACAGCACCAAGGAGCACGTGAACTACAGACTCATCAAGTGCAGAATGACAGCTGAACGTGCCTTTGGTTGTTTGAAATGTCGCTCACACTTTGCTTATAAGATTGGACCTCAGTGAGAAAAATATCCCAATGGTTCTACTTGCCTGCTGTTGCCCACCTCATATCTGTAAAGCAAAGGGGAATAAGTTTCTCCTGGGGTGGAGGCTGGTGAATTTGAACAGCCAGCTACGAGGACTATAAGAAGAGCTCAGTGCAGAGCTATGTGGCTTAGGGAGGCTTTGAAAAACCATTTTAATAGTGAACTAGCGTGTTGCTGTAGTGTGCTCTGCCTGGCCTCACTTTTGTGGCCTGGAGTTAATCTTTTGGTGATTGTTGTGTTTGTCAATGCATCTATTAATATTGTTTGTGAATGTTAGTGGTTCAGAGACAGTGTAGTAACAGGAAATAGGTTGAGGTCAGACCTGCTCAGTACCAGCCAGCATATGTCGTGAAACAGAATTTTATTCAGTAACATGAAGCAGCCAATTAAAAACTTTAATTAAGGGAACAGATCTTAAGAAGAAAGAACAGTCATTTCCATTTCAGGTACACATACACAGTGTCTTTCACAGGTCAGTGTATGAAGCTGTTATTTTCTTTAATATGCCCCTGGGTGGAGTGGTAGGAGTAGTGCACCAACCCCTAATGCCATAAGACCATAATGGCAATACGAGATCAGACCAAAGGTCCATTTAGCTCAGTATCCTGTCTTCCAACAATAGCCAATGCCAGGTGTCCCAGAGAGAATGAACAGAACAGGGGTAATCATCATGTGATCCATGCCCTGTTGCTGATTTCCAGATTCTGGTATACAGAGGCTAGGGACACCATACCTGCCCATCCTGGCTAATAGCCATTGATGGACACCATACCTGCCCATCCTGGCTAATAGCCTTCATGAATTGATCTAGTTCTTTTTTGAACCCTGTTATAATCTTGGCCTTCACAAACATCCTCTGGCAAGGAGTTCCACAGGTTGTCCATTGTGGGGGGAAAAATTACTTCCTTTAGGTTGTTTTAAACCTGCTGACTATTAATTTCATGTGGTGGCCCCTAGTTATGAGAAGGAATAAATAACACTTCCTTATTTACTTTCTCCAAATCAGTCATGATTTTTTAGACCTCCATAATATCCCCCTTTGGTTGTCTCTTTTCCAAGCTGAAAAGTCACAGTCTTATTACACTCTCCTCCAAAGGCAGCCATTCCATACCCCTAATCATTTTTGTTGCCCTATTCTGAACCTTTTCCAATTCCAATATATATTTTTTGAGATGGGGCGACCACATCTGCACACAGTATTCAAGATGTGCGTGTACCATGGATTTATATAGAGGCAATACGATATTTTCTGTCTTATTATCTATCCCTTTCTTAATGATTCCCAACATTCTGTTACTTTTTTTGACTGCCATTGCCCAGTCACCGAGTTTTGTGAGATCCTTTTGTAGCTTTTCGCAGTCTGCCTGGGACTTAACTATCTTGAGTAGTTTTGTATTATCTGCAAAATTTGCCACCTCACTGTTTACCCCTTTTTCCAGACCATTTATGAATATGTTCAATAGGACTCGGCCCAGTACAGACTCCTGGGAGACACCACTATTTACCTCTCTCCATTCTGAAAACTGAGCATTTATTCCTACCCTTTGTTTCTTACCTTTTGATCAGTTACCAAACCAAGAGAGGATCTTCCCTCTTATCGCATGACAATTTACTTTGCTTAAGAGCCTTTGGTGAAGGACCTCATCAGAGGCTTTCTGAAAATCTAAGAACATTATGTCCACTGTATTCCCCCCTTGCCCACATGCTGGTTGACTCCCTCAAAGAATTCTAGTAGATTGTTGAGGCATGATTTCACTTTACAGAAAGCATGCTGACACTTCCACAACAAATTATGTTCATCTGTGTCTGACAATTTTGTTCTTTTCTACAGTTTCAACCAGTTTGCCCAGTACTGAAGTCAGGCTCACCGGCCTGTAATTTCCGGGATCATCTCTGGAGCCCTTTTTAAAAATTGGTGTCACATTAGCTATCCTTCATTCATCTAGTACAGAAGCTGATTTAAATGATAGGTTACAGACTATAGTGAGTAGTTCTGCAATTTCACATTTGAGTTCCTTCTGAACTCTTAGATAAATACCATCTTCTACTGGTGACTTATTACTGTTTAGTTAATGAATTTGTTCCAAAATCTCCTCTAATGACACCTCAGTCTGGAACATTCCTCAGATTTGTCACCTAAAAAGAATGGCTCAGGTTTGGGAATCTCCCTCACCTCCTCAGCCATGAAGATCGATGCAAAGACTTTATTGAGTTTCTCCACAATGGCCTTATCATCCCTGAATGCTCCTTTAGCATCTCGATCATCCAGTGGTTGCTTAGCAGAATTCCTGCTTCCGATGTACTTAAATTTTTTTTTTGCTATTACTTTGAGTCTTTGGCTAGCTGGTCTTCAAAACTCATTTTTGGCCTTCCTAATTATATTTTTACACTTCATTTGCCAGAGTTTATGCTCCTTTCTCTTTTTCTCACTAGGACTTAACTTTCACTTTTTAAAGGAGGCCGTTTTGTGTCTCCCTGCTTCTATTACTTTGTTATTTAGCCACAGTGGTACTTTTTTTGTTCTCTTACTATGTTTTTTTAATTTGGGGTATACATTTAAGTCGAGCTGCTATTTTGGGGGTCTTTAAAAAGTTTCCATGCAGATTACAGGGATGTCACTTTTGGCACTGTACCTCTTAATTTTTGTTTAACTAACCTCCTCATTTTTGTGTAGTTCCCCTTTCTGAAATTAAATGCTACAGTGTTAGGCTGCTGTGGTGTTTTCCCTGCCACAACAATGTTAAATTTTATTATATTATGGTCACTATTACCAAGCGGTCCAGACATATTCACCTCTTGGACCAGATCCTGTGTTCCACTTAGGACTAAATCAAGAATTGCCTCTCCTCTTGTAGGTTCCAGGACTAGCTGATCCAAGAAGCAGTCATTTAAGGTGTGAAGAAACTTTATTTCTTCATCCTGTCCTGAGGTGACATGTACGCAGTCAATATGGGGATAGTGGAAAACTCCCATTATTACTGAGGTTTTTATTTTTATAGCCTCTCTAATCTCCCTGATAATTTCAGAGTCACTATCACCATCCTGGTTTCGTGATTGACAATATATCCCTGTCATAAACAGATAGTTAAGGGTTAATGTCTCTTTTACCTGTAAAGGGTTAACAAACAGGGAACCAAACACATGACCAGGGGACCAATCAGGAGACAAAATACTTTCAAATCTCGGTGGAGGGAAGCCTTTGTTTGTGTTTTTTGGGTTTTGCTTTGTTCTCTCTGGGTCTGAGAGTGACCACACGTACCTACAGGCTCTCTAATCTTCTATTCCAATTTTATGAGTATAAAGGTAGAAAGGCGGTATAGGCTTTTTATTTGTTTTCCTTTATTTGCAATGTGTAGTTTGCTGGAAGTATTTTAAATTGTATTTTACTGGGGGGGGAGGCTTCTTTCTAGTTTTTATAAGCTGACAGACCCTGTAACTTTTTACCATCTAAATTGCAGAGATAAACTTTTACTTTTTTTTTCTTTCTTTTTATTAAAAGCTTTGCTTTAAGACCTGTCTGATTTTTTTCTCCTAGTTAAGGCTCAAAGGAACTGAGTCTGTGTACACCAGGAAATTGGTGGGGAGAAGGGAAAGAGAGCAGGGGGGAGAAGGGAAAAGTGAATTTTCTCTTTGTTTTAGATTCACGGAGTTTGAATCTGGATTGCCTCTGGGTGAAGGGAAAAGAGGAGGGGGAAGGTATCATTCCTCTCTGTGTGGTGATTCAAGGAGTTGAATCACGGTGATCTCCTAGTGTACCCAGGGTGGGAAAGATCTGGGAGGAAGAAAGGAGAAGGGGGAATCCTTTTGTTTAGATTCACGGCGCTTGAATCTGTATATCTGTACAGGAGCCCAGGGAGGGAGTACCTGGAGGGGAGGAGGGGGAAAGGATATGGTTTATTCCCCTTTGTTGTGAGACTCAAGGAATCCGGGTCTTGGGGTTCCCCAGGGAAGGTTTTGGGGGAGACCAGAGTTTATCAGGCACTCTACCCTAAGTTCTGATTGGTGGCAGCGCTACAGGATCTAAGCTGGTAATTAAGCTTAGGGGAATTCAGGCTAGTACCCATATTTTGGACGGTAAGGTTCAGAATTGGGAATTATACTATGACAATCCCTACTGCTATATTCTTATTTTTTGAGCATGGAATTACTATCCATAGAGATTCTATGGTACAGTTTGGTTTATTTAAGATTTTTACTTCATTTGATTCTACGCCTTCCTATCACATATAGTGCCACTTCCCACCCCCCAGCATGACCTGTTCTTCCCTTCCAATATATTTTGCACCCTGGTATTACTGTGTCCCATTAATTATCCTCATTCCACCGAGTTTCTTTGATGCCTATTGTATCAATATCCTCATTTAATAGGAGGAACTCTAGCTTATCCATCTTATTATTTAGACTTCTCGCATTTGTATATAAGCACTTTAAAAATTTGTCACTTTTTAGCTGTCTGCCATTACATGATGTAATTGACTGGTACTCTTTCATTTGATGGTTTCTCATTAGATCCTATCCATATTTTATTGTCTTTCCTCCTTGCCTTCTTACTAGGACAGAGAGATTCTCCATTACTAGATCCTCCCAAAGGTGTAACAGAGTTGAATTAAGCCCTGGGAATCTTCAGCCTGGTCTAGTCTCATGATCTTCTGTCCACCTGCCCCAGTTTAGAACGATAAACAATTAACACTTCTTTGCCTGCTTTAATTGCAAAATATTAGCAACCACATACACACAACGATAGACTGTGCAATTACTGATCTATATAAAATATATTATTGCAGTGCAGACAGCCATGAATTTGCAGGTATTGGTATACAGAGAGCAGAAATTAGAGCTTTTAAGAATAGACTAGAAAACAAAATAGATTTTCCCCACCCACTGGTTTGTAATTGAGCACAGCAGATGAAAAGCAGCAATGGTATTAAAAAACCACAATAAAAACAAAATAATCTTATTGTAAAATTTAAGTTACCACAAAAGCCATCATGGGTTTCATATTGAAGAATGTTTTCCTGATTCAGAGTTGCTCTGAGGAAGAGGCCCTCTAGTTTTCTAGAGGCCTTTGTTCTATAGAGGCTTTTTATATTCTATTCTTGGATTTAGCTCTTCTTGAAACAGCTATTCAAAAGGCTGTGAGTAATTGCAAGGAGAATTGTTTTACATATGCAGAACTCTAGTGCTACTCACATTTCTCTCAGAGAATATTACTTTATAATTTAGATCTAGACTAAATCATTCATCCACTTGAGAAGTCTGTTACAACATTTATGAGAAATTGTTCCATTCCTAAGTCAAATTTGATCTTCAAGGGAGGCAATTTAAACACTATTTGAAACCTATGGCAGGTGAGTCTAATTGTTAGTTACTTCAGAAAGGAAAAGAAGCCATGAAAGCCAGACATGCATTGCAGGAGTGCAGAAGGCAGGCATATAATTGAGAAAGGATTGCATAAAACTCCCTTACACCTCTCCATTGTATAGTTACAATGCCTTTAAATACACCATTTTCTCTTGCTCAGTTATCACAGTGGGATAGGATTTGTGGAGTAGAAATTACATGATCCATTAGGTGAAGTGAATCACAAAGCTGTAATGTGATTGAGGTGCTTGTAGGATTTCATTATTAGTGAGTGGACAAGATCAAAGCTTTCATCAACTCAGAAGGTAAATATGGCACTGGTCTGCAGACTTGTAAGTCAATAGGGGATATTTATAGCATGCAGCATGCTATGTATGTGTATGCACACTAATACGTATCTCACACTCATACAAATCACATCTGTGAAGGAAACATCCTTGTGATCAGTTGCAAGACCATGTGATACATTAATTTGTCAAGCATATGTGACCATTTCACTAGTTCAGAAAAGTTGTGGACAAATTGGAGAAAAATCCAGAGAAGAGCAACAAAAATGATTAAAGGTCTAGAAAACATGACCCATGAGGAAAGATTGAAAAAACTGGGTTTGTTTAGTCTGGAGAAGAGAAGACTGAGAGGGGACATGATAACAGTTTTCAAATACATAAAAGGTTGTTAGAAGAAGGAGGGAGAAAAATTGTTCTCCTTAACCTCTGAGGCTAGGACAAGCAGCAATGGGTTTGAACTACAGCAAGGGCGATTTAGGTTGGACATTAGGAAAAGCTTCCTAACTGTCAGAATTGTTAAGAACTGGAACAAATTACCTAGGGAGTTTTAAAAATCTCCAGTGATGGAGATTCCACAGAACATGTTAGACAAAGACCTGTCAGGGATGGTCTAGATAATACTTTTTCCTGCCTTGAGTGCAGAAAACTGATCTAGACGACCTCTCAATGTCCCTTCCAGTCTACGATTCTAGGATTCTCTGTCCAGTCAATGATCTCCTTTGGGCTTATTGTAACAATCCATTTCAAAGTCCCTGAAAAGTTTCTTCAATAAATAAATAAATAAATAAAAATCACACAAGATGTGCACAATTTGTACTTCCTCAAAAACCCCCTTTTCCATACATAATAAAAAGCTAATGGTTCTAAGGTACGTTAGCTCGTGCATCTTGCAGTGTTAGAAATTAGAGCATTATACCTGGGGAAAGATTCTCATTGCGGCCTGACACACTGCTAGACTGGAATGTCCAGAGATAACAATTTAGAATTGTGACATTTTAAGAATGTAGAGAAATGCAATTGTAAGTGAGTTTTACAATTTCTTCTGAGCCCTGCACGGTTAGGCTCAAGGTGCTCAATCCTGAACCCACTGAGGCCAATTGGGGCTTTGTCATCAACTTTAGTAGATACAGGATTAGGTCCATAGTAACTGAGGGCCAGATTGTCAAAGTATTTAGGTGCGTAAAGATTAAGATAGGTGTCTTTGAATGTCCCATGAGGTGCCCAAGCAGATAAGTTTCATTAGGCATTCAAATCCTTTTGAAAATATGGCCCTAAAGGATTTAGCTTTTCAATCAGTGAAATACAAGGTACAGCCCCATTTAAATGCTCAAAACATCTCAAACAGACTAAGATTTTTTTTAATGGGTGCCTAAAGTTAGGTTCCTAAATCCATATTTAGGCAACTAAATAAGTTATCTTATTGCCAGAAATGCTGAGTATCTAAGCAAGCTTTTATTGTAGTCAATAGAGGATTCTAAGAATTGTTTAGTTGCCTAAATATGGATTTAGGAACATAACTGTAGGCACTCATCTGGAAAAATCTTGTCCACAAAATATGTATTTACTTTTTTTTAAAAATCAACTTAAAAATATGCTGATATTACAGTGTATGTTTGTTCCACAGGGTATACACACACCCCATTTCATAAGTAAATTATATAATAAAATAAGTTAACAGGTCAAAGGTAAAGTAAGTGAGTGTGATTTTCAAGCCTTTCATGTTCTCATGGAGGGTGGTAGCACTGTTGCACTGAAGAGGTGAACAGTAATAAAGTTAGTAGCATACGTTCAAGAGAGACAAGTGTGTAGACTGGTGATTCCAGGTGTCTTTAGTTGCTTTTACATCAACACAGACTCAAGTGGGAAAGGAAGAGAAGTCAGACAAAAAGGGGAACTGGATGCATTACAAAATGAGAAGATATGCAGGAAGGGCAACATGAGATTACGTTACCTAAGAAGGCCAACAATTCCATACAGGGTGCCTTTGTATCCTCTGTCTCTTGTACAATTTATTAAAATGTGGTTTGCATTAATAAAAAACTGCACACTTTTCAAACTTTATGTACTGTAAATTTCCAAACAGAAAAATGCTCTTATGAGGTATGATAGCCTCCAGTTAGCAGCTCATGTGCTAGTTACTGAGATAAAAGGCTTGCCACAGTTATGGGACCACATTCATAATTTCCCTACAACCTACACCAACAGCACCAATGTAAGGGGCCTCTGAAACATCCCTGCAGCACAGTGAGCATTCTGGGGTAGCATGGAGGGGTGCTACAGAAAGGAGAGAATGGATCCTGTCCCTTGGTGATTCCCTGCTGGCCCAACAGGGGCTATAAAAGCAAGGAGCACAACTTAAGGGAGCCTTGTAGGCTGCCTCAACTTGCACTGAATCAACCCTTTCAGTTTTGGAATCTGGAGACACAAGGGCCCAGATCCTCAAAGACAGTTTAGGCTCCTAGCTTAACTGATGACAAAGTGAAGAGCCTAACTATCCACATGAAGTGCTTTAAGTACCCCTGTGACACTGAGCCAGAAAGTGTTAAGCAACCAGCAGGTTAAAGTGATCCCAGATCAACCTTTAAAAACATACTAAAGAAGTAATGAAATGGTAAATAAGGCCATTTCCTGTGCTGTAGATGGTTATCAAAGCCATTAAGTAGACTAAATTCTTTTAAATGCAAACCTCTATTGTCAGGTAAATAGAAGTTAATACTAAATGTATTTGTCTGTGTTTACCTATATCTTGTTAGATATTAACAATGTGATCTAACTTGGACCTGGGTCTCCCACATCCTAGACGAGTGCTGTACCATCAGGCTATTCTGAGCTCTCTCCTGCTCTCTGGTTTTCCATGGAAAAAATGTCAAAAGGTCTCAGTTTCATCCTAGTGGGTTTCAGCTGCTAGAGCATGGAAAACTGTGATGGGCCAGCTGTCACACTGTCTGGAGCTGCTACCTCAGGGCAAACTGGCTAAAACAGGGCAGATACCCCACACTGGTGGTGTATTCTATAACTAGATTTCACTAAGGGTATGTCTACACTACAAAATTAGGTCGAATTTATAGAAGTTGGTTTTTTAGAAATCATTTTTATACAGTCGATTGTGTGTGTCCCACACAAAATGCTCTAAGTGCGCTAACTCGGCTGACTGCATCCACAGTACCGAGGCTAGCGTCGACTTCCGGAGCGTTGCATTGTGGGTAGCTAGCCCACAGTTCCCACAGTCTCCGCCACCCATTGAAATTCTGGGTTGAGATCCCAGCGCCTGATGTAGTAAAAACAGTGTTGTGGGTGGTTCTGGGTACATGTCGTCAGGCCCCCCTCTCCCTCCCTTCCTTCATGAAAGCAATGGCAGACAATCATTTTGTGCTTTTTTTCCTGGGTTACCTGTGCAGACGCCATACCACAGCAATCTTGGAGCCCGCTCAGCTCACCGTCACTGTACATCTCCTGGGTGCTGGCAGATGTGGGACTGCATTGCTATACAGCAGCAGCTCATTGCCTTTTGGCATCAGATGGTGCATTATGCCTGGTAGCCATCATCATTGTACTCCTGGGTGCTCTTTTAGTTGACCTTGGTGAGGTCGGTCAGGGGCGCCTGGGCAGACATGGGAGCGACTCAGCCAGGTCATTCCCATCTTCTGCTGAGCACCCAGGAGATGATGATGGCTAGCAGTCGTTCTGCACCATCTGCTGCCAGCCTAAGATGTAAAAGATAGATGGAGTGGATCAAAACAAGAAATTGACCCGATTTCTTTTGTATTCATTTGCTCTTTCCTCCCTCCCTCTGTGAAATCAATGGCCTGCTAAACCCAGAGTTTTGAGTTCAATCCTTGAGGGGTCCATTGTGTGTGCCAGTTGTTTGTGTTTCTCCTTGATGCAAAGCCACAGACGCCATAGAACTGGGATCATGGAGCCTGCTCAGATCACCGCAGCAATTATGAGTACTGTAAACACCATGCGCATTATCCTGCAGTATATGCGGAACCAGAACCTGCAAAAGCAAAACTAGGCAAGGAGGCGATGGCAAGCAGTGATGAGGACATAGACTTCTCACAAAGTACGGGCCCTGGCAATGTGCATATCATGGTGTTAATGGGGCACGTTCATGCTGTGGAACGCCGATTTTGGGCCCAGGAAACAAGCACAGATTGGTGGGACCACTTAGTGTTGCAGGTCTGGGACAATTCCCAGTGGCTGCGAAACTTTCGCATGTGTAAGGGCACTTTCATGGAACTTTGTGACTTTCTTTCCCCTGCCCTGAAGCACCAGAATACCAAGATGAGAGCAACCCTCACAGTTGAGAAGTGAGTGGCGATAGCCCTGTGAAAGTTTGCAATGCCAGACAGCGACCAGTCAGTTGGGCATCAATTTGGAGTGGGCAAATTTACTGTGGGGGCTGCTGTGATCCAAGTAGCCAATGCAATCAAAGAGCTGCTGATATCAAGGGTAGTGACTCTGGGAAATGTGCAGGTCATAGTGGATGGCTTTGCTGCCATGGGATTCCCTAACTGTGGTGGGGCAATAGACGGAACCCATAGCCCTATCTTTGCACTGGGCACCAAGCCAGCAAGTACATCAATGGTGCTGCAAGCCCTGGTGGATCACAAGGGACGTTTCACCAACATCATTGTGGGATGGCTGGGAAAGGTACATGACGCTTGCATCTTCAGGAACTCTGGTCTGTTTCAAAAGCTGCAGGAAGGGACTTTCTTCCCAGACCAGAAAAAAAACATTGGGGATGTTGAAATGCCTATAATTATCTTTGGGGACCCAGCCTACCCCTTAATGCCCTGACTCGTGAAGCCATACATAGGCAGCCTGGACAGTAGTCAGGAGCTATTCAATGATAGGCTGAGCAAGTGCAGAATGGTGGTAGAATGTGCATTTGGATGTTTAAAAGTGTGCTGGCGCAGTTTACTGACTTGCTTAGACCTCAGCGAAACCAATATTCCCATTGTTATTACTGCTTGCTGTGCGCTCCACAACATCTGTGAGAGTAAAGAGGAGACATTTAGGGTGGGGTGGAAGGTTGAGGCAAACCGCCGGGCCCCTGATTATGCACAGACAGACACCAGGGCTGTTAGAGTACACGAGGGTGCGGTGTGCATCAGAGAAGCTTTGAAAACCAGTTTCATGACTGGCCAGGCTATGGTGTGAAAGTTCTGTTTGTTTCTCCTTGATGAAAACCGCATCCCCCCCTTGGTTCACTCTACTTCCCTGCAAGCTAGCCATCCTCCCCTCCCCGCTTTGATCACCGCTTGCAGAGGCAATAAAGTCATTGTTGCTTCACATTCACGCATTCTTTATTAATTCATCACACAAATAGGGGGATAACTGCCAAGGTAGCCCATGAGAGGTGAGGGAGGAGGGAAGGACAAGCCATACTGCACTTTAAAACTTGAATGCCAGCCTTCTGTTGCTTGGGCAATCCTCTGGGGTGGAGTGGCTGGGTGGCCAGAAACCCCTGGACCGTGTTCTTGGGTGTCTGGGTGAGGAGGCTATGGAACTTGGGGAGGAAGGCAGTTGGTTACACAGGGGCTGTAGTGGCTGTCTGTGCTCCTACTGCCTTTGCTGCAGCTCAACCATATGCTGGAGCATATATGAGTTTGATGCTCCAGCAGCCTGAGCATTGACTCCTGCCTTCTGTCAGCAAGCTGACACCACCTAACATCTTCAGCCCGCCACTTACTCTCTTTAGCCCGCCACTTCTCCTCGCATTCATATTGTGCTTTCCTGCACTCTGACACTGTCTGCTTCCATGCATTCTGCTGTGCTCTGTCAGTGTGGGAGGACAGCATGAGCTCAGAGAACATTTCATCCCGAGTGAGTTTTTTTTCACCTTCTAATCTTCACTAGCCTTTGGAAAGGAGAAACATATGCAGCTGGTGGAGGGAAAAAAAGGGAGAGTGGTAGTTAAAAACATTTTACAGTACAATGGGTACACGCTTTCATGGTAACCTTGCTGTTAACATTACATAGCGTATGTGCTTTTGCCACAAGGTCACATTTTGCCTCTTACTGAGGGTGGGCCTGCTGTTCTGGTGTGAGAGATCACTCATGCAAGGCTGGGCAACAGATTTCGGCTTGCAGGCAGCCATGGTAAGCCACAGTCTTTTGGCTTCTTTAACCTTCATAACATGTGGGAATGGTTTCAAACAGCAGAGCCCTCATTTCCCATACCAAGTGGCCATTGGTTTGGCCATTTAAAACGGGTTGGCAATTTTAAAGGAGGAGCTGAGGTTTGCAGGTTAGCATGCAGCACAAACCCAACTACCCCCCCCTTCTCTGGGATGATCGCTTCACCCCTCCCCCAACCACATGGCTAACAGTGGGGAACATTTTTGTTCAGCCATAGGCAAACAGCCCAGCAGGAACGGGCCCCTCTGAATTCCCCTTAATAAAATCACCCTATTTCACCATAACCATGAATGATATCACTCTCCTAAGGATAACACAGAGAGATAAGGAACGGATGTTGTTTAAATGCAGTGATTCCAGACTAGATGCTACTGGCCTGGCATGGTAAAGTCTCCTACTATGGAGGATGGAATAAAGCTGCCCTTCCCAGAAACCTTTTACAAAGGCTTTGGGAGTACATCCAGGAAAGCTTCATTGAGAAGTCCCTGGAGGATTTCCGCTCCATCCCCAGACACATTAACAGACTTTTCCAGTAGCTGTATTGGCCATGAATGCCAGGGCAAATTAATCATTAAACACGCTTGCTTTTAAACCAAGTCTAATATTTACAAAAGGTACACTCACCAGAGGTCCCTTCTCTGCCTTCAGGGTCCAAGAGGCAGCCTTGGGTAGGTTCAGAAGTTACTGGCTCCAGGTCCAGGGTGAGAAACAGATCCTGGCTATTGGGGAAAACCGGTTTCTCTGCTTCCTTGCTGTGAGCTATCTTCCTTGTCCCCAAAACCCGCTTCTGTGTTGCATCCTACTCCACTGACGGAGTCAAAGCATAGGGTTGGGGTGCTGGTGGCTGCACCACCTAGAATGGCATGCAGCTCATCATAGAAATGGCATGTTTGGGGCTGTGACTCGAACTGGCCATTTGCCTCTCTGTTTTTTTGGTAGGCTTGTCTGAGCTCCTTAGGGATTCGCAGCAGTGCCATGTGAAAACTGTTATAGCCTCTGTCCTTCATGCCCTTGGAGACTTTCAAATATTTTGGCATTTCGTTTACTGGAATGGTGTTCAGCTAGCACGGACTTGTCTCCCCATACAGCGATCAGATCCTCCTGTTCGGTCCATGCTGGAGCTCTTTTGCTATTCTGGGACTCCACGGTCACCTGTGCGGATGAGCTCTGCATGGTCACCTGTGCAGATCAACTCACCACAGGAAATGAAATTCAAAAAAGTTCAGACCTTTTCCTGTCTACCTGGCCAGTGCATCTGAGTTGAGATTGCTGTCCAGAGCAGTCACAATGGAGCACTCTGGGATAGCTCCCGGAGGCCAATACAGTCAAATTCCATCCATGCTACCCCAAATTTGACCCAGCAAGGCCGATTTCAGCACTAATCCCGTTTTTGGAGGCGGAGTAAAGAAATTGATTTAAAGATCCCTGTAAGTCCAAAAAAAAAAAAAGAAAAGAAAAGGCTTTGTCATGTGGACGGGTACAGGGTTAAACCGAGATAATGCTGCTAAATTTGACCTAAAATCGTAGTGTAGACCAGGCCTAAGCCAATGACCAATGTGAACTCCTGGATCACTGTACCAGTCCTACCAAGGAGTCAGACAATCCCTTTAGACTCTCCAGTCTATCTTGCCACACAGGGAAGCTGGATTTAGTTTACTTACAAAAACAAACAAACACACACAACCTACTACAAAGCAGTCATGTTGTTTCCAGTCCCAAGAAACCAAGCACTTACCCCAAGTCAATTTGTATTAGATCTCACACCAAAGACAATGCCTGTAGCCAAATGAGTTGCAATCTAAATCCTAAGAGTGACAGTTGTATCGATCTATCAATTCAAAGTGTTTTTCAGGGCAGACCTAGGAAAACCCACTGGGAATCGCTGGCTTCAGTTTGGTCTCTCTGGCTTGGGCACCTAATTCCAGGAGAAGGTTCACAGCAGAATCCTGAGCAGAGGGAGGCACCTATCTCTGGTCCATTAGTCAGATACCTAAGCCCCGTTTCTCTGCATTTGACTCCTGGCTAATTGAAGCAGCTCCCTGCTTAGGCTTCTCAGAAGTTAGCAAGCTTTCCTTAGGCATTGTATAGTGATCCTGGCCATCTAACTCAGGGCTGAAGATTCCATAAGGTGGAGGGCCATCTAGAGGCTAGGTGTTGCAATGCTGAGCAAAGCAATGCAATGCCTAAGTATGTTTGAGGATCTGGGCATAAGAGTTTTCTTTTTCCACTCCAAGTCAGAAAGCCATACCTTGATTCAATACACTCAGGATCCTAGCGAACATAGCGTTGGTAAGCAGGCCACTCATCCCAGATTAAACCAGACTGTCCTGCTTTTCTATGATCCTTCCCCTTTCCGCTACTCAGACAAAACCGGAGGTGCCTTTTGCCTGCTATTGGATGGGGGAATGCCATTTTAAGAGCATGCCACGCCACCCCATGTGTTGTGACCTCACACACACTATGTCCAAGGACACAACGGCAGGGATGAAGGGGGTGTACTCTTAAAAATGGCCCCCCTGTGTGGCGTGACCTCACATGCACAGTGTCTCCGAAGTCACGCTGGTGGGGGGTGAGGTCCTGTCAGCAGGGAAAGGCCCAAACCATTCGTGGAAGTACCAGAACATCTGGTATTCTGGGAACGTGAGAGTGGCAGGGGTGAAAGTAGGCTGGTACAGGCCGGTACAGCATCCTGGTAAGAAGCCGGTACCAGCCCATACGCAGCTGATGTTAAAGTGCTGCCATCGGGGAGAGAAGGGGGCAAAAGGGGCAGCTGCCCCAGAGCTAGTGATTTAAAAAGGCCCAGGGCTCCCAGTCACCACAGCCGCTACCATAGCAGTGGCTGGAGTCCCAGGCCATTTTAAATCACTGCTGGAGCCCCAGGCTGACTCCCAGCCCTACCCTTTCCGCCTGAGACCTCACCTCTTCTGGGGGCCCAGATCCAGGCCCCCATACCAGTAAGTGTTTAATATTACTTTCACTCCTGGAGAGTGGCCACCATAAGTGTTGCCCTTGGCCTGAGTGCTTAGCCAATATTTGGGATTTTGCCACACACTTTCTGTTAGGAAGACAAACTGATTATACAAGTCAAGTATTTCTTTGGTACAGTCCTCTGTATTTACAAAGTGTGTATATATACACATATATACACACACACAAACAAACACAAAGTCCACTCTCCCTGAAGACTACAGGAACAAACATGAGCATGCAGTTTCTGTGCTCAATTTCCAAGCCTTCCCAGCTAGTCCTGTGCCCCAAGGAGCTCTGTCTCTATTCACTTTCATGGTCACACTCACAACTGCTTCTCTTTGTGTCTGCTTGCTTTCCTGTGGCTTTCTGCCTCTGATACACAGCTGCAACCAAGCAATGTCTCAGCCACTATGTTTGGGATCAGCCCCCAGAATAACCCCTCAGTCCACATGGTTTAGTTTCTGCTCAGGCCCTGCCATGCTGAGCAATGCCTTGAGCAGTGGCTTTCATAGTTTTAGCTATCACTATACAAAAGGGGAATTTAATTGCTCCTTCATTTAGCCTGAAGTAAAGGTGCTTAGTACACCTATTGACTTTACCAAGGTCTGTGACTGTAGCAGCCATTAACACATTCCTGCATAACAAATATCTTAAGGCAATAGAAAAATTGCTTGGTATTAGAAGAGTAGCCTAAACAAGATTCTGGCCCCAGTTGTATGTTCATTTAAAAAAAAAATGGTGACAGTACTCAGGTTTATTTCTCTAAGTAATCAGTGGACTAAAAATAGAAAACACTATTAAGTTACCCAGGTGCATTATTATTACATTGAAAGTTTTAAAAATAGCAAAGGCTGAAACACTAGTAGAGAGAGAGAGAGAGACAGGAGGGATTGAAACCTAAGTATGACAGAATAACCTCCCAATCTGCCTTCCAAATTTCTCAAGTAACATACAAAATAATGGCTGTTGATATAAAATGTGTATTGTCAAACAATCTCCCTAGGATCCCTTTGGACGCATGTCTCCTGACACAGACAGCATGACATTTGTAAAGCTAAGTAACAAACAAACACAAAAACACAGAACCTCAAGAGCATAAACTCTGACTACCTTTTTCCTCTGCATTAATTTTTTCCTGCCTCCCGAGAATCCTGCAAACCGGGGGCTGTCATGAGTGATCTTTGCCATGCTACTGTGCCTTTTATATATAAAGTCTGATTCTCCATTCTGTTAAACCCTTTTTCCATAGCATAATCCAACTGAAATTAATAGCATTGCACCAGCATAAAACTGGTGTAATGGAGAGGAGAATCAGGTCACTAATATTCTTCTCTGAAGGACCTCACACCAAGATATGACATGGCAAAATCCCACTCCTGTCTCCCACTCTGTCCGCACAGACTCAAAGCCTTTCCATTGTTAGAAGCACATACTGCATTGGGGGATTTGCTCTTCCCACCACCTTACTGATCCACACACTGTATTACAGTGGTCCCCAAACTTTTGAGGATCTCCATCACCCCTGGTCCCCACAAGCTGAGGCCAGGAGCAGGTTTGCAGCTCTGAGGGCCGGAGGCGGGGGGGGAAGGGAGGAGAGATGTGGACAGGGGTAAGGGGGCCAATGCTGGAGTTGCAGCTGGCCATGGGGCTGGGACCAGGAGCAAGGCCACAGCCAAGGACAGGGCCAGGGCCAGTTGTGGAGCTGCAGTCAGGCCGAGGGCAGGGCCAGGTGCAAGGCGGGGAGTATGGCAGGAGCAGGGCAGGGCTGGGCTTCCTCCCTACCCCCTGTGGGGGCTGGCCAAGGCCCCACCACATCCTCCCCAAATGTTCCTCAGCACCCCCCTAGGAGGCACACCCCACAGTTTGGGGACCTCTGCTATATTACTTACAGTTTCAGTTTCTCCTGAGCTCTCCATCAAGAAGAGAGAAGCAAATGTGCTCCCCCCACCTTCTTGGTTCTGGCTCTGCTAACCTGCCTTTATCCTCAGGACTTCCCTCCTGTGCCTTCTTCCACTCTCTGTGTTAATGGGATAATTAGCTCTTTGGTCCTCCTCCTGCCCCTTCAAATATGTGGACAGTCATGTCCACTCCAGGGAAATTACTTGGTGTTTAAGGAATCCGAGTGGCTCAAGTGTTGGGTCCCAGCACTCTGTCATACAAGGCCAGATCGTTTTTCACCAGACTATCCTTGGGTGCCAAAATATTAATTTAAGCATCCAACTTAAATCTCACAGGTTTGAAAATGTTGGCCCCTAGGTTGTAGATGCTGTAGGATGCAATCTGACTATAAGTTTGGTATTGCATTCTCTGGATAGCATATTGACAGTACAAAGTTGGGTAGAGAGATTTAACATTGGGAACAGTATTTATTGGCAGAGTGGAACAAAAATAGATACAATGTGGGTTACTGTCTGCTTTCTCCGTGGATGCTGCTGCATGCTGCCCTCTCCCCCAGGAAGCAGAGAAAACCCCTGTATGACCATATTAATAGGCAGCCACAACGATTAGAGGTGGAAATGGAAGCAAAAGGGGGTGGAGAAGGGGAGCAGCCCACTCTAGACAGCAATATTGTCATAGCCTCCATGCCATGCAATCCTTGCTGAGGAGTGGGTAGGATAGGAACGAAGGGGACAGCCCATTGCAAAATGGATCCCTCAGGTGCCATCTGCAATTAGCATAGAAAATCCTAGATCCACACAGCTGCCCTCTGCAGTGCTGTCCTTGCAGCTCCTGGGAACTGCAGCACTTGCAGCCTGTACTCCTGCCACACCTTGCCCCTTTGAGGAGAGGATTCAGAAAATAGTCTGTTGGATACGACTGTCAGCCAAAACATTCCCATCCCATGGACTTTTCCCCCACTGGTGACATCTTGCCCCACGTGAACTGCCAGTCTCCCAGGCAATGGTTTTAAACAACAGAGTGCTCACTCTGGGAAATGAGACTCTCACTGTACCCTCAGTTAATAAGAATTGATATCTGCATATAAAAATCCAATTCGTAGTGGCACCGATCCCTTAGCATGTGATACAAATGTGTACTGCTATAATTAGATCTTTAAAATAATTGCAGAGCAGTAGTTATAACTGCTAAATTTTGTTAAGCCTGCTGCTCTTAAGGCTTCTGATTTACCACTTATGACTTGGTTCATGTTTAGATTATTAGAATTAATTTGGGACATTAAGGATCAGCTTTGCTTTCAAGCTTTTGTTTATTTATTCATAATAGCAGATGAGACAGTTGGTAAAATTCCAATAAACATATCAAGTTCGTTTCAAATAAAATTTATTATTGTTTTACCCCTGGGGTTGCACTGCTAATAAAAAGGACACCGGGAAAAAAGACAACCTTACAATCCAGGATTTATGTGTCTCCTATCGGCTGGTGTCATGTTCTAGCAGGATTTCTGTGAGACAGCACTGCATATTACAAGCTGGTATGTCGCTGGAAGTCAGAGCCAGTTGACTGGCTGTGGCAGAAATTTAAATCATAATACCTTGCAGAGAGGAACAATATATTGCTTTTTAAGTGATAATGAGTTGAATGCCTCCCTGAACCTGCATTTTAGGGACATTCAGAACTTAATAAAGTCACTGTGCAAGAACCTTACTTAATCTGTGCAGGTGACTTTTAAAGGCTAGTTCACTAAGCCACTCTGCTTATTCTTTTTATTTTGACAGGACTCAAGGATTTAAAATCTTAACTATAGTTCATAGGGACCATCCCCTAGAAGAGGATCCTAAAATGACACACAGAATCTATTAGATGACATGGAGTTCTTTATGTTTGGTTTCTAATTTTTGGTGTATGTGTATATCTTGAAAGTTTACAACAGAATGTGAGTGTGATTTAACACTCCTGTATTTCCCTCACCAGACAACAAGCCGTTGACAGAGGGCCTGGTTCTTTTATGCAATTTGATCCTGTGTGCCACTCAGACAGTGACAGTGAAACTCTAGCTGATAATTCCCCCACAAGGGAAAGCCAGCTCCTATGCCAACTACCTCACCTCCACCCTGGCTGAGGGGATATTTCGGGAGTATGTAAAAAATGGGGCAGAGCACAGCTCCAGGACCACAGCCAGATGTTGTTAGAGCAGCCCCTGGGGCACTCCAGCGCAGCACCCATTGTGCTAGGTGCTGTACAAACACCTACTAAGAGATTGTCCATTTTCTGAAGAGCTTACAGCCTAAGTCCCTGATCCTGCAAACACATATGCACATGCTTAACTGTGTACACATGAATGGTCCTATTGACCGCATTGAAAAAGAGATTGCAGGACTGAAGCATAATTTAAAACAAGATACTGCAAGACAGAATGAAGGAAGTAGGATGAGGGTAAAGTGTTAGAAACACAAATAGTTGCACAATTGGATGATTTCAAGTCAAGGATATTTTTTATTCATTCCTTATTTCTATTCCCTGCTGTCCTCAGCCTGGCTGGTCTTCCAGTGTCAAGGTTACATTGTTGTAATTTCATCCCTTTACTGGACAGTACCCATCACCGCTCTGTAAGGTTCTGTACTAGCTTTCCCCACACTTCCCTACTGCTCTTCATTTTGCTTCTTGTGTTTTAGTTGCTCTTTTCCCCAGCATCATTCTTTTCATTCCTTCCGATATTTTTGTCTCACTTTCTCCACATCCTGTCATTAAGTGATTTCTTGAAGCTGCCCAAGTGCCCGTTATTTTCTTTCCTCTGTAAACACTCAGCTTTGTCCATTGTCTCTGCTAAGATAACTCCAGAGCTATCTGATGTTTACAATAACTAAACTAAAACATGGCTAATGGACAGCATTTACGTATGCAGCTGCTGGTGTTGAGGGAGGCAGCATGGGCGAAAGAATAAGGCATTAGACTGGGAGGCAGGACACAAATTCTATTCTCCCTGTGTGACCTTAGGTAACCGCCTCATGATCTAGTTTCACTATCTGCATGCTGGGCTAATATGAAGTGCTTTGAGATCTACTGATGAAAAGCACTATATAAGAGCCAGGTACTATTTATAATTATTTGAAATCTTCAGAAGAAAGGCACTTTACATATACACATTAGATAGATAGATAGATAGATAGATCGACCCAGTCTGGTGTGGCACACTGGGTAAGCCCTGCCTTAATGTCTTCCCCACTGGGGCAGCAATAGGGTCCTTTTAACAGCCTGGGGCAAGCAGAAGCCAACAGACACTCACAGATGGTATGTCTCCTTTCAATAAGGTTTCAGAACAGGAGCAAATTCAATACATATTTCATAAGGGACTCACCTCAGGGCCCTGGTTCAGCTCCTACACCTAAAATTTACAAACAAAGTCTCTAGTTAGGCCTATCTCCTAACACCTGTGAGGAGTCCACCACCCACTGCAGCCTGCATGGCTTCTACTGCCCTCTCTCCTCCTCAGCTTCCTGTTTATATAGCCCAGTCCTAGGGCAGGGCAGGGCCTTCTTGATTACACCCCAGGCTGTCCCAGCTGCAGGGACAGCATGTCCCTTAAGGGGTAGCACCCCCTTCACACTAAGATTATTACCCCTCAGGTAAGTTAGGACCACATTATTCCTTTGATTTTCATGGAGAACTCAGTTAAGTCAATAGCACAATATTGTATTAAGACTATGAGAGGCATTGCTGATGATATGATACATAAATGGATGCTGTCAGGTTAAAAATCAACCAGGACTGAACAGCTGTTCCTTTTTTGGGGGTGAAAAAGCCATACATTATTTTTCTACTTTTGATACCCACCTCAATGAATTATTCTTGCACTTTTTCCTGCCAGCAAAAATCTCTCCATACTGCGGCAGTAGATTTTTAGATTACTATTACCCTGTTACTTCCTGGGGAAAGTGTGGCTGCCAGCTCACTATTTAAATCAGCTTTTAACTATCTCATTTAAATTTAACAGTTGTTTGGGCCTTAAATTAAAATTAAAGCCATGGCATTGCAGTGACCACCATATTTAAGCTTAGGCCAGACTGCATTGGCCCTTGTGTTGAGATTTAACTGAGGCAAAGGTGCAAGGAGCCCCAACACAAGCACCAGGCGGCAGGCAGAGTTATCATCTATACAGATGGGACACAAAGACTGCGCCTGGGGAGTTGCAAAAGCAGCGTTAGTATAGGTGCAGGAACTAGCAGTGGTGGGGGTGCAGCAGCACCCCCTGGCTTGAAGTGGGTTCCATCATACCCAGGGTTTACGGTTTGATTCAATGGCTCTCAGCACCCCCACTATACCAATTGTTCCAGCACCACAAAGCTCTAGCCTCTCCAAATCTTAAGTGCCACCCCCAATCTCAGCGTTTTTCTGCTAACAAGATCTGCAGTGAAATAGATAACAAAGAACTTCTGGACCTGATTCTCCTCTCTCTTTCACTAATGTTAAACAGGGATAACTCCAGTGAATTCCAATGAGTCACACCAGTGTTAAACTGATGTATAAGTGAAATCGGCATCAGGCCCACTTTTTAGTTTGTCTGTCTGGCAGCAGACTCAAGAAGGCAGCACTGCATCCATTTATATTCTAGCTTCTTAGCAACCATAAAGACTAGAAGCAGGTGGTTTTTTTTGAAAGCTTACATTTTGCAGAAACTGATGGGACCATCACAGAAGTGCTAGTATGGCATATCAGTGCACATCTGCTCAATCTGTCTCTTGTATAGTAGTTACAAGCCTGCCGGTAGCTCACAAGAATGTACTCAAGGAAGATTAAAAAGGGGCATTTTGGACGGTCAGCTGACTGAAGCGCTTGAAAAAATAACAGTAATTAATCGTGGTACTACAGATGTTGTAAAAAGAAATCAAGCAAGGGTGTTATTAGTGCACTCAGAGTCTCCTTTGTTAAAAAATATGAGTGTATTTTGTATCGTCTTTCCCTAAGAATCTGCCTAAATAGAGGTTGGGTTTTTTTCAAAGGATCCTGGAGCTAAATTTCAAATCAGCCCACTGCTTTAATGTTTGGAGCTCAGCTATCTTTCTGGGCAGGCTGCCAAAAGTCATAAAATTAAGTGGAAATTCTGAGTTTGAAGTAATTTTGTCAAATTAGTTTAATCTGGAATAAGGCCAAGAAAAACAATTGCCGAAGAGACTGGAAATCACCCTTCAAAAGTAGTGTGAGCAGCTGGGAAATAATTATTCAAAAGCTGTGTCAATTAGCATGAACATCTGACAGGTGAATGAACACCTTCTGAAGAAGGCATTATTAACAGTCAAAACAGCTTTAACTAAACAAGCCATTCCAGAAGGCATAATTTCACACACTGGTAAAGTGGCAATGATTGGAGCTAGCCTGTCATTTGTTGACACCTAGAAAATTAAGAAATACATTGGATTCTCTCTGAACAAAAGCATTGGCTTCCCTCCGATAAGAGACTTTTGGGCCTGAGTCTAACCTCACTTATACTGGTTAAACAGAAGTAACTCCACTGAAGTCAATTTACACCCGTTTCAACAAGTATGCCAATTGAAGGCCCTGATCTAATGCCCATTGAAAACCATAAGAATATTTACCTCAGTGAGTGTTAGATCAGGCCCAAATATGGAAGAAATTAGTTACTTCATTTAGATTGATAAACAAAGGTAGCTATACATATGCTTCAAGTGTCATTGATATTCTGTGACCCACTGTTCATAATCGAAATATTTCAAGTGCAGTTGAAGGCTACTTTTTCACCAAATCAATGTGAGAAAAGTTGGGAGAGAGTACAGAGATTCATTCTCTCCCTGCTGTGCTCCATGAACAAGCTAGTTACACTCACAGTCTTCGGGTACCTTGAATACAAGGACTGCTTCTGGTTACAACTGCCGGGGGTGCTAACTACCTCAGCTAGAGGATGGGGTGCACTTTGGGCATCCGTCAGCAGAGCTGAGCCAATGTGAGAAGCATATGCAGCCCTCTTTGAAAGTGGAGTGGAGCTTCTGGTCCAGAATGTGCCCTCAATACTCCAGGAGGAATTCTGAGTCAGACAGAGTGCCTAGTGCACAACCTCCCTTAAAAGCAGCAAAGAATCCTGTGGCACCTTATAGACTAACAGACGTTTTGGAGCATGAGCTTTCGTGGGTGAATACCCACTTCCTCAGATGCATCGTATTCACCCACGAAAGCTCATGCTCCAAAACGTCTGTTAGTCTATAAGGTGCCACAGGATTCTTTGCTGCTTTTACAGATCCAGACTAACACGGCTACCCTCTGATACTTAACCTCCCTTAAACTGTCATTGGTTTAAAGTCATAATCTACACTGCAGTAGTAACATTCTATTTGCAGCTGCTTCTGCACGTGTGTGCAAGATGAATTAAAGTTCTCCGCTCGTTTTGCCATCCAAATGGTATAAAGTTCATAAAGTGAACTTCAGATTCAGATGTATATGAGCAAGTTTGCATTCAAACTAGAATTTCTATTTTCTTAGTGTCTTCGGGAGAGCATTCGTTGAATAGGATACAGACAATGCTGGACTTTCAGTTAACTTGCCCAGTCATTATAAATTATAAATTAGAGCTAAAACAAACTGTCAGATCATCTAGTGCATCCACCTGCAAACGTAGGACACATATTCCACCGCTCAAGGCCAGGGGGTGGTTTTTAGTTGTTTGATAGCCAAAAGGTGGTGTAAATTACATGTTAAGTGGGTCAGGACTGGAGAGGGTGTATGTGGGGAAGTGGTGTCACTTGCACCACTGTGAGTTTGTAATAATTTACACTCGTGTATGAGAGAGAAATCTAGAGAGAAAGACAGAGTGGAATACGAAAGGTCATTAAAAAGGAGTATAATATTGAAGTATGAGTGTGTATCCATATACACACTTTTCAGAGTTTGCAAGTCTCTTGGAAATGGAAGGAAATGATTTGTACTAGATGGCAAATTAAGGATTTGTTGTACAATATGCATAATTTATAAAGCATTTGAACTGGAAAAAGAGAGAAATGACAGTTGAAGCCAGAATGAGATTGTGACAATGAAGCTTCTTTTTCTTGTTCTATAAGTAGGGTTTGCTATAATTAAACCCTGGCTTATTTCCAGCCCAACAGAAGGAAATTATTACATAAAAGAAAGCAGGCTCTAAAATATAAAAAGCACCACCTGGCAGAGTTCAAAATACTACACAAGGAGGAAAGGCAACTCCCTTCACTGGAAGTCTTTTGGTGCCACTGAGTCTATGTGTCTGTCCTCCTCAGCTCTTCGGTGATACTGAAAAGCCCAGTGTAAACACACTGTGGTCACTAAAGACCACAACATAAAGAAAAAGAGCAACAAAGTCCACTCGGCCATCTGTAGACACATGAGGCCAAACCTAGTCCTAGTGTAGCATAATAATGGTTGCTTGAATCACAGTTGAATTTGGCTCCTGGTGTTTGTTAGCCCAACAGGCGAAGGGGAATGTCAGAAGAATGTCCTCCAGATGGAAATATGGCAGACAAAATCTTTGATGGCAGTTTTCCAGAAATCACTAGGGAGAGAGGCACACCCTCTCATTTAAAATAAAAAAGAATATCCCATTTTTAGTCCTTCTTATGGGTCTAATTATGTATAATAATCTATTAATGCACTTCAAAGATCTGGTTTCTGGCTAAGCAGGGATTGATTCTTAAGATCTTAATAGAGTATTGTATTCTGTGTTTCTTCTGTTGATGTCAATATTGTTGGGTCAAATGACAAAAAATGCTCCATCTGTTTAAGGACCTTATTTTGGGAGTTTCCATTACCCAGATTAGTAGTGATTCAGACTCATTCCCAAGTCTCCTTTAGCCACATGATCTTCCTTTAAAACCATCAGACCCACAGGGCAGTTTAGAGTAATATAAAATCTTGGTAACCAGAACTGCTGTTTGCTGGTTTGGTAATTCTTATCCCCACTCCCCTGGCTGAAACAGGGCAGATATAGCAGCATCCTTGGACCACCTGGATGTGGGCCCAGAGCTGGGAACATGGAATATGAGGATGTGAGGATCTACCATTTGCAAGGTGAGAGCATTAGCACACACTGCAAGTCTGTTTCCCTAGTAGTAAGCTACCTGTTTCCTAAATCTGGCAGAGGGACCCAAGCAGCAATCAATGAGCTCAGCACAAAGACCTCAATGGAGCTGCCAAGCCTAACTATATCTGCAGATGAGATACATTGAGAAAGGGGTCACTGAGGAGACCCTTTTTAGTTAAGATGTGAACCAGTGAGTCCTTCCATTGCCACTGCATGGCAGAGAGGGGAGCATGGGGAAGAGAGGGAATTAAGAAGTAGTATAAACATTCCAAGTATTAATATGAAATGTTTACAAGACAGACAATACAACACAGTCTGTGTCACACAGAAACCATATTCAAAGGAATTTGTAATGCTGTTAATTGCAGTAAATAATCTGAGAGTATCACTATAAACATAAAGAAGCATGAGCCAGGCCTTTGTTATGTTTAGTTGTGTGTTTGATTGGTGGGGATTTGGATTTAGCTAATCCTAGTTCTCATCCACTGTTTCTCCATGGCCCTTGGGGCTCTGGATGAAGTGGAAGGAAAAATGGGGGTGTTGTAGAGTAATTAGCCATGTCCTGTCATGCTCCCAATCCCAGCAGTGTTTCAGTCTGAACACAATCCATGTGAAAAGCAACAAAGATGGATACAACGTGGCCCCACTAAGATTCTGGGTTGGGACCAACTATGACCAAATGTCTAAGGTGTGGTTGCTAGGATAAGAGCATCAGTGTCAGTGGCTCACTGGAGCGTACAAAAATAAAACAAAATCCCAGAAGCACTTGTGAATCTCCAGGAAATACATTTTTGAAAAAAAAATATGTGTTTCATTTACAAGATCCAGATTTTAGCATCCTACACACCCATAAGATGACTGAGCATACCTCCAGCTGACCAAAATGGAATTTTTTCCATTGGGTTCATGTTCAGCTGAATACTCAAACATCTGTTTTGTGGTTCATTCAACCCTACAGATCAATATGATGTTAATCTTTGTATACACAAAACCAGAATTGATGGCAATGATTTAATTCCTCTAAGAAGAAGGAAGCTCTTTTCTGGAGCTAGAAATCCTTCCAGACTCCATCCAAAAAGAAAAATGTAAATCAGCAGAAAGGAATTATGGCAAGTGTAGTTTTACTTCAAAACAAGGGTAGGATAATCTTTGGAAACGACTCAGGCTTATTCTAACATTTCTCAGTCATTTTCTGGGAGATTGGTCTTCAGTGTCATTAGAGGTGTTTCCAACTTGGAACAAAAACTCTTCCTCAAGAGCAGTGCCAGCAAAGCATTATTGGTATTTGTAGCTAGCTCCTTCTTTCTCTGCGTTATCTGCAAAATGTGCCTCTTATTCCTTTTCTCTGGTGCCAGAAGGTCAGTCTGTGCTCTGGTCAATTCCTTATTGACTATTGCAGCCTCCTCTCCAGCCTCTTTCATGTCTCCACAGACAAGAGACCCTTATGCAGGACTGCCTGATGCTGCCCTCTGTAGAAGTCCCTTCCTCCAGCCAGGAGAGCAGAAACTATGAATGCATCTGAGTAGCCTCCTCCCATGGTATCTAGGGTGACCAGATGTTCCAATTTTATAGGGATAGTCCTGATATTTGGGGCTGTGTCTAATACAGGCATCTATTACCCCCACCTCCTGTCCTGATTTTTCACACTTCCTTTCTAGTCACCCTACATGGTTCAGAATAAGTTACACAACTTCAGTGCCACACAGTGACATCATCCCTCCGTTGCTTTGTGCAACTTCTCTCCTGCCATGGCAATGGGCTTCACCATCACAAGTCAGCCAACATTTGAGATCTGTTCCCCAGAAGATGGTGGCCCTTGCCAAGAGACTAGTGGGTAGAGTCCACATGAAGTAGGCATTTTATTTGGACCATACATTATTATAGCATTCATTTCTGTGACAAAATGCGCAGTCACATATGTAAGATGTTTATTGGCTTTAATACAAAAAAAAGAGGGTCTGATCCAAATTAACCCCAGGATTTCCATTCTTCCCCCCCTTCCCCCCCCACACCTCCACCATCCCAGAATTACAGCCATAACAATAACTAGAAAAAAAAGAGGGGTTCGTCAGTGCAGAGGTGCTACAATAATTTTCAGTATGTTTTCCACAGGATTGGTTGGGGATGCTGCAAATTCCTCATCCCTTTCCCCAGGCACTGGTGCTGGACCCTGCAATGGACCTCTGGGGATAAGGGAGAACTAAAGAAATAATGTTGTGGAAGCAGCTTAAACCTTTGCCCATTCTGCAGAGGCAAAGGGAGATCCATGCACAGTAGGTGCCTTAGGTGTAAGATCTTAGGTGGCACAGCCTGGGCCTTTGACAGGAGAACTGGAGAAGTGTGAAGTCTTGTCACAGGACTTTTGGCTTTGACGACAAAAAATTCTTTGGAGAAACAATTAATTGCTTTGTCTGAGGCAAAGCCCACCAGGGCTAACGTATTGCTGTTGCACTATATCATCCAATGAATGATATGCCTCACTGATGCAGGAATGCAGCTAGTTACAAATTTCCTTTGAAAGAGAAAACGTCTCATTTGGTGAGTTAATCCTGTTAAATGCATCTGCAGAGGCCTCGTCAGTTACACACATCTGTTAGGAAGTTTATAATAAAGAGATGATTACTCACTTTTTTCTCTTCAGCTGTCATCCGAATGTACAGAAGGCCATTTATGTATTGTGAATTGTGAGTGACGCATTACCATGCGTCTCTGGCGAGAACATATTGCACAGTTTTGGAGACTGATCAGGAAGATGTGTTGTGCTCATGGACACATAAACCCTTATGGTATCAGGTTATACTTTAAACAGTTGCTAAAATTGTTAAGAGGGTTTTTTGGTGTCTTTTTAAAATGGTGTTAGTAAGAGGTGCTTGGCTGCTTAGATGTTATTCTTCTAAAGGAGACTTAAAATCTTAGTTCCACTCTCTTGTGGTCTTTAAAGATCCCACGGTGTTTTTCACAAGAGATAGGATGCTGTCCTGTTTAAATTTCAAAGTAGATAATTATATTTCACCTCCCTACATTCTTCCTCTCTGCCTCAGCCTTGCAGATTCAGGCATTATTAATGCTTTGAACAGCATTCTAAATTTACACTATGTGGCACTGTAAATGGAGGTCAGGGGAATTACACTGGATTAAAATGTCACGACGGGAAAATCAGATGCTGACTATTGTACTGTTGAAGTAATTCAGGATAGTTGCAGTAACAAGCAAATGTATGTTATGCGACAGCAAGTAAAATGTTGATGAGCATAGAGAAATTAAATGCATCTACCACAATAAGCATTTTAATAGTAGTAAGCGAACCTGTAAATACATTTATTTTACAAAAAGTTACCCAACTTTTATAAAGTTCTTCCTATGCCATTATAATGGATCTGAGAGAATATGGGGCTGGATTCTGATCAGCTGCAGCAGTGTAAATCCACAGTAATTCCACAGAAGTCAGTGTAGTAACTCAGTTTATATGATATAAATGATAGCAGAAATTGGCTCATAACACTACTGCAAAAGGAAGAGCTTGTCAGAGCCTGTCTCAACATCAAATTCTTCTTAGAGCATATCCTAAAGTGACAACACTCTTCAAATGCAAACTCCATGGAAATCAATGGGCTTTTGTATACAAGCTATGTAACATTCATTGCATAAAAGGTGATAACATTGAAAAAAAACATAGTGGAAAAAATTCTTTAAAATCCAGGAACAAAATTAAATAGTAGAAAGAAATCACTTCAGAGAGCTTATCGTAAATACTAGGATTCATTTTTAATGTTAGTAATGGAAAATGCCTAGAAGCATTCCTAGAAGCATAATTAACAGCAGCAATTCAATTATCATTGGCACCCATAAAAAGCTTCACAGATTAGAAACTTTCCACCAGGTCTAGAGAGAACTTCTGTCTGTGAAATGGGGAATTCCACTAGAATTAGTAGAATCTCTCAGACCAGAGGAACTTTAAATTCACCCATTGTATTTGCTATTGTTAATAATTATACAGTGCCAGAAGTGGGCACTTTACAGATCTCAGAGTAGGGACTATGCCTTCTTATGATGTGCTTACAAGTCCGGTATAAACAAATAACCCAATGACTAAAGACATCAAACCAGGACAGGGAATGCTAGGGTGACAAGACAAGTGGGGCGACAAGGAGAAGGGGAAATGCTCTTGAGAGAGTACTGTTAGATTCTGTCTACAACTGCTGTTTGTCCAGTCATGGTCAGGCAGAGGAGTGTCAACCAAGAATGCCAGTAACGAGATCAATGGTTGAAAGTGAGACAAAAGTAATGAATTTTGAGGAGTACAAGGCCACTAGACACACAGGACATAGGAAGATTTGCCAGCTGTAACTGTTTCTTTGTTTTCTACAAAGATTATTTGTAACCTGCTCAGGATGTCACATCCTGGGGTGAAATCCGGACCAGTGAGAGAAGTGTCTGTGTTAAGCAGCTCTAGTTCAGTAACTCTGATTCCAGCAGCGACCTTGTTACACCCCAGCCACACTCAGGTATCCACCAGCTTTGGTTACTACCAGCCAAGTGACTCCAACACACTCCCAGTCCTGAATTTTCCCAAAACCACGTGCTCTGCAATGTCCAGCCTTTTGTACCATTCAGAGGAATAATAAGGTTTGTTTGCTCCTATCAAAAATCAGTACCCAGCAGCTTCCCACATTTACTGGAGTTAACAACCACGTCAATTCAAATACAGCATTGGGTTGATTTAGCTTAAAGTAAAACAAGCTTATTAACAAGAGAACATAGGTAAAGTGATGCCAAGTAAAAGAAATAAAGATAGAGATGGTTACAAGGACACTAAGGTGAAAAACACACATCCAAACATCTAGAACATGGGCAAAATTTTTGGCCCAAGGGTTCACAAAATTGGGGGTTGGGGTGCAGGCTCTGGGGTAGGGCTGGGGATGAGGGATGCAGGAAGGAGCTCCGGACTGGGACTGAGGAGTTTGGAGAGTGGGAGGGGGATCAGGGCTGGGCCAGGGAGTTGGGGCATGGGAGAGGGTCAGGGAGCAGACTCCAGGCAGCGCTTACCTCAAGTAGCTCCCAGAAACAGTCCTCCTACACAGAGGCACGGTCAGATGGCTCCGTCCACTGCCCTGTCCGCAGACGCTGCCCCTGCAGCTCCTATTGGCTGTGGTTCATGGCCAATGGGAGCTGTGGGGGTGGAACTTGGGGTGGGGACAGCGTGCAGAGCCCCCTGGCTGACCCTATGCGTAGGAGCCAGAGGGGGGATGTGCTGCTGCTTCCAGGAGCCATGCAGAGTGGAGCAAGACCCCAACCCCACTCCCCAGCTAGAGTGCTGGAGTCGGGGAAGCCCTAGACTCTGCTTCCCAGAGGAAGCTTGAGGGCTGGATTAAAATGTCTGGAGGACCGGATGTGGCCCCTGGGCCATAGTTTGCCCACCTTTGATCTAGAACGTAATCTAGCAAGGTACAAGCTTTGTTATGAAGCTTTCTCTCACAGATCACACTTTCTCCAGCATGGCTGAATGTCTCTCACTCAGGATCTTCCACAGAAGTACAGGATCCTGCCTTCCCCTATCTTCCTAGATGAAAGGTAACTTGGCAATTTTTGTCCCTCTCTTTCATAGTCCAATGTATCTCTAAAGTGGAGTCTTCTGCATGTTATCCACCAAAGGAAAGTTCATTCAAGCTGTGAGGAAGAAGACATGGATTCTGTGGAAGGAAGTTCTCTGCTGGTTTCTTCCCCCTAGGTGTTTGTTAAAATGCAAATTAATCTGTTCCTGCTCCATCAAATGCAAATGAATGGGCACTTGCCATGTGATTGCCCATTGATTCTGATGACATTTGGCTGGCTTGCCCTTTGTCTGAGAGAAGCCTGTTTACCCACTTCTCAGACTCGTCTGGTAAACTTATTTCTGTTCTGCATTTCCTCCATGTTCATATGGTCCCTTGGGCATTTACCATACATGCACCTCACAAAAACATTAATGAACAGTGTGTTGTTAGTTTTCCAATGACATCTTACACGACCCACATTAGATACAGTTTATGACATTAATGAATTGGGATACACTGAACTTGTCAGGTCGGCTGAAACTCACTACCAGATACCAGTGAGTCTCTTGCCCTGGGTTGCTGTTGGGATGACAGAGGATCACACAGCAGGGCTGTGGCAGAGATGGGTATGGAACCCAGATATCAACTGTCAGGCCAGAGGTTTGACCTCCAAGACCACCCTTCTCTGCAACCAAGTTAAACCAGAACCAGTATTCTGGGGATTGATCATACTCAGTGCCTTTACATCTTTGTATGTTTGAATTGTATCAGGTATGTAACAGAATGGGTGGGGTTGGTAATAGACACTAAAGGGACTTATTAATTTAAGTTGAGGGTATTTCAATGAAATCCTTGGAAGTGGCATCACTATCAAAGAGAAACTATTCTTGTTCACTCCCAAGGATTAGAAAGTAAACCTGTCTTCTGAAATAATCTCTCATGTGGTTTCTTCAGTGAATAGGAAACTCCCCTCTTGCTTCACTGGAAAAATGCCATGACTGCAAATCCAGCACCTTTCTTAATGGAGACATGGATGATTTAATATCAGCCTCTCTCTCTGACACACAGTCCATCTGTATTGCTGTTCAAAAAGTGCTTTGAAAAGCTACAAGGGGTATTTCTCTGAATTCCCCAGCAGCAGCATGGACACAGGAGAGGAAATCCAGAAAGTGGAATATTTGATGTAACAGTGCACATAACATGCCCACGTATAATTTTTTTCTTACCAGTGTCATTTAACTGTGTCTGCACTAATACTGCATTGAAATTCTCCACGCAACACCACCATCCAGCCCTATGGAATGGGAAAAATCAAAAGCCTTTGGCACAACCCCCCTTACAAATGAATACCACTTAAAATATCTTGTCTTGCCCTCCCCCACCAAAAATGTAAAAGTACCAATTCATCCTCATCACAAAAACTAATTATTCATTTCCTGTGACATCAGTATTGTGTGACAGGACCTTTCTTCATAGAATCCCAGTTATGAGAATGGGCCTTACCCTGCCCCATCACCACAAAGGTATTGGTACTCTCTTCATCAGGGATTTGTTTGTCCCATCAGTCTGACCTTGGGCTGAATGTGCAAGAGGCTTTCTTCCCCCCAGCATTCCAGAGAAAGAAATTTCCACAATTATCAATAGAATTTGCTCTTGCTTTACTTTAACCATTTTAAAATTAATAATCCCACCAGGCTTCCTGTAGCAGGCAGTAGACCTACATATCTCTTTTACAGCAAACTCACACCTGTCTAAGATTCCATCTTGCCACCCTAAGTATCAACTTATTTTACTTTTCTAAATTTACTTTCAAGTAAATGCAAAACACAGTTAATTTTCTTTTCTTTGCAAGCACTACAGATATACACAGCTGAATATTTTGGACTTTCCTATCAGAGATGAAAAAGAAATTAAAATCTTATTACTGTATATCTTGAAAAGCATGGTAATTTTCTCCGTCTTCCTCCAGAAACAACATTCATCTGCAGCTGTTATTTAACAAGATTTGTGTCATTTACAAGCATTTGTAATACATCTTCTCCAAATAATGTAACTGAAATGTAATTATGAGTAGGAGGCATGCTTGATCTCTCTCTCTCCCCCCACCCTTATATACCTACATGCACAAAGAAATCTAGAAGAGTATTTGTAGAATCTATTTTATTATGTACTGATATTTGTGTGTACTAAGTTTTGAAATTGAAGGGGGAAGGTATGTTTTAAAGTTTTCACATACAGTATTGAAGCTATTCCAAGGTATGTTTTCAGTTACACTACTGCAGATCCAGAATAACTATGTTAAAGGAAGTTATTCCAAATTTATTATCAAGGAAACTCAGATTAGAATTTATTCTAAAATGTAATCACTAAAAACTAGGTCTGAAATCCATAGGCCGGATCCTGAACTGACCCGTCCGTCCCCTCCCCTGCAAATCTGACCCAATTTTTCCACACACCTCTCCCCCTTACTGGGGGAGGCTCTCTCTGTCCCTAGGGTGATCATCTGGGTTGCCCTTGTGGGGTCTACCCACAGAAATTACATTCTGTGAGGGGAGGATACCCCCAGAGCTCCATCTCAGCCCACAAGTCCCACATCATGGGAAGCCTAGGGAATTGCTCCCCTTATTCTCCCTCTTTGTATCTGACAGTGGTTACTCTCTTTATCCCCCGATCACTCGGGGCCTCGGATTCTTCTTCTCATTGGAGTTGTGTTGCTGGGGACTCTACAAGTCCCTCATCCTCTGCTAAGGAGTTCACGCTCTTTCCGCTGTATCTCTTTCCTTAATTTCTATCCCCTCAGGTCTCCTTTACTTCCTTTCCTTCTGACTTGGGTTTTGTTGTCTGGTGGCTTCTCCTGTGGGCTTAATCTTTTCTCTCCTCTGTGGTTTTCTTTCCCCCAGTCGGGGATTCCTTACACCACCTTGTTTCCATCATGGGAAGGGATTCCAATCAGTGCCCAATACAACACGATAGGGCAGCCCCTCCACTACCCCAATCTGTTTCCAACAAAACCTCCCCAGGCCTCTAGGGACACCTGGATCATAGGGCAGTGTCTTTTATCACCCGTGGACACATTATATGTCCAAAGATGCTCCTGAAATCATCCAGTGAGGCTTCACCAGCTCTCTCTGGACCAGAGTTTCCTCCCTCCCATCACTGAAATAGTGGACAGTTTTTGTCCCTGTTTTTTCCCCTCTAGTCCTGGTCCAGCTGCAAAACTCAGCAAAACAGCAGTCCACATACAGGCAGTCCCCTTTTGTGTGTCCCTGTTGCCCACGTTGATAGAATGTAATAAGTCAAGCCCCAAACAGAGCTCCTTGGGGTTCTTTCTTCTTCCTCTCTATGCCTCTTCCTGCTGTGGGCTCTCCAGTCTTCCTCCCAAGCTCCAGACACCTCTACTGTTGTCCCTCTTTCTTGGGAAAGTCTGCCTGGTTAATGCCGCCTGACACACACTGATATGTTCTCAGAAAGACCATGAAGGAACCATTCTAGCACCAGAGCATCAGTTATTTCCCCCACTGTTTGTGTATCCAGTCACAGCCTGTGGGCGGCCCAGTCCATCAACCTTTGGTTGAATGCCCGGCCGTAAATCCTGGATCGGAACATTTGCTGATACTTCTCAGTGGATAGACCCATCCAAGTCAGGATAACTGTCTTCACCACCTCCTAATTCCTGGCACTCAGTGCCATATAGGACACTTGGGCTTCCCCCGACAGATAGGGAGCCAGCCGCAGGGCCCAGGTTGTCCTATCCCAACCTGCACCCAAAGCTACCCTTTCAAAAATTCCCCAGAATGCACCTGCATCTGCAGGGCCCATCTTACACAGTGCCAGGCCATGTGTCCAGTTGCCATCCCCCACCACAGGACCCATTACCTTCTGTAGGAGCTGCTGCTGCATGTTGGCTTGTTCCCTTATGAAATCCCACAGGCTCTTTTGCTGCTCTGCCTGCCAGGTACACAAAGTCTGCCTCGCCATGTGAGAGGATTGTTGGAAACTTTGCAGGGTCTTCTGCATTTCTTTTTGCTGTTTTACCAGCCATTGCAGGGCCCACTCCATTGTCCAGGTCACCGGCTAAGATCCTGGACAAACCCCATGCATGGCAGGGCCCACTCACTCCTGCCTCTGCTCTGGTGTAATTAATTAGATGGCAGTGACCAGAGTGCTGGCTTAGCCGCTGTTGCCCAGCACTCTGGCAAAATCTCCTATAGTCACAAAATTTAAGAACATAAGAATGGCCGTAATGGGTCAGACCAAAGGTCCATCTAGCCCACTATCTGTCTACCAACAGTGGCCAACGCCAGGTGCCCCAGAGGGAGTGAACCTAACAGGCAATGATCAAGTGACCTTTCTCCTGCCATCCATCTCCATCCTCTGACAAACAGAGGCTAGGGACACCATTCTTTACCCATCCTGGCTAATAGCCATTTATGGACTTAACCACCATGAATTTATCCAGTTCTCTTTTAAACACTGTTATAGTCCTAGCCTTCACAACCTCCTCAGGTAAGGAGTTCCACAAGTTGACTGTGCGCTGCGCGAAGAAGAACTTCCTTTTATTTGTTTTAAATCTGCTGCCTATTAATTTCATTTGGTGAAGGCCATTTCATAAGGCCAGAAGAGACCACCATATCATCTAGTCTGACCTCCTGTATATCACAGGCCACCATGACCACTCAACACTCACATACTAAACCCAATAACTGAAATTATACCGAAGTATTACAGCCCACAGGCAACTACGCTATTAAGTGCCACAAGGAGAGAATAGGAGGGACCAAAGTACATCAATACCCCAGGCCCCCCATAATGACAAGGAACTGATATACCCAGATAATCCTGGTAAGTGACCTGTACCCATACACAGCAGAGGAAGGCAAACCCCTCACCCCTCCTCGGTCACTGCCAGTCTGACTGATAAGAAAATTCCCTCCCAGTCCCACATATGAAGATCAGTTAGACTCTGAGCATGTGAGCAAAAAGCAGCCAGCCGAGCACCTGAAAAAGAGAATTCTCACAGTCACCTCAGAGTACTGGCCCACTCTGTCCAGTGTCCATCTCCAGCTGTGTCCATCAATGATGCTTAAAAGGAACGAGTCTAACTCCTTCCCCCAACCCCACTGCCTCCCTGAATACATTGGTGGGATCCCTTTCTGACCTCTGCAGGTGGCCATCTGAAGCCCTGAAGTATGAGCTTTTGGGAACATAAGACATAAATCAGACATAAGCCCCAGGGCTGTTGAGCCCTGCCTGCTACCACCACAAGCAACCCCATAATTCAATTGCACTCATAAATTAGTCCAGCTCTCCCTTAAAACTAATTACATTGTTTGCCCCCACAACTCCTCTTAGGAGGCTAATTTCCAAATTGAATTTGTTCATGGCTAGCTTATACCCATTTGTTCTTGTGCCAACGTTGTCCTTTAGCTTCAATAGCTCTTCTCCCTCCCTCATGATTGTTCTCTATACATGCACTGGGGGGAAATCATATCTGATGGTTCCTGTGTCTATTTGAAATGAATTAATTATCTTTTACCCAGCAAAGCAATTTCCCCAGACTATAATTACACTGATCATCCTAACTGAGATCTGCCATACTTGCAGTCTCAGCAAAAGGGTAGCAGACTGACCAATCATGGAGACTGCCTAGTCTTGGAGGCTGCTCCTAGTGGTCCCTCTCAAGTCAGTTTATGAGGGATATTGATGGGCCTGTTGAGATGCATGCATGGGTATTCTTTAGAATATACGGTGCCTCTTTTGTGGATAAAGCTGTGGATAGAGCTGACTTCTGCTTCCCCTGAGGAAATCCTTTTGCTGTGTTGCAAAACTCAGCTCTTTTCACTCTGCAATGGATCACACATGGTTTTTGTTTGTTTCCCCTTGAGGAAATGGAATGAGCTATCACTTTAGTCCAACTCCACCCATGAATGCATAGCAAGAAGGGCTCCACACATAACCATGACTGTTTTTCTAATCATTCAGCTTAGTTCAAAAGGTGGTAAACAAGAGAGGATGAAAGTAACTGCAGAAATGGACTAAAAAGCAATCCCATCACTAGCAAAGGAAGTGAAGGCCAAATGTTTGTTGGACAGCGTTTCTGTACAAGGGCAGGTCACAAGCTGAGCCCTTTGAAGTGAGCTCCAACTTTCTATGATTTCCTGTTTTCTTGGAGCTGATGTCTATACATGGTCTAGTGCAGAATTCCAGTTGATGTTGATAGGATTCCTACACCTGGAATTCCCAGGTGCGGTCAGTTTGTTTTCTTAAGCTCACTTGTTTTTTCGAGTTTGTTTCCGTCCCTGTTTCATTATCGACAGCCGAATTCTCAGCATGGGAGAGAATATCAGAACTGCTGTGTTTCCTCTCCGGTGGGGCAGTGTTGTAACTATTGGGCCTAAAAGGTGTACTTCTATTGTGAGTTCAAATGTAAAAGTATGTAAAGTTCATAAGATGTTACAATATTCATGAGAAATGGGTCACGTTGTTTACGCTGTTGAGTGTTGTAATAAGTGCAAGAGAACCAAACGAAGCTGGGTTAGTCAAAACCAAAAAGACCATGTTGACGTAATCCAAGGACTGTTAAAATTATGCTTTGATAAAAACAGAAGATGTGGAACTGGATGTTACTAGACCCAAATTGGTGGGACAGGAGTTAGGCTTAATTGGTGGCTAAAACAATGAGGGAGATGAACTATGATGCTCACTTTTTCCCTTTTTGAGTCCCTTAAAAATAAACTTTGAAAAAAAGACATGATCAGTTTAGTTCAGTTCTCCCTCCTGTCTTCCTGCTCACTTTGCAGTCCAACTCATCCCGGCACTGCCAGCACTACACCTTATTCTGGTTCATCTTGACTCATCTATAGGACTTTCTTCCTGAGAGGAAGGCTGGCTGGCCTTAATCTTGTTCAAGGAATATTGTTTTTACCTGTGAGTGCTGAAAATCATCACATTATCAGGACATCCAATCTTCAGCCCATCTCTGGGGATATCTAATTGCCGGCATCCTGTACCCCTTTCTTTCCTTCTATCTCTTGGCTTTTCATCAAATTCTGACGTCAACTACGCTACCGTCATCCAACCCTGCCTTGTCTAAGAAGAAAAGAGCCAATTGGATGATATCCCAGACCAGATTATAAAACCAGGATCCAAGCAGTAGGTAATGTGGTTGACCTGCCAGCTAAAAGCACCCATTCATAACTAACCAGCAGTCCAGCATTCCAAAAACATCAACCAAAGTCATATGTCACCCATCTTTTCTATCCTGTCTCTCCTCTACCTTGAGTCTGTCTGTTTGTTAAGAACAAGATAAGTAAATGGCCTCTTCTGTGGGGACTGAGAGTAAAATTAACTCTTTCCTTTTTCCCCTTTGCGAACAGGGGCCGCTAACATGGAGTTTCGAGAGGGAGTTCCCCAGGTGAAGGAGGAGCAAATACGGGACACCTGAGGTAAATGGCTGTCTGTAGGGTGTGTTTGTGTTTGGGGGTTACTTGCTGTTTCCTGAGATTCTAAACAGGTTTGAAATCTAGAAGCCTCTGTTCATTGGCTGAGCTTTAGTCAGGGGGTGGGGCTATCAGGAAGGCCAGGGCTTTATAAAACAGTGAGTCAGCAACCAGGGGATGCTAGCAGGCAGTTTCCAGAGAGAATTTGGAAGGAGGCGAGGTACACGTGCCATTCTTTAAAACCTTTAAACTAAACTATAATCAAAACATCTTGATTTAAACAAAAACCCTATCATTAACCAGGTAGCTGTAGGAGAGAATGCAGGCAGAAACCCAGCAGCAGAGTGGGGGCTATCCTCAGTGTAGTATGTATGATTACCTGCCCTGTGTGCAGGTGGCGTATGTATGCATTTGGTGCAAGTAGCTCCTGGCTCTCAAAAATCGTATACGGGCTTTGGAGGTCAGGGTGGCAGAACTGGAGGTGCTAAGGGAGGCAGAGAGGTATGTTGATGAGGCTTTCTGGGACTCTGTAGATTTGTCACACCTCCAGTCAAACAGCCCCTGCACTGTTAAGGAGGATAAAAGGCTCAGGGAAGGAGAAGAAGAACTGAAAAAGAGCCACCGTGGCTTAACAACAATGTAAAAAAAGCAGTGAGAGATAAAAAGGCATCTTTTAAAAAGTGGAAGTCAAATCCTAGTGAGGTAAATAGAAAGGAGCATAAACACTGCCAAAATAAGTGTAAACATGTAATAAGAAAAGCCAAAAAGGAGTTTGAAGAACAGCTAGCCAAAAACTTAAAAGGTAATAACAAAATATTTTTTAAGTATATCAGAAGCAGGAAGCCTGCTAAACAACCAGTGGGGCCTTTGGCCGATCGAGATAAAAAAGGAGCACTTAAAGATGATAAAGTCATTGCGGAGAAACTAAATGAATTCTTTGCTTCAGTCTTCACGGCTGAGGATATTAGGGAAATTCCTAAACCTGAGCTGTCCTTTGTAGATGACAAATCTGAGGAATTGTCACAGATTGAAGTGTCATTAGAGGAGGCTTTGGAATTAATTGATAAACTTAACAGTAACAAGTCACTGGGACCAAATGGCATTCACCTAAGAGTTCTGAAAGAACTCAAATGTGAAATTGCAGACCTATTAACTATCATTTGTAACCTGTCCTTTAAATCAGCTTCTGTACCCAGCCCTGCGAGCCTGAGTCAGCCAGCAATGATCAGCCCCAGGTTTTTACTTGCAGTGCAGACATACCCAGAGAGAGTGGGAGCTGGACATTCTGGTTGCCAATATCTCATTGGCATGCAAAATGTGAAAATCTCCTGAGATGGAGACCCAACAAAACAGATGTCTGTTCTGCACATTAGGCTTCTATGATGCTATACACATACATATGCGGTATAAGGCAAACATATGCCCAACACTGTTAACAATATAATGTTACAGAGTAAATCATTCTGTTGCTTAAGATATTCCTCAAAAACGTGAAAGCCCTTGGCAACATTTGCAGAAGACTGAGAGTTACCATACACTTTGCAATCTTTTTGATCTCATTGCAAGAGCTGTTCCTCTTCCTCATCTTTCTCACGCTCGAAACAAACGTGACCACCGGTCTGAGGAGGACAAGATTGCAGCCTGGGTAAACAATACTGCTGGATGCTTAATCTTGCACCTGCTATGGGCCTTAACTGTGGCCACTGCAGATCTTGGAAGGGGAACAAATAGAAGAGAGAATAGGAAAACCTTGTGGGCCAGATTGTGGCTTAGAAGCCACAGGGTACAGTGAGGCTGTATGGCAGAGAGAGCCACACACTGGAATGTTGGCTGAGTCTGCCTGGGGAGAACATACTTTTGTGGCAGCACTGCTGCATTTGCAAGGTGTTGCCTGTTGACTCAGTAAGCCCCATTGGCCAGCATGCAGAGATGGGGCAGGGTTATTCTCCACTGGAAATCAGTGGAGTTACACTGACGTACAACTGGGGTAACAGAAAGGCAAATCAGGCCCGAGGGTATTTTACAAGGTAGTTTATGATATTACATTTTCACTCTGAGTTCAAGCTTTTTTTTGCTACGAAACGTTATATGCAAAAACACACAAGATGTGTCCAAGTCTCAGGTGTTTTTCTCACAGAGCATTTCTACTGCTGTATTTTGATTTCATATATGGCTTTTAAGACACCTTCGTTTTACTGCAAGTCTGAATCCACACGGTTTCCTTGGCTATTTGAAACAAAACACACTTATAACATTGGAGTGGATGCCAGTGTCATTTTTAAACTCTCATAAAAACTCACCAAAAAAATCAATCAATCAGCAGGGCAAAATGAATAATGAGTAAGTAAACTGCAAGGAGACTACCATTAGTGCTACAATTTAAGCTTTTCATGTGGTGAATCATGTTATGATCAAGTAAGACAAAGAAGCTTGAAAATTAGAGGCTGTTATAAAAAAGAAAGAAAGAAACTCTCACTAATCTATGGTATTATAAATAATGTAATTTTCTGAAGTACTTCCTTACGAGAGGAACAATGACTTGTCTGCATGCAGGGAGAGAATAACAAGTTGGCTCCACTTAGTATGGAAATATCAGATAGCTTACTGTCAGCAGCAGCTAGGCACAGAAGCCTGGAGAATGTCAGAACCTGTGCTACACAAAAGCAAAAAAGCAGCCATCTGAATCAGCCAAGAAAGGTTGTAAGCAGATGCTGGTTAGATGTGTGGAGAGGTAGGGTCAGCATGAAGGGGGTAGGGAGAGGAGCCCACTGCTGGACCGAAGAAAATAATATACTAGGTTTCATTTATAAAGAATTTGCAATCTGGCAACTGTGGGGAGGATTATGATGAAGATTAGAATTCCAATCCAGGGTGTAACTAGAATTTAAAAAAAAATTAGCTTCCTCTTTTAAGCAATGGGAAAATGTTGAACTGGATGGCTCAGCAGACCGCTAACAGGGAATACTTCATCTCTAGGCCACTGCTTCAATAATGATGACACATGGCATGTCTGTAGCAGCCTTCATCCAAGGACCTCAAAATGCTCTAAAGCAGGGGTGGGCAAACTTTTTGGCCCATGTGCCACATCTGGGAATAGAAATTGTATGGCGGGCCATGACTGCTCACAAAATTGGGTTTGGAGTGCAGGGAGGTGGGGGTGTGAGGGCTCTGGTTGGGGGTGCGAACTCCAGGTTGGGAACAGAAATGAGGAGTTCAGGGTGCAAGGTGAGGGCTCCGGCTGGGGGGTGTGGGCTCTGGGGTGGGGCTGGGGATGAGGAGTTTGGGGTGTAGGAGTTTGCTCTGGGCTGGGACCGAGGGGTTCGGGTGGCAGAAGGGGGATCAGGGCTGGGCTAGAGGGGTTGGGTCCAGAGTTGGGGTGCAGGATCCAGCTGGGGGTGCCAGCTCTAGGATGGGGCTGGGGATGAGAGGTGGGATGCAAAAAGTTGCTCTGGGCTGGGGCTGAGGGATTCAGAGGGTGGGAGGGGATCAGGGCTGGAGCAGGGGTTGGGGCCTGGGGAGAGGCTCAAGGGTGCAGGCTCTGAGCGGCACTTACCTCAAGTGGCTCCCAGAAGCAGTGGTATGTCCCTTCTCCAGCTCCAACACAGAGGAGCAGCCAGGCGGCTCTGCACACTGCCCTGTCCGCAGGCGCCGCCCCTGCAGCTCCCATTGGAGTGCCAGATGGGGCCATTGGAGTGCATGGGAGCCAGAGCAGGGCCATGCTGTGGCTTCCAGGAGCCATGTGGTGCGTCCCCGGACCCTGTGCCCTGGCTGGACCGCCAGAGCCGGGACATGCCGTGGCTTCTGGGAGCCATGTGGTGCTTCCCCCTCACCCCGACCCTGTGCCCTAGCTGGAGCGCCGGAGCAGGGCACGTCCCAGACCCTGCTCCCCAGTGGGAGCTTGCAGGCTGGCTTAAAACGACTCCGGCCCACAGGCCGTAGTTTGCCCACCCCTGCTCTAAAGCATTAATGATTGAACCTTGCAACAATGGGGGCAAAGTACCATGGAATCTTCGAATTAAAAGAAATGATCAGGACCTCAATTGTACATCTCATCCAAAAGATGGCATGCTTAACAGCCCTGTATCCCCTAATGCAAAGACAATGCACTAGTTCAGTAATAATAATAACTAGGATTTACATAGTTTGAATTTAACTTTACATGTTTTTCAAAGCAGAGTACAAACTTCAACTAGTTTAGATGCAAGAGCTCTTTCCACTACACACTTCCTGCAATATTTGGGTAGGTGACCTCCATACAACACCAAATAATGCCATAGAATGATTCTACATACCCTATGAGAATTGGCATGGCTGCTGGTTGGTAGTGAAATCCAACCCTGGTTGGTAGTGACCAAAAGTCCTTATCACGAATGGCCGCTCCATGCCCTGTGTGAAGTGAGTTGGTGTCTCAACATAGTTTTAGTGGACAAGTGATCAGATCACAAAACTGGCAAGACTGGCATTTGTGACAGCAACCTCAGAAGTTGGACCAAGGACTGAGCCTGCTTCCATTTAAAATCAATGGTGGCTTTGTCATTGATTTTAGTGGAAGCTAGGTTGAAACCTGAATAGGTCTGGAAACTCAATTTCCCTCTCACCTCTTGAAAGTGGTCCCTCCAGAAAAGGATTGAGGTACATGAGAGATGCAGTATCAGGAAGGCTGCCCCGTGTTGTCCCTGTTCTGTGCATAAGTAATGGACTTTTCCTAGGTCTGTTAATCTCCATCCAGACTTTCATAAGCACACAAAAAAATTCACTTGTCAAGGCAGTTATTGGTTTGAGCATTGGCCTGCTAAACCCAGGGCTGTGAGTTCAGTCCTTGAGGGGGCCGTTTGGGGATTGGTCCTGCTTTGGGCAGGGGGTTGGACTAGATGGTCTACTGAGGTCCCTTCCAACCCTAATAATCTATGATTCTATGATTCTATGAAAAATGGACAACATCTTGGCCTAGCCCCACCACCAGATCAGAGGCTACTTCAAAGATGGAGATGCTAGTCAGTTTCACCAACACCACCATCAGCACACAGAGAATGGAGATGTGTGGCTGGAAAACCTCATGGGGCAGGAGACTTCAAATCCCCCTGTGCTCAAATTGGGGTCTCAATTCCATTTCAACTACTTAATTTTTGTTTACCTACCTTAAAGCTAATTCCAAGGGGCCAGATACCAACCTGTAGTGGACAGCCTGCAACACAGTGCAACCTGCAAGGGAGAAAGGGGGAGATGGGGGAACAGATGAAAGGACAGTAGTAAAGGGGTATTCAATGTCCTATATGGGATGCAATGACCACATTTTTGGTGATTTATGATCTAAAGAAGTAAAGCTTCTGTCAAGTGACCTTATAGCAGACAATCCAGTAGTGCAAAGGTGCTGTTACAAATAGATTTCTTCATTGACCTCTGACAGCCAAGCAGAAAAGCTATTTGTCATTCATTGTAGTGTGTTCATTTAACAGAATTTTACCCCCAAACAAGAAAACAGTGTATATATTTAATCTGAACTTAGCATGGCAAATCGTAAATGATGGGATCTGATGGTATGAAATGAATAATCCTTGCAAAAGGCCTGGTGTGCTGGCCTGTTTGCTGCATTAGTCAGATGCACAATTTAGCTCATAGAACCACTGCCAGAAAATCTCACCACGCCCAGAAATCTCTAGAAAAAAAAGCCTATTTTAGTTAGTACTTTAAAACTAAATGCCTGCCAGCTAACTGGACTTTACAGAAAAAGAGAAAAAAGCAATATGGCCTCTTCTTCCTCACAAAGTCTAAATCATTTAAATGGCTTTTAATTTTTGAAAACCACAGAATGAAGTTCTGTGTGAAGGTCCCACATGAGGCCTATATGCCCACTCCTGTCCCACTCTTAGGGTTTAAGTGCTGTGTAGGCCTCCCAGGGGCTTCCTGCACATGGGTGAATTTCACCTTTGGTGCTTGTAAAAAGTGCTGGATATATAGCCCTGGAGACTTAAATTCTCCATTTATCCACAGAAGAGTTACAGCACACATAGAGACAATGCAAGCTGCCTCCTAATGTCCTGCCACATTACCTCAGTCCTTCTAAAGAGGGTCCATCTTCAGAGAATGAGAAAGTAGTTCTGTCTCTGTGCGCATTCAGTGCTTGGCTTCTTTGCTGAGCCTGCCAACAAGTATGCTGATTAATGGCAGATGTGAGGACAGTTTTGAGATACGGATATTTGTCTGCTGGGGTCTGGGGGGACTGAGATGATCTGTCAGAGTGGAGATGTGAGCTGTCATGCCCAGTAGTTGGAGCAGGTGTCAGGCCTAGTGGCTGGAGCAGGAGTTGATAACCAGGGGCAGAGCAGGAGTCGGAAGTCAAGAATTGGAACTGAGAGTCAGAGCCAGGTTACCTGGAGTGGGGCAAGGCCGGGGTGGGGCAGGACCCAGTCTGGGACAGGAGCTGGGCTGGGAACAAGCAGGCGCAGGAGCTATTGCAGCTGTGGGCAAATGCTTTGCACAGCCTACAGTGGCCAGTTATGGTTGGACGTATTCCAGAAGGTTTCCTCACATGACATAATCTTTAATTCTTGGAGATTCCAGGACAAGCCTGGAGGGTTGGCAACCCTAACACAGCCACTGCACAGCTGCTGCACTTAAGAGCCGATCTGCTGACTCTTCTCACCAGTCAGTTTGTGTAATCACATAGTCAGTCTAATACAGGCCAGCTGCGCTTGTTAGGTGGCCCGGAAACTGGCTCTGACTTAGGCCCCAATTCCTGGCACTACCTAACCCAGTTCATACAGGCAACCAAACAGCTATCAGATGGCAACAAAATTTGGCAGCTACTGACCTTGTCTGGGTTGAATTAGTGAGCCAGAAGTGAAGGACTTGATATCTTATTGCCAATCTACCATAAACTTGCCAGAGTTTATGTGCCTTTGATTTTGGTTTAATGGTAACCTGTTACAAAGGGCAAATCCTGCTCCCAGTTATGTTGGTGTAAATCCAGAGTATCTCCACTGAAATCACTCTAGTCACTCAGGATTTACACCAACGTAGCTGACAGCAGAATCTGCTCCACTGGGCTTGTCAGGTCACAGATGGGGCAAGGTTTCTTCCTAAAGATTTTTGCAACATAGGAACAAAATAGGAGAGACGTCCTTTAAAAGGCAACCTTCAAAAAAGGGGAAGTTAAATCCTAGTGAGGAAAATAGAAAGGAACATAAACTGGCAAATTAAGTGCAAAAATATCATTAGGAAGGCCAAAAAAGAATTTGAAGAATAGTTAACCAAAGACTCAAAAAGTAATAGCAAAAAATTTTTAAGTACATCAGAAGCAGGAAGCCTGCTAAACAACCAGTGGGGCCACTGGACGATTGAGATGCTAAAGGAGCACTCAAGGCCGTTGTGGAGAAACTAAATGAATTCTTTGCATTGATCTTCACGGATGAGAATGTGAGGGAGATTCTCAAATCTGAGCCATTCTTTTTAGGTGACAAATCTGAGGAACTGTCCCAGATTGAGGTGTCATTAGATGAGGTTTTGGAACAAAGTGATAAACTAAAAAGTAGTAAGTCACCAGGACCAAATAGTATTCACCCAAGAGTTCTGAAGGAACTCAAATGTGAAATTGCAGAACTACTAACTGTAGGTCTGTAACCATTTAAATCAGCTTCTGTACCAAATGACTGAAGGATAGCTAATGTGATGCCAATTTTTTTTAAATGGCTCCAGAGGTGATCCTGGCAATTACAAGCCAGTAAGCCTGACTTCAGTACCGGGCAAACTGGTTGAAACTATAGTAAAGAACAAAATTGTCAGACACATAGATGAACATAATTTGTTGGGGAAGTGTCAACATGGTTTTTGTATAGGGAAATCATGCCTCATCAATCTACTAGAATTCTTTGAGGGGATCAACAAGCATGTGGACAAGGGGGATTCAATGGATATAGTGTACTTAGATTTTCAGAAAGCCTTTGACAGGGCTCTTAAACAAAGTAATCTGTCATGGGATCAGAGGGAAGGTCCTCTCATGGATTGGTAGCTGGTTAAAAGATAGGAAAAAAAGGGTAGGAATAAATGGTCAGTTCTCAGAATGGAGAGAGGTAAATAGTGGTGTACCTGAGGGATCTGAACTGGGACAAATCCTAATCAACAGATTAAAAAATGATCCAGAAAAAGGGACAAACAGTGAGGTGGCAAAATTTACAGATAATACAAAACTACTCAAGACAATTAAGACCCAAGCAGACTGCGAAGAGCTACAAAAGGACCTCACAAAACTAGGTGACTAGGCAAAAAAATGGCAGATGAAATTCAATGTTGATAAATGCAAAGTAATGCACATTGGAAAACATAATCCCAACTATACATATAAAATGATGGGGTCTAAATTAGCTGTTCCCACTCAAGAAAGAGATCTTGGAGTCATCGTGGAAAGTTCTCTGAAAACATCCACTCAATATGCAGTGGCTCTCAAAAAGTGAACATAATGTTGGGAATCATTAAGAAAGGGATAGAAAATAAGACAGAAAATATCATATTGCCTCTATATAAATCCATGGTACGCCCACATCTTGGATACTGCATGCAGATGTGGTTGCCCCATTTCAGAAAAGATATTTTGGAATTGGAAAAGGTTCAGAAAAGGGCAACAAAAATTATTAGGGGTATGGAACAGGTTCTGTATGAGGAGAGATTAATAAGATTGGATCTTTTCAGCTTGGAAAAGAGATGACTAAGTGGGGATATGATAGAGATCTATAAATTCATGACTGGTGTGGAGAAAGTAAATAAGGAAGTGTTATTTACTTCTTCTCATAACACAAGAACCAGGGATCTCCAAATGAAATTAATAGGCAGCAGGTTTAAAACAAAAAAAAGGAAGTATTTTTCACACAGTCAACCTGTGGAACTCTTTGCCAGAGGATGGTGTGAAGGCCAAGACTATAACAGGGTTCAAAAAAGAACTATGTTCATGGAGGATAGGTCCATCAATGGCTATTAGCCAGGATGGGCGGGGATGGTGTCCCTAGCCTCTGTTTGCCAGAAGCTGGGAATGACCGACAAGGAATGGATCACTTGATGATTACCTGTTCTGTCATTCCCTGTGGGGCACCTGGCATTGGCCACTATCTGAATACAGGATGCTGAGCTAGATGGACCTTTGGTCTGACCCAGTATGGTCGTTCTTATGTTCTTATAAGATCAGGTGTAACTGAGGGAAAATCACTCCTCCTCCCCCCCTGCCCCAGCAACATAAATTACACCAACCTAAGTGCCGATGTGAACAGCGCTATGTTGGGAGGAGAGCGTCTCTCGCCAACAAAGCTATCCTTGCTGGAGTAGTTAAGCTGAGGGGGAGCTCTTTCCCATTGGCTGAGAGCAGCTACATTAAATAATTTACAGCGGCACAACTGCATTGGTGCAGCTGCACCGCTTTATATTCTCTAGTATAGTCCTGCCCTTTGGCAGACGTGGATGTCTTTCTTCTGACTGCCATATTCTGAAGTCTGAATGAATACTTAGCACCATGGGCTAATAGTAACGTCTCCTGACATGTACCCACTATCACATCGTACTCATTGTTGTTGTCCTACAACCAACCATAACCTGGCAGATTTTGTAGCTAGGAAAGTGCTGTCTGATGATCTGGCTCAATTAGAATGTGAGCATCTAGAAAACATTTGAATGCCATTTCCAGTGCAACAATGTATGTTCTAACTATGCAGCTGCCACTGTTGCACTGAGTGAAACCCAGGACACAAGAAAATGGCTTCATGTTATTGACTAAATTCCCATAAGAAAATGATCACAGAGGCAAACAGCTAGCCAGAAATAGGTTACTGCCATTTACTTGGGAGTGGATGCTAAAGACAGGCTAAAGAACATCCCAGGTACAGCAGTATGCCAGGCTGTAGTTGCATTTATTGGCAACACACTAGACTCACAATTTCAAGATTGAATCGCCAAGAAATGAGTAACAGGAGTGGAAGCAAGGAGCAAGAAATTATTCCTTTCCTTTTCTACTGTTTATATTTAGTGCTTAAGAACCTTATGTAAGAGAGTCAATCACAAAAATACTCACCTCCCTCTACAACAATCATGGCTTGAGTTCTTGAAGCCCTGAAACAGACTGAGCTGTTGATGCTATCTCAGCATCTAAATATAGCCTGTGATCCAGTCCAGGCTTTCTGCAGATCCCTACTGGAAGGAAGCCATTTTTCTTGAGTGTATTTCCAAGAAAGCAGTTGACAGGCTTGGCACAGCGATTCCTGGAAATGTTCAATAGGTCATCTTCTGGAAGGGAGTGCTGACTGATGGAACTGAACAGACTTTTTTCTGAGCTCCACACACCACTCACTATTCTTATCATGGCTTGTTCCCCAGGTGCAGCAACCTTATACAAATACTAACTGCAGCAAATTGGCCTCATTAAGCATTCTTTGCATCTCATTTCCTTTCTGGCAGCTCAGCCACAACTGTTCTGCTGTTGCCAGGGTGCTTGCTACTAAATGAAGACAGACAGCCTAAGACTATAAATTACAGCACCACCGATTTGCTCACACTGGTACAGTGGAAATCCCACTAAAACATAATTGGGGAATTCTGAGACACTGATTCTGCAAAAAGCTTTATTGCTCGCATGTGTTGATTCTGACCTAAAGCACACAGCCAAGGCTGTTTTTCACCTTTTGCACCATTTTCCTGTTCTCCATCATTCATTCACAGATTCCAAGGCCAGAAGGGACCATCGTGGTGATCTTGTCTGACATCCTGTATAACACAGGCCACAGAACTTCATTGAAAAATGAAGCTCATAGTGGAGCCCCTGATTAAGAATATTGACTAGAGATACTTAAAAGTTCCCCATTTCTTCGATAGCTATAATGTTTACACTCGGTGTTGTTTGCAATAAGCCTGACAATATTTGTCTTCTTTACCAATTCTGTGCTAGATCCTGGCATTTCATGCTAGATAAGAACACTGGTCTAGACAGCTTCCACAGCCTCCATCCTTGCTCACACACATGCAGCAGCAGGGCAGGGTCTCTACTAGGGTGACCAGACAGCAAATATGAAAAATCAAGATGGGGGTGGGAGGTAATAGGAGCCTATATAAGAAAAAGACCTAAAAATCGGGACTGTTCCTATAAAATCAGGACATCTGGTCACGCTAATCGCTATCTACCATCCCTTAGGAAGGGAATATCTGCCATGCAGGCCCCCAAGCAAAGGACCAAGGGGATGTGGTATGCTAGCTAGGGGACACAACCCAGCAGCATTTATCTATCTGTCTGAGTGCCAAATGTTGGAAGGTGTCAATTATTCTGTTATCTTGGCACCAGCCAGCAGTACATACTGCTCTTTTTTAGAAGAGTAACAAAGTGCATCCCCTATGAGATGTCCTAGGCCTGCTATGTGCAATTCTGCCCTGGCCAGCAGCATTCTGGCAGCACAGGCTATGCTGCAGAATGTTCCTGCTCCCTCTATTTGCACTAGCCAGGAAGGGCTAGGGCCTTCAGCATATGGCAGATACTGAATTTATTTTCTCCCCATATCCAAAGAGCATTAAATGACTGTTTGGGTTTAACTTTGACCAACACAGCACCTTGTCATGTTAAAGGATCTTTGTTTCTGTATCAGAACAGCTTGAGGAGGCATCCGCTGATGCCACAGAGTCAGAAGCAGCCGCAATATAATAATGCTTTCTGTCTCTGGTCTCACAAAAATCAGTGCCTAATGCTATTTTCTTTTTCGTATACTTTCCCAACAATACAGTGTGACGACAGCAGTAAAGAAGCAAGCAAAACACCTTAGGTAGATTACAGAGGAGCAGCCATGCTAGTCTGTATCTGCAAAAAGAACAACCTCTCTGGTCACTCAGTAACAGACTTAGAGGTGGCAATTTTGCAAAAGAAAAGCTTCAAAAACAGACTCCAACGAGAAACTGCTGAACCTGAATTAATATGCAAACTAGATACCATTAGTTTAGGCTTGAATAGAGATTGGGAATGGTTGAGTCATTACACAGATTGAAGCTATTGCCCAATGTTAAGTATCCTCACACCTCTTGCCAACTGTTTGAAATGGGCCATCTTGGTTATTACAAAAGTTTTTTTTCTCTCGCTGATAACTGCTCATCTTAATTAATTAGCCTCTTCGAGTTGATATGGCAACTTCCACCTTTTCATGTTCTGTATGTAGATATATTTATCTCCTTACTATATGTTCCATTCTATGCATGTGAAGAAGTGGGCTGTAGCCCATGAAAGCTTATGCTCAAATAAATTTGTTAGTCTCTAAGGTGCCACAAGTACGTCAGTTCTTCTTAGGTAGATTAGAATTCAGAGCACTCCCCATCTCTTACCATTTACACTTAAGCCACTTTTAAAGTAGGTAACATTTTAGTCCTATGCTACATGAGTTTCCCTTTCAAAATGTCTTGACATTCTGCAGCTCTTGAATGCAACTGTTCACTGAGCCTAACTTTCAAAATGATTCTCCAAGGGCTATGTTCCTCCCCCCCCCCCGCCTTAATTCAACACACAAATAATATGCTTTCTGCCTGCAAAGAATCTAATTGCCTCAATCTCTGTAAAAGCATCAAGTCACAAAGTGCTCATTTAAATCTATTTTCAGAAATTGGATATAACTGTGGAAAATAAAATTGTTTTTAATAAAGAGCTACAAAGTTTGATATTCACTTTCCCCTGTTCTTTGGTCTTCTAAAGCACTTTTCATTGGCAGAATTCAGAGCCCATTACAAAGGTAGGTATTCTTACTCCCATTTTACAGATGGGGAGACTAAGGCCTGGAGAGGGTAAGTGATTTGACCAAAAAGTCATAGTGAGGCAGTGGCAGAGCCTCCTGCCTCTTAGTAGGGAGCCCTGTACACAGAACCACAAAGTTCAAGGATGGTCAGCCCATTAGAAGCCAGCCCTGAAGTTTTAGTCAGGATACGAATTTTCCCAGAGTTTGCAGATGTATGCCGCGGGGGGATTTTGATGTGGACTACTAGCTTGGAGGGATCTCTTTTTTAAAACAAGTTTCCAATCTATTTAAAAAAACACAAACAAACTTCTGTTCACTATGTTTTCCCAACCTGCCAGCTTCTAGCATTTGTCAGGCTGCACTGATACATCGCTCATGCCCAGCTACTATCGCTATGCAATACTGTTGCTATAGCTGGGAGTGACACACTTCATGGCCATGGTGGATCGTTCAAAAAGAGAACACTGGGAGTTGGGTTGAAACACTCTGCTGTACTCAATGGCCCAAAACGTCTCTTCAACAAAATAGTCTTTATGCTTTCTTAAAAAACAAAGCAAGCAAGAAAAAAAAATCACCTTTATTCAGAATGACTCTTTTGAGGTACTTAATGTGTTGACACACAAAAATGTTGTGCCAGAACCTTTAGTTCAGCATCTGTTCATTCAGAGATGCTCCCTTTGTGTTGCATGTATTTTTTTCAAATATCTACAATACATTTACCTCGAATTGCATTAGCTCTTGACAAACTCCGTTAATGCAACTTTCTCTGAGAGCTGAGGAGCCCACACCAGCGAAAGAATGAGGGATTAAAGATCTGTGCTCAACCTCCAATTCTCCCCTTTTGTTATTGCAGCACATGGACCTTGTAAAATGGCTCATCTCTTTGGGAACTTTGCAGTGCGCAAACAAAACTTGATGAATAAAAGAACGGAATGTTAACCTAAGGTTTGGCTACACTTGCAGGTGTGCAGCGCTGGGAGTTACAGCTGTCTTCATACAGCTGTGTAGGGAAAGCGCTGTAGTGTGGCCACACTGACAGCTACCAGTGCTGCAGTGTGGCCACATTTGCAGCATTTGCAGCGGTGTTGGGAGTGGTGCATTATGGGCAGCTATCCCACAGAGCACCTTGTCCCATTTTGGCGCCGTGGGTTGTGGGCGGAGGGTGCGGGTCATTCTGCTTCCTGTCCCAACGCCCCGTGATGCATCGCTTCACTTCCCAGCAACCCCTGTTTTTCCGTCCATGTTTGGCGCTATCTTGACTCTCAAAAGTTTCTGTGTAGCGCAATTACTGTGGGAAATGGAGCCCGAACTGCTGAGGAGTATGCTGACAAGTCTCGCCAGCACATCACGTTTGGCAGGTGAGCTATTCCTTAAGATCCAAAGTGATGAGGAGTTCGACAATGATAGCGAGTAGCCTGAGCATATGACACTAAATTGCTTGTGGCATTCACAGAAATGCTCAGCACCGTGGAATGCCGCTTTGGGCTCGGGAAACAAGCACTGCGTGGTGGGATCACATCGTCCTGCAAGCCTGGGATGACGAGCAGTGGCTGCAGAACTTTCGAATGAGAAAAGCCATTTTCATGGGACTGTGTGAGGAGCTTGCCCCCACCCTGCGGCACAAGAACATGAGATTGAGAGCTGCCCTGCCGGTGGAGAAGCGGGTGGCTATTGCAATCTGGAAGCTGGCAACTCCAGACAGCTACCGATCGGTCGGGAACCAGTTTGGAGTGGGAAAGTCGACCGTTGGAATTGTGTTGATGCAAGTTTGCAGGGCCATTAATAGCATCCTGCTAAGAAGAACCGTGACTCTGGGGAATGTGCAGGACATTGTGGATGGCTTTGCACAAATGAGTTTCCCTAACTGTGGAGGGGCGATAGATGGGACGCATATTCCTATTCTGGCACCATCCCACCTAGCATCCGAGTACATTAATCAGAAGGGGTATTTCTCTATGGTTCTCCAGGAGCTTGTGGATCACCATGGGCATTTCATTGACATTAACACAGGCTGGCCTGGAAAGGTGCATGATGCACACATCTTTCGGATGCACGCATCTTTCGGAACACTTGCCTGTTCAGGAAGCTGCAGGCAGGGACATTTTTCCCAGACCGGAAGATCACAGTAGGGGACGTCAAAATGCCCATTGTGATCCTTGGAGACCCCGCTTACCCATTAATGCCTTGGCTCATGAAACCGTATATGGGGAAGCTTGACAGGAGCAAGGACCAGTTCAACTACAGACTGAGCTGGTGCTGAATGACTGTGGAGTGTGCTTTTGGTCGTTTAAAGGGGCGCTGGTGATCTCTGTATGGGAAGCTAGACTTGGGGGAGAGCAGCAGCCCTGCGGTTATATCCACGTGCTGTACCCTCCATAATACTTGTGAAGGGAAGGGTGAAAGATTCAGTCAGGCATGGACCTCTGAGGTTCAACGCCAGGAGGCTGAATTTGCACAGCCAGAGAGCAGGGCTACTAGAGAGGCCCAGCACAGGGCTGCAAGGATTAGGGATGCCTTGAGGGAGGAATTTGAGGCTAAAAACCAAGAGTAATGTTTGGTGCCTTGCACAGGAGTGAAGTGCAGTGGTTACAATGTTAGTAGGAATCTGTGTTTCCTAAGATGATTTGCAGTGCCTGTTTCTTTCCTGGGCTAAGGTATCTTTGACTTTCTGCAATAATAAAGACTGTTTTCAAAGCCAAGAATTCATTTATTGAAAAGAAAATAACTTTATTGACAGACACACATCATTTTGGGAACCTAAAAGGGCAGGGGGGTGGGGTGGGTAACTGTACAGTCACAGGTTTGAATATGTCCTGTCTGGAGTGCTGTGCAATGACTGCTGCACTTCAGGATGCCTATACTACATGGTGATGGGTGTTGAGTGCAGAGGGTAAGGGTCGTAGTTCTCAGGGCTGGTTGGTGAACGTACAGGTGCTGGAGACAGCTGGTGGTGGTAAGAACCTGGATGCTGGGGAAGGGGGTTTTGAGCTGACATTGGGGCACAAGGGAAAGAGCTTTGGGATGGGGGGTGGGGGCAGTGCGCTAGTGCTCTGCCTGCATGGCTATGAGCACTTGGATAGAGTCTGCTTGGCGCGCCAGGATGCTTATCAGCTGCTTTGTGCTTTTCTTCCTCGCTGCTGCGTTTTTCTGGCGGATCCAGCTTTCCCTTTCCCTCCAGTCCTGCACTTTTTGATTCTCTCTGGCAGAGTGAACCATAACTGCTTGCAGCATGTCATCTTTGCTTTTTCATGGCTTCTTCCAGAGGTTTTGGAGTCTTTGAGCTGTTGATAACATGGGCAGCCGAGATCTCAAGGTTGCTTGTGGAAAGGCAAAAAAGGCAACACTTAACAGAGGCAGCATTGTTTATATCAGACAGTTATTCCTACACAGTGAAGGAGTTTACAGTCTTCACAATAGCATAATTTTCCCATACCAAAGAGAGCACACACAACCCACAGGAGCCCCGAAATGGTGAGTAAGGGGGACTGATTGCTTCAGGGCTGTACTGTCCTTGGGGTTTCTGTGCACTGGGGAAAGCAAACAGCTGCCCTGGAAAGTCTTTCAACACTGAACAGTCTCCCAACATTTTCCACAGGAGTTGATCCTGGAAGATATCTCGCTGCTGCAGGTCACCTGGAAAGAATGGGAGAGTCTTCAAAAGCAATGCAGATTCTGCCCTGGCCCCTATGCAGCTTGCCTGTGTCTTGCAATGGTCCCCCCACCCGTTGCGGCACAGTAGCGCGGATGCGTTAGCCTGACTGGGACAAGGACCACAGTGGCTCTCCCTATAAATTTGCGCAAGCGCATTGCCCACGCTCTGGCTGAAACTTTTGAAGAGATTACCAAGGCCGATTACTGCAACGTGATAGACCACATCAATGGGCTAGTCCATACCTAGGCATGCATGCATGCAGCCCTAACCCTCCCTCCTCTCCCAAAAAATTTCCATCCTGAAAATAAAAGCCACTTACTGGGAACCCGCTCCTCTGTTTGTCCTCCATCAAGTACCGGCTGCTGCGACTGGCTACCTTCCTCCTGGCTTGAGAAGAACTCCTGGCTGCATGCCTCCTGGGACTCCGGGGTGTCCCAGTACCCTCACTCTCGGTTTCCTCCTCCCCCCCTCCTCCTCCCACCCCCGCTCTGAAGTGTCCATCATGGTCCTCGAATTGGTGGTGGGGTCTCCCTCAAGAATCACGTCCAGCTCTTTGTAAAAACAGCAGGTCGTGGGGGCAGCGCCGGAGCGGCGGTTTCCCTCACGGGCTTTGCAATAGGCACTCCGCAGCTCCTTCACTTTAACCCTGCACTGCAGCACGTCCCAGTCATGGCCCCTTTCCAGCATGGCCTTTGATATCTGCCCATAGGTATCGTAATTCCTACTCCTGGAGCGCAGCTGGAACTGCACAGCTTCCTCCCCCCAAACACTGAAGAGGTCCAGCAACTCGCCATTGCTCCATGCTGGGGCTCGTTTGGCACGTGGAGGCATGGTCACCTGGAAAGATTCACTGATTGCACTCCATGCCTGGCTGAGCAAACAGGAAGGGGATTTTTAAAATTCCTGGGGCATTTAAAGGGCGGGTCACCTGAGGCCAGGGCATTAGAATTCGAACTGATGAGCAGAGTGGCTGAACAGGCATTCTGGGATACCTCCGAATATCTCTGGAGGCCAATAACAGCGCTTTTGGTGGCCACACTGGTGGAGCAGCGCTGCATCACCAGCGCTGCAATCGTTATTTACCAGGCCGAGGTGGAGTACAGCCAGCGCTGTAGCCAGGGAGATACAGCACTGCATGTGCCTTGCAAGTGTGGATGGTGAGTGAGTTGCAGCGCTGTAAAGCCACCACCAGCGCTGCAACTCTCCAGTGTAGCCAAGCCCCTAGCCTTTGAGAACCCACTCAAACAAGCCTTTATTTGAATATGTGACGGCTGTTTGCTGGCTGAGCACATAGAATTTAGTAGTGGGAACTGACTTCCTTTCCTGAATTTATAGCCCATGCAACTCAGCGGCTTCTAATGTTCAACTAACTACTTGCGCTGTTTTATCTTCTACCTTAATAGTTGGGGGTTTTAAGTCTATTCAGAAATGCCTGTTTTGCTTACATCAGTATCTCCCTACGATCTGGATAGCTTAGGGCTAATTGTCTTGAATGCCTCCCAGAGTTTTACAAAACAAGCAGTGATGCCCAGATGTGCAGTGAAGTTTTCAAAACATGCCATGACTTTTTAGGAATAAACATAATTCATAATAAACAGCTGCCCGATGTTTCCTGCATGGCTGCTTTTCTATTATGTGTAATGAATTTTAATAGCAGGGAGGTGTGAGAAATATTCATGAGGCAATGCAAGAAAACACCCAATTCAAGTTTTTTAAAATTTTGTAAAAAAGTGAAAAAGGGCCCCTCACGCAAAGCAAAACGGGGCATTTCATGAGCTAAATAATAAAATAAAGAACAGGTATTCACATGCTATGCACAACTCCAGCTGTAGGTCCATTCTGTATGGGTAAGAAACCAGCTTTACTACCTGTTGGTACGAGTAGCTTTGCAAGAGGCTTGTTGGGTTTATTGTCCTACTCTTAAAAACCTTCCCTTTTGATAGTAGAGAACCATTTTATGTCGAATCACAGTTATGGCTGTAACTGGATTTTAGTGGTGAATTTTGTTCCAAACTCTCCAAGGATTTGCTGTGTGCAAATTGTTTATGGAAGATGAGTAGTTCCTTTTCCAGGGAAGCTGGTCTACCAAGGTGAATATTCTCCTTACTGGAGGTATATGCTGTCATCATTCTGTGACAGCACAGTGTCAAGGCCTCCCATAGGAATGTAGGCAGTTTCTCCCTAATGCCACTCTGCATTGACGGGATAGCCGCATGGGCGTCTGCTTACATATTTTATGAATCTTTAATGATGGATTTACAGAGGTGTTGAGCACTCTCAGCTCCTAGTGAAGCTGCAGTTGCTCAATGCCTCTGACAATCAGACCCTTTAATCTCTTCGGGTATGCCTATGCTGCAGTTAAAAACCCACGGCTGGCCCGTGCCAGCTGACTCAGGCTCGCAGGGCTCAGGTTAAGGGGCTGTTTAACTGTGGTGTAGATGTTTGAGATCAGGCTGGTGGCCAGGTGCTCTAGCACCCTGCGAGGTGGGAGGGTCCAAGACATGGGCAGGGGGTATAATAGGCCACGGGAAGTTCAGCCTCCCCTGGTGCTGCTGTGGCCACTGGACCCCCAGTTGCGGGGTTTTGGGGGGAAGTTTTTGATTTATTATGCCCCATTCAGGTTCTGGGGCAACTGAGGGAGCAGCCTTCTCAGCCACCCTGGAACCTGCATGGGGCATAGCAAAAACTTCCTCCAGAGAAAAGAGATGCATGCTTTTCTTCGGGTGGCTTGGGGGCTGGGGAAGGGAAGCATGACTCCAGCTGGCCTGGGACTCTGGGCAGGGGAGCTCAGGGCGTTGGCCAGCAGGGGAGTTCCTCTGGGTAGGTGGTGGTGCGGGGGTGGGCTCAGGGTTCCTCCAGCTGAGGGGGAGGTTTCAGGGTTCCTCTGGGTGGGGGTTCTAGCCATGGGAGGGGAGAGGGGCTGCGGCCAGCTTGGGGCTCCTCCAGCTGAGGGAGGGAGGTGCGGAAGGTGCAGAGTCCGGGCTAGTCTCCCCAGAGGGGGGCTCCACCTGCTGCCCATGGTTCCAGAACTCAGGCTGAACTTCTATACCACCATTAAACAGCCCCTTAGCCCAAGCCCCACTAGTCCCGGTAAGCTGGCACGGGCCAGCCGCAGGTGACTAATTGCACTGCAGACATAGCCTTAGAGACAAATTCTTCCAGGGGCACATCTCTACACCCCAACTCAGCAATCCAGGGAGGTGTAAGGCCACAATTTGTGGCATCAAGACATTTCACTAGTGCTTCCTTCCTTCCTAGAACATCTATTCTGGAACCAGTCTTTCGTTAATCACTTAGGTTTCTTTTTACGAGATGACAAATTCCCCAGATACCAAATAACTCCATCCTGTAAGGCAGCTTTGGGCTTTAGGGTTACAGAGCACTTTCCAGTCCAGTTGTTCATCAGCCATGGTGCCAAAATCTACTCCCTACAAAGCCCAGTTGGCAGAATCATTCTGAGGCAGCTGTTGTCATTCTCTATATGTTCCTTTGGAGCACATAAATGTTTTTTACATGCATATGTATTCTCTCATCATTAATTTTGCTTGTGATTGGTTACTATTTTCCTTGGGGCTCCACTACTGGTTTATCAACTATTAGGGATATATTTTTGTGTGACAAAACCCCAATTCCTTTCCTCTTCCTATTATACGAGTCTAAGAAGGGTCTAACCTATCCTGGCAGTTGTACATTTAAGAATGTTCAGTTTCATTTTGGTAAGTTTCCTAGAAAAGGGTAATTCCTATTTTTTCAGGCAAATTTTTATCTCATCACCACCTCCTACATTCTTAAGATGAGCTACTTTTATGCCAGGTGACAATTTTTCTCTCTTTAGAGTTGCTGGGTTTTCTTTTAACCACAGCATGGTGTTTCCACAGTCTTGGGATTATTGCTACTCATGGGTGATACCTTTGGTTTGTTTTCCTCCTTCTTCTACTACCATTATGTCTCCAGCCTGGCTCATTCCAGTTAAAGAGACAGAGCTCCCCTCATTCCCTGAAGTGCTCCTTCTGATCAGCTGCATCTGTGTCTTATTTTAGGCAAGCAGACTCACTCCAGGATACTCTGTTGCAGAGGCAGCCTCTTAAAACATCAGCATTTGCCAACAGGCATACGGGGAAATTATGGCCTTTCCTCTAGTACCATTGTTTAACAAATGTTGACTTTTCAATGGTAACCACTGTCATTTGACAAAGCTGAATTTACCATCGCACCCATGACTAAATCCGAAAGGCCAAAATCATCACTGCTGGAACTTTAATAGGGCTACATGGGTGATGAGTTTAACTCCGACACCTGTAGCTGTGCATGTCATCCCCTAATGCATAAAGAGTTGCTAGGTTCAGCTATCAGAGTGTGTGTGGCAACCTTCATCTTTTCATGTTCTCTGTATATATCTTCCTACTGTATTTTCCACTCCATGCATCCGATGAAGTGGGGTTTAGCCCACGAAAGCTCATGCTCAAATACATTTCTTAGTCTCTACGGTGCCACAAGTACTCCTCGTTCATTTTAGGTTCCGCTAGGCTCCCATTCCCCTTCTCCTCAGTCCCCGAGGCACCTGGTTGTTAATACAGAATTAAACCAGCCTTGTTTATATAAAAAGACACTCAAGAGGTTTTAAAAATACTGGCTTTTGTTGACTTTTCATTTAGTTGCTCAGGGAACTAGCTATGATGATTGACAATTATTTCAGAGGATATTCTACATTAACTCCTGACTCAGTGTGACAGTCACAGTGTTTGACAAACCATAAAACCAAGAAAAGTATAGTTAAAACAAAGGCAAACAAATTTGGCACCAGTTGATACAAAGTCCTAAATTAATATCACTCTAGTCTGTTTTCAAAATAAAGATAAAACCAGACACAATGGTGTCTAAAGTTAAAATGAATTGATATCCCAGACAGAATTTCATTGCTACTTTGGTTTTATTTATCTTCACTATTGCTTTCCTCTATTTTTGGTGGTGTCACTTTTTTGTTTTATATAGATGGCACCAATTATCTTTTTTAGGAAGCTTGTATGACCCAAATAACTTGTACCAAGCAAGAAAAATAATGTGCATCACAAGAGAAGCCTCTATTATACTGCTACACAAAATACAAAGCATATATTGGCATTAGTTATGTAACAGCAGAAGATTAAGCCACAATTCCATCCTACAAGCAGCACATCTGCTTATCCCAACAGCAAATCTAAACATTCATTAAGTTATTGCTCTGGGATTTGCCATGCTAGTCAAATCCTTTGTATAGGAAGTTTGCATATAAACAATAGTCTAGTCACTTCATAAATTGCAACCTGATGTGGTTTTGCAAACTTTGTTGCTGGTACTGATTTAGCAGACAGGAAGAGCACTTAATTATTTCAGATCATTTCACATGCAGTGCAGAGCATTCACCAAAGCTACTGGGAGTTCTGTGTAGAACTGACAGCAGAAGATAGCCCTATGGAATTCTACAAAATGACAGCAGTCAACTTGATTTACACTGCAAGCTCCTTATGTGGCTTGCTTGTTTGGTTGATGTTCTCTCAGAAATCTTTATTATATCAAGAAGAGGTGGATGCACAGAACGTACACTGCTTCTTGGAACTTTCTAGGAAGGGATGCTTCATGGGAAACTGAACAAAAGGAGTTTGCCTAAGTATTTTAGAATGGAATAACTGACCCTTTGTCTTCAAGCTATTAAAACAACTGCATAGTAAGATCTTCATTTGGACTCTCCACATATTCAGTTTCTTTAATTATTTAAACAGGCTAGTAGAACTGTATCTACAAAAACTAATAATCCCATAAAAGACTATTTCTGAGGTCTGTCTGCTCATGTAAATAAAAGTTACATACATTGTCTAGCCCCCTTTTAAGATTTATAACAAAATTTGCATTGTTTTTTTACAGCACCATTTGGTCTCTGCTGGGCTTCCTGGAGGAGCAATGACCTCATGTGCTCCCAGGATCATTCAGTTTTAGGCCACCCAGATAAATGCAGTTAACGTCTTTTTCCCAAACAACTCTGCAGGGGACACCCAAGGACATGCTTTGCCACTTCCTCAACAAATTTACACATCTCCAGAAGTACATTAGAAGGGGCACATTGTCTATAAACTAAGAGGTAGGAGGCATTTTGGGGGGAAAGCAGGTAAACAATCTTTCATAGTTTGAGTGTGATAAATCTGAAAAGAATGCTTTCTGAGCTGAATTTTGACTATTTCACCTTCTAAAATGGAGCTCAAAATTTAAGTAAAATTTGAAATATTAGTAAATTTGGGTTTTCCCCCCACTACAAACAGTTACTCTATATCCTGCTCATTGTTTTGTCAAGCATAATTTAAAGGTTCCTAATGTGCCAACACACCCCTTGCATTTACTGGCATTTCTTCAGCTACAGTGTTGTGATATTCAGTTACTCCTGGCCAAATATTTCTGCATTCTGCAGCACTTCCTGAATTGCTTCTGTAGCCACATCCTTTGTTGCAATGTTTTGCAGCACATTGGAGGCTGGCTCACGAGTGAATCATTTGAATCTCTGAAATGTCATTAGTACTGTTTTCATCAACATGATCAAGCTGCGGTTGGTGCAGTCACGCTGGTGTGGATTTGCTGCAAGTCATTTGCTCATCAAGTCGAAGACTGAACAATTTTCTGGTTTGGCCTGCTATTTGGGCATGTAGATTAAAGGAGAGCGCCAATGCGCCGAGGTCACTGTTGTGATACAATTCCTCCTCCTCTTTTACCAGTGCATAGAGCCCTGCTTGGGAATAGTCTGGATCAATCTGATAGAATCTGTGGCTGGAACATTTCACTACTCAGTACCTCTTTGGAATTCTTCCAGTACCTTCAGAGACACCTGGTTCGTTTCTGCTAAGCACACAGATCGCCATCAAACATAATTTGTGTGGTCATATCAGTGGAAGAATGGAGGCATTCTTTTGAAGGCATACAGATGAAGTTCTCAAATTCCATCCTGTTACGCTAGTGAAAAGTAGTAGGATACACAGCATAGCCATGTACAGCCACTAGTACTGCAAACTGGGAGGATTCTCTGTGTTGCTCAGCACAAATTATGTTCTCTGGTCATGGAAACTTGAAGACAGACTAGACCGGGGTAGGCAACCTATGGCATAAGTGCCGAAGGCAGCACACGAGCTTATTTTCAGTGGCACTCACACTGCCTGGATTCTGGCCCCTGGTCCGGGGGGCTCTGCATTTTAATTTAATTTTAAATGAAGCTTCTTAAACATTTAAAAAACCTCATTTACTTTTCACACAACAAAAGTTTAGCTATATATTATAGACTTATAGAAAGAGACCTTCTAAAAATGTTAAAATGTATTACTGTCATGCAAAACCTTAAATTAGAGTGAATAAATGAAGTCTCGGCACACCACTTCTGAAAGGTTACTGACCCCTGGTCTACTTGATGGGCAAAACACATTTCATGCCACACAGTATGCAGCCTGGCAGAGAGGACCTGCATCTGATCTGATACTGCAGGACACTGAATCAACCAATCGTGCCACTTGGAATGTTCCAGACGCAATGAACACCATCTTTCCTGCTAATATCACAGAAGGTACAGTGGAACAAAAATTCAGTGAAGATGTCCTGACAGAATGGTGTAATTGACATGCAGATGATTGTTAGCTTTGAAAGCACAAGCACAGGATATGGCATTTTTCCTAAAATGTCAACTTGAAAATCCAGACTCTGTCTGGGCAAGTTTTAATGAAAAACACAGTAACAATAACTCTTCATTAACTGCGGATGGCTACCTACCTATATTCATTCCCCAGGTCATGAAGTTGATACACTGAATTCCTTGTCACAAGTCACACATTATCTTCAACAGAAACAAATAGTCTTGACTGTTGATAAAGCTTTGACTCAAAGCACCTTGTATTCACACCCTACACACTATTGTAATAATTTTTGTACAAAATATGCCTTGTGATCAATGGAAAACTAATAACTCTCTGGTCAACTATATCATGGTGAAATGTATGTAGTAGCATTATATGTAATGTTATGAATTCTCCCTGTATGATTTTACTTGTTTATTTGAATTCACTTAAAAGCCTATCTTCCTTTATTAATAATATTAATCTAACCCAGAGGTTCCCAAACTTTAACAGCCCGCAAACCCCTTTCATGAAATTGTGAAATCTCGTGAAGCCCCTCCTAAAAATGAATATTTCCAGGGATTTAAGTTTAAAGTTCTTCAGTGTGATGGATGCGCTTGCTTTGCTCTGCCTACTCCAAAGTATACTCTCATTTGTATTAATGTTATCTGAAGTGAAATGGGTACATATTCCTTTAACCACGTTTGATGGGATCACTGTTCCATCTCCATTCATTGTCATCAGTTTGCTCTTTGCCAGTACTGTGTCTACTTGAAATACATCCTTGTAGGTGATACAGTGCCCAGCATTGTGAAACCTCTGGACACTTTTTTTGATCTTGTGGTAGGGTGACCAGATGTCCCATTTCCATTTTTGGGGACTTTTTCTTATATAGGCGCCTATTACCCCCCACCCTATCCTGTTTTTTCACAGTTGCTATCTGGTCACCCTGTCTTGTGGCCTAGTGAAAGGTGCTTCCAAGCCCAATATATTTGGGTATCCACTTTGTACCTTCATTTACACTGGAAATAAAATCTTCTGCAACACTTAACACCCTAGACTGCTTATATGATTCTTCTTTCTCACTTTCACATAACTGCAACATTATCTTCTGTGTCCTCCTCCTCACTATCATCACCTTCTTCAACTTCCTCTATTTCAAGTATAGACTGGGCACCCAAAAGGAATCACAAAAACCTACACACACACTTTGGCACACAGGCTAGTGCCTCTTCCTCGCTGATTTTTAACCCCTGGTATCCAGGATGAGAATGTATATCTGAGCACAATTTCATGATATATGTACCATTTAGAGAATTTCATCTTTCAGCACAATCCTGTAAACTGAAATTGTTGATAAATTTTCTTCAACTGCACTGCCTAACAATTTAGAGAAAGGAATCTGACAGAAGTTGTCAGGCACTAATTATGTTGGTCTCTCCAAAGCAGGTTGATCACATCAGATAACGTGGGCCTGATCTGGGACGGTGCAAGTTATGCACTGTCCCTTATTCAGGGCAGTCCCTAAAGGCACATTCCAGCCCTTAAAAACAAATCAATCTTTAAAACACTGGGGACAAGTGTTTCACTTCTGTACAGAAGCAACAATATTGACCATTGGAATTCTATATATACCCCCTGAGGAGGTGCTACGGATTCTGTACCACTGAGTTAGACCTGACATCCAGGAAAACAGCGCAAAACAGATACAAAAATTAAATTAAGATCTAAAACCCCAAAACAAAGGCATATCATTACAAAGGACACCAGTGCTGTTTGGGAAGTGGGAAGGGCCTTCAATAGATTTTAAGCAGCAGGAAGGAAGTGTTAGATTCCAGCAGCAAGTGCCACCTTAGGTTCCATTACAGCGAAGACTTAGTCACCTGCCAACCCATGGCACTGTGCTGAGATCCTTAAAAGATGGGTGATGTGCAAGTCTAGTTACTCACAGAAAGAGATTAGGAAGGACAATCACTTTTGTTTTACTAACAGAATGTCACACACACCAGGCACACTGAATTATGCCATGTGAACCAGAAAGTATAAAATTCCCAGTGAAGAGGGCATCATCATAAAGTAAATATTTACTGCTGTGCAGTATAAATACCTCATTGCGGTACACAGCTGGAATACAGGAAATACCACAGTCAAGACAATACCACAATGCGTCTGTTTAGTTTGCAATGGTGGTCACTCTGCAAAGGAAAAGACAAAAACCTCCAATTTGCATAACTAGCTTAATTTAATTCAAACGAACAATTCAGAGATAATTATGCAAAGGGGTGAGAATTGGGGTAGATATATCTATTTAGAATACCATTTAAATGATATTTTTAAAACCTAATACTGAAGCTTTAGGTTGCCCAAACAGCTCAGAGAATTTTTTTTTTAAAGCCTGAACGGACCCTTACAATCATCTAGTCTGCCCTCCTGCATAAACTGGGATATATTAACTTGCAATCGCATAATGATGACCACTCAGCCCCATAAGAATAATCACATGCAGGAAACAAATTAATTCAGCCAGGAAATAACTCAGGACATGAGAAAAGCCCCCAAATCAGGTGTTACTAAACAAAGCCAGAAATTCACCTTTCTAAGAGTATATTTGCAGAATGTCCCTTAATCTTGATACTGCAAATAATACTCTTATAGGCCTTGGCTGGGAAACCTTTATGATCGATGGTAAACGTGAAGAGTCCCAATGAGTGCAATAAATCTATTCCTATAAGCAAACGCTCACCGACATGAGTAAAAAGAGCACAAGCCAGCCCTGAGCACATTCACCACTATGGCAGTGTAATGTCAAAACAGCATTTATTACAGCCCACTCTGCATGCCAAGTACTTCAAAAAGGGCTATTGTACAGCCCAAAAGTCATTGCAACTACAGCGGTTTAGCTGCTGAATACAACCCATTCCTAATATATAGGAATGAGTAAATAACAAGACAATAATCAAGTCCAGACTTTCTGTGTGTGGATGAATTTCCTGCTGGTCTGAAAGGGGCCTGGCTGATTGCTGTGAGGCTCGTGTCCCCTGTTTACCCATAAAACAAGTACAGCAGGGCAGTGGCAATATATATATTACCCAGACTGCCCTGCCAGTGGGCTCCAAATCTGAAACGGGGGGGGGGGGCACCATCTTCATGGTAAACGGGTGTGCCAGGCTTCCTGCCCATTCAATTCTTTGTCTTCTTTGGCGGGTGTGCCAGCTGCGGCGGAGAGGTGTATGTTGAGGACTCTCAACCACTGAGACCAGGACTGAAAGTCTAAAACTCATTTCACATAGGCCACCAATAAATCAGCAGTGTGTGTCAACTCTGGGTCTGTATTGACCTGGGTTGAGTGTGAACCATTGACTTCCACATGAAAAGTCCATACACCCATAACCAATCCCCTGAGTTTTGAGGTCTAGCCCCCTCTGGGAGCTATTCGGAGTCAAAATGTAGGATATTAACAGCATTGAAAAGAGACTAAAATCTTTTAGGGTCTAACTATTATTTTGTGCTGAATGGCTCTACTCTTTTGCTCTTTTTCTCTAATCAAGCCTTTCTTAGAACTCACTGGTACAAAGTTGTCCTTGGGGCAGTGAAAGTAGGACCCCTAGTCTAAAACATTAACTATACATGCGGAAAACTCTTGCCTTTTATTACCAATTATCCATAAAAACTGCTTTTCAAAGAGAACTAGTAAAAATACCATGCTTCAGTGGGTCCCAATGAAAATGTATCAGTGACAACTCAAAGTCCATTGAAGCCAGTGTGAGGGTTTTTCTCTATTAACTTCAGTGGGCTTTGGATCATGCTCCAATAGTAGAAACAGGCTCTTTGCCACTAATAGCTGTTAAATGTATTCACGGATACACCAGTGACACCCTACATTTCCTGTTCATTACCCATTCAGGAACTGCTGAACTGCAGTATTGTGATCTTTCAGATTTTTGCAAGAGGCAGAGCTTTGAAGAGGAATTTATGAAGAATTTTGTCTCTAACTCCACTGCCAGGTTTACATGGAATTCTAGCTCTACCATGTAAATCTCTCCTTCTCCAGGAAGTAATATTGGAACATTCTGCAAATATTCCTGTTTCGCAGGAACTCTGCTAGAGATTAATTCAGGTTAAAAACACTCAACAGCCAGATGTATTTTCTATGACTTTTAACAACTGGCAGAAAGATCTTGGAAGAGCAAGAATTTTCCATGTAGTAAAATCTGGACAAGTATTTGAACATTCATGATAAATCATGATCTTCGAGGAACTGCCTTTTGAGTGCTGTTTTATGCAGTGTATTAAGAATATTCTCCTCTTATTGAAAATATAGAAACTTATAAATAGATTAACATTCTATATTGTTTTTGTTTCCATTATATAGCAATACTGGCAACTCATCTGTATTCAGAATCTGATCACTATTTCTTTTTATATTCTTTGGGAAAAGATGTTTGTTTATTTTTCTAGCCTTTTGCAAAATGTTTCATCCCATGGATGAATAACAAATGACTCAGGATGGAAAATTCCCCTGGTTGATCTAGGGGAAGGCAGCTCAAAAACTGAGGATTTCTATTTTAATGTACATCTCCAAATGTTGTTCAAAATAGTCTGAAGTCTCATAGGGATGGTTCCGACCTGGGCAGATTCCTTTTCAGGGTATTCAAGATCTTTTTAATTAAGGTGGGAATTAATTTTGTTGGTACCCATTTATAATCTGCTGGAAATATGACTGCCTCCACTTAGCAGAGAACAAAAGAAAATTTCTAAAATCTGGTTATGGCCTAAGGAAGATAAATTAGACCTCAAAGATCCCTCCATAGACCAATGAAGAGAAACAATCACCACCACTTTCAAGGGGGAAAAAATGGATTCATTTCTGTCATAATACCACCAAGGATCATCTTTTTGTTATAAGTTTGTGCAGTGCCTGGCAAAATGGGGTCCTGGCCCATGACTGGGGCACTGGAAGTGCTAGTGCAATTCAAATAACTAATACATAATCATACAAAAGGTAGGGTGGCTAATAGAGATTTCACTGCAAAGGATTTCTCTAATCATATTAAGGGAGCCAGACTAAGAGAAAATAGTTGTTGCTCTTTGCGTAAGTTATGCCCATGAGCCCAAACTCTGTCCATCTGCCCCGCAGGATGTTTCTACTAACAAGTGGGTTAACAGTTAAATAATTCAGGTTATTTAAACTGTTACTGTACTCTGAGACTCATTCTTTCAGATTCCAGTATATTGATAATATCTGGAGGGCTCTCTCTTCCACTGTCAGGGCAGAAACTTAATTTAAAAAATACCTTGAAAGTTCAGATTCTGTAGATGCTACATCAGGGAGATGCTAGCATGGCATATTACTAAGTACTGGCTCTGTACAAACCCATGCTCAGAACTCAGAGGGTATAGCTTCATTGCAAGTTAGTCTGGGATCTTATCCACTTTGCCCTACCACTCCTCTCATCTCTATGCAAAAATCTCTTATCCAAGTGGTGCTTTCAACCCAGGCCATGTGGTCTGGTTTGGCGGTATGGTTTAGAGCTCAGGTTCCACTTTCACGGAGCAGGTAACCTGTTCCCTTTGCAGTGAGGACACAGGCTAAAATCACTTGACTGCTGATAGTCCTCCAATGCCTTCCCACAAATCCCTCCTGTGCTTAGAAGGATAGAGAAGTTCTCCCACAGCTCACTGGGAAAGAATCATGGAGAGGCTCTGTTTAGTGCATCACAAGGAACCATGGGAAATGTCTCCAGAAGACTCAGTGATACACATGGGTGAGTGTAGCACTAGTGAGGACATCATAACCTGAGTAGGTCTTTGTAGTGTGGCTGCTGGCACCCAGATTAGGCTAAGTCAGGTGCTCAGACCTGAGTGCCAATCACCCAGGCTCATTCTGCAGAGAAGACAGACTCACAGACCCATTAGAGAACAAGGTTTTAAACCTGTTAAAAAACAGCTGACGGGGCTAGCTAGTGGTATAGATCAATGCAATAAAGGAAAACTGGGTTTAACTTGACTTAATGTAGAATCATAAATGGCCATCGATTTGGTGGTCTCAGCTCACTCATTATAGGAGATTTGCCAAAATAAAATGTTCATATGGCTTGGCACAATGGCCATTCCTTCATTCAAGAAGAGGCGTCAGAACAGCAGTAATGTCACCTTGCAGCCAAATAAGGCTTGAGGTGTGGCTGGTAGAGAGATGGGGAAAATTGCATCTCTGTTACCTCATTAATCTACACAACACTGCCAGGCACTGACTTGTTTATAAACACCAGCATTTACCCACAAATAATTCTCCTACGAGAATCCAACCCTTTGCAGATGGCATGATCTGGGCCTAGCACAGTGGGATCCAGGACTGGTGCTGTTAGCTGTTACAATAATTCAGAACAATAATAACACCACATATTTTCCATATAAGAAAGGCAGTTTGTTTCCAAATTTTCTTTTGAAGCCAGATGTAGCATAGCAGGAGATTTTGTACCAAATAGGTACAGAACATCGGTCTGGAAAGGCAAATGCTAAATACCAAGTAAATTAATGTAGTGTACATCCAGCATCAGGCAATATTTTAATTAAGAAAAACAAATTCCCATACTGTATTTTACAGGACCAATTAGTAATGCGCGTTCAGTCATTTCCTGTGATGGTCACTTGTGGAAAAGCACACAGACTTTATAAATACGCCAGTCTGCTACGGAGATTGCAACAGCTAATGACTGATTTGACTTTGTAATATAAATTTTCAAAAAAACAAGTGGTTAAAAGTTAGGCTTCTAAACAAGTGATACAATTTCTAAATGTACTGTACACCAAGCAACTCCTGTTGACTTCAGTGGGAGCTGCTGGGTGCTCAGTACCTTTAAATATTAGGCCACTAATTTAGAAACTTAAATATAGCTCTAAAGCCCTAATTTTAAGCTAGTTTTTTTAAATCGTGGATGCGCACACTCCTTATACACAGAGCAGTAAGATGATCAGAGGACATATTGTTGATAAGTTTTCTGTGAAGGCCTGAAAAACAAACCACCAACAAAATCAGCCTGGTTTATTATCATTATAACTTTAGTGTCTGACTCACTGGATATATTTAAGTGATGAATCCCTGCAGTAAGATGCATTATACCAGACTTAATATCCTTCAGATAGCTGAAGAAGGTTGTATAATGGCCTTGTGTAACACTTATGTGTCCATGTTTTATGAAATGTGACCCTACTCGTATATCTAGTTAATATCCAAAGCATTAAATACTTTAGCAACTGTTGCTAGCGCTTTGTCGCATATTGTTTAGACATGTTTTGTAGTAGACTGAAAAGGTTTGTATTTGATAGAAAAGAATAAACTACATTTTAAAGACCTTTTGACTGTCAAAGAGAGCAAGCAGATAATCTTGCTCTGAATTTTAAAAGTACAATCATCTTAATATAAAACAATGCCCACGAAAGAAAGATTCTTAAAGACTAATGAAAGGGAGTTTTCCATTCAAAGGGATACTACTTTCAAGTCAAAGGTGGTCCTGAATGTCGGCTTTGTAAAAACAAGCTTTAACAAGACCTAAACCAATAGAGACGTTTCTATGAATGTAAAAAGAATGACAATGGACAATTTTTTTAAAACAACAACAAAATTTCTCTGCAGTATATGTCACCCCATCTTTGGAGCATTAAGTTAGGGCATGGGAAAGCTGAAGACAAAAATGATTAGAAAGTCATGATAAGCCAAAGAGAACCTGACTAATTCATTTTCAGTTGTCAAACCTGAGGAAAAAAAACAAACAGCATAAATAGTGACAAGCAAACAAGATTTTTTAAAAGTGTCTGTTTTCCTCTCCTAAGGGCCCTTTCTTTGAACAGCCAAAGCTCCTGTTGACTTCAGTGGTAGTACTGGGAATTCTAGGAATGCAGGATGTAACCTTCAAATGTTATCTGCAAAATAGGTGAGGAGATTTGTTTTAAAAACTGTATAGGAAAAGCCATACTGGATCAGACCATATAGTCCATTGTCCTCTCCAGTAATGGTTGACACCAGTTATTTCAAAGAATGGTCCAAGAAACTATGCAGTAGGTAGTTATGGGATAATCTGTCTACAGAGAAATTTTCTTCCTAACCCCTATGAGTTAGAAGTTGGCTAAAGCCCTGAAGCATGAGGGCTTCTGTCACCTGCAAACATTTTTTGTTTTAATCTTTACTTTGGAACTTAACTCTGGATGTTTTCATTATGGTTAACCCTACACGGTGACCTTTCAGTGCAGAATGTAAAACACAAAGTTTACCTGATTCAAAGAAGCTGTCTCAAGAGTCTATTAACAATGGCATAAAGTGGTGGGATATGTTACATTATTTTGCCACTTACAATCAACATGTAACTTGCACTGGTTTTGTATTCCTCGAGAATCAAATTCTGCCTGGTCTGGTGGATTCAGTTCCCTTTGAGACCAATGTATAATGTGGGTGTGTAACAGCGTGAGAAGGACTTTACCAAAAAAAAAATAAAAAAACTTCCATGCTCTTAGTAACTTCTTCTGCTGGATGCAGCAGGTATATGTTACCATCTTTTGCCACATACACTTACCATGTAACTAACACCACTGTTTATATCACTTCTGGATTTGGCCCAGAAATTCCTCCAGGAGTTGCATTTCCCCTCTCCAGGCTACATTTGGCTGAATTAGCCCATGATCACACAATCACATATACATAAGCCGCACTCAGATTGTTTTTAAATAGAACGTATACATTTATGTTGGAATTAAGCAGTTTGAAACAGCATTATATATATATATATATATATAAAACATCCAAAGCTCAAATTGATTTACATTGTTTATTTGGGACTTATTGGTAGAACTAAGCTTTAATACACCATAATAGGATACAATTAATTAAGATGTAAGTGAGATGTACAGGATCACGAATGGCTGAAGGTCAGGACTATATTATAGAAAACTAAAAATAAAATACCAGTAGATTGTTTCTGGGCCTGAATGAGCTCATTTTGCCAGACCATACTGTCAGGTACCAGGAGTGCAGAAAACCATGGCAAACTGGGCAGCTAGCAGACTGTTCAGATGGCCCTCTCCTCCCTAATTTACTTTATAGTTTTGAGAATTGGGGGTGCAGAAGAAAAAACCCTATCACCCAAAAGCTTTATGAAGACCTCTGACCTAGGTGAGATTGCTGAAATATATTGGGCAGAACCTGGGGGAGAAGGGTGTTCCGCATTGGCTCTAGAGATGAAACAGTCTGCTTGAGGGGTTGTGCATAAATTGATCTCAAAATTCTGGACCCAAACTCTGTTTACCTACCAGATCAGTCCTCTGTGATGTGTGTCCTTCCCTTGGAGTTAATCCACCTGGAAGGAGTTCTAATGTACTTCTGCCTTGAATCATCAGAAGATCTTGGTTTCATACAGCAGTTGATCTTTCTGATGTCCATGAATACTCCCCCTGGCAACTGATACATCTACCTGATAGGCAGGAATGCAGCAAATGCTTAGAGCTTTCTGCCAAAAGGAAGAAATGGTGCTAGCTGGCAAGGGAAGAGGAGGCTTATGCTCTAACCACCATTCTGGGGTAAAACCTGACCAATGGTACCAGAGAATGAGTCCCATAATTCCAGTAACACAGTGTCATAAACAGATAGTTAAGGGTTAATGTCTCATTTACCTGTAAAGGGTTAACAAGCTTAGTGAACCTGGCTGACACCTGACTAGAGGACCAATCGGGGACAAGATACTTTCAAATCTTGGTGGAGGGGAGTCTTTGTTTTGTGCTTTTTGGATTGTTTTTTTGTTCTCTCTGGGGATTAAGAGGAGCCAGACATGCAACCAGGTTTCTCCAGTCTTTCTGAAACAGTCTCTCATGTTCTAACTAGTAAGTACTAGACAGAAGGCGAATTAGTCTTTATATTTGTTTTCTTGATTTGCAAATGTGTATTTTGCTGGAAGGATATTTTACCTCTGTTTGCTGTAACTTATACTTAGGCTAGGAGGGAGGGAGTCTCTGGTCTATGTAAAGCTGATACCCTGTAAACATTTTTCCATCTTGATTTTACAGAGATAATTTTTACTTTTTCTTTCTTTAATTAAAAGCTTTTCTTTTTAAGAACCTGATTGATTTTGTCATTGTGTAAGACCCAAGGGGACTGCGTCTGAACTAACCAGGGATTGGTGGGGGGAAAGGAGAAGGGGGGAAAGTGAATTTCTCTCTGTTTTAAGATTCAAGGAGTTTGAATCACAGTAATCTCTCAGGGTAACCCAGGGAGGGGAAAGGAAGGGGAATGGTTTATTTCCCCTTGTTTTAAGACCCAAGGGGTTTGGGTCTTGGTCTTCCCAGGGAAGGTTTTGGGGGGACAAGGAGTGCACCAGACACTGAAATCTCTGGTTGGTGGCAGCGCTATCAGATCTAAACTAGGAATTAAGTTTAGAGGAGTACATGCAGGTACCCACTTTCTGGATGCTAAAGTTCAAAGTGGGAAAGAGACCCTGACACACAGGTACATGTGGCTGAGATAAAAGGAACTCCATGTTAGCTGCAGGAAAAATAGGAGACAGTATTGGTACAAAAGAAAGCAGTGGGAGTTCTTCCACACTGAGTGGGAAAGAAATAAAGTCTTCAGGAATCTTCTTTTCTCCTCTCCCAGAAGGTGATGGGAACCACTGCAAAGTTCTTCTTCATGGAAAAGGGCTGGCTTCTGGGAATGGGTTTGGCCAGACAACGAGGAGGGGTGTTCAGGCAACGGCAGCAGGAATTCTCTGGTTCTATTGAAGACCATGCTTCACCCCAGCCAGCAATGGCAGCCTCTGTCTCTTGGCACCAATAGTTCCCAGACTGCTTCTTGCCATCTCAGATTTGAGGTAGCTTGCCAGCTAGTGGCATCACACAGACGGTCATCATAGAATCATAGAAGATTAGGGTTGGCAGAGACCTCAGGAGGTCATCTAGTCCAACCCCCTGCTCAGAGCACGACCAACCCCAACTAAATCATCCCAGCCAGGCTTTGTCATCCTCCTAGGGTACACCCATGTGACAACACAGATTCAGGACCTCAGTTTTAAAGTCTCATCCAGAAGCATCCCATCCACTGAACTTCATGCAATTCCATTTAGCTATTGTGGTGGGAAAGAAAGATTAAAAGTTATTCTTGCTGACATTCAAACCTATGATGCAAGAGAACCTAGAGCAGGCCTGCACAATATATGGCCCGCGGGCAGCATGCGGCCTGCGGAGGCTCACTGTGTGGCCCACGGCGGGGAATCTAAAAGCCATGGCCGTGGCCAGGATTCAAAAGACTCTGAGTTGCCTGCAGCGGCGGGGGAGCCCAGAGCCCTTTAAATCCCAGCTGCAGCCGGGAATCAAAGGGCTCTGGGCTGCCCGCAGTGGCAGAGAACCCAGAGCTCTTTAAATCAACTCAGGGCTCCCAGCTGAAGAGATGGCTGGGAGCTGTCAGGGGCAAATTAAAGGGTCTGGGGCTCCAGTGACTGGGGGAACCCGGAGCTTTGCAGGTCTGGGGCAGGGATTAAAGGGCCCAGAGCGCCTGCCGCTGAGAGGAGCCCGAGCCCTTTAAATCTCAGCCGCGGTCAGGAATCAAAGGGTTCTGGGCTGCCCGTAGCAGCAGGGAGCCCAGAGCCCTTTTAATCCTAGCTGTGGCCGGGATTCAAAGGGCTCTCAGCTGCCTGCAGAGATTTCTGGCCGCGGATGAGATTTAAAGGGCTCAGGGCTCCCTGCCAGCACGGGCAGCCCAGAGCCTTTTGAATCCCGGCGGCGGCTGAGATTTAAAGGGCTCAGGGCTCCCCACGGCTGCAGGCAGCCTAGAGCCTTTTGAATCCCCGCCGCGGCTCCAGCGGATGGGCTGGGGCTGGGATTTAAAGGGCTCGGGCTCCTCTCAGCGGCAGGAGCTCTGGGCCCTTTAAATCCCTGCCCCAGCCCCGCAAAGCTCCGGGTTTCCCCAGCCTCCGGAGCCCCGGACCCTTTAATTTGCCCCTGATAGCTCCCAGCCACCTCTTCAGCTGGGAGCCCCGGATTGATTTAAAATCAAGTATCACCTCCTCACCCCCAACCTTCCTTTTTGGCCCACAGTGTTGTACCAATTATATTAGACCAATAAAAATCAGCAGGATCTTATTAAAGGGGACACACACACACACACTCACATTATAATACCTAATACCTATACACACACACATACACACATTCACACACACACACACACACATATTCATCAGGTGTTCTGCAACTGCTGCACAGTTACCAGTCCTGAAGATAGCTTAAGTTCATGGCTTGATTTTGCAGCTTGGGTTCGTAGCTTGTGGCAACTAACTGGCCAGGAAAGCTGGGCACAAGGCTGAGCTGGATCTCTGTTGGGCAGGCACCGATGTTCTTCCATGTTGGCAGCAGAATGTTACCCCGAGTCTGTCATCTCACCCTTCTTTTTTATAGGCTTTTAGTTTGGATTCAAAGTCTATAGGTCTTGCTGTGTCACGCTGCCTCTAGGTTTAGATTGATCACCCATCAATTGCAGGCGTGACTTTCAGCCTTGAACCTGGCTTTGATCTTCCTTCTGTTGTTCTGTTGTCCTTTTCTTTTTAGGGTGGATGCTTCTTACTTTGTTTAGGGCTGTTGTCTAGGTCTTTAGCCGTTGGAATTTGAACTTTATCTCATCAGGACAGGCTGGGGCTGGAGGTTGATTCCATCATTCATACATACCTCATTCACACATCTAAACTAAACTAATAAGATTACAGCAGGGTTTGCAAAAATGAAGGTTGGAGGAAGCTTTTACAAAATGAAGTGAATGTTTTAAAATGGGGTTTGAATTACAATATGGAACAGAAGTTACAGTATAGGCAAGTGTAGTGAATGGTGAACAGAAGTTACATTAATAAAGTGAACAATTGAAAACAATTTCATTTATCAGTTCTACATTGTCCCCCTTTTGACCCTTCAATCCAGGGGTATTGAATGGGTCACACTTTATGTAATTGTTTTAAGGCAGAACCAACATAACAGTTAGGGTTACTAATAGGACAATAAGGGGATGAAAAATTATATTTAGAACTGCTGACCAGGTGGGCTGCTTCTACAACACTTTGCCCCTTGATTTATGACCATTACAGTAGTTGTTGACATTGTAGGGCAAGGTGATCTGTTGCAAACAAACCAAATAATTATAACTAGGTGACTATAACTAAACCTATTACAATTGACTAAACACCAGATATAACCTACACATAAATGAAAACAATTATAGTTATATTAATTGGGAATACAATAAAACCATTACAATCATTGGGTACATTGACAAATAAAATGAGGACCAAGTTTGATGCTGCAATAGCCATTAAACAATAAAAGTTACTGAGTTCAGGACCTCCTTAAGCACATACAACAAATAAGATTTTGTAGGAGGACCACAGTTGTCATGCAAAGTTAAGCTGATTTGGACATAAACTAACATTTTGTTGCTAAAATGTTGCAGAATCCCCTATTTTTAACAGTTGTTCTCAAGAGGTTTCTGGGAACCTGAAAGATGGGGCCCTACAATTATGGGCCAAGGTTTTACAAGTTATGAGGGCCCAAGAACTACCCTTTAGGGCTTGGGGGAGTAGAACCAGAGTGCATAGAGGAAAGTGTGGAATTAACAATATAAGCAAATGTAACTAACAATACAAATGTATCAATAACAAACATTAACAACAAAATGACTATTAGATAACCTAACAAAAAATAAACTTGATGCAATGGGGACCAAAGTTTTTTGGACACAAGTGGTGATTGCTAAGTTGGATGGACTGGGGGGAAGTAGAGAGAGGAAAAGACATTTGTCCTGTCCAGTGTAGTATTTCTTTTTCTTTTCTGGACCCAGTGCTAGCACAGGACACCACTAGAGACGGACACAGAACATGCAACACAGAACACTGAACACACACCACTAGAGACAGACACAGAACTTGCAACACAGAACACTGAACACACACCACTAGAGAGAGACACAGAACTTGCAACACAGAACACTGAACACAGACTTTGTCGCGACACTATAACCATGGTATTTTATAACTCTTCAGCTGGTACCAGCTCTTCTGATGTTCTGGTTCAGAGCCTGAAAAATAGAAGCCTAGAAACAAATTAGCACAGTGCTCCCACATGGCAGACCCTGCTCAGTCTTTGCCACAGTGTGTTTGGTACTTGGGGCTGCACAAATGCTAATTAGGTGGTTCATTTCTTTGTGACTTTAAATATTTTATTTTAAAATCCCCAGCCACTTTGCCATGGCCTGGAGGTTTGAGGCAGAAGCAGGCACTGTTGTTACTGTTGCAATGGCATTTTGGCCCTGGGAGGAGGAATCTACCCAAATATCTCCCTTCCCACTCTCCAGAGGGGTCCCAAAAGTCTGCCCCTTCTGGGGTCTCAAATGTTCCTTTTTTTTTTCTTTTTTCTTTTAGTTGGAATAGTTTCTCTTTTAGAGATTTTTTTTTTCTTTTTACAGGCTGTTAGGTGGAGGTAGCTGTCATTACAAGCCTCCCACAGCAGCCAGATCCCTGCAGCGTCTCTGAGACCCTCTTGTTGCATTTGGGGGTTTACATATGAGGATATATTGGGCCAACCTATCCTCTAGATCCGAAATGGTGCAGATATCTGCAAGGGCTTGTTCAGTCTAAGGACTGTGCCCATATCTCTGAAGGATTTGTTTAGAAGGCATTATCTCTTTAATAAAAGGTGAGGTAGAAGCTACTTTTGACTCCATTCCTCCCTCTGAGACTGTTTTCCCTTGCCTTTGCTTAAACATTTTTAATTTTGTTCAGCAAGCAGCACTGCCGGCCCCTGGGACCCTCTTGCTGCCCCTGATTTTTCTTTCTTTCTTTCTGCTACCTCTTCGGAGGCCAGCAGGTTTTGTTAACAATTTTATGTTTTCTGCTACCTACGCGGAGACCAGCAGGTTTTGTTAACAATTTTAAGTTTTCTGCTACCTACGCGGAAGCCAGCAGGTTTTGTTAACAATTTTATGTTTTCTGCTACCTACGCGGAGGCCAGCAGGTTTTGTTAACAATTTTATGTTTTCTGCTACCTACGCAGAGGCCAGCAGGTTTTGTTAACAATTTTAAGAGCTCTTTATTTTCCTGCTACCCACACGGGGGCCAGCAGGTTTTGGTTAACCAAGAATAGAACCGTGCTCTGTAGAGCCGGTTGTGTGCACACAGATTGGTTTACAATAAGTGAGGCAAAAATACCAATAATCCCCCTTTCGCTATTCTCCACCAAAATGTTGTACCAATTATATTAGACCAATAAAAATCAGCAGGATCTTATTAAAGGGGACAAGGCAAAGATTTATTATTATAACAATTTATGACTAATAACTAATATCTTAATTCTTATACACACACATTATACCTATTACCTATACACACACACACTCACATTATAATACCTAATACCTATACACACACACACACACACACACACACATACACACACACACACACACACATTCATCAGGTGTTCTGCAGCTGCTGCATAGTTACCAGTCCTGAAGATAGCTTAAGTTCATGGCTTGATTTTGCAGCTTGGGTTCGTAGCTTGTGGCAGCTAACTGGCCAGAAAAGCTGGGCACAAGGCTGAGCTGGATCTCTGTTGGGCAGGCACCGATGTTCTTCCATGTTGGCAGCAGAATGTTACCCCGAGTCTGTCATCTCACCCTTCTTTTTTATAGGCTTTTAGTTTGGATTCAAAGTCTATAGGTCTTGCTGTGTCACGCTGCCTCTAGGTTTAGATTGATCACCCATCAATTGCAGGCGTGACTTTCAGCCTTGAACCTGGCTTTGATCTTCCTTCTGTTGTTCTGTTGTCCTTTTCTTTTTAGGGTGGATGCTTCTTACTTTGTTTAGGGCTGTTGTCTAGGTCTTCAGCCGTTGGAATTTGAACTTTATCTCATCAGGACAGGCTGGGGCTGGAGGTTGATTCCATCATTCATACATACCTCATTCACACATCTAAACTAAACTAATAAGATTACAGCAGGGTTTGCAAAAATGAAGGTTGGAGGAAGCTTTTACAAAATGAAGTGAGTGTTTTAAAATGGGGTTTGAATTACAATATGGAACAGAAGTTACAGTATAGGCAAGTGTAGTGAATGGTGAACAGAAGTTACATTAATAAAGTGAACAATCGAAAACAATTTCATTTATCAGTTCTACAACAGTTGATTTGGTGGGGCTGCGCTGGGGAAGGAGGGTTTGTTTTTGCAGGGCTGGGCGGTGCTGGGGCCAGGTGTTTCCGTGGGGTTTCGGCCCTCAGCTGTTTTCTTTGGAGTAATGTGGCCCTTGCCCCTTTACGAGTTGTGCAGGCCTGATCTAGAGACTGCAAACCTGCTGCTTAGACCATTAAACCACCCCTCTGGCTGGGCTTATTGTAAAATTAGAGAGGCCATTTTGGTAGGCCGTTTCCCCTCTGGCTTTGAGAACAGCTAGCTAAGAGTAAAATTGCACTTGAGAGGCAGGCTCATCTGGACCCTAGAACATAAGAACTGCAAAGATTCTAGGGATACAAGATCATATCCTTGTTTATTAGTCATAGAAGAGAGAAACCATCGTCCGCTACCAGGCACTTCACTGCCATGTCCACAGAACTTTCCTTCACTAGATTCTGCCTATCCTCTTTCTTATTTTATAGCTTGAAAAGGATCCCCAGCTGTCCTGCTCTTCAAGAGATACATGCTATCACAGCATCCTGCTCCTTGCCATAACTACTTAGAGCAGGGGTGGGCAAAATTCTTGGCCCGAGGGCCACATCTGAGTAGAGAAATTGTATGGTGGGCCATGACTGCTAATGAAATTGGGGTTGGGGTGTGGGAGGAGGTGAGGTTCTGGTTGGGGGTGGGGCTCCATGGTGGGGACAGAAATGAAGAGAGTTCAGGAGGCGGGAGAGGTTTCTGGCCTGGGGTAGGGGGGCTGGGATGCGGGGGCGGGGGGGTGAGGGCTCCAGCTGGGGGTGCATGCTCTGGGGTGGGGCACGGGATGATGAGTTTGGGGTGCAGGAGGGTGCTCTGGGCTGGGATTGATAGGTTCAGAGGGTGGGAGGGGGATCAAGGCTGGGGTAAGTGGTTGGGGCTCGGGGGGAGACTCAGGAGTGCAGGCTCCAGACAGCGCTTACCTCAAGCGGCTCCCTGAAGCAGCAGCATGTCCCCCCTCTGACTCCTATGCAAAGGCACAACCAGGCAGTTCTGCTGCGCGCTGTCTGGTCCGCAGGTGTTGCCCCTGCAGCTCCCATTGGCTGCAGTTCCCGGCCAATGAGAACTGCGGGGGTGATGTTTGGTGCAGGGGCAGCGTGCGGAGCAGAGCCCCCGGCTCCCCTACGTGTAGGAGCCAGAGAGAGGCCATTCTGCTGCTTCTGGGAGCCGCACAGAGTGGCCCCCGCCCCTGCTCCAAGCTGGAGCGCTGGAGCGGGACAAGTCTTAGACCCCACTCCCCAGCGGGAGCTCGAGAGCCGGAATAAAATGGCTGGCAGGCCGGATCAGGCCGTAGTTTGCCCACCCCTGCCTTAAAGTATTCTTAAATAATACAATGACAATGGACAAAGTCCTAAGGGAGACACTGTGCCCAACAACCTCCCATTACTATTAGCTCAGCACCTCTCAGGATGTGGTTCACTGCTTGCAAAGACTCTAGCAAACTTTAAGCGTCAACGCCTTCTTAACTACATAACATTGGAAGAAGTATAAAAGTGAACAAAAAGAGCAATAATTTCTTAAAGCCTGTTAAAAAATAATCTGGCATACATGTAATAAGAAGAGACGTCAAAACCTCCCACAGAGAACTGAAAGCTACAAGGAAGCACAGAGTAATAAAATTACCAAGCTGCTTGTCTGCCATTTCCTCGATTTCTAATTAAGAGACATCAGAACACTGATACGTGATTCAGTGAATCCAGAGTATTTTATTTAGCAAAAAACTCAAGAGCCACCAATCAATAACAAGACTTCACTCAAGCATATGCTGGATCACAGAAGGATCCACTTCTCCGGCCATCAGACTGGTGTGCAGACTTTGGATTGTGGCTTTGATTCCAAAACGCTGTCTCCAAAGGACAAATGCAGCCACAATCTGTGACTGCACATTGTGAGGGTGATTGACTTTACATCTATAGATGTCATTCTGTGACAAACCCAGGTACAGTACAATATGCTCCCACTCAGGCCCCAGACTCCTGGCAAGTTTGTTAATCTGCTGATCTGTTGGGGGGTTCTTCAAAATGTCTGGTGGAATTCCAGTTAACCTGTCATCTGGAAAAAAGAAAAAAAGCAAACATACATCACCAGGCAATATTTTGGGCAAAAAAATGGGCAAGGTTAATACAGTCCGAAGCTTCAACAAAAGGATTAAGCTTTATGGTTAAAGACTGAAATAATTTAGGGAACAAAACATATCTAAAACAGAAGGATTCATTATAAAAAAAAAAAGTGATAAACAAACTTTGTTATAGGACTCTGAGATTTAGGAAAATAAAAAACCTAGACATTGTGATACTACTCAGGGTATGTCTGCAGAGCCTGTGGAACCAAGCCTCCCAGCCTGTGCTGACAGACTTGGGCTAGCAGAGCTCACACTAGCATAGGTGCTGGAACTAGGGGTGCTGCCACACCCCCGGCTTGAAGTGGTTTCCATCATATACAGCATTTACAGTGTGGATCAATGGCTCTGTGCCTCCACTATACAAATTGTTCCAGCACATTAGCACTCCAAAAAGAGCTGTGTAGACAGCACTTTGAAATTGTGGCTTGGGTTGGAGCTCTGGCTCTGAAGCCCCCTCCGTCCCCTTCCTAGGCTTCAGAGCCTGAGCAGCAACTTCAGTGCTTACATAACTAGTTTCAAAGTGCTAGCCCGAGTCCTGCTAGCCCGAGTCTGTCCGCCCGGGCTGGGAGGCTTGCTGTCACAGGCTGGGTAGACATACTCTTAAGAGGCCAAGATTTTCAAAACTGACTGGTGATATTGGGTGCCTAACTTGAGATCCCCGAGCAGAGGGTGAGTGTTCAGCACTTCATGAAAAGCAGGCCCCTCTAAGGTATCAAGCTGGGCACTCAAAATCACCAGTCACTTTCGAAAAATTTGGCCAGATTTTATGTCCTAGTTGCTAAGGACAGAAGGGACCATTATAGTCTCACTTCCTGCATAAACACAGGCCATAGAATTTCAGCCCATAATTGCGTCAAGCCCATAATTCCTGGTTTAACTATAGTATATCTTTGAGAAAAATATCCAACCTTAAAGACTTCAACGGATGAAGAATCCACCACATTCCTAGATAACTTGTTTGAATGGTTAATTAACCTCACTGTTAAAAATTTGTGCTTTACTTTTAGTCTAAATTTGTCTAGCCTCAGCTTCCAGCCATTGGATCTTGTTATGCGTTTGTCTGTTATATGAAAGAGCCATCTATTATCAGAAATATTCTCCCCAGGGAGTTACTTATAGATCATGATCATCCCTTAACCATCCTCTTTTAAGTTAGATACATTGAGCTTCTTTTGTCTGCCTATCAGGCATGCTCAAATCATTCTTGCAGCTCATTTCTGATCTCTTTCCAATTTGTCAATGTCCTTTTTGAAGCGTGGCCATGATGAGTAGACACGGTATTGCAGTAATGGTCTCACTAAGGCTATATACCATGGTAGAAAAATCTCCATACCACTTCTTATTCCCCTACTTATATGCCCAATGATCACATTGTACTGTGAGCTCATGTTCAGCTGGCGATCTTCAAGTACTCCTAAATCTTTTATGTGTTGCTGCTTACCAAAATATAATCCCCCATTCTATGAGTCTGATCTACACTCAGTGTGACCTAACATTCATGCATATAATTGTATTAAAATATATGTACTTCAAACAAGCCTAGCTTACCATGCAATCAAACTTGCTCTGTAGAACTGACCTGTCCTTATCATTAGTTGCAATTTCACCAGTTTTTGTCATCTGCAAACTTTGCCAGCAATGATTTTATAGTTCCTTCCCAAACACTAATAGAGATATGGAATAACAGTGGGCCATTAAAAGATTCCTGTGGGATCCTAAAAGAAGTATTCCCAGTGGACAGTGATCCCCCATTTACAGGGTTTTTTTTTTTGTTTTCTTTAGCAGTTAGTCCAGGGATTCTCAAACTGGGAGTCAGGACCCCTAAGGGGTCATGAGGTATTACAAGGGGGCAGGGCCAGCTCCAGGTTTTCTGCCGCCCCAGGCGGCAAAAAAATAAAATAAAATAAAAATAAAAAAAGCTGCAGCAGCGTGATCGCACTGCTCCACTCTTTGGCGGCAAGTCCTTTGCTCCCAGAGGGACTGATGGACCCACCGCCAAATTACCACTGAAGACCCGGACGTGCCACCCCAATAGCAGCCGGAATGCCGCCCCTTGATATTGACCGCCCCAAGAACCTGCTTCTTTAGCTGGTGCCTGGAGCCGGCCCTGCATGGGGGGTCATGAGCTGTCAACCTCTTCCCCAAACCCCACTTTGCCTCCAGCATTTATAATGGTGTTAAATATATAAAAAAAAAGTGTTTTTGATTTATAAGAAGGGGTCACACTCAGAGGCTAGCTATGTGAAAGGGGTCAGCAGTACAAAAGTTTGAGAACCACTGAGTTAGCCAGTTTTTAATCAATTTCACCAAATTGCCCCAGTCTCTTCCCCACTCCTGCCAGCACAATCCCAACCTGCAACGCCCTATCTCACCCAGCTGTTTGGCCTCTCCTTATTCACAATCTCCTTCCCATTACAAATTATTTCCCATAATCCCTCTTCCCCGACCCAGAACCATTCATCTGGCCTTCCTCAGACCTCTTTCATGGGATTACTTCCTGTCACATGGTCCCAAAACAATTCTTTTGACTGAATTTTGTCCAAGCTCCTCAGTGCTTCCCACAAAATCCAGAAATGTATTGCTCACCTCAAAAAATTTCAATGCTCTGAAAAATTTTATTACCAGAGTCACAGACTACAGTACCAATGCAGTCCATCCACCAATACAGCTACCCAAGGAAATGCATAGGCTACCATAGTTAACAGTGTTTAAAATGTTAAAGGAATGGAACATAAAACCTCCTGTAAACCTGAGGGGCCTTCTTGAGTATTCCTTATTGTAATTTCAAAGGAACTGAACAGGGTATTTTAGATCTCAATGTGCTGTTCAGAGACACAGACTTTTGCCTGTAAAGTCACAGCTGATACTAGTTACGTTGAAAATGATGCAACTGGAAAGAAGGTATTGCAAACATATCTATGAAACCTAGTCATCCTTAGATACTAACCGTCCCTTGAGATTACATCCTGATGCTACAGGCCAATGAATTTTGTCCTCTACATTTGTTGCCTGGGGGATTGCATCAAAATGGAAGATAAATACCCTCCAAGAGAAGGCTAATTATAGCCTACTGATCTCAATGATGAATAAGCAGCCTACAGAAGAGCCGTTTTGTGAAATCGAATTCATAGCTCCAGTATCATGCTCACAGTCTCCATCCATGTAACACAGGAACAACAGTGAAAATGCAGCACTCCCTTTGCATCATGAAAAATTTCTTGTAAAATATTTTTTGCATAAAATATTTGCAGATCATTTGGGTCATTCAAGACTGATGTACACTATCAAGAGCTGTTTTGAATAAAAGAAATAGTTACTGTCTAAAAAATATTTTAGGCTGCTTTCATCTTTATGTCTCTAGACCATTAGAAGAGCCCTGGGGGGTTGGATGGCTAACAGAGGACTAATAATGGGCTCCTCTGCCTTCCTTAGGTCACCAGTACAAACCTAGCCCAAGTCAGGACTAGCTGAACAGTATGACCCCCAAAGGGCCATTTGGTGGCTTATGGGAAATGAATTGGTGGTCCCAGTCCAGATCACAGTGAACGTAATTTCAAATCAGTTTGCAAAAGTGGATTACTTTGGGCCTGATCCACTGAAGTTAATCAATGTCTTTCAACTGACTTCAGTAAGCTTTGAATCATGCCTTTTGTTGGCAAAGGGATCAAGGATGAAATGAGTAAGAAGACGACTGAACTACCCTCTCATCAGTAGAGGGGGTCTCTCCAGAAAAGGGTTGAGACAACACTGGTGGGGCTGCCTGTACTGCCGCTTACCAGCTCTGCAGGTAATCAGAGGGCTTCTGTCTCCATAATTGTAAATCTGAACCCTCCATGAACAAATATTTAACTAAAACTAAAATTAAAAAGATATGGCACAGTATAACTATGGTTATATTGTACTCTGGCTGATAATATCTCGTGGTAATACAGCTATTATTATGCTTAGCTACTAAATATAAAACGACTGCTCCCCTCCCCCTAAAGAACTGTTATCTGCCAACTCTTTGCTCTCATACCGAGAACTGATCTTTGCTCTCATACTGAACTGTTCATATTTTCTCGGCACTAGCAATAAGATGATTTTATGCTGAGAATATTGAAATGTGATTATGCAGGGAGGATTACAGACAAGCCTGGCTGTAAAGGGCTGCAAGGAATTTGGGTGAGCAGTGCTCTAAGACACCAGAATAGCTTAGTAATTAAGTCTAAGCTTTAGGATGAGCATTATGATTTTGTTTTATATGTAACCATTTCTTTCCACTACTTCTACTTGCTACTACCTCAGTCTCTGTACTTTGTTAAATAAACTTATACTTATTTTCATTATAAATAGGGCCCTACCAAATTCTCAGTCCATTTTGGTCAATTTCACAGACATAGGATTTTTAAAATCGTAAGTTTCATGATTTCAGCTATTTAAATCTGAAATTTCACGGTGTTATAATTGATGGGGTCCTGACCCATAAAGGAGTTGGGGAGGGGGTCCACAAGGTTACTCTAGGGGGAGTTGCAGTACTGCTACCTTTACTTCTGTGCTGCTCCTGGCAGAGTAGCTGCTAGCAACAGCACAGAAGTAAGGATGGCATGGTATGGTATTGCCACCCTTACTTGTGCACTACTGCCTGCAGAGCTGGGCCCTCAGTCAGCCACCCTCTGGCTGCCCAGCTCTGAAGGCAGCAGTGCAGAAGTAAGGGTGGCATGGTATGGTATTGCCACCCTGACTTCTGTGCTGATGCTGGCAGGGTGCTGCCTTCAGAGCTGTGCACCTGGTCAACAGTCACTGCTATCCAGCCGCCCAGATCTGACGGCAGCACAGAAGTAAGGGTTGCAATACCGTGACCCCCATAAAATAACCTTGCGACCCCCCCTGAAACTCCCTTTTGAGTCAGGACCCTCAATTTGAGAAACGCTGGTCTCCCCCGTGAAATCTGGTCTTTTGTGTGCTTTTACCCTATACTATACAGATTTCAAGGGGGAGGGTGGGAAGCCCAGATTTCACAGCCAGTGATGTGTTTTTCATGGCCATGAATGTGGTAGGTCCCTAATTATAAACATAGCTAATTGCTTTGCATTAAGCAAAGCAGTGATCCAAGGTAAATCTGGGGAGCTGGTATGTACTGTTTCTCTGGAAACAGTGAATCTGTGTATACTGCAAGTGTCCAGTGGACGCGGGGCTGGACACCCCAGGGAGATTGGAAGGCTCAAGGTTTGGCGAATGACTATTGCTACTTCTGCAGAGTAGCAGTGAGGCCTGCAAAGACTAAAGGGAAGTGTTTGAGTTGATGGTGGTGTTGGAAAGCTGAACCACACCAAGCACAGACAAGGCTTCCTCATGCTAAGAGCAGATGCGGTAGTGAGATGCCCGGCAACTCATACCCCTGGGAAGAATCACACAAGTATCTTGCCTTCAGTATGTTATCAGCCCTTTAAAAATAAATAAGCATCATCATCATAAATAAAACCCATCTAGGAAATCTTTTAATCTAATATGGGTGCACATGTTTCTGGGATGTTAGCCAGATGTTATATTTAATACAAAGCATTGTTATTTGAGTCCCATTCTATACTCTGTGCTGATTCTTTTTCATATATAGTAGCACATAGTTATTGCAACATTTGGGATAGATAGATAATGTTTATTGAGAAATATTTACATAGGCCATTTTAGATGCAAATTCTAAGTTACATAAAATAGGGTTGAGGTTTATTATTATTACTGTTTTACAAAAGCAAAGGCATTTCAGTGAGGGTGAAATTTGCTATACAATTGAGGCCTTAGTCTTTAACATATTGTTCAGATACTACAAGTAATTTGCAGTAACTACGAAGTATCCCCTTAAATACTACTTCAGTGTGCTCTAGTGAGCCTAACTGTTGGGGCCATATAGCAAATTTCAATGAACAAGGATCAAACTCAATCCTTTTCTTTCAGTCCTGATGCAGGCAAATTGGATCACACCTTCCAAAGCCCTGTCTGCTCCCATTTCTAAGGGATAGTCTACACTAGATGCAGCTGTGCCACTGTAGAGCATCTGGTGAAGACACTCTATGCTGAAATGGCAAAGCTCTCATTAACTTTAGTGGTGCAAGATGAGGGGTGGAGGGGTAAGGGGTGTTCCTGAGCTTCCAGACCAGTGCATAGACAGGAGGATGGTAATATGCTGTTGAAAGCAGAAAGCAAACAGAATCAGGATCTAAACAGAACATCCCATAAACGCATACGCAGACACAACGTGGCTCTCCCTTACTAATCCAAACAGCACAGCCATAAGTGGGGCAAAATGGCAGGATGCCACCTGTGAATTCCCGTGTTCCTCAGGGCTTTTCTGACTTACAGCCATGGATCATTGAAGCATTCCAGTAATCCCCTGTGCCAAAGGCAGTGAGGAGAGATGGCATAAAGCTAACCAAAGCAGGCTTTATGCCACCTTGAGATTTTCTTATGTCAGGGGATGCCCCAGCTGGCCACGCGAGTCAGCTTTAGTGCTGGTTTGTGCCACTCATCAGGGCCAAGGATCCAGTCTTCCATTCCTAAGATTGTTGGAAGTCATTAGGAAGTGCATAATTCCCACAGAGTTCACAGCAAGTGTTATCAATATTCTCAGTGATGACTTTATTCTCTGGCCTTCACTCAGAGCACAGTTCTTCCCTGAAAAGTGCTAAACAAAAAAGGCTGCCTGGGGCTCAACATTTCTCATCTCTCAGTCACCTTCACAGCAAATCTGCTCACTTGACAAATCGAGTGAGCCAACAGCCCGTCACATTCGGAAGACACATTTCATTTTTTAAAGGAATTTCACAACAAATTGCTCTCCCTGCGGCCTCCTACAGGCCTATACACTTGCTTAACTGAAACACATCACAGATCTAACAGCAGGTGCTGAACTGGCACACACAAAGCTGCCAGGTTCTGTCCTGCTCCAGGTGTGATATATTATACAAATTATTTATAGAGTGAATGTTCCTAATAGCAAATAATTTGCATGTAGCTATAAACTCAGGGCATAGACTGGAACAGAATTTGGCAGCTCTGGCTGGTAGCTGGGTGGGGGCAGCAAAATCTGAGTGGGAAGCATGGGGAGGGGGGTGCTGTGGTGATTGGTTCTGCAGCAGAGCAGAGTGCTGGGCCCCTGGGACAGGGAACCCCCGGGGGGAGGTAAGAGGTGCTTGTGCTGCTTGTTGCAGGGTAGGATAGAGTGAGCTGGGAGCTCTGGAGGTAGGAAGATAGAGGGTATTGTGGCTCCTGGGTGGGGGCACCTGGCAGAGGTGGTGGTAGGGAATAGAAGGTTCTGGGGCTCCCTGGGAGCAGTGGGGGGATGGGGAAGGGAATTTTGCTGGGAATGGGATAGCTTAGCTTGGTCTGTACTGAGGGCAACCTGAGGCCGGTATCAGGCCTCCCTCTTGTGCTGTCGCCCTTCCCAGCTTCTCTTCCTGGCTGCTCCTTCTTGGCCCTGTTCCATCAGGGAGAACTACAGGCAAATGCCTGTAGCCCCCTGCAGCATATCCAAATGTGTGAGCTCAAGGCTGCCATGCGGAAATGCGTGACTGGACTGTCAGATACATGTCCTGAGAGATGCATGATATTGGGCAGCCCTGCACAGTGAATGTGTACTATGTACAGCACCAAGCCCTTTGTTTGCACTTTGCAAATACTTGACAATGAGAATGAAATATTACAGTGATGTTACAGTTATTCTAAACTTCAAAGGGCTCAAATTGCTCAACATTGATGCGGTCAGACAAATTACCCAGACTATCTCCCAATTTCCGACTTTGTGCAAATGAGACATTGAACTTGCTCAGAGGAAGAAAAATGGCACTTTTCAACAGCTCCAAATAAATCATATATTCTGGAATAGGAAGATATTATGTATGTACATACCACCCCCTTTCCACCCTGTTTACTAACAGGATCTAAGAGTCTGAACCAAAGCCCATTCAAATCAATGGTGGTCTTTCCACTGGCATCAATGGGTTTTGGAAAAGTATTTCAAGGATCAAGGAAAATGGATTTAGATGCTGTAATATTTGAACTTAGGCAAACAGGTTGAATATGTTAGAAAGTTTTCCTTATCAAAGTCAATTAAAGTAATATAGATTAAAACATTCTTTAGAAGGTACAGAACCCCCTGCAGGTGTCGCTGTGTATAGCAATCTGTCTGTGATGTTACACGTATGAGCAATGAGTAACATTTCTTCACCTTGGAGAACATGTCCATGATGCAAGATTTTGGCAGGCCCTGCCCTAATCTCTCCTCACTGCTCCCTTGGAAGAGGTTTTCAGTCACTACTTAGCTTCGCCTACTCCTCATAATCCAGTACGAGGACATCTGCTTGTAGTCCTGTCTCATACTTGCCTCCAAGAATTAGCTAACCTGTAAGTGGAAACTCCCTTTTCATTAAATTACAGAATGGAATCAGTATTTTGGAAAACCCTGGTGATGGAAAAGCTATCTGCAGAAATTATGGGCCAGATTCTTTTCTCAGTAACATCTCAGTATAAATCCAGAGTAACTCCACTGCCTGCTGTAGAGCGTGATCAAGCTCAGAGTCTGGCCTATTAAATATACAGACTATATTGCAATATGGAATCTGTACCAAGAGTAGAATGAGGAAAACAACACAAGCCTTCCAGAACTTGCATAATACTTTACAGGTTCAGTTAGCACTTACCTGTTTATTCCCATTCCCTAAACCTACTGTAGCACAGGCTTTAATGAGAAAACTATGCTAGTTTGGGACAGTGCTGCAGTATATACAGTAGGTATAGTTTTGCTCTGCAGCCCTTGTTTTCATGTCTGAATTAATTCAGGATGCTATGAAGCCTGTATAACTGGATAGCTTCTAATCTGATGAATGCAAACAAAAAAGTCATTAAAATGCAGAATATGTATAGTACCAGAAATCACAGCCACTGACAAGTATCAATATGATATTCAGTATTTCCATATATTGTAACTGACTGATCGAAGCTGCTAATAAAAATGGAAGACAAAAATAAAATATGGTTTGCCATATCCTTTGAAATGCTTCTACCTGGGGTCCACAAGTTCTCCCAAACCTTAAGCATCCGGTAGTGAACGTTGGCAACTTTAATAATCAACATAGCGAATGGGGTTATATGACTGCAGACCCAAAACAGCAAACAACTGTTGGAGTTGGCAACAAATAACGATCTCGCATTGGTCCATGACCCTAAGCAGCACGGTATCTTCCATTCAGCACGTTGGAATTTAGACTACTGCCCAGACCAGTGCTGGATCATGTTGTATGCCAATCACACACAGCCAGCAGCATGTACTGTACTTAATGATCTTCCACCTGTGGAAGCATACTGGCACCAGAGCAAGCTGGTTTCTGCCGCAGTTGCAGTACATGTGATCAAGTGCTGGCACTTACAACTTCCATCAAAAATGGATTCCAACATAAGCTGAAGAATGGTGTCAGTTTTCCTTGACCTGACCATGGCATAGGTATGGTCTGGCACATAGGCCTTTTGGTGAAATTCTCTAGAACTATACCAGGTTGGTTAGTATGTGCAATGGCTTTGTTTTTGAGAAACTGCCATTTCCGTGTGTGTATCAGTGATAGAACAAGTGCTTAGAGGAACCAAAAGAATGGCCTCCCACAAGTAGCAATATTATCTCTGACATTATTCAACTTATATTCAAATGACCTGCCATATACTGGGTCTCATAAGTTTGTCCATGCAGACAACATATGCCTCGGCACTCACGCTCCTTTGACAAACTTGAATGAGGCTGTGGTGAATTATTGTCATCGGTGGCGCCTGATACCAAATGGAAGTAAGATGGTTTAAAGTGTCTTCCACTTACATCATACACAAGTGGACAGAGAGCTGAATATAGTTCTTAATGGTCAGAGAATAAAGCATGATTCACACCCAGTCTATCTAGGCATCATGTTGGATAGAACTCTCACATATCGTGACCATCTTACAAATATAGTGATTAAGGTCAAAATGTGCAAGAGCCTGCTCTGAAAACTGGCTGGAATGATATGAGGTGCCAATGCTCAAACATTACACACTTCAGTCTTGGCACTCTGCTATTCAGCGGCGCAGTACTGCGCTCCAGTACAGGTTCATTCATCTTACACAAAGATGATTGATATACAACTTAATTCCATCACACACATTATTTTAGGCACACAAATCTAATCCTCTGCTATGTTACCAGTTCTCTGCAAAATTGCTCCACCCAGTGTTTGCAGAGAGGAAAGCGTAGCAAAGCTTGTCACAAAATTGCGAGATATGCCACATCTACTGTTAATTAAAGACTTGTTTAATCCACCGCATGTTTGTCAGCCCTCACAGCACTCATTGTGGATAAGTTTACCAGGTGAGGGACTTATGGTCGAGGACACATGGAGAGTTTCATGATCTATAGAGAAAGTGACAAATAATGACCTTGTCTCTGACCCCACTTGATGTCAACCTGGGTTTGATTTACCATGAAGGCAATGGAGCCTTCTGAACCAATTTCATACCAGACATGGAATTTGTGCTGCAGTGGAATTTTGGTGGTGTTTTAGAGACAGTCTATTCTATCAACATGGGCAGCCACAAACCATGAGACATGTTGAGGACAGCAAAATTACCCAACTTTCTGGAGGTCTTCGTGCCTTGAACACTGTTGATAAGAACAATGTGACTTGGCTTGAGTGGACTGCATATGCCAAATACATAAATAACCAGTATCAGTATATTTTTCAAAACATTCTGAATGAAAGGAAAGGAAGTTCTTTGTCTTTTTAGTGTAAATACATCTGAAGCTAACACAATGCTACTAAATTTGTGAACTACAATACAGCCATGATTCTGCAACACTGAAGTCGTTTGGAATTTTAAAACTGGCCTCAATGGGAGCAGGATCCACGCCTATGTTATCAGTTTGAACCACTTTATGCCAAAATCTTTATATTGCAAGCATTACTGTACTAATTGGTAAATACATTTCACTTACTGATGCTGGATATTAGAATGTGACATTTATCAATCTCCTTCCTTTCCATATTTGTATGAAAACACTAGATTGTGAGGAGCTAAATGCATTTCTGGTATGATAAAAAAAATGGTTCAAAAAGTGGCAGAGAATTTTGGAATCTATGAGTAATTCATGAATCTGGAGGATTCCACTTCAGCTTAATAAAATCTGCTTATTTAAAAGTTCAGGTATAGCTTATTAACTTGCTAATCATTGCAAAGCAGCTTCAAAGGTGGCAGCCAGAATATTAAAACCTGGAACATATTATATGCATCAAAACATGACAAAAATACTGTATATTCAAAATCCTTGGTAATGTGTTTCTTTTTTATTTTTTTAAAAGTAATTAAAAAACAAAGCAGCAGCTCACTAACCATTTCTAAAAACTAAGCAGTTTTCCTGAACAATCTGTCTGATCTAGCATTTTCTACTCCCACCCACTGTGACAGATTTATGTTACCAATTTGCCTGAGGCATCAGGTGATTAGGCTGAGGCCGCAGGATTGTTAGGGGAGGAGATGACAGAGCACACTAAGTGACTGAGTTTAAAGCTTTATTAATAAAATAATAAAACAACAGTGGAGTGCTGGGGATTTTTTCATGTTACTTAGAGGAAGGAAGAAAGCGTTAGTGCCCCAAGCCCTAACTCACGTTTTTTACTTACACATGCAGTACCTGGGGAGGCCAAGCCTGGGTGTAATGTATGAAGAAGGGCGGGAAGAGGTGGACGGGAGTTTTGTTTTGTGTACAGGTTGTCCAGGGTGGGCTGCTGATCTCTGATTTGCATTAGCTTTTAGGAGGGTTTTAAGTTTGGGGGCTGGGGGTGGTTGTTTAGGGACCTTTGTTTTCCATGTTTTTTGTACCAGTTTAAACAAGTTTTTTGTGATCTTTTCCGCGTTCCCAAAACACACCGGCATTAGGGATGTGAGACGGTTGTTTTTTCCCTTGCTGGCCTTCACCGTCTCCCTATTTTTGGGGGGTTGGGTAAGATCCAGGTACAGCTGGCTTTTTGGCTGTATAGAGTTCGTTTGAGCGCAGTGACCTTGGACTCGAGCTGGCGTCTTATCTTTGGGCTGAGCTGAGTTGTCGCATTAACCCATTTTCTTTTCCCTTCCTCCTCCTTCAGCCTCTCGTAACCTGCAAAGGAATTTTTTACTTTACACTTACACCTTTAACCCTTCCCAAAATGCCTTGCGACGCTTGCAACGACATTAGCAAAATACAGTGCTGATCTGCCTCCCCAGAGGACCCCCTGAGGGAGGCAGCCATTGGGTTGTGACATTTCTCCCTTGATCCCGAGTCAACATTTTGTTGTGAGGGGTCACCACTTAGGTTTCCACCTTCCCTCGGACATGGTGGCTAGGGTTACTGTTGGTTTTCTACATAAACAGAAATATAGCACAAACAAAATGGTTAGGGTAGCAACAATTGCATACATTAGCTAGTAGTGGCTTTTGGTTTTATTAGTAACATAGCATAACACGTCCTCCTGTTGACATAGATGCCCCATTTGAATGGCTGTAACAAAGAAAGCTTTTTTCAGATTAAACGTGTGCTGCAACACTGTAAAGGAACAGGCATTTGTCTGGAATACAGTCAGTTGTTCCCGAGTGTGCGTCGGGGCAGGAAAACATTGGGTGTAATTCATGAAAAATAAAACACAACATAATTAGAGATATTAACCATACTTAGCTTAACCGCGGGCCAATGCACCCTAAGTTTTTGTTGTTTTTTTTTAAACTCACGCATGCTATGGCTGAGGGTGTATACAACGAGAATTGTTTGCTTGGAGTGAGAATTACTAAGTTTTTCTCCTTTTACCTGGGACTTTTACAACTGGGGTATACCCACCCGTAGTGTTCCCCTGCTAACCACAGTGGAGAGAGGAATGCTAACCCTTTTTCCATTTCTCAGGCATACTATGGCTGAAGGTGGGCACACCTTTAATCATAAAATTTTTAACATGAAATACCAACAGTGCTGGACAGAGCAAATCTGAAACACCAAGGACAGAACGGTTGGTGTGCTCTGCAGGCCCCCCTGCAATTCTCCACCAAAACTGTGACAGATTTATGTTACCAATTTGCCTGAGGCATTCCGCAGTCATGGGCGTTGGCATCATCGATAGGTTTACGGCTGGACGCACGGACATTAGGGAGCATGGACACAGAAGTCCAGCTGCCCTGGGCCAGTGGGCTCGCGGGAGGCTGGTGAACTCAATGCCCGTACCACGTGGGAGGCAACAAGAAGGAACAAAACCCTGTTGCTGCTTTCAAAGGCGGGTGAGGACCTCTCCTGGTTGGAGAGGGCTCTCACCAAAGTCAAATACAATCCCTGGGGTTCCGAGGCGGAGCTTCAAAAAAGCGTGCATACTTGGCAAAATTTATTAAACCGGTATGCCAAGTATAAACAGCAAAAGTGTAGGGGCAGCTGTGAAATTAATATAAACTGCACTGGCTATGTGGTATCAAATGCTGTTGGGGCAGAAAGAGGAGTTAGGGAGAAGGGAAGAAGTGTGTACCTGACAGCTGGTGGAAACTGAGCAGTTAAAAGTGCAAATCACTAACCAGGCGGCAACCCAAGCCTATGCCCAAAACAAGTTGCAGGCCTTAAATCAGAACTTCCAGACGGAAAAAGCAAAATGCACCCGCTTGAAAGCACTGGCTAAGCAAGTATCGGTCCTTCAGAAACTCGTCAAAAATGTAATCATTCTTGCCCAGCATACGCAGCAGCGTGTTCGCCATAAAAAAAAATCAAACAAAATGCCAACTGGCCATGTGTTCTGTCCAGGTGGCAGCCATTATGGGGGGTAAAGGGGAAGAAGGTTGTACGTATGGCACCCCCAACTACAAAAAAGAGCACCCCGTGGGGTGATTACAAAGAGGAAAGGGACCAGAAGAGGTGTGGGGGGGCTAGTTGAGACGCCCACCCTGTTTGCTAAATTGGAAGTAAAACAAAGCCTGTACCTATGAAAAGGGACAGTTCAACAAGAAAAACAGGACACCACCAATTAAGTATCTGAGCCCCTTCCACATTAAATAGATTAGGAACAGTGAAGTCCCTAGTGGATTTTATGTGATCCTGACTCTTTACCCTTTTTGGATATGAGAGAGAGAGAGAAATTATTTGAATTGATAGTAAACTACAGTTGAGAAACAGAGTAGGATTACAACAATTTTTACCTCCAGCACCAAAATGGTATCCACAGCATCAACTGCTTGCTTCCCAACTGTTGCTTACGATCAATTCTAATCATTTGTCTCTTTCTCTCTCTCTCTCTCTCACACACACACACACACACACAGATCCATGAGTCTACAGGGTTTAGACTCAAATGCATAGAAGTAAAATGGTACAGATGCAAAGAAAACACTCCCTCACCTCTTCTATTGCCTGTTCCCTATTTAAAGGGGTAGCTATGCATTACAAACATTGTGGACCTGACTCCGTTACACTAAGGCCGCTTTACACTGCTTTAAGAAATATGCTTTGTTGTTTTTCACTAGTTGAAGTATATAAAGCTGAAAGCAGACCCGGTGGTGCCAGAACTAACCATGGCATCCTTGCCCTGAAGCATTTATGATCTAAGAAGGCATGAGCAGGTTCAGAACAGAGCTTGGTATGTTGGTCCCAACCAAGTTCTGTGGCACACTGAAAACCGAATATTAGAGGCAGTGTAAAATTAATGGAATTTAATCTCAAAATCAGTAACACAAGAAAGACTGTACAGATTATATTACTCATTTTATATTTAATTCAAAAAAAATCCTACCATTTTTAGTGTGCTTAAAGCTACCATAGCATTTCCTGTTTGCCTCAGAATTTAGCCTCGGAGTGCTGAAAACCCCCCCCTAACTTTTTCATGAGAATAGATGTCCAGCTTGTAGTATGGTCTACTGGACATAGGGTGACCAGATGTCCTGATTTTATAGGGACAGTCCCGATATTTGGGGCTTTGTCTTATATGGGCACCTATTACCCTCCACCCCCATCCTGATTTTTCACACTTGCTGTCTGGTCACCCTAACTGGACAGAGCACTGGAGTAGGACTCAGGAGATCTGGGTTGTATTCCTGGTAACATCACTGACCTGCTGGGTGACCTTGGACCAGTCACTTCCCCTCTCTGTGGTTGTATTTCCTCATCTGTAAATTGGGAATAATAAGGTGTCTCTGCTTTGTGAAGCACCTTGAGATCTACCGATTACAAATGCTTTACAAGAGCTAGGCATTATTATTGATATACATTAGTACTAAGTTAAACATATGTGCAAGGAAGATAAATTATAGTTAGTATGAGGCTCACAAGTGACTTTTCTGATATTTGGGCATTTTAAAATCTCAGACATAATGCAGAACTAACACAACAGCTATGAAATGAAATAAAGTTAAGTGAAAATACACTTATGTAATCAATTATGGCCTGATTCTGGAAGCTCTGCAGCTCTTAATGAATTCAGTGGGAGCTGAGGTGTTCAGTCCTTTTCCAGATTAGGCCCCAATCCAATCTACCCTTTCCCCCACATCAAATCTCCTCCAGGTGCTACCACAATACAAATAAGAAATAGTAACAGCAGTCAGCAGCTGCCTGTCACGATAACTATCAAGTACATGCATATCTACACTAGATTTCTTTTAGTTCCACTGGAACCAGATTTAACTTCTGTCAGCACACACCAAGTAGATAGGGCTGCACTGAAAGTATGTTTCCCCCATGTACGTAGTAAACTAGGGAAAACTGAAGTGACGAATAATTGTTTTAACTGTTATGTGACAAGTTCATCATATGACTTTCGTCAGGGGTTTGGAAATCCCTTCTTCTACCCACCTTGAACCTTCATCTCAAAAGGCCTATCCTCTCCTGTCAAAGCTGTTGAGCAAACACTATTTGATTGCTCTTTTGCCTGGAAAAATCATGATAAAAATCGACGGGGTGTTTCTCTCCTAACTCGAAAAAACAAACAAAAACTCTTAATAAGCAGAGTGAAATTCCTATTAGTGACATTCCTAGAGAGAGAAATTTCCAAAGGCTACACGCAACTTTTCAACAGAAAAAATCATGTGCTTTGGATTTAGCTGCAGCTGTTTCTTTCTTGCAACAACAAAAATAACACTGCCAGTTACTAAGTGCTGTTTTGTTATATAATGCAGTTAATCTCACTTTTTTTCCTTAGGGGATTTAAACCAAGTATTACTGTAGGCTATTCTATTTAGCCTTGATAAAATTATTCATTCCTTATAGAGATCTTTCCTCAGAACTGGCTACTTTTTTGGCCTGGGTTTAAGAAGTCAAAATTAAAGATCTGTGCAACAGCTGGACCTGAGTTTAGAAGAATGCTTTTGGCTAGCAAAGTTCTTTTAGCTGATAGGTGTCAAACCAAAATTAATATTGTATACACTGTGACTTACTGACGCACAGATTTTAGTGAAGTGAGACTGTTCCTTCTTGCCTATGGTCGCACAACAGGTCAGTGGCAAAACCAGGATTAGAACCTCAGGGCTCGACTCCCAGTCCAAAGAACTACTGGTCCCTGCTGCCTCTTCTAGTTATTGTCAGGGTTTCCAAACATGCTTAATGTAGGGCTCTCATGGAACCGTGACCTACTTTTATTTCTCAGTTTTACTTGATTTGATTAATTTAATCTGCAAGATGGCTCATAAGAGATTAATTCGTTTATTAGACTCCAAGTGTTTAAATAATAAATTGTTCCTAGTCATCTTTAGTGTGAAATTTGGGAGTGATCTTTGGGAAATCCACTAACCTATTGATCTGAGGTGCCAGACTGAAATGGCTATTTTACTAACTTGGCAGCTAGCTATTTGAGCTACAGCTGATAAAATAATATGTACATATTTTTCTGACTAAAGAGACCTAATCTTGCAAATGACTATGCATGGATGGACCTCTATGTCTCCCCCCACCCCCAACTGACGTCAGTAAGGCTCTGCACAGTCCCAGAGGGCCTCCCACACATTGCCCTGTAAATTGCAGGATCGACCCTAAGAGTTTGCTCTGATATCGTTCCTTGGATCATATGATTCATTGTTTGCAACTGTTCCAGTGAGCACCTGCTTATTTGTTAGAACATTTGAGAACTCCTTACATTTGTGAAACTTTAGTATCCAAATATTCCAATCAGAACTGCATCATTACTGATTTAGTGTCTACTATTCAACCTCTATCATATATACCAATCCATTCAAAAAAATCCATGCTATTGCCCCTTCTATTTGCTGTGAGTGTAATGCTGTTAGCAGAGACAGCAAAGTAGCATGGACTGGGATGTCTTCAGAATGCACGACACAACTTGCTTGTTTGGTTTTGTATTAGATGGAGATGGATGGTGCAGTTGTTAGACATTCCCCAGTGACTTCCTGAGACTCAGGGTACATCTATACCACAAGCGCTACAGCAGCGCTATGGTGTATACACATAATACAGTGAGCAAAGGGATTTTTCCGTTGCTGTAGTAAATCCATCCCCTTAAAAGGTGATTAGGTAGGTAGATGGAAGAACTCTTCCATCGACCTAGTTACATCTACAGTGGAAGTTAGGTCGACCTAATTGTCACACAGGACATGAAATTTTTCAACGCCCTGAGTGATGTAGTTAGGTAGACTTACGTTTTAGGTGTAGACCAGGCCTAGTGTTCAGAGGAATACTTGGCCGGGTTAAGATCAATCCTAATAAGAAAGGAGGTGTGGTAAAGCTGCTGAACCTGGGGAGAACAATCAGAGGAGGTGGTATGTGTAATATCTGCTGCCACAGCTGAAGAAGTTTGTCTACCTCTTGTTACTCAGGTTTTTCATTTAGAGGGTTTTGCTGGAGCTGAAACAGGCTATGGATGCTGAGAGAACAGTCATGCTTTTTGCCCCAGTGAGCATCTGGAACCTTCTCCTCCTGGATGTGTACTTTGACACAATGATTCATTTTTTATTTATTTATTTTTACTAGATTACTGCAATGCACTCTCTGAAGAGCTACTTAAAGGCCACTCTAACTCCAGCTGACACAGAATGCAGCTACCAGCTCACTTTAGCAGAGCTTCCTCCGAGGTGTATATTACATTTGTGCTCCACGGGTTACACCAACTTCCAATTTTGTCTCTAGATGCACTTCAGGGTCTTGGTTTTAATATGTAGATTCCTTTGGGCCAGATTCTGACAGCCTTACTCATGTGGAATAGTAGTTTTGCACCACAATAGCCCCACTGAAATCTATGGACCTGAATGCCCAATGAGGCACTCAAATACGTGAGTAAGGGGAGCAGAATTTGTCCTTTTATGGTTTGGGACTCAGACTGCTTCTCTTCCTTGCATTTCTCCTTGTCGTTGAGACCAATGGGCTCACCTGATCTCACAATTCCTGGATACGTTCAGCTGGTAATTGGGTATTTTCTGTTAAGGGACCCAGATTCTGGAATATAGTCCTCTCCCCACACCTACCACTTTTGGTTGGACAGAGGCCCAAGTTTGATGACCATTAAGGCATGTTGCAAAGCCCACCCATTTCCCCAGACTGCATCTGAGCAGATGACTTGGTTTGGGATGAGTGAGCTGAGGTGGCACAGGAAGGCTTAGGGCTGAGAGGTTTTTAGGCTTGGATTTTAGAGTTAGGGCTAGAGACGGTAAAAAAAGAGAAAGGCTCCATGTCAGGGATCCCCAGTGCGGTGCCCATAGGCATCATGGCGCTCACGGGGGCATCTAAATGCACCTGTGGCCTGGCCAGCAGTCAAGCATCTGCCGAAATGCCGCCGAATTTTGGTGGCATTTTGGCAGATGCTTAACCACCGCCACAGTCCTTCGTCTGGTGTCCAGACAGGTTGGGGACCGCTGTTCTGTGTTTTCCTCAGAAACTTCCAAACAACACAGAAATGCTTCGTTTTATTATAAATTTTTTGCCATAATGAAAAAAATGAAAAAATTTCCAGTGAGCCTATTATTGTGGCATGTGAACATGTTACATATCGAAATAAGTTCACATGAATGGTCTACACATCATTATTTGTAGCGTGGGAGCAGTTTGAGGCTCCACTGTGCAAATGACGCACTGCACAAATGCACAGTACAGGATGTTCCCTGCCCTGAAGAGCTGACATGCTACAAAGAGAAGACGGACAGCTGAAACAGGAACCATACCCTAGTGTTTCTTGGCATGTGTGCTTGTGAAATCTAGAGCATAATGTAGGGTTTTGTATGTATATTATTAATAATTATTTGTATAAATTCTCAGCTCAATGCATCTTTACAGACATGGGCAGCAGTAATGCGTCACCATTCATTCCTGTCTATGGCTTGTTCAATCTGTTAAGCTCAACCTGCTCACGTCCCTGCATGAAATGTCCTGCCATCTACTTAGTGGTCTGACTGACCTTAGTTGCATTTGCATTAATTTTCTTTGGTATCTTGTTATCTGTTTCTACAGTGTCCCCTTCTCCCACCATTGTAATCTTTTCAACTGCAATCAGTCCCATTCCTTGATTACACTCTACTCTCCTTCTAACTTTCTCATGGGTCTTAAAATCACTCCACTTTACATCTGCCATCTTCCGAAGAACTCTCATCTCTACTGCCTCCAGCCTTCTGAGGTCTGTTTCATTTAACGCAGCTGCTGCTAGATCATAGAGCAATACTCTCAAAACACAGGCTTGGTCATTTTTCACATTGGTGCCAAATGCAATCTTTTTATCATCCATAATTTCATCAATATCTGTGCAGCACGTGTAGCTAAAGCATCTCTCTTTTTAGCTTCAACCTTGACGGAACTATTAGCACAAATCAAGCTTCCTAGGTACACATATGATTTTATTTTGTATTTGTATTATAGTAGCACCTAAAAGCCCCAACTTTACAGCTTGAGAGAGAGAGAGAGATTGTGACTGTATGGCTGTAGCAGAGCTGGAAACTGAACCCTGGTTTCCTAAGTCCCAGGCCACAAAGACTTCCTCTCATCCATGTAAACACTTCAGTTTTCTGTCTCCTGATCCAGAAGCACTTAGGATTTTCAGTAACTTCACTATTCCTTTCATTCTATTCTTATTCTTTTCTTTCCATTCCGGGGGTAGTCTGGATTCAATAAGGTCACAACCCTGAAAGTAGTTTGGACTTCTGCCCACAAAAACTTACTCCAGTGGGTGAACAGCCAAAATGCCATTGACTAATGAAGTCAGCTTATTATGCAATATATTGAAAAACTGTTCAAGCCAACGTTGGGGTTTTGTTTTTTTAACACTGTTTTTCTCCACCACAGAATTCCCGTAACTGAACTAACTGAAGTGTACTTTGATGAGTTACGACAGCACAGAAAACCCACCCATAAAATTATAGCCTTGCAATATCTTCCAAAGTAAATTGTAATCTTGGTATAAAAGCTGGTGATGGAAAACAACAAACCTGTTTTTCAGGCATAACAGAAACACGGGGTGTGTGTGGGTGTGTGTGCGCGTGACCAATCCAAAGAGTTAGCAAGTGTTATTACATCTTTTGTCGCTTAATCTCCTTAGTCCTGGGCTCCACTACATTGAGAGGGCTCCAAAGGATTAACCCCCCGGAACACTAACAACACTGGTAGCCTATATGCTTGCTCTGTTGGTATCTCATTGCCTTATGATCTCTCAGGCAGCAGCAGATAGCAATAGTTCTCTGCCTAAACCGTCCCACTGCTGGCCTTACCTCGTATTCCTGGTCCTAAACCATCACTCCTCCAGTGCCTGCGTCCCTCCCTGTTGTCTATTGATCCCCAAAGGACACAGTTGAATCACATCAAAAACATGTAAGTTGCTAATATATTTGCCCACTTGCCAGTAAGGAAATGGAGCAATGTGCAGTGCCCAAAAGATGTGGATCTGGGCAAGGTTTATTGTCATGTGTATTGCTGTAGAAGTCAAGGAGCCCAAATCACAGCCCAGGACCCCACTGTGCTAGGCGCTGTACAAACAGAACAAAAACATGGTCTCTGCCCCAAAAATCTGACATGTTCCCTCAGTTCCTCCTCATTTCCAGTCCTGTTCCTGTCTGTCACTACAACAAAGAGGAAGGAAACTGGGGGAGAGATAAAAGCAGCACTAAACAAACACTTGCACACAATATTGCCAGCAGATGAGCAGCAGCCTCTGCAGCCCCTGCACCCATTATAGTGCTTCCTGCAGGAAGAGCTGATAAGAGGGAATCAGCAGGACTGGGAACAGTCCAGAAGCAGAAGGCCTGGGATGGAGGGTGTGCTTGCAATAAAAGTGTGGAGGACATCACAGTACTTCTAGGTTCGCTGAACAGAGAAGTGGTCAGTCCCATTCTCCTTTTCTCTGATCCTAGGATTGCTTAGACTATGAGCTCTTCATTGCTGGGATGGTGTCTTTATTTGATGCTGCAAAGCAGCTGGCATACTACTGACTGCTTTAAAACAATAAATAGGATGGGGTCGAGAGGCCGGATAGCTTCAGGTCAGCTATAACTGTCTCACTCTTCCTCTAACACGCTTTAAAATGACAGTGATTGAAGTGCTTCGGAAGTTGAGCTCGTAAAATATGCAATTTGCAAGACTTGTGCACAAAATGAGAATGAGTTGGCCAGCCACTTGGCTCCTGGTGTTGAGCTAATCTACATCCCCGGCAAGTGAGCATGTCGGGATGAATGTATACAGAACGACGGGGAGGTGGAAGTAGTAAAAATGAAGGTATACAGCCTAAAAAATAAAATACTTCAAATTTTGCCATACTTCTTCATGAACACACTAATATTTCAAATGGACAGACTTGCAGGAATGTCCAGCTTTTTCTAAGACATCTTGATCTGAAACATTCATGACCATCACAGTAGTATTTTTCTTGGAGAGTGTAATGAATCAAATTTATTACTTACAAATTATATAATAAATTATATAATAAAAATACAGAGTTGAGAGCACTCAGATTCATCAACTCAAACCAAATACTTGTGAAAAATTCATTACTGTTGTACCAGGAATACAACTCTCAGGGTCTATCTACATGGTAGCGTGATGCACTCGACAGTGGTGTGATTTCTAAAGTGCATTCACATGTTACATATAAATTGGTCCATGTAGACCCTGCTGGTGTGCATTAAAGGGTCCCTAGTGCACTTTAACATATTACTATTTCAAACACCGGCAGAATCTACACAGGCCAATTTACATGTAACACAGGGAGCCTCAGAAATCAAACTTTCATGGCGCGCATTACCTCACGGCGTAGACTAGCCCTCAGAATATACTCAGTCTCACAAACTGGGTGTAAAATGGATATTTTATCCAGCTGTGTCATTCAAAGCCAATTATTTAATTTAGAAATTCTGAAATAAGCAAAGTGGCTCTGCAAAGACACCAAAAGGTGAGTTCTTGGCATCTTCATCCATGAGCAGTGGGTGAGCACTGTATGAGCAGGGGGAAAGGTAGTTTTCTATGGTGGTGTTTAAAGTAAGTGCAAGACTGAGTTTTGAAAAATGTACAGAAGTACCACCAACTGCTGGAGAAGCAGGGCTCCACGATTATTACAACTGAATTTATTATAATTTGTGTTATTGAAGCACTTAGGATCTCCAGTCATGGACTACACACCATAGGTGTAGTTTGACTTCTATGTTTGGAGGGGGTAATTCCAATCAGGCCAACGGCCGTGCGTGGAGGAAAATTCTGCACCCTACCTGATATTTGCAGTTTGTGGGGCAATGCCCCCATGCCCCCCCAACTACACTCAGCCTAGAATCCCATTGTGCTAGATGCTGTACAAGCACAGAACTAAAAGATGGTCCCTGTTTCAAAGAGGTTACAATCTAGGAACATGGCTTTATCAAACTTTACAGTCTCATTCCACACTGGTCTCCCTGACTCCCACTTTCCCCTGCTCCTTTCTGTGCAAACTGCAGCCCCTTAACCCATCTTCTTGATGGTAGCTACAACCATTTCACCCTCACAGCTTTTGAGTTCCTCCCCAGGCCGTCCCCTGCACTACATTATATTCAAGCTTCTTTTCCTTGCCTTCAAGACTCTGAGTAACTTGGCGCCTCCCTGCTTCTCCAGTTCTTTTATTGCGTCAGCCCTGCCTAGTCCACAATGCCACCAGCTTCAGTACATCATTTTGTCTATTTTTTCCACACCCACACACGTGGAAGTGACCAGTAAAAGCCAATATTCCCTAAGCTTCTTTGGGTAGGGGTTCTCTTCGTACGCATTTGGACAACACATTTTCAAGGGATACTGTCATATAAATCCTCCATGTCAAGGGCTCCTAGCCACTAGGGTATTACAAATAAATCATCATCTTTTCTTTACTTCTGGTCATGCCATATAGGGTGGTGGGGAGGAAGGGATGGTTTAGAATTATGTTTTTGCTTCCTTGCCTAGTGTGTCCATGCTGAATATTTAGATCTAAGCATATTTTCACCGAATGGAAAACATTATGCAGTAAACGAAACCAAAGCCTACTGAAAACTTTGGGCCATTGTTTGATTTAAAAAAACAAAAATAAAAAAGGGTGCCTAAAGCTGGACTCTTATGCCCATACTTAAGCATCTAAATAAATGAGCAAATTTTCAAAAATTCTGAAGTTAATGGGAGCTTCTGTGCACACTTTTGAAAACTCACCTACTTATTTTAGTGCTTAGGTAACAGCCTAACTTTAGCCACCCATCTTTTTTAAAATCTTGGCCTTCAACTTTTGTCTCTCGAAGGAAAAGAGCAAGCAGTTTTAAACATATGGCAGGGGGGCTTTTTATTTTTTCTTGCTGGGACATTTCTACTTTGGGCTCAGCAAATAAGGACTCTGCTATTAAGTATCTGTCACTGAATACTTAAATATCTTGTTCTGCTTTTGCCAAACTTTCTACAAAAATGAAAAATATCCCTTAAAAACAAAACAAAACAAAACAAAACAAAAAAACTTCTCAGAGCTTGTTTGTCTCTCCATTGGAAGGCCAGTTGCAGTATCAGAAAGACTATGTCCTCCGTCTGAAAAAGAAGGAGGGTGTATCATTACAGCCCTGCGTGGATACAAAATTTCTATCTGCATCCAATCTGGAAAAATTGTCTGCAGATATCTGCAGTCCATGGGTCACCATGCATGCCAAGTCTCAAAGGAACCTGGCCCCCATGGAAGGACTTCACCAGGTATCAGCAGAAGCCCCAGATCAGAGGAATTATAAGCTGGTCTGAGGAAGGGTCATGATGGTTTGACCTCGGTGGGGGTCTTGACCCAAAGAGAGAAACCCTCCTCCAGTGCATGACATTAGGCCCTGGTTCCAGAAAAGGGCCATGGGGGCCTCACTGGTAAGAGACCTGGACACAAATGGGTTTGATGGAGTAAGGTTAGTTCAGCCTCCTCCCCTGCCAGCTAGATGCTGGGGTGGAGACTTGTTTGTATAGTTAAGTAAACTAGGCCCCTGAAGGGACACTGTCCAATATACATAAGCCTTTCTGGACTTACTGAAGCCCACTTGGAGAAACTAAGGTAGAGACACAATTGTGATGCTGCACCAGGCTGCCAGAAGGATCTCTAGGAGGATGGCCCCACCACAGACCTCCAGTGGCTCACAATCCCATCCTCAACCCCACTGGCTTCATTGTCCAAGAGGACACTGATGAGGGGCAGGCTGAGAAGGCAGCAGGAACTAGCCCTGGAGGACAAGGAGCATGTGATTCAGTACCTTTACCTAGAGGAGCGGGTTAAAGAAGCCCCTTGTGACGAACCTGTGGAAGACCCTGAGCCGGGGCAGAAACCAGAACCCAAGGCTGGTAAGTTAGAATGGGCCAGCACCTTCCCTTACCACTATCTCCTCTTGCTCTGGTGCTAACCTCCCTGTCATAACATTTTTCCCAGATTTGGACCTTAGCGTCCAAAATATGGGTGTTAGCATGAAACCCTCCAAGCTTAGTTACCAGCTTGGACCTGGTGAAGCTGCCACCAGCCAGGGATTTATACAGTGCCTGGCTCACTGTGGTCTCCCCAAAACCTTCCCTGGGGGACCCCCAGACTCAGATGCCTTGAGTCTCACAACAAAGGGGAATAAACCATTCCCCTCCTCCCCTCCAGGTGTTCCCTCCCTGGGTTCCTGGAGAGATATACAGAAGCAAGCTCCGTGAATCTAAACAGAGGGACTCCACCCTCCCTGTTTCCAGTCCTGGAAACACAAGTACTTCCTCCCTCATCCAGAGGGTATGCAAAGTCAGGCTTAGTAAATCTAACACAAGGAGATTTTCCCCCTGACTTCTTCCTCCCACCAATTCCCTGGTGAGCTGCAGACTCAATTCCCTGGAGTCCCCACTAAAGAAAAACTCCAACAGGTCTTAAAAAGAAAGCTTTATAAAAAGAAAGAAAAGGACATAAAAATGGTCTCTCTGTATTAAGGTGACAAATACAGGGTCAATTGCTTAAGAGAAAAAAATGAATAAACAGCCTTATCCAAAAAGAATACAATTCAAAACACTCCAGCAACTACACACATGTAAATACAAAAAAAACCAATATAAACATATTGTCTAACTATCTTTGTACTTACAACTTGAAAACAGAAGATTAGAAAGGCAGAAGAAAGAAAAATCACTCTCAGAGCCGAGAGGGTCAGACACAAGACAAAGGACAAAGAACTCACACCCAAAACTTCCCTCCACCCAGATTTGAAAAAGTCTTGTTTCCTGATTGGTCCTCTGGTCAGGTGTTTCAGGTTACTCCTTTCCAGGTGAAAGAGACACTAACCCTTAGCTATCTGTTTATGACACTCCCGAGTTTAAGATCAAGGGCAGTACTGAAGTACTACTGTGCATTGACTTTTTCTCCCTGGATAACATCCCATGCATTGGTCGGTCGGTGTGTTTAAACGGCAGCGATGGGCCCACAGCACTGTCACATCTCTACTCCCTTACCAAACTCCTCCAACTTTTCCCCCTCCATCCAGCCCCTGCTCTGCTCCACCCCAACATGGTCCTCACGTGAGACCGAGTTCTAACTCAATGATTTTATTGATTTCTGAGTAACCAAAATTATGCATTTGGCACTTAACGCTGTTTTTTCAAACAGTTTATAAAGGAAAAATCAGCATGCCCCTGTGTCTGTGCATCTCTCAGCCAGGAGTCTGGCCAGTCCCAGCACGCTGGCTCTGGCGCACATGATCCTGGAGAGGGAAGCTCTGGTAAGTACTCATTGTGATTTGATACTGCAGGAAGACATGAGATAGAGCTCCGTTTTTTTAATCAAGGTAGAAGAGGGATTGAAATAACCAGCACAGGTACAGTTTGTATCTGATACTCATTCCCCTATACAGCTATGCAGAGGGGGCGCTGTGCAAAAGTTTGTTTATACACATTGGGATGTCCGGGAATCCTCTACAGAGATCTCTAGGAAACTCTCTTGGAGGTAATCTGCAATCCTCTGCCAAAGGTTGTTTCTTCCCCCCACCCCCACAGGAAACTGCTGTACAAATAGGCAACTACTTCTACAGGCAACAAAGCAGCACATAGGCAAGCAGCATACAGACCCGGTCTGCATCCGCATGCAAGCAGGAGCTGCACCCTTGCATCCTCAGTTACCCTCAGGAGCCAAGTATCAGCTGCTATCACCCCGGCCTATGGAAAACTGTGCCAGTATTCAGAATAGTAGCCCAAGGCACTTGTAATGATAACCTCATGGAAACTCCCTCACTTTTTGTTCCATCTTGCCTCTTTTCCCCTGGGCCGAACTCACCATAGCTGGGGCTCCTGCCATGCTGTGTGCCTGCCAAGGGGAAGTGAGAAAGTGTGTTTCTAACTTGTTTGGATCAAGGGTTAGAGTGCCCTCAGAGTAGTGCAACTGTCTACTGTTTCTTTAGCATCTGCATCCAAAAGTTCTGCAACCACTGCTCATCATCCCATACCTGCAAAACGATGTGATCTCACCACGCAGTGATTGTTTCTTGCATCCAAAACTAATGGTCCATGTGCAGCTGCTCCTTGAATAGTTTCTGTCCATAGCACACAGCAGGGCAAACACCAAAGCATCATCATCAGATTTGAGGCTCAGGCGCATTGTATTCGTAACTAAGGACAAGATTTTGTCATGAATATTTTTAGTAAAAGTCATGGACAGATCAAAAATCATGGACAGATCACGGGCAATAAAAAAAAAATTCACGGAAGCCCTGTCCCTGACCTTTAATAAAAATATCCCTAACAAAATGGGGAACCTAGCTGCAGGGTCCCCACACTGCCTGCAGAGGTGGGGCAGCTGCAGGGCATGCTTCAAGTTCTGGGGACCCCCACCGCCTGTGAGGACTTGGAGCTCTGGGATCCCCCGGCTTGGCTCAGTGCTCCTGCGTCCCCTGCATTGGCTGGGAGTTTGGGGAGGTGGAGAGGAAGAGCTCCTGCCACCCACGTCGGCTGGGAGCTCTGGGAGATCCCTGGCACCCGTAGCCACAGGGAGCTGCGGGGTACCCCCACCATTCTGTGACTTCTGTGATCTCCATGAATTCAGCCCCAGCAGCTGAGAGCTACAGGATCCCATGCTGCCATGGGTGGTTGGGGGGCCCCCTGAATCTCCCAGCTGCCCCTGGTGGGACCCCAGAGCTCTGCAGGTGGTGTGAGGACTCCGCAGCTGAGCTCCCCATTTTATCATGGATATTTTTAGTAAAAGTCAAGGAGAGGTCATGGGCTTCCATGGATTTTTCTTTATTGCCCATGACCTGACTGTGATTTTACTAAAAATATCCATGATAAAGTCTTAGCCTTACTCCTCACTATACTGGAGAATAGTGCAAATGGTAGACGCACAGTTTACAAGGTCTGTTGAAAAACAGCCCAAACTGTACTAGGAAGCCATGGAATGATCGAATGGAGAAAACTACATCATGGGACACTGAGCCCACCCCCATGAGGAACTGCAAACCCTTCCCAGAATACCAAGCGGCAGATGGTGGCGAGTTGCACAGTGGGATAGCTACCCACATTGCACTGCTCTCTCTCTCAATGGAAAAGCACCAACTGCTGTCACAAAGAGTGTTGTGCGGACGTGCAACAGCGGCTTAATTACAGCAGTGGATGAATGTCGACATAATATAAGTCAACTTAACTTTGTAGTGTAGACATGGCCTCAGTTACAGAAGCTTTTTCCACCTTAGAAGATTTTATAGTGGCTGGTGTCTGCCCTCTCCTCACACAGAACTATGCTGCACAATCACGGACAGTGGAGGTGGGAGAAGGATCCTGTCTGGCGGTCAGACAAAAACTCTGCAATAGCCCCTTCCAGCTCTCTGAGGCAAGGAGTTGTGGTGCTGAGCTGAATCCTCAAGAAGCCCAATGAAGCTGTGGCTTCTCATTTTTCACCTGTCAATTTCACCATTGTTAGTCAGGCACAGAGCCAGGATTTTCCAAACTCAAGTGATACGTAGAGGTGAGATTATTAGCAGAAAGGTATCTCTGGAATAGACTGCCAAATCCCCTCCACAGCTTTGGAAAGCCATCTCTCTTTTCCATTCTGGTACTTTGAAAACCACTATGTTCTCCAAATGTCGGCCAGCCTTAAAGGAAGAAATTGTAAACTGGTAACATAGAATCACCCCACCCTTGCTGAGATAGTATGAACCATTTAAATTATTAAAAACACTAGTACAGTTTTCTTACTATTACTCACCTCTGCTACTTCCTCACGGGCTGCAAAAGTTAAGCGAGAATCAAGGATAGTGAGTGTTACATTCCTGGAATGCTGAAAAGCATAAAAATTGTGGCCTTCTATAGAAAAGTTTCATTATGTGGGGGAATTTTTCAGCTCGTTCCAGAGACCAATAATATAATCATCTCCTCCTCTTTGAGCTAGCAGGGCCTTCGGCTTTCAAGAGTGAAACCATGCCATGAAGAAGGCAAGAACAGTACCTAGCGAGAGCAGATGGAGAAGAGGCAGACCAGAGGCCTGGAGTTGCTATGCATAGGAACGGAGAGGAGAAACCAAGACCAATTTGAATTCCTCAGGGCATGGGAGGAGTGTCTCTGCCCTGGTCTACACTAAGCGTTTATACCGATTTTAGCAGAGTTAAGCCGATTTAACACTGCACCCATCCACACAATGAGGTCCTTTATATTGATATAAAGGGCTCTTTAAACCGGTTTCTGTACTCCTCCCCGATGAGAGGAGTAGCGCTGAAATCAGTATTACCATATCGGATTAGGGTTAGTATGGCCGCAAATTGACAGTATTGGCCTCCGGGCGGTATCCTACAGTGCACCAGTGTGACCGCTCTAGACAGCAATCTGAACTCGGATGCACTGGCCAGGTAGACAGGAAAAGCCCCACAAACTTTTGAATTTCATTTCCTGTTTGGCCAGCGTGAAGAGCTCACCAGCACAGGTGACCACGCAGAGCTCATCAGCACAGGTAACAATGCAGTCTCCTGAGAATCGAAAAAGAGCTCCAGCATGGACCGCACGGGAGGTACTGGATCTGATCACTATATGGGGAGAGGATTCTGTGCTAACAGAACTCCGTTCCAAAAGACGAAATGAAAAACAATTTGAAAAAATTTCCAAGGCTATGATGGAGAAAGGCCACACCAGGGACTCAGTGCAGTGCGGAGCGAAAGTTAAGGAGCTCAGACAAGCCTACCAGAAAACCAAAGAAGCAAATGGAAGGTCCGGGGCAGGGCCAAAAGCATGCCGTTTCCACGCTGAGCTGCACACAATTCTAGGGGGGTCCGCCACCACTACCCTACCCTTGTCCGTGGATTCCGAGGTGGGGGTGGTAATCTCAGTCATGGCTGAGGATTCTGCGGACGGGGAAGATGAGGAGGAGGAAGAGGAAGATGAGCTTGCAGAGAGCACACAGCACTCTGTTCTCCCCAACAGCCAGGAGCTTTTTCTCACCCAGATGGAATTACCCTCCCAAGCCACTAGCCCAGACAATGAAGCCATGGAAGCAATCTCTGGTGAGTGTACCCTTGTAAATATAAAACATGGTTTAAAAGCAAGCATTTTTTAATGATTAATTTGCCCTGAGGACTTGGGATGCATTCGCAGCCAGTACAGTTATTGGAAAAGTTTGTTAACATGTCTGGGGATGGAGTGGAAATCCTCCAGGGACATCTCCATGAAGCTCTCCTGGTGGTACTCCAAAAGCCTTTGCAGAAGGTTTCTGGGCAAGGCAGCCTTGTTCTGTCCACCATGGTAAGACACTTGACCACACCATGCATGTAGCAAGTAATCTGGTATCATTGCATGACAAAGCCTAGCTGCGTATGGTCCCGGTGATTGCTGGCATTCAAGCAACATCCCTTCTTTATCTTGCTGGGTTATCCTCAGGACAGTGATATCATTCATGGTAACCTGGTTGAAATTCAGGAATTTAATTAAGGGGACAGAGATGGCCTTTTTCCTACAGGGGTGTTTGCTTGTTGCTTACAAGAAATCCTTCCTTGCATGTAGCCAAGCGGGGGAGGGGAGGAAGGATAGCTCTGAGCTTTCTCGCGTTTGGCTAGCAGGAATCTTCCCAGCTACCAGCCATGCGGGGGAGCGGGGAGGAGGGTGTTTAGCAGTGATCGTCAATGATACCAGCCACGGGGTGGGGGGAGGGGTAAAGCGATCATCCCAGAGACTTGGATGGGGGTGTTTCTGCTGCTGCATGTTAACAGGAAAGAAGCAGCACTGAACGGGATTTGCTTGGTATTTGGGAAAGGAGGGCACTGTGTATATGGAGGCTGCAGAAGCTGAAAGACAATGGCTTACCATGGCCGCATGCAAGCTGAATTCTGCTGCCCGGACCTGCGTCTGTGAGATCTCTAACACCAGAGCCGCAGGCACTCAATATTAAGATGCAAAATGCGATCCTGTAGTGAAATCACTTGTGCTATGTAAGGTGAATAGCGTTGTTCACTGTGAAAGAGTATAACCATTGTTCTGTAAAATGTATCTTTTTAAATACTTCTCTCCCTTTTTTACCTCCCTCAGGCAGCTGCAAATTTTTCAAGCCTTCCTACTCTATCCCAAAGGCTATCTCAGATAAAGTGGAGGAAAAAAAAGACACGAGACGAAATGTTCTCAGAAATCATGGAAGTGACCTGCAATGAAAGAGCTCATCTGAATGAGTGGAAGGACGTGGTATCAAATTACAGGAAAGATACCAGTGAACATGAGAACAGGAGGGACGCTCAAGATGAGAGGTGGCGCCAGGAAGATCAGAGGTGTAGGCAGGATTATTCTGATTTTACATAAACTGGTTTTGCAAAACAGATTGTACAAAGTCGAGTCCATGTGGCCACACTAAGCACGTTAATTCGGTGGTGTGCATCCATGTACCAAGGCTAGCATTGATTTCTGGAGCGTTGCACTGTGGGTAGCTATCCTGTAGCTATCCCACAGTTCCCGCAGTCTCCCCCACCCATTGTAATTCTGGGTTGAGATCCCAGTGCATGATGGTGCAAAAACAGTGTCGCGGGTGATTCTGGGTAAATGTCGTCACTCATTCCTTCCTCCAGGAAAGCAACGGCAGACAATCATTTCGCACCCTTTTTCCCTGGATTTCCCTGGCAGACGCCATAGCATGGCAACCATGGAGCCCGTTTTGCCTTTTGTCACTGTCACCGTATGTGTACTGGATGCCGCTGACAGAGGCGGTACTGCAGCGCTATACAGCAGCATTCATTTGCCATTGCAAGGTAGCAGAGACAGTTATCAGTCATTCTGTACCATCTGCCATGCCATTGTAAATTGGGGATGAGATGACGGTTATCAGTCGTTCTGTACCGTCTGCTGCTGTCATGGGTGCTCCTCGCTGACCTTTGCTGAAGTTGGCTGGGGGCGCAAATACAAAAATGGGAATGACTCCCCAGGTCATTCCCTCCTTTATGTTGTTTCTAAAAAGAGTCAGTCCTGCCTAGAATATGGGGCAAGTGCACTAGAGAACCAGCGTACTAGAGAGCACAGCCGCTCCATGTCAGATCCCGCAGAAATGATGAGCTGCATGCCATTCGAGGGGGTGCCCCTGCAACAACCCCACTCATTGCTTCCCTCCTCCTCCAACCCCACTGGCTACCATTGCAGGGTCTCCCCATTTGTGTGATAAAGTAATAAAGAATGCAGGAATAAGAAACACTGACTTTTTAGGGAGATAAAATGAGGGGGATGCAGCCTCCAGCTGCTATGATAGCCCAGGAAGGACATTAAACGGTGGGGGGGAGAGGAGCCCAGCATCCCGCTGCTATGATAGTCCAGGCAGTACAGAATCTTTTCTTTACACAGGAAAGGAAGGGGGCTGATGGAGCTCAGCCCCCAGTTGCTATGATGAGGATGGTTACCAGCAGTTCTGTACCATCTGCCGGGAATAACCAGGAGTCATTCCTATTTTTACCCAGGTGCCCCCGGCCGACCTCACCTGAGGCCAGCCAGGAGCACTCACGGGATGATGACAAGGACGACTGCCAGTCCTTCTGCACTGTACCATCTGTCACCGGGGAAGGGAAAGGAGAGGATGCTGCTGTTCAGTGCCGCAGCACCGCGTCTACCATCAGCATGCAGTAGACATACGGTGACACTGAGAAAAGTCAAGAAACGATTTTTTTCCCTTTTCTTTCAAGGGGTGGGAGGGGGGCGAAAATTGACGAGCTATACCCTGAACCACCCTGGACAACATGTTTGACCCTACAGGCATTGGGAGCTCAGCCAAGAATGCAAATATTTTTCGGGGACTGTGGGATAGCTGGAGGCCTCAGTCCCCCCTCCCTTCCTCCATGAGTGTCCAATTGATTCTTTGGCTTTCCGTTACGCTTGTCACGCAGCACTGTGCTGTGGACTCTGTATCATAGCCTGGAGATTTTTTTCAAATGCTTTGGCATTTCGTCTTCTGTAACGGAGCTCTGATAGAACAGATTTGTCTCCCCATACGGTGATCTGATCCAGTATCTGCCGTACGGTCCATGCTGGAGCTCTTTTTGGATTTGGGACTGCATTGCCACCCGTGCTGATCAGAGCTCCATGCTGGGCAAACAGGAAATGCAATTAAAAAGTTCGCGGGGCTTTTCCTGTTTACCTGGCCAGTGCATCCGAGTTCAGATTGCTTTCCAGAGCGGTCGCAATGGTGCACTGTGGGATACCACCCAGAGGCCAATACCATCGATTTGTGGCCACACTAACCCTAATCCGACATGGCAATAATGATTTCAGCGCTACTCCTCTTGTCGGGGAGGAGTACAGAAACCAGTTTAAAGAGCCCTTTATATTGATATTAAGGGCCTCATTGTGTGGAAGGGTGCAGGGTTAAATCGATTTAACGCTGCTAAATTCGATTTAAACGCGTAGTGCAGATCAGGCCCATGTACCAACAATTCCTCATGTGTATTTCCATCCACTTTACAGGATGGCAAGGTGTCCTGTGGCACAGACAGAGGTCATCCTCTGCGTCCTTGCTGTGCCACAATCTGTGCACATGGGTGGCAAGTTTGTAGAAATTTTGGTGGTGCCCAAAACCCGCCCCCCAAACTCCACCCCCACCTGCCTAAGGCTCTGGGAGGAGGTTTGGGGGCAGGGAGGTCTGGGGTGCAGGTCCTGGGCTGGGGATTAGGGTGCAGGAGGGGTGCAGGCTTTGGGATGGAGTTTGGGTGCTGGGTGCAGGCTCCAGGCTGGGGCAGGGGGTGGGTGTGCAGGAGGTGATGAGGGGTGCAGGCTTTGGGATGGAGTTTGGGTGAAGGGTCTGGGCTGGGGGTGGGGGTGTAGGAAGGGGTGAGGAGTGCATGCTCTGGGAGGGAGTTTGGGGATAGGAGGGAGTGCAGGGGTGAGGGCCGTGGGGCTGAGGATGAGGCTTTTATGATGCAGGAGGGGCTCAGGGCTGGGGCAGAAGGGCAGGGTAAGGGCAGCCTGCCTTGCCATTAGTGAATGGCTGGCACTAGGACCCTGGGGCAGCAGACAGCAGTTCTGCCGGGAGCCGCTTGGTAGCACAAGTAGGCAGGGGAAAGGTTTCGTGCTGCTTTCTTCCAGGCAGGGACGCGGCGGGGGAGGAGGGACACGCAGGAGGAGGGGTGGTAGGCGGGGGCCAGGGCCCGATCCAGGCAGGGCCGGGGGAGAGGTCCAGCTCCAAATATTACTGGAGCAGGGCCCCTAGAATATTCCTGGTGCCTGAGCACCACAAACGTATATAACCTGCCGCCTATGTCTGTGCACATGTGGTACCCCTGATTTCCCTTGTCCCCTGGGACCCAGGCCACATGTGCACATGGGTGGGAGTTGGCTGCTTGTACAGACTTTGTCAACCGGACTTGCCCTGAGCCCATTTGGGATGGAAGCACTCCCATTTAACCTCAAAAGTGTTAGGTAGTGTGCAGCAGGCAATGATTATATGAAGAGTATTTGCCACTTTGGCACCAGACAGATGCACAGGGAGCATCAATAGGGTGATCAGATGTCCCAATTTTATAGGGACAGTCCCGATTTTGAGTTTTTTTTCTTATATAGGTTCCTATTACTCCATTCCAATTTTTCACATTTGCTGTCTGGTCACTCCCCCTAAGCATCAATGAGCTTTCTGCTGCTACTTATCTTGTAACTGAATTTCCTTTCTCCAGGTTCATTGATGGCAGGGTACGGTTTTGAGAACCAAGGCAGGAGTGAGTATGCAGAGTCCCTCAAAATAACAGTTGGCACAGATGCTGTATAGAACCATATCATTTCTGGGGAAGTCCCTTCTTCCCTCCTTCAAGTACAAACCTGATCTCCTCAGCACCTTGGTGTCATGAACCTTTCAAGTATTTCTCACATTTAATTTGGGAATTTGCCTCTGGGGTCCACTAAGCCTTGCAAAACAACTGAGTATCAGCCTTTTCAGTTCATATACTCATTTGCCCCTTTTATTAGGCTGTGGGTGCCATCAATGGCCCCTGCACAGTTCTGAAAGCCCATCCTCTAAATTCCAGCTATTATTTCTGGAACTTTTCTTGTGGCAACCACTTTGGGTAGTTAACCTGTTAACTGTCGTACAAAATGTGCGCAACCACTATCCTGACAGTGGACTTTTAACCCCAAAGTGGTTTGCAATGGACCAACATCTGTCTGGTGTAGCCAGCTTTCACAGGGCAATAGCGATCCCACTTGTTAACTGGTATAGCTTCTTTGAATCAAGTGTTGGAGGGCTGGTACAAACTCCTCACACAGCTCCATGAAGGTCTGTTTCCTCATTCAGAAGCCATTGCTGGTCACCCCATGTTTCCATATAATGCGACCCCACCACACTGCACTGGCATTCACCATATCTGTACAGTGTAAGCTGAATGAATTGTCACTGACTCTCAAAGTCAAACATCTTTGACATATCAGAAAATGCTGCTCAAATTCCAACCAGCATCTCACTGAGTGCCCACTCCACTCTATAACCATTTGTCCCAGCAGGAGCAGAACCAGATCATCATCCCATTGGTCCATATCTTCCATCCAGTTCTGCAGGGAGTAACAGTGAGGATTTATGCAATCAGGAATTGCCATTGGCAAAAGGATGAAGGGGGGATGACAGTACCAACAAAATACAGCCAAGTAGTTCCTAGATTGTCTCTTTGTGATGCACAGAACCCCGAGATACCGTCCCAAAATTGGTAGTGCTAATGTCACGTACCTACAGTGGCAGTGTGGATGCAAGTATATGCGTGTACAAAGCATTGTACCCATGTCCAGCACAGCATATAGGGACACTTGGGCGCAAGTACGGGAGCATGAAAGAGCATTACATGATCCACTACTCAGATATGCGTGCAAGTTTAGACATTGCCTTAATGAAAACAGGGTGGAGGGGAATTGTTTGGATTTCAAACATTTCCCATGCAGCATTTGTAACCCAAACATTGCACCACAGGTCTAGTGGAGGGCAATCAGAAAATGAAACTTGTTAAAAATAGATTTTAAAAAGAAAAGTCAAACTGATCAATCAATTTCCTTTGTTCATGGTACATGAAACATTAAACAGCATTAGCGACGAAAAGCACTCCCATGGAATCAGATACACCCTGGATTTATATTTGTATAATTCTTTCTGTTTCAGTAATGTAAGGTGTTATTAAAAACCTAGAGACATTTGTGTTAAAATATATTATTTTTAACTTGACAGTGTCTCTATAGAACATACAAAGATATCATAATTATACCAAAAGCTCTGATATTTACATGTTTTAACATATGAGTTTAGGCCTATAATATTATGACTATAGTACGTTTAAATATATTATACATTTAAAATCTAACGATTTATGCTCAGCACTTTGTTTAAGCAGGACAAAGTCCTATCAGTTCCAAGATGAATCATTCTATCACACATACTCTGCAAAGCTCTCAGTAGACTCAGAGTCTGCCACTAAAGTTTCAAAAATAGAATCTGGCATCTATGTTTGCAATAATAATTTGTAGCAGTGAGTCTAGTCTATCCTAGCTAACAGCATGTTTTGCATCTGGCAATATTCAGCTACATTGTTACTGTACATTCATTAGAGATAAGTGAAACAAACTTTCCTAAAGTTTGGGAGCGTTTAGACCTGGGGTCAGGATTTTGATTGAGACCCAACAGCAATACCCATAGCCTTTGAGGTATGAAGCATACAAAAGAGATGGTTGAATGAGAGCAGCAAAAAAGGATGGTGATGGGAACTATGAAAATTTAAAGCAGATGTGCTGCCCATAATGGATTCTATAGCTGAGGCTAACTGCAATCCCCTTAGAAGACATCTGAAATGGACAATATTGCAATTAAGTCGGTAAGGCCACTTTTTTCTCTCTCCTCTGTGGCTGCATTTTGAGATGGATACTTGAACTACTGAATGCGTAACTGAAGGGTTAATAATTAAACAGCCTCAAAGATATAGCATCTAACTGAGGATAGTCCAGGGAAAGATTCCTTAACCAATTAAAAGGCAATTCCAAACTTTCTTGGCAGGTGTTGCGTTACAGGACTGTCACCCTACCTGAAGATGAAACAGTCAGCAGTGGAGCAGGAAAGATTTAGTTTGGAAGAAAACTTGGAAATATTCTGAGTATTGAACCAGCTTTAAAAAGCTGAACTCTCCTGAGGCTAATGGAACTTAGGGGAAATGTTGCTCTTAGCTGAGCACATGTAACTCCCACAGAAGCTATGTGTATCTGCCATGTTATCTGGTGGGAGAAACTGCAGGGATATAAACTGGCATTTTTGGATGGAATCAACCCTGAGGGAAAGTGAATACTGTATGTTAGCATTCAGCTACACAGGATTAAGTATTTAAATATAGAAGCCCGACCTCTTTGGTTTCTGAGGGGACACATTACCTATGTCCTGACCTCTTAAAATTGACAGTGTCAAGTGTAAACCACAAGAAAAAGATTCATGTAAGGCTTCACTCAGAAGTGACTAGAGGTGCTCTGGAAAGGATGAGGCTATGAACCGAAGAGGTTCCAAGTGCCTACAACTCCCCCTGACTTCAATGGGAGTGAGGATGCAAAGCCTGTTGGCAGAACAAACCCTCACTGAGCTGCATAGTTCTTATAACTTAGCCACAAAGCAGATGGCAAGAAGATGACATCAGTTTCTGTGTCTAAGGAGACAAATTCTCCCTCAGGACCACTGACTTCAAAAAAGATTACCTGGAATTAGGAAGGCCTAACTGAGCAGTGGGAAAGAGTGGTATGAATCAGAACAGAACGTAATCAGACTTCCTGTTGCAGCGATTATAACAGTAGCCAGAAGTATCAAGTAAGCATAGTCAGTGGAACAGGAAGCCATGGCCAGGAATTTCTTATGTTTCAAAATCAGCCTGGTTAAAACACCATTACCACTAACAACAAAAATTTTGGCTATGGTAGTAAAAACCAAGACAATTAGTCAGCCATTTCCAGTTAAAATGTTTTCAGGAAGGCTTGGCAAAGCTTTCTATCTAAGGGATGTCTTCCATTGGTGCAAGAGTTCTCGAATAGTAGAGAATTCCTCTTGGTGATGAACTCTTATGAGACTAACTTCAGTCTGGCTAGTTTCTAATTGTTTACTCAAGCATTTCATAGCCCTCTAAAAAGAGAAAAAGGCCAACTGGCGATGAGTTACATTTTCATATGTGATATATACAGACTGCTCCAGTGTAGGCAAATGCCTAAATCTAAGGCACTTGTGGTATGTTGACATGAAAAAGAGGTGACTCGTCTTGTGCCGTAACTGTGGTTCTTTGACATATGTCCCCCTATGGGTGCTCCATTTCAGCTGCACATGTGCCTCTCAAGCCCTTGAGCAGAGATTTTCAGCAATCAGGGTCCTTTTGGCTCATGCATGCGCCCTAAACCTCCTCATGCCAGACAACAAGGCTATGGGGGGGCAAGGAGGAGCAGGAGAACCTTCCTTGGTTCCTTCTCTACTCCCACATCCCCTGGGTCAGTCCAAAATAGAGGGGAAGGAGGGCAGGTAGTGGAGCACCCATATGGACACACATCTCAAAGAACTGCAGTTACCACACAAGGTAAGTAATCTCTTCTTCGAATAGTGTCCCTATGGGTGCTCCACTTCAGGTGACTTCCAAGCAGTATCCCCAGGAGGAGGAGGGAGCTTTGGAACAGAGTCCAGAACTGAAGATAGTACTGCAGAGCCCAATGCTGCATCAGACCTGATAGCATGGATAAGGATGTAATATTTCATAAAGGTATATATTGAAGCACATGTAGTGATCTTACATATTTAAAAAATTGGTACATTCTTCAGTAATGCCACAGATGTTATCTGAGAGCTGGTCAAATGTGCTATCACCCTAAGCCAGGGTGGGGTGGGGTGTCGAGTATCTCCAGTCTCATAACAATTTACAATACAACTAGATATTCATTTCGAGTAGAGATAGAAAATCCCCTGGATTTATTTGTGATGAAGATGAAGAGCCTAGGTGACTTTTGAAATTGTCTGGTCCTATCTAAACAGAAGGCTAAAGCTCTTCTAACATCCAGGGTATGGAAATAGGATTCCCGCTGAGAACTGAATTTTTGGGAAAAAAATACTGGTAGATGGACGGATGGAATAAGGTGGAAATCTGACAGAACTTTTGGTAAGAATTTAGGACGTGGGCATAAGGAGACCTTAATCCTTGAAGAACACTAAGGAAGGATGGGGGGAGGGGAAGAGAGAGAAAGAATCTGCCATTAATGCTCCAGTTTCCCCAATCCGATGATTTGACGTGATAGCAACTAAGAAAGCAGTTTTCATAGATAAATGGAGCAGGGAGAAATTTGCCATTGGTTTGAATGGCAGTCTCATAAACTGATGGAGAACCAGGTACAGATCCCAGTAGGAGTGGGCTGCTAATATGGGGGTAAGAAATTGCCCAAGCTGTTAATGAGTCTTGACAATGCTGGGTGAGCAAATCCAAAGAATCCCTCCCACCAGGGGGATGAAAGGCTGATATGGAAGCCAAACGTACCTTACTTGAGCTAAAGGATAATCCCAGTTTATTCAGATCCAGCAGGTAATCCAGGTTTGTCATAAACAGATAGCTAAGGGTTAATGTTCTTTTACCTGTAAAGAGTTAACACAGGGAACCAAACACCTGACCAGAGGACCAATCAGGAAACAAGACTTTTTCAAATCTGGGTGGAGGGAAGTTTTGGGTGTGAGTTCGTTGTACTTTATCTTGGGTCTGACCCTCTCGGCTCTGAGAGTGATTTTTCTATCTCCTGCCTTTCTAATCTTCTGTTTCCAAGTTGTAAGTACAAGGATAGTAAGACAATAGGTTTATATTGTTTTCTTTTGTATTTACCATGTGTGTAGTTGCTGGAATGTGTTAAATTATATTCTTTTTGGATAAGGCTGTTTATTCATTTTTTTTCCTTTAAGCGATTGACCCTGTATATTGTCATCTTATTACAGAGACTATTTTTAATGTCTTTTTCTTTCTTTTTTTATATAAAGCTTTCTTTTTAAGACCTGTTGGAATTTTTCTTTAGTGGGGACTACAGGGAATTGAGTCTGCAGCTCACCAGGGAATTGGTGGAAGGAAAAAGTCAAGGGGAAAATCTCTTTGTGTTAGATTTACTAAGCCTGACTTTGCATACCCTCTGGGTGAGGGGGAGAGATTAGATCTCTCGGTACTTGTGTTTCCAGGACTGGAAGCAGGGAATCTCCTAGGATTGTCCAGGGAGGGGAGCCTGGGAGGAAGTAACAAGGAAACAAGGGGAGGGGGTTATTTCCCTTTGTTGTAAGACTCAAGGCATCTGAGTCTGGGGGTCCCCCAGGGAAGGTTTTGGGGAGACCACAGTGAGCTAGGCACTGTATAATTCTTAGCTGGTAGCAGCGATACTAGGTCCAAGCTGGTAACTAAGCTTGGTGGTTTTCATGCTAACACCCATATTTTGGACGCTAAGGTCCAGATCTGGGAAGAAATGTTATGACAAGGTTGAATGGAAGTGAAGCTGAATCAGGCCAGAGGGAGCAATGTCTGAACCAATGATAGAATCTTGCCCATTTCTGTAAGTCATTCTGCTGTTCAGTAGCACTTGCTGTACATCCGCAGAGTAGAAAGCTTCTAACTCAGAGAGCCATGAAGGAACCATGCCCTGAGGCACTGAACAGCTAGGTTGGGATGAAGCACATGACCTACATCCTGAGATAGGAGATGAGGAATGGCTGGATGCTTGAACAGTGGGTGAACAGATGCATGAAGCAGATATGAGTCTTGGCCAGGTTGGCACTGTCAGGATAACTCTGGTTCCATCCTGTCTGAGCTTGTGCTTAACCCATAGAATTAATGGTATGGGGTAAACGCATAAAACAAACCCTTCCTCCAAGGGAGAAGGAAGGTGTTTCCCGAAGAGTGGTGACTCAGGCCCTCTCTTGCGCAGAAAATACGTCACTTCTTGTTTTCTGGGATGGCGAAAAGATTGCCCTGTGTCAGTTCCCATCTTTGGAATACGCTGCGGAGAATCTGAGTGTCCCACTCTCATTCACAGACCGGTGAGAAGCGCCTGCTGAGGGCATCGACTGCAGTGTTCTAAATGCCTGGGAGGTAGACAGTTTAAATATGGGTCTAATAGGCTATACACCAGTTCCAGAGCTTCATGGCTTTGGCACACAAGGAGTGGGACCTTGTTCCCCCCGTTTGCTGATGTAGAACATGCAGGGCATGTTGTCCATCATAACCCTGATTGCTTTGCCTTTGCATAGAAAATTACGGCAAGCATTCCTGACAACCATGAGTTCCAACAGACTGATGTGTAGACAGAAGTTCTTCTGCCTTCAAATCAGGAGGGCATCAAGGTGGGCTCCCGATCCTGACAGGGGTCGTTAAAGTCACTGACGGAATCAAGAGACAGAAAAGGATGCCCATACAAACATTGATTTGTTCCTTCCACCAATTTAGGGAGTTGTTTTTACCTGCCCGTCCAAGGTCCAGCTGTTTGTCCAGGATGTCCTTGAGCGGGGAATAGGTTGATCTGAATCCATCTTGGCACAGCATTGCTTGATCGGTCCTTTTATGGGTATCAATGTGGATTTCTGTACATTCAGCTGCAGGCCCAACTCCTGGAACAGAGCAAGGGGCCTGTGGGTGGATGATAACACTACTTTGTAGGAGCAACCCTGGAGTCGTCAAGGTATGGAAAGACTAAGATTGCTTCCTGCTGAAGGTAAGCCACCGCTACTGCCAAAAGCTTTGAAAATACCCTAGGGGGGGCTGATGATAGGTCAAAAGAGAAGTACTTGGTATTGAAAATGAGCCTGGCCCATAGATGTTACCGGTGTGATGGTTGTATTGATACATGAAAATAGGCATCTTGTAGGTCAAGGGCCAAAAACCAATCCCCTTCCTCCAGTAAGGGAATTATAGTTGCCAAAGTCACCACCCTGAACTTTTGAGGCTTCACATACTTGTTGAAGAGTCTCAGATCTAAGATCAGCCTCCTCCCTCTGTCTCCACCAGGAAATACTTTGAATAGAGCCCCTTGCCCCTGTGGAAAGAAGGGACCAGGGATCAGTTCTATTGCTCCGAACCAGAGGAGAGAGTCCAGCTGTTGTCTCAACAAAAGCTCATGAGAGGGGTCCCTGAAGAGGGACAAGGAAGAGAGTGCAGGGGATGGGGGATAATGTAAAATGGATGGTATAGCCCAATGTTATGACCTCCATGACCCATTTGTCCATGTTGATCTAAGTCCAAGCTTCTCGAAACAAGAAAGGTGGTCCCCAAAGTGGGGGAGGTAGGCCAATGGGCTCAACTGTAACTCCAGAGATATAGGAGGGTTCAAATCCTCAAGCAAACTATCCACACTGCTGCTTGGATGAGACTTGGGTGGCCAAGGAGAGTGGTTGAGTGGATCTTTCTCTCTCTGAAATCTCTCTCTCTTTCTGGTGGTTCAGAAGACCCATGGAGTCCAGAAAACTGAGTAGGACATGATCTCTGGGCAGTCTCTGACCTACTAAACCTCTTATTATTTGCAGATGTACATATATGCAGGGATTGTAAAGTAGCCCTCAAGTCCTTCAGTGTGTGCAGGAACTCATTTGCGGTTTCCAAGAAGAGTTTATGACCATCAAAGGGGAGGTCCACAACAGTGTTCTATACACTCAGAAATTCTGAGAGCTGGAGCCATGGCGCTCTGCACATAACCCCATCATGGAGATGGATCTGACAGCAGTGTCTGCGGCATCTAAGGATGCTTGAAGAGCAGTTCCAGCCAACACCTGGCCCTCAGAGATGATTGCCTGGAATTGCTCCCTGTGTTCTTGTGGTAACTGTTCAATAAAAATCATAAGTCTCTTATAATTGGTGTAGCTGTATTTAGCTATGATCACCTGCTAATTTACAATCTGAAATTACATGGTTGCTGATTAATAATAACTTAGTGCTTTTTGTACTGCGATTTTAATCTTGTTCATAAGCCAGCTGGCTGTTTGCATGAACTACTTTTGTTCACAGTCTGAAATTCCAGCAAGTGAGTCAGATAACAGCTGGTGATCCGCTTAGAAATTCTTTTAGCTTGGAATTGTCAAAGAAACCCCAGGGGAGTTAGGTCCCCAATTCCCATTAGATTTCATTCAGAGTTGGAACCTGGCTCACTTTAAGGCTTAACACAATCAGGTATTATTGATTCATGGCTATACGGACATGATCCTTTGAGGTGCTAAGCACTTGCATTTCATACTGACTTCAATGGAAGTATCGAGCCTTATGACAGCATGGTGATGTAGCTAGAATAGTCCAAGTATTTGAGACACTCTACATTATGCTGCTGTAATAAACGGAGAAACCCACGAAATTTAGTAGTAGTAATTGTCCACATTTGTTAATTCATAAGCACAACATTCAGTTGGAATCTGTAAAGCCTCATGCATGCTTAATGGTGATGAAGAAATAATAATTTGCATTTCTGTAGCACCTTCCATCAAAGGACCTCAAAGTACTTTACACACATTGCAAAACCCTGTGAGGCAGTTAAGCGTTATCTCCATTTTACAAGTAGCATACTGGGGCGCAGAATTTATGCAACTCAAATTCCAGTGAAATGAGACCTATTTACCCACAGGGACTTCTATGCCTTCCAGATCAGGTAAGACTCAGTCTGATTCATACATGCTAAGGCCAGAAGGGATCATTAGTCTGACCTCCTGTGTAACACAGGACATAGAACTTCCCCAAAATAATTCCTAGAGCAGATCCGTTAGAAAAAACATTCAATTTGGATTTAAAACTTGTCAGTGATGGAGAAGCCAATTTACCTTTGGTAAATTGTTCTAGATTAATTACCCTCACTATTAAAAACTGTGTGCCTTATTTCCCGTCTGAATTTGTCTAGCTTCAACTTCCAGCCATTGGCCCATGTTATACCTTTCCCTGTTATATTGATGAGCCCATTATTAAATATTTGTTCTCTCAGATCTTACAAAGATGCAGTTAATGAAGAGATTATTTTCCTCTCCCATTCATAAACATAGCTCATCAGAAAGGCACTAATGCTTCCTTGACCAGTGTAGGCAGTGCCTAGAACAGCAAGATAGCAGATAAGACTTTGGTACCAGGAAAACGCAGGGGGACAACCTATATGTAATTGTTCTGAAATATCTACTAATGCAAACATCTCACAACAATGGATGAATAGGGATAGACAGGATACTGTAGCATCTACTTCATAATACAAATGAATGCAAGTGGAACAGATTGTTAGGGAATGAAAAATCAATACAGCTGGTTTACTCACTGAAAAGGGAGTAATAGAAAAAGGGAGTGTGTATATGGATTACAGTTATGGGTGCCTGCTGCTAGTTTGTTTTCTTCAGGCTATAGGAAGGTGGCAGTTGTAGGTAGTAGGAAAGTGGGGTCAAATTCTGCTGTATTCAGTTTCAGCCGGGTTGCATGAGTGTAAACGATGACAGACTCTGGCTCACTGAATTCATTTACATAATTTTATTTGAGCAAGGGAAATGAAATAGTGGCTTTAACAGGCATCTCTGCCTCTCTGTTGCTAAGGCCACTTATCAGAGAAAGCAAACAGTCTTTTATTTAATTTAAACATTCTGAAGGTGTCATAACTGTCCTACTCAGATCTGAACCTTAGAGTTCAGAACATGAGAAGCTAGCATGAAACCTCCAAACTTAATTACCAGCTTGGATCTGATATTGCTGCCACCAGCCAGAATTCCAGTGTCTGACTCACTCTGGTCTCCCCAAAACCTTCCCTGGGGAACCCCCAAGACTCAGATGCCCTGAGTCTCACCACAAAGGGAAATAAACCACTTCCCTTCTCCCTCTTCCCCTCCAGGTGTTCCCTCCCTGGGTTCCTGGAGAGATATACAGATTCAAGCTCCGTGAATCTGAACAAAGGGATTCCACCCTCTTTACCTCCTCCCAGATTTCCCTGCCCTGGGTACTCTAGGAGATTCCCTGCTTCAAGTCCTTGAAACACAAGTACCAAGAGATCAAATCTCTCTCCCCCCTCAAAGTCAGGCTTAGTAAATCTAACACAAAGAGATTTTCCCCCTCCCTTCGTTTCTTAGCCTTAACCAGTGAAAAACACGCAAACAATAAAGAAAGCTTTATATAAAAAGAAAGAAAAAGACATAAAATGGTCTCTGTATCAAGGTGACAATATACAGGGTCAATTGCTTAAAGGAAAAAATGAATAAACAGCATTATCCAAAAAGAATACAATTTAACACATTCCAGCAACTACACACATGTAAATAAAAAAAAACAATATAAACCTATTGTCTTACTATCCTTGTACTTACAACTTGGAAACAGAAGATTAGAAAGCCTGGAGATAGAAAGATCACTCTCAAAGCCGAGAGGGTCACCGAACCAAGACAAAGAACAAAGAACTCACACCCCAAAACTTCCCTCCACCCAGATTTGAAAAAGTCTTGTTTCCTGATTGGTCCTCTGGTCAGGTGTTTGGTTCCCTTTGTTAACCCTTTACAGGTAAAAGAACATTAACCCTTAGCTATCTGTTTATGACAGAAGGGAAAAAATAAAGTGACATTTTTGGGACAAAGCCATTCAGAATAAGCAGGTTGTTTTAGTAAAAGGTGGTGTTGTAGCTATGAGGGCAGAACCTCAGAGCTGTCCCTTTTGATGGAGCAAGCAAAGTGCCACACTGAGACTACCACTGAGCTAGTGGTCAAATAGACAGATACACCTATACCCGGATATAACGCTGTCCTCAGGAGCCAAAAAATCTTACGGTGTTATAGGTGAAACTGCGTTATATCAAACTTGCTTTGATCAGCCGGCGTGCGCAGCCTGCCCCCCGGAGCACTGCTTTACTGCGTTATATCCGAATTTGTGTTGCATCAGGTCACGTTATATCAGTGGTTCTCAAACTATTTTACTGGTGACCCCTTTCACATAGCAAGCCTCTGAGTGCGACACCCCCTTATAAAGTAAAAACATTGTTTATATATTTAACATCATTATAAATGCTGGTAGAAAAGCGGGGTTTGGGGTGGAGGTTGACAGCTCATGACCCCCTATGTAATAACCTTGCAACCCCCTGAGGGGTCCCAACCCCCAGTTTGAGAACCCCTACTTATACTGAAGTAGAGGTGTATGTTTATGTTTCTGTTTTTACTGTGACTGAAAGGGACTGTGGAAGGATTCAGTTTCTCTCTTTCTCTGCTTTGTAGAAAAACAAACGTTAAGAGGCCTATTTTTCCTAGTTAATGTACAAGTACACAGTACAGCCATGATGTTCTTAATCCAGAGGTACCTGCCCGGTCTCTTACCAAATGCAGCTATATTTTTGCCAAAGAAAAGAATGATTTAATAAACTTCAGCAAAGTCTGCCAGTTTTTTTTAAGCCACTAGGGGCATCTGGTCCCCTTTTGTTACTTGTCTGTAGTCTATGAAAAGCAAACTTCAGTTCAGAGAGGGAAAATAAAAGAGTTTGGTGTTTTATCCTTGATGTGCAGATTTTACTTAGAAAAGAGCTCCAAAAACTTACTAATAAAAGGAACGATTGAAAAAAATGTCTGCAAAAGACTAGCAACCAAACTGTCTTGTTCTAGCCCCAATTATTCTTCCTTAGCTCTATGGACTTCTTCACTAACGCTGACTTTTAAGACAATTCTACATTCACTACTGGCACAACATACTTCAAATTACCCAAGGGCCTGGTATGAGAATATAAAAACAAATGAATACATTGACTAGTGCTGACTGACTTATCAGTTTCTGCAAACCAAATGGGTATATTGGCAAAGATAGTAGGTACATAGCCAAGTCATGTGGAGCTCCTTGTGACACAAGTTCTCCTGCAGATGAGAGGGAGTGAACGATATCAAGGGGTGCACTTAGGGAAATCTAACAACCTTTGTTATGCAGGAAGTCAGACTAGACAATCACAATGGTCCTTTCTCACCCTGTAAGGTATGAATCTCTGCATTTGGACTCTCACTCTCATGCCCTCATTTTCCGTTTGTTTCTACCGGCGCCAATATTAAACAAGCTGATAATCAATTAAAATGACAAATCAAAGTCAGAAGGCAGACAGGTATAACTGAATCAGCTCCCACACCAACCTTAGTTATCATGTTTGTAAATGTTAACCTCATGAGAAAACTGAAGAACTTCCACTAAAAAAAAATATAGAACAGGACAATAATGTGTCAGACAAAAATTGTGAACAGGGCTACACTGAAAGACAAGCTTTCTTGCTCCAAAAGCGGAAGGTTACTACTGGGAAGAAAAGGGGAAAACATGCACTACAAATGCAAATTTGCAGTCAAACTGACCGGCAGTGTGATGTGAGAAAAAGAACCTAACACCCTTCCTTCAATCTGTAACTACTAAAAATTTGAGTTGAGCCAATTTCTACAAACAGCCACAAGTGGCAACAGGCCCAGCAAGTGCATGCACATCAACAGTTGAATTTTCTCACCACTGAGAAGCTTGCAAATCAGTCTGCTGTACTCTATATAAAGCAAACACCAGATAATGGAAGAAAGAACAAGATTTTGGCATTGGTCATGCACTGATTGGAGAAACTCCAGTAAGAAGGAAAAGGGTTCCAGGAACCCTTACTTATCCAGGCATAAGAAAGTGAAGAAAAGAGCAATTCACGAAAATACTCTGTATGCAAGAAACTATCAAAGTTGGTAAGCCAGAGAACTGGTTTTGGAAGCACTATGTCTTTACACTGGGTTACCCATACATTTATTTTTAAAGTGACTGTTGCAGAACCTGAAAGAAATGTATCTACTGCATACCCCTTATCCAAGACTTGCTCTGATAAACACTCCCAATATAGGGGCAGTGCATTCCATGCAAATGAGGAAAGCAAATGCCGGCAGCAGTCTGGAATTTTATATTTAAAAGACAAACACTAGGCCCAATCCTGCAAGCTCTTATTAATTGAGTAATCCTTACTGAAAGTAGGGCTACTCACTCAAGTAAAGATTACATTAGCATGAATCTGCAGGATCTGATTTTGGTTTTCAAAAGTCAGTCAGCTGAAAACTAAATCACTCCTACAAATAAAAACTTCTATCATTTCTTGCACTGGGTGGCAACCAATTTTACTACCAATCTTCTACCACAAAACTTTTCTCCCATAGAGGTTGTTTGACAAAAACGCTCCTCTTTGCACACATTATTATCCTCCACTTACAAAATATTACCCATTGGCTTTAGGAATAAATCACCTGACACTATCCATTACCTCCTAGGAAAGCACTTGAACTGTCAATTGGCACATTGACTAAAGGCAAGTACTCATTCACTGCCCAAGACCATTATTTATTTCCTTCAGATATTGGGCCAGATCTTCAGATGGTGTAAACTGGTGTAACTCCATTGTCCTGGATGGAACTATGTCAATTGGGAATTTGATCTATTACTTCTTGCATTTCACACAAATTATTTCATTCCAGAAAAACTCATACCAAGAAGAGGTACATTATGCTCCAACATCTTAATTTTACAGAACTGCATCATCTTGGACCTGTGTCAGATTTCGATGTGATATGTATTTGATAGTGGCCTTAATACCCAGTGGTCCTAGAAGAAGTCCGGCAGTACTAGGTGACTAATCTGCTAATTGTCTGATATTTTGCTTTGATTGCTTTTTTGTCATACCACCTCATATCTTCCGCAGCTGCTCTCCTTACTCTGAACTACAATGGATCTCAGTTAGAAAATAAAAAAAATAATCTGAAGCTTGGTGGAAGTATGTCTAAGGTAATTGGACTACTGAGTTGTTAATTCCTGAAAAATCATCCTGAGTTTTGTTGTGTTGGTGATTCCTGTGACAGAAGCATCGCTTTGGAAACAGGGAATATTCAAGGGCTATTATATTGAGCTGTGACCAATGCTATGGACACATAGAACAGTCAAAGCCTATTGTATGAACTATATAAATATTATATGTATCTTTATGGGCTAGCTTGTATTGTATTCCTGGCTCATTGGGTGAGCTAAACTATGTTTCCTGTAGGAACTAAAATCACTGCTGAGTACTTAATGCAAATCCCTAATGCAGCTAACAAGTGTATGGAAATAGCATATACTGGTTTGACTTGGTTCAAGAGGCTTGTGTCATAAACAGATAGCTAAGGGTTAATGTCTCTTTCACCTGAAGCACCTGACCAGAGGACCAATCAGGAAACCGGATTTTTTCAACTTTGGGTGGAGGGAATTTTGTGTCTGAGGTCTTTGTTTTCTGTCTGCCTGCTTTCTCTGAGCTTTGGAGAAGTAGTTTCTGCTTTCTAATCTTCTGTTTCTAAGTGTAAGGACAAAGAGATCAGATAGTAAGTTATATGGTTTCTTTTCTTTGGTATTTGCATGAATATAAGTGCTGGAGTGCTTTGATTTGTATTCTTTTTGAATAAGGCTGTTTATTCATATTTCTTTTAAGCAATTAACCCTGTATTTTGTCACCTTAATACAGAGAGACCATTTGTATGTATTTTTCTTTCTTTTTTATATAAAGCTTTCTTTTAAGACCTGGTGGAGTTTTTCTTTACTTCAGGGAAATTGAGTCTGCACTCACCAGGGAATTGGTGGGAGGAAGAAATCAGGGGGAGATCTGTGTGTGTTGGATTTGCTAGCCTGATTTTACATTCCCTCTGGGTGAACAGGAAAGTGCTTTTGTTTCCAGGACTGGGAACGGAGAGGGGGAGTCACTCTGTTTGGATTCCCAGAGCTTGTATCTGTGTATCTCTCCAGGAGCACCTGGAAGCGGGAAGGGAAAAAGGATTATTTCCCTTTGTTGTGAGACTCAAGGGATTTGGGTCTTGGGGTCCCCAGGGAAGGTTTTCCAGGGGGACCAGTGTGCCCCAAAACACTCTAATTTTTTGGGTGGTGGCAGCAAGTACCAGGTCCAAGCTAGTAACTAAGCTTGGAGGTTTTCATGCTAACCCCCATATTTTGGACGCTAAGGTCCAAATCTAGGACTAAAGTTATGATATGAGTGGCAGCGGTTATGGGATAGACAAAATCCAGAAGCCAGTATGAATATTATTTTTTTCTCTTCTCTGCTAAGGGCTTTTTAGCAGGGAGAAACAGTTTGGGTTTAAAAGAGAATTTTTTTTTCTGCTGTCTCTGGCAGTTTGTGGCTTGCATAATAAGCAAGAGACCATTAAGCTGTGACAAAGAATCTTTTGTGACAATAGCTCTCCCATTGAGAGTCATTACCAGCACTATATACATGCAAATAAAGTGGTTTTTCAGGTTACTTAACATTGAAGATTAGCTAAAAGCATTGTTGCTAGGCAGACCCCAGGAGGCAACAGAGCCTGCAGTTCAGAAGAGAAACACCGGAGGGCACCCCAACACAAGAAAACAGGAATCATGACTTCTAAGGCAAAAATTGAGGCCGAAGAGCAATTCAAAGAAGCTGAACACAGGCGACAACTGGAGCTGAAACAAAAGGAAGAAAGCATCAAACTGGCAGCCTACCAAAGAGAACAGGCAGCCAAAGAGGCAGCACACAAAAGAAAACTAGAAGAAGAAGAGGTGGCCCACCGAAGGAAACAAGCAGAAGAAGAGTTGGCCCACAGAAGGAAGCAAGAAGAAGAAGAGGCGGCCCACCACCGAGACATGGAAAAACAACAAAAAGAAATGTAAAAACAACAAAAAGAAAATGAAGAGAAGGAAAAACAGACAAAACATGAACTGGACTTGGCAAAAGCTGGGCTGCATGTGCCAGCCAACCCTAACAACCCGGCGCCAATTATTGCTCCACAGCACAGGAAATTTCCCACCTACAAGGCAGGTGATGACACCGAGGCCTTCTTGGAAAATTTTGAAAGAGCCTGTCTTGGGTACAGTATCCCTGAAGACCAGTATATGGTACAATTGAGGCCACAGCTCAGTGGACCTTTAGCAGAGGTGGCAGCTGAAATGCATAAGCAGAACATGAATGACTATAAACTTTTTCAAACCAAGGCCAGATACAGAATGGGGATAACCCCGGATCATGCCCGTCGGCGCTTCAGAACCCAAAAGTGGAAACCAGAGGTGTCATTTCCCAAACACGCCTACTACATTGCAAAAAACTATGAGGCCTGGTTAACAGGAAACAACATTCAAACCTTGGAAGAACTGAACCTCCTCATACAAATGGAGCAGTTCTTGGATGGTGTTCCTGAGGACATAACACGGTACATACAAGATGGAAAACCCAAAAATCTCGCTGAGGCGGGGGACATTGGAGCCATATGGACGGAAGTGGCAGAAAGCAAGAAAGCTACGGTCAAGGGGAACGAATACCCCAGGGGGCACACCGACCATAAACCCTACAACCGAGGACAGCCAAAGACCCCACATACCACCCAAGTAAAGCCACAGACATCCTACTCTTCCACCTCACCAGTCTCCAGTAACTCACCTCGGCCCAGAGACCCATCAGATGGAAGATGCTTTAAGTGTAATGAACTGGGACATATCAAGGCCAACTGTCCAAAGAACACCATGCGAGTGCAATTCATTACACCACCATCACACCAAAGATCCCCAGGCCCAGATGCCTCTCAAATACCCTTGGAGCGAAGGGAAAATTTGAGAGTGGGCGGAAAGAAGGTTACTGCGTGGAGAGACACGGGGGCACAAGTGTCAGCTATCCACCAATCCTTTGTAGACCCCAAATTCATCAACCCAAAGGCCAAAGTGACAATTTACCCCTTCATGTCACAAGCTGTAGACTTGCCTACAGCTGAACTGCCTGTCCAGTACAAAGGCTGGTCAGGAATGTGGACTTTTGCAGTCTATGACAATTATCCTATCCCCATGCTACTGGGGGAAGACTTGGCCAACCACGTGAAGCGGGCCAAGAGAGTGGGAATGGTTACACATAGCCAAACCAGGCAAGCTTCCAGACCCATTCCTGTTCCTGAGCCATCCACAGAGGCCCCGTCTGTGTTACCAGAGACCCAGACAGAGGTAGTGGACCCAGATTCCATGCCTACCACTGAAACAGCCACAGCACCTCCAGTCCCAGGCCCGGAACTGGAACAGCAACCAGCACCAGCAAGTGCAACCACATCTTCAAACTCAACGCCAGAGGGCGCCAGCGAGCCAGAACTGGCAGAAGCAAAAGACAGCCATACCCAAAAGGCTCAGTCAGAGCCTGAAATACCCTCAGGTGCACCAGCGGAGAGCGGTTCACCAGCAACGGAAACAATCCCATCATCTACATCGCTTCCAGAGGGACCAAGCCCAAGTCCACAGTCTGAGGAAGAACTGGTGACCCCAGCCTCAAGGGAACAGTTCCAGACTGAGCAGGAAGCAGATGACAGCCTTCAGAAAGCTTGGGCGGCGGCACGGAGCACCCCACCGCCTCTCAGCTCTTCTAATCGATCCTGGTTTGTTATAGACCATGGACTTTTATACAAGGAAATTCTTTCTGGTGGACACCGGGAAGAATGGCAGCCGCAAAAACAGTTGGTGGTTCCAACTAAGTACCGGGGGAAGCTCTTAAGCTTAGCCCATGATCATCCCAGTGGCCATGCTGGGGTGAACAGAACCAAAGACAGGTTGGGGAAGTCCTTCCACTGGGAGGGGATGGGCAAGGATGTTGCCAAGTATGTCCGGTCTTGTGAGGTATGCCAAAGAGTGGGAAAGCCTCAAGACCAGGTCAAGGCCCCTCTCCAGCCACTCCCCATAATTGAGGTCCCATTTCAGCGAGTAGCTGTGGATATTTTGGGTCCTTTCCCAAAAAAGACACCCAGAGGAAAGCAGTATGTACTGACTTTAGTGGACTTTGCTACCCGATGGCCGGAAGCAGTAGCTCTAGGCAACACCAGGGCTAACACTGTGTGCCTGGCCCTAACAGACATCTTTGCCAGGGTAGGTTGGCCCTCCAACATCCTTACAGATTCAGGGTCTAATTTCCTGGCAGGGACCATGGAAAAACTGTGGGAAACTCATGGGGTAAATCACTTGGTTGCCACCAAATACCACCATCAAACCAATGGCCTGGTGGAAAGGTTCAATGGAACTTTGGGGGCCATGATACGAAAATTCATCAACGAATTCTCCAATAATTGGGACCTAGCGTTGCAGCAGTTGCTGTTTGCCTACAGGGCTGTATCACATCCCAGTTTAGGGTTTTCACCATTTGAACTTGTGTATGGTCACGAGGTTAAGGGACCATTACAGTTGGTGAAGCAGCAATGGGAGGGGTTTACGTCTTCTCCAGGAACTAACATTCTGGACTTTGTAAGCAACCTACAAAGCACCCTCCGACACTCTTTAGCCCTTGCTAGAGAGAACCTAAAGGATGCTCAAGAAGAGCAAAAGGCCTGGTATGACACACATGCCAGAGAACGTTCCTTCAAGGTAGAAGACCAGGTTATGGTCTTGAAGGTGCAACAGGCCCATAAGATGGAAGCATCATGGGAAGGGCCATTCACGGTCCAAGAGCGCCTGGGAACTGTAAACTACCTCATAGCATTTCCCAATTCCTCACTAAAGCCTAAAGTGTACCATGTTAATTCTCTCAAGCCTTTCTATTCCAGAGACTTACAGGTTTGTCAGTTTACAGTCCAGGGAGATGAGGCTGAGTGGCCTGACGGTGTCTACTACGACGGGAAAAAAGACGGTGGCGTGGAAGAGGTGAACCTCTCAACCACCCTGGAACGTCTGCAGCGGCGACAAATCAAGGAGCTGTGCACTAGCTTCGCCCCATTGTTCTCAGCCACCCCAGGACGGACTGAACGGGCATACCACTCCATTGATACAGGTAATGCTCACCCAATCAGAACCCAACCCTACCGGGTGTCTCCTCATGCCCAAGCTGCTATAGAACGGGAGATCCAGAACATGCTACAGATGGGTATAATCCGCTCATCTACCAGTGCATGGGCATCTCCAGTGGTTCTGGTACCCAAACCAGATGGGGAAATACGCTTTTGCGTGGACTACCGTAAGCTAAATGCGGTAACTCGTCCGGACAACTATCCAATGCCACGCACCGATGAGCTATTGGAGAAGTTGGGACGTGCCCAGTTCATCTCTACAATAGACTTAACCAAGGGGTACTGGCAAGTACCGCTAGATGAACCTGCCAAGGAGAGGTCAGCATTCGTCACCCATGCGGGGGTGTATGAATTCAATGTCCTTCCTTTCGGCCTTCGAAATGCACCCGCCACCTTCCAGAGGCTGGTAGATGGTCTACTAGCTGGACTGGGAGAATTTGCAGTTGCCTACCTCGATGATGTGGCCATTTTTTCAGACTCCTGGCCCGAACACCTACTACACCTGGAAAAGGTCTTTGAGCGCATCAGGCAGGCAGGACTAACTGTTAAGGCCAAAAAGTGTCAAATAGGCCAAAACAGAGTGACTTACCTGGGGCACCAGGTGGGTCGAGGAACCATAAACCCCCTACAGGCCAAGGTGGATGCTATCCAAAAGAGGCCTGTCCCAAGGTCAAAGAAACAGGTCCAATCCTTCTTAGGCTTGGCCGGATACTACAGGTGATTTGTACCACACTACAGCCAAATCGCTGCCCCACTGACCGACCTAACCAAAAAGACCCAGCCAAATGCAGTTAAGTGGACTGATGAGTGTCAAAAGGCCTTTACCCAACTTAAGGCAACGCTCATGTCTGACCCTGTGCTCAGGGCCCCGGATTTTGACAAACCATTCCTAGTAACCACAGATGCATCTGAGCGTGGTATAGGAGCAGTGCTCATGCAGGAAGCAACAGATCACAACTTCCATCCTGTCGTGTTTCTCAGCAAGAAACTGTCTGAGAGGGAAAATCACTGGTCAGTCAGTGAAAAGGAATGCTATGCCATTGTGTACGCCCTGGAAAAGCTACGCCCATATGTTTGGGGACGGCGGTTCCAACTACAAACTGACCATGCTGCACTAAAGTGGCTTCATACTGCCAAGGGGAACAACAAGAAACTTCTTCGTTGGAGTTTAGCTCTCCAAGATTTTGATTTTGAAATTCAACACATCACAGGAGCTTCTAACAAAGTTGCTGATGCACTCTCCCATGAGAGTTTCCCAGAATTCAGTAGTTAAAAAGTGTTCTTAAAATGTAAAAGTCTGTTAGTTATATACTTAGTAGTATATGTAAAGGTGTATGTGTTGTAGTAATCTGTTTATTTTAAAGTTCTAGAAGGAAATCGCCGCCAGTGAGCTTCCCCACTGTCTGCAATTTGGGGGGCATGTCATAAACAGATAGCTAAGGGTTAATGTCTCTTTCACCTGAAGCACCTGACCAGAGGACCAATCAGGAAACCGGATTTTTTCAACTTTGGGTGGAGGGAATTTTGTGTCTGAGGTCTTTGTTTTCTGTCTGCCTGCTTTCTCTGAGCTTTGGAGAAGTAGTTTCTGCTTTCTAATCTTCTGTTTCTAAGTGTAAGGACAAAGAGATCAGATAGTAAGTTATATGGTTTCTTTTCTTTGGTATTTGCATGAATATAAGTGCTGGAGTGCTTTGATTTGTATTCTTTTTGAATAAGGCTGTTTATTCATATTTCTTTTAAGCAATTAACCCTGTATTTTGTCACCTTAATACAGAGAGACCATTTGTATGTATTTTTCTTTCTTTTTTATATAAAGCTTTCTTTTAAGACCTGGTGGAGTTTTTCTTTACTTCAGGGAAATTGAGTCTGCACTCACCAGGGAATTGGTGGGAGGAAGAAATCAGGGGGAGATCTGTGTGTGTTGGATTTGCTAGCCTGATTTTACATTCCCTCTGGGTGAACAGGAAAGTGCTTTTGTTTCCAGGACTGGGAACGGAGAGGGGGAGTCACTCTGTTTGGATTCCCAGAGCTTGTATCTGTGTATCTCTCCAGGAGCACCTGGAGGGGGGAAGGGAAAAAGGATTATTTCCCTTTGTTGTGAGACTCAAGGGATTTGGGTCTTGGGGTCCCCAGGGAAGGTTTTCCAGGGGGACCAGAGTGCCCCAAAACACTCTAATTTTTTGGGTGGTGGCAGCAAGTACCAGGTCCAAGCTGGTAGCTAAGTTTGGAGGTTTTCATGCTAACCCCCATATTTTGGACGCTAAGGTCCAAATCTGGGACTAAAGGTATGATAGCTTGGAAGACAAAAATGTATAAAGCTCAGGTGAAGGGACAGGAGTTACTGTCACTCCATTCAAGAACTGACAACAAACTGTGACCCTGGCCTGGTCTACACTAGTGGTGGTGGTGGTGGAGAATCGATCTAAGATACACAACTTCAGCTAAGAGAATAGCATAGCTGAAATCGATGTATCTTAGATCAACTTAGAATCACTTAGTCTGCGTCCTCGCGGCGCGAGATCGACGGCCGCCGCTCCCCTGTCGACTTCGCTTCCGTCTCTCACCAAGCTGGAGTTCAGCAGTCGACGGGAGAGCAATTGGGGGATTGATTTGTCACGTCTACACTACACGCGATAAATTGATCCCTGATAGATCGATCGCTGCCTAACGATCCAGCGGGTACTGTAGACGTACCACAAGAGAGCCAGGCCCTACAGAAAGGGTAAAAGTGTTTCAGCCCTCATAGAGGATCCATGTAGAAAATGGATGACTGCATGGCCAGCTCAGATGTGCCAAGATAACACAATGAATTGCAGGAGTTGGCTGTCCAACCCCCCTGTCTGGAGAGAGGAGATCATGAGAGCCAGCCTTGAGAAAGGTGACAGAGGCCTGAGGTCAAACCAGAGCCAGCTCCATGGGTTTTGCAGCCCCAAGCAGCCAAAAAAGCCACGATTGTGATCTGCGGCAGTTCAGCAGTAGGTCCCTCGTTTCAACCGGGAGTGAGGGACCTTGCACCGAACTACCGGACCTGCCGCCCCTCTCCAGAGTGGTCACCCCAAGCACCTGCTTGCTAAGTTGGTGCCTAGAGCCAGCTCTAGATCAAACTGCAGGTGCCCTCAAGGAGACCACAAAAGGGACAGAGGTGTCCTTACCTCAGAAACTGGGCAATTTCTTTTTGCAGTTGATTTCTGTCTGTGTCAGTATGGCACACTATTTTCTCTCTTGCATAGTAAGTCTATTCCTGCTTCCCACTCCCCCTTTGTTGTTTTGTTTTTTTAAATAGTCATTAACACTAAACCTGAATTTTAAAAAATTTCAGCGGGGGGAGGGAGGAGAAAAGGGATATTTTCCAACGATTTCCCTCCTGGCTGATGATAGTCAAATAATTTTTTTTAATTCTGTAACCTTTTGTTTGGGGCGCAGAGGTCTGCCCAGTGCAACACTCAGGTGACAGGGTCACAAACAACAAACTGCACTAGTTACCTAATCACACTTGCCAGGGGAGTGGGTTTGCAGGAGAGTTGTACCACTGAAACCATACCCAGCTCCCGGCAGGTCTCCCAACTTCACAGATTCACAAATCTAGGTTTCTTTGGTGGAATTAATCAAACTATAATACATACGATATCCGGTGTTGCAGATGATCGGCAACAGAGATTTGCTCTCTAGCACAAAGACAAAGCCATCTGCATCTTGACTTTCAATTGAGTTGTGGGCACTCAGCAAAATGAGGAAAACTGTGCGTGGAGGGTGGGTGGGGGAGAAGACAGAGGAGACATAATAGGATCTGCTGAGTAAATAGCAGGAAAAGCAGAAAAAGAAAATGGAGCAGGAGGGCAGGAAGTCACAAGCTATGGCATCGTTTTATGTGAAAAACAAAATCAGATGGAAACAAGTAGCTTATTATTCCTTCCATTAAATCTAAAATAAATAAAAAAGAGATAAGCAATTCAGGAATAGAGGAAAGAACATAAGAAAATATTACAGCATTTATTTTTATGTATTTTGCAAACTAGTTTTTATTATTTATTCATTCACCCACTCCTTCGTTCCCCTCACCCCCCCCCCCCCGCTTGTTTGTTTGCAACTGGAATCACTTTATACTTCGGATGGGTAGTGTTTGTTTTTTCAGTGATAAGATTATATCGGCAATTACTGTTTGTGGTTCTGTTCAAACAAACACGCTTGTAAGGTCGCATGTTATGTAACGCATTACAAATCTCTATTTCACAGGTCTTCCAAACTTTAGAAAAAAAACCTCTGAATTAATGGACTCCAAGTTTTCAAATTCTAAGTAGCGCATTTCTCAGTTCCAGGATTCCTGGAAAACACTAAGAATAACTGAGAAGAAACCAGGAACCACAAGAGCACAACAAATAGCAGCTGTAACACAATTATAACAACCTACTTGATTTCATAACTCCAGGGAGTATTAGAAATTTCAACATACTTTTTGGGCATATATTCAGTTTTCAGGCTGGAGTCATCAATAAATACATGTTTCCATACTTTTGTTTTAGAATTGTCTTTTGCTGAGTATATAATGATTTTTCGGATGCTCAGGATTACATCTCCCACAATCAAAACACAGTCCAGGGATATAATAGGATTTACTACTACCAAGATTAATGCTGAAAATCCATCAACAAAAAGGCATATATAATAAAGGTAATTATTTGATATAAATACCCAAAAGGATTATTGTAAATTATTTGCAATGCATGATAAAAAATAAGTTTTGGTTTTAATTTTAATTTAGATGTAAAAACATTGTGATGCTTTTATTTCACTAAAATCTGGTAAATAAAAAACATTTTCTTTCCCTCTTGTAACTAGACTTTTCTGAAGACTTGTACTAGAGCTAATTAGCTTTAAAATGTGTTTTTGTGAAAGAAAAAAACTGACTTTCCAGAAACATTCTTAAGAATTTACAGTAGATTTGTATTATTAAATCAAGCAGGTAAGAATTTAATTTTCTTTCAGAAAGGTGCTACATTTTTTTTTCCATGTGAACTGTTAAATCAGCAAGTGGCTTTTCTAATAAATAGCTAAGTTGATTAAATCCAGATAGCATCATCAACTGGTTTCAATTCCTTGATATAAGTCTCTCTATTAAACCACTAGCTTGATTACAGTATGTGTTTTTTTTGAGACAGAAACCACTGCATAGTTAAATGCAAATTTGTTTACTGAAACTTAGCATACCAATTTAGGACTAGTCATTCTGTCGTGTCTTTTACAGATGCATTTTACACTTCCTACAGATTGTTTAAAGGAAAATCTGTTTGTGAAAAGCAGCATGTACATTTGCAGGATGCAAACAGTAAGGTTATGTATATGCCATTTGACCATAATAGTCATGTTTACATTTGCCGTTACAATTAATTGCAGCAAGCCAAACTTATTCACTATCAAACAATGACAAGTATGAAAATACCTACATATTAAAAATGACAAAACAAGTGATTGAAAAACAACTAACGTTATGATAGGTGAAAATTCATCCACTCCAAAGCTATGCATTTCAGTGTACCCACTGTCTCCAACTCTTGATTTAGTGAAAATTCAGACATAAAATTTCATATCTATTCTTAACACTCGCTGGAGTCTAACATTCAGATATCTGTCTCTAGAAGACACAAACACAAAGCTCTTTTCTGACACAAACACAATGGTCACGTGTGTAAAAACTTGTTCACAAGTTTTGCAGGGAACAGTTAACTTCAATGTACTGAGAAAGGCAAGAACACTGCTCTTAAGCTAATAAAACAGAGAAGTGCCATTGTACCAGCAATTTTAAAATGTATTTTAGCAGGATGCTTAGAAAATGTACATGCTGGTGATTTATTTGTTCACTCTGTGAGAAGCAACTAGGGCTTTCCCCACTCTTTTGTTCAGGGAACCTTAAAGGACTTGAAAGAGCAACTTTGGAGGAGTTTAATCTTAGAAATCCAACTGTCACAATAACTTTAATTAAATAGATACTGATCTCTGGAATATTTGCATTTTTTTTCACACCTTTTTTTTAAGTCTGTGACTTGATCATGAACAATATCATTCTAAATTCAAGCTTCTTAATTGTGATTCATAGAAATCCATGTCATAGAAATCCATGTTTCTATCCCCAGAATGGATGGTTAGAACACTTGAAGAATCTGATCAGGAGTTTTGAAGCTTTCAAGGAGGCAATAGGTAGGCATGTGTGACCTACAGGTCAGCGTGCTTTGTTCCCTCTGTACCTAACCCTCAGAGGAGGCAAGTGAATTACAGCCCCTAGCTTCAGAGCTGGGCTCTTCAGCTCAAGGTGTAGAGACTAATGCTTTCAGCTCTGGAGGTAATCCAAGATGGCAGACGTTGACCTCTCTCTTTTGGGGCCATACAGGGCTTGCCTAAGGCATCATTCCTGGGGGAAAATAGTCTACTGTAACTTTTGACTAGATAAAGACAAAAGGACATTTAAATTAGATTTGATTCACACTCACACATAATAACTGCATCTGGTGTCAAGTATCGGGGGTAGCCGAGTTAGTCTGTATCCACAAAAACAACAAGGAGTTCGGTGGCACCTTAAAGACTAATAGATTTATTTGTGCATAAGCTTTCGTGGGTAAAAAATCCACTTCTATTCATGAAAGCTTATGCACAAGTAAATCTATTAGTCTTTAAGGTGCCACTGTACTCCTTGTTGTTTTAATAACTGCATTTGCAGACCAATTTGCAGTGGGATGTAATCAGATCCTTGTCTGGTTCATTTAGTCACTTCAATGCCCAGGCTCTGCCAGTGGGTTTAGGAATCCTTTTTCCCTGGCGTATCAAATACTAATTCATGCCACATACAAACTTAGCTTAAAATGGGCTATAAAACATGATGTCTTGAAGATAATAGGAAGGCCAAAAGAGAGTTAGGAGAACGGCTAGTCAAAGACTGAAAAAGTAATAGCAAAAAAATGTTTAAGTAGATCAGAAGCAGGAAGCCTGCTAAACAACTAGTGAGACCACTAGACGATCGAGATGCTAAACCGGCACTCAACGAGAAACTAAATGAATTCTTTGCATCAGTGTTCACGGTTGAGGATGTGAAGGACATTCCCAAACCTGAGCCATTCTTTTTAGATGATAAATCTGAGGAATTGTCCCAGATTGAGGTGTCATTAGAGGAGGATATGGAACAAATTGATATATTAAACAGTAATAAGTCAGGACCACATGGTATTCACTCAAGAGTTCTGAAGGAACTCAAAGATAAAATTGGAGAACTGCTAACTCTGGTATGTAACCTATCATTTAAATCAGCTTCTCTACCAGATGACTGGAGGATAGCTAATGCGACACCAATTTTTAAAAAAGGCTCCAGAGGTGATCCCGGCAATTAAAGGCTGGTAAGTTTAAACTTCAGTATCCGGCAAACTCGTTGAAATGATAGGAAAGAACAGAATTGTCAGACATATAGATGAATTGATTTGTTGGGGAAGAGTCAATATGGTTTTTGTAAAGGGAAATCATGCCTCACCAATCTACTAGAATTATGTGAAAAGGTCAACAAGCATGTGGAAAAGGGTGATCCAGTGGATATAGTGTACTTAGATTTTCAGAAAACCTCTAACAAGTTCCCTCGCCAAAGGCTCCTAAGCAAAGTAAGCTGTCATGGGATAAGAGGGAAGGTGCTCTCATGGATTGGTATCTGATAGGTAAAAGATAGGAAGCAAGGGGTAGGAATAAATGGTTAATTTTCAGAATGGAGAGAGGTAAATAGTGGTGACCTCTAAGGGTCCGTACTAGGACCAGTGCTATTCTACATATTCATAAATGATCTGGAAAAAGGGGTAAACAGTGAGGTGGCAAAATTTGTGGATGATACAAAATTACTCAAGACAGTTAAGTCCCAAGCAGACTGCGAAGAGCTACAAAGGGATCTCACAAAACTGGGTGACTGGGCAACTAAATGGCAGATGAAATTTAATGTTGATAAAGTAATGTACATTGGAAAACATAATCCCAGTTATACATACAAAATGATGGGGTCTAAATTAGCTGTTACTCTCAAGAGATCTTGGAGTCATTGTGGATAGTTCTCTGAAAACATCCAATCAACGTGCAGCAGCAGCCAAAAAATTGAACAGAATGTTGGAAATCATTAAGAAAGGGATAGATAGGACAGAAAATATTGTATTGCCTCTGTATAAATCCATAGTATGCACACATCTTGAATACTGTGTGCTGAGATGGTCACCCCATCTAAAAAAAAAAATATTGGAATTGGAAAAGGTTCAGAAAAGGGCAACAAAAATTATTAGGGGTATGGAACAGCTTCCAGATGAGGAGAGATTAATAAGACTGGGAATTTTCAGCTTGGAAAAGAGATGACTATGGGAGGGATATGATAGAGATCTATAAAATCATGATGAGTGTGGAGAAAGTAAATAAAGTGTTATTTACTCCTTCTCATAACACCAGAACTAGGGGGTCACCAAATGAAATTAATAGACAGCAGGTTTAAAACAAAGAAAAGGACATACTTTTTCACACAATGTACAGTCAACCTGTGGAACTCTTTGCCAGAGGATGTTGTGAAGACTATAACAGGGTTCAAAAAAGAACTAGATAAATTCATGGAGGATAGGTCCATCAATGGCTATTGTCCAAGATTGGCAGGGATGGTGTCCCTAGCCTCTGTTTGCCAAAAGTTGGGAATGTGCAACTGGGGGATGGTTCACTTGATGATTACCTGTTCTGTTCATTCCCTCTGAAGCACCTGGCATTGGTCACCACTGGAAGACAGGATACTGGGCTAGATGGACCTTTGGTCTGACCCAGTATGGCCGTTCTTATGTTCTTGAAAGTTCACAGAGAGCAAACCTCAAAAAGGGGGAGGGAGAACATTTAAGCGTGATTCAAACAAAGCCACTTTTACGCGTAAATGGTTATGGAAAACATTTGTAGTGTTTGCCCAGCTCAGCTATAAACTCAGCCCCCTGCAGGACTATAACACAGTGTAACAGTGTCAGAAACATAAGCCCTAATTCTCCAAGCTGATCTACACGAGCATCTGAATTGACCCATGTGGCTCAGTTTGCAGGACTAGTACCATTGTTTGTAAGTGTAAGTGTATCTAGTATAGACAAAAGTCATGTTACAAACATAATCATGTTTCAGATGGTTTCAGTCACAGTCACAAGCCCCCATAGTGAACAGTGCCTAGTGCTAAAAAGTCAAGAGGCCAAATTCAGCCATATTGTTATGCGCTTAAGTGACAGTAAAACTGCAGTTCTCACTCAATTTTAGCTCCAGACTCCCATCATCTTCAGTTTTTATAAAAATATATTCTACATTTTAATCCCACTTTCTTTAAAATAATAATAATAATAATAATAATAATAATAATAATATTTTTTAAAAAGGGCTAGAAGTTCTCGGTTTCAGTACCATCTAATAACAGAATATTAAACATAGGGGGAAATAACCTTGAAATGTGGAATTCAAAAACAAAAAACTAAAAAAACAAGAACCCTGATGCAGTTCTTAAAATGCCTGTGTCGAAATAAGGATCACTATATTAGCATACAGTGACAGAGCCCAAATTGCAACATCATAAATTGTTTTACTTGATATATAAATTAAATACCCATGAGCATCTTAATTTTAAAACAGCAACTGTGAATTAAGATGCCCTGCATAGTATATTTTGGGCCAAACTCTGTCTGCCTGGAACACAGTCAGCCAAAATTTAACATCCTAATTCTGGCTCCCAACAAACCCACAAAGAAGTAAAGTTGCTGTGTACAAGAGCCACCAAGGTGAGGCCTACGGTGGGGCCTAGGCATCAGGCTATTGCTAGGGTTCTGAAACTTCATTGCACTGCGACCCCCTTCTGACAACAAAATTTACTACACGACCCCAGGATGGGGGACCAAAACCCAAGCCCACCTGAGTCCAACTGCCCCAGGTGGGGGGGGGGCCAAAGCCCGAGACCCACTGTCCCAGGTGGCATGTGCCCAAGGGCTTCAGCCCCTGGCGGGTGGCCCGTAACCTGAGCCCCATTGCTCAGGGCTGAAGCCCTCGGGTTTTAACTTTGGCCCCAGGCGGTGGGGCTCAGGCTTCAGCCCCGGGTCCCAACAAAAGTAAGCTAGCCCTGGTGACCCCCATGCAGTCCCAACCCACAGTTTGAGAACCGCTAGGCTATTGCAATCCCCACATCAGTGCACATGTGCCCCCAGGCCTGACAATGGCAGTTATGCAGATATACACACACAGTACAGATTAATCCTACTCTGTGTAGGCCTAACCACTCATGCTGTGCATGAGGCCACTGACAGCCAGGATACAGGCACTCACATTAACACTGTTCTGGATTCCTTCATGTGGTGGGTCAGTCTTTGGCCTTTCGTGAATAAAACAAGCCCTTCTGTTGGCTGAGTTTAGCCAAATATTGATAGGGTTGCCAACCCTCCAGGATTGGCCGGGAGTCTCCAGGAATTAAAGATTAAGTCATTTAATGAAATCTCCAAGAATACTTCCAACCAAAATTGGCAACCTTGTTTACACACCACTAAGGGGCACAACAACCCCAGAGGACTGCATAAAGATGCTGTAATGCAGCCTGACCAGATTTAAAGATGGCTGGTCTAGCTGCACAAGGGAGTTGCAGGAAACCCCCAATCTATTTGCGGCAGGGACAGAGCTGCATGGTGCAGGAATGGAAAACATGCACATCAACTTCAGTCACCTCTGGAAGCCACAGGTCTATCCTAACACACTTCTTCCCCACACCAAAATGGGACTGATGGGGGATGACTACAGTAACCCTTGCACAGATCCTGCAAAGGGAGGAGGTGTAAGGTTCTGGGAGGTTTTAAATTTGGAAGAAAAAATGATGACAGCAGAAGAATGTTATCAATCAGTTAATATTAAATGCTACCTTTTATCTGCACCAAGCAACGCTCCTGTGCTTTAAACTTGCAATGTTATTTAATGTCATAAAATTGAGAATGGGTGAAGCCATGTCTTCAAAACCCAAACATCCTCTCCACCTCCCTAGAAGCACAGCAGAGGAGAAGGCAGCAGATGGAGGTGAGAGAAGAGAGAATGTCCCTTCCATGACCTCATTCCCTTATTCACACAAAAGCCTCTCTGCAGGGAACCAGAAGGGAACAAGCTGCATGGCTAGAGCGCAGGCAGGCCTGTCTACCTCAGACCACAGAAAAGACAGAGATAAAAGTTTGCAAGAACTTACATACTTATAGCTTGACAAAAAACACTGAATTTCACATTTGCATATCTTCCAGGGGGGCAAATATCAGGCCTCTTCCCTGGTGTGCTGTTCTGAGATTTCCCTTTTTCTTGTGCGCCGCCCAGGTCTGTCTTTCCTTCTGCCCCAGTTTGTCTCACCTTGACATCTCATGCTGTTCCTTCTCCAGTGCTGATACCAGCTTCAGCTCTTCCTCAGCCTGGTTTCCACCACTCAGCTTATCCCTTACCCAGATTTGATCCCTTGTCATTTGATTCTCCGCTCCCAATTCTGCTGCCCATGCCCAGACTTCTACGCACAGTAACCTGAACTCCTGAAAAATCTACTCCTCCCACTCCCACCAACTAGCAGACTGATAAAATTTTAAAATTCAAATAAAACATCTGGTTTCTTTCCCAAAAATGGATCTGATTTTTTCTTCAGATGTTGAAAGAGAACCAGTTACATACCACAATGAAAGGCACTTAATAAAAACCTAGGATAGACAGAGGTCACCATAGTGTTTAAAAATTGCAGTAGCATTTCTAGCTGAGTCAAGATGAAGGTTGCTTTCTATTTTTACCAAGTAAAGTGTTGTCTATGATTTATCGAGGCCTGTATATACAAACACACAACCATGTTTTGCAAACCCTTACTTACATGAATACATACACAAGTAGTCATGTTGACTAGCCGGACTATTCATACAAACAAATATCTGCAGGATCAGGCCCATACACATGTACAACACACATATATTTCTACAAATAATAAGCTATGCAATAACTACAAGAATTATATACCCAAGCCATATCTTCTGGGCCTAAACTACCTGACTACCTCCCTAATATTTTGTAGAATAAAACTGCATATGACAGAAAGCTAATAACAATGTAACATATCTAAGGGCTTGTCTATACTGGCAATTTACAGTACTGCAACTTTCTCGCTCAGGGGTGTGAAAAAACACACCTCTGAGTGCAGCAAGTTTCAGCGCTGTAAAGCGCCTGTATAGAACCAACATTGGGATCCGTGCTCCTAGCGCTGGTAGCTACGCCCCTCGTGGAGGTGGGTTTTTTAGAGCCTGGGGAGAGCTCTCTCCCAGCGTCCTGCTGCGACCACACAAGCCACATTTGTCATAAACAGATAGTTAAGGGTTAATGTCTCTCTTACCTGTAAAGGGTTAACAAACAGGGACTCAAACACCTGCCCAGAGGACCACTCAGAAGACAAGCTACTTTCAAATCTCTCTGGGAGGGAAGCCTTTGTTTGTGGGTTTTGGGTTTGGCTTTGTTCTCTCTGAGTCCTGGACAGGGCTAGAGGTGTAACCAGGTTTCTGCCAATCCCCTGCTACAGTCTCTTATCTGTTCAGAATTGTAAGTAGAAAAGGTGGTCATGGTCTTTTAATTTGTTTTCTTTTTCATTTGCATATGTGTACTTGCTGGAAGTAGTTTAAATTGTGTTTCTGCTGGAGAAAGTTTCTTTCTATTGTTTATAAGTTGAAAGACCCTGTAACTTTTTACCATCTAAGTGCAGAGACAAGTTTTATGTTTTTCTTCTTTTATTAAAGTTTCCTCTTTTTTAGAATCTAATTGATTTTTCTGGTTATCTTTTGTAAAACTCCAGAGAAGGGAGTCTGCACTCACCAGGGAATTGGTGGGAGAAAGGAAAGGGAAGGAGGGAAGGGAAACCTGCTCTCAGCATTTATCTGTGTATCTCTCTCCGGGGAAGAAGGGAGGGGGGAGTGGTGATTCAAGGAGTTGAATCAGGCGATCTCCTAGTGTTCCCAGGGCGGGAAAAAGCTGGGAGGAAGAAAGGAGGGGGGAAGGGAAATGGTTTATTCCCCTTTGTTGTGAGACTCAGGGAATCTGAATCTTGGGGGTCCCCAGGGAAGGGTTTGGGGAGACCAGAGTTTATCAGGCGCTCTAAATAAGTCCTGATTGGTGGCAGCCTATCAAATCTAAGCTGGTAATTAAACTTAGGGAATTTCATGTTAATACCCATATTTTGGACGCTAAGGTCCAGAATGGGGAATTATATTATGACAACATTAAAGCACTGCTGCGGCAGCACTTTAGCATTGCCAGTGTAGACTAGCCCTAATACAAGAAAATAGCTTGAGCTCTTTGGTGTATATTTAACAAAGTCTCCTCCAATGTAACACTTGAATTAGCACCTGAACTACAGATGGTAAACTCTGTGTTTATTTTTATAAGGAATTATCAGTCAACCCTCTTACTGACTGTGGATCCTACAAAGAGATGGCACAGATAGATCCCCTGTGTGACACTGCACTCCATATGATTCGATGAAAATATGCTAATGAGTGTTAATATAATGTAACTGGAATATGCTTCATGCAAAAGATGATATTTTGTAAGGTATCATTACAAAGCTTATAATCTACTTAGTGTGTCCATCCTATTTGTATAAATGTATCATACGTATATCTGAAACTAGAAATATGAAATATAACTCTGAGCTTCTATTGTAATTATGCAAAGTGTGGGCCATTAATGGTGGTTTGGAATCTTGATGGCTCCCATCAACTAGGACAACTGGTTGTAAATGACAATGTTTACTTGCAAGCCTTCCTGTGAGTCTGGTCAGGTAGAATGAAGGCTTGGGGTCTCACCAGACATATGACCATGTCATGCGGTACTGGAATCCATCTTAAACCTGGGGCTTTTCCATTTAGGAGGAGGGGTGAGGACCCAGAGAGACAAAAGATTCCCACCTTGTGCCAAAGCTATATAAGGGGGTGGAACAGAACAAAGGAGACAGCAGTCATGAGAAATCCCCTAGCTACCACCTGAGCTGGAACAAGGGCTGTACCAGGGGAAAGGAATGGGCCAGACTACAAAGGAGTCTGGTCTGTGAAAGAAGCTTATTGCAACATCTCTTGAGAGTGAGATTTATCTGTAATCAGTTTCTTAATGCTTTAGGCTTAGACTTGCATGTTTTTGTTTTATTTTGCTTGGTAACTTACTTTGTTCTATCTGTTATTACTTGGAACCACTTAAATCCTACTTTTTATATTTAATAAAATAACTTTTGCTTATTATTGAACCCAGAGTTAGTGACTAATACCTGGGGAGCAAACAGCTGTGTGTCCCTCTCTATCAGTGTTATAGAAGGAGAACAATTCATGACTTTACCCCGTAAAAGCTGTATACAGAGTAAAATGGATTTATTTGGGGTTTGGACCCCATTAGGAACTGGGTATCTGGGTGCTGGAGACAGGAGCACTTCTTAAGCTGTTTTCAGTTAAGTCTGCAGCTTTGGTTCATACCTGGGTCTGTGTTTGCAGCAGGCTAACATGTCTGGCTCAACAAGGCAGGGTTCTGAAGTCTCAGGCTGGCAGGGAAAATGGGCTCAGAGATAGTCTCAGCACATCAGGTGGCAGTCCCAAGGGGGTCTCTGTGACCCAACCCATCCCGCCCTGCACCTGAGCAGACCCTCAGTAACTGCACTAGCATGGGAAGGAGAGGCAGGGTTGCCTATGTGCACCTCCTTGCAGGATGGAGGCCCATGTGTTTAAAACAATGATAGATGTCATTAAAATGGAGATACAGGGACAGATGCTCAGCTGGTATAAACCACCATTGCTCCTTTAAGTCACCTGAGCTACAACAAGAAGGGTTTGCTGTAGTATCAGTTCCATGATTTGGGAGCAGAAGGAACTCTTCATATGGTAGCACAAAAGCATAAATAACCCTATCGTAATGAAAATATAGATTCAATCCACAGAATCCAATCACATCTTCCTGCTGTTATAGAAAACCTAAATTTTTTTATCCTATCTTCCATTTTAAAAAATTTAAACACGATATATGCTGTTGCGGATGTTTAACACACCAGGGAGCTCTGGCAACACTGACTAGCAGCCTGCGTGTCTGGCTATTACAGGCCCAGCACTGAACAGCCTACACACAATGGGAAGCAAGATAAAGAAAAATCTGAGGGCAGGGGAGGGAGGGGGAAGCATATGCTTATTTTGCAAATTTGAGACACAAAGCAAATTCATTTTCCAGAGTTTGTTTCCATAACTGGTATGGACGGTGCTTCTAGACAGATAGTATTATCAAGTGTCCCTTGCATGACCTAAACTGGTAAATCACACCATATTTTCAGTGCAAATGGAATGAGTCATCCCTAGATGCTAAATAATAAGGTAGAGATGTGTTTCTATGTTTTTAATGATCTTGCTGAAGTACAGTGAACACAGCACTCTGTTTCCTTTAGCATCTCCTCACTCAGATTGAACTGGTAACAGTCCTGTTTGCATGTAATACATTATTCCCTAAGACACACTCTGCTTCCATCTGATGATCCCCAAACAAAGCCTGACTTCTAGGGAACAAGAAATGATTTTCCAGAAACAGGACCAGGTACTGGGACCTACAGAGACCCAATGCCTGCTGCCATGGCCCATAGGTAATGAGATCACTAGGAGTGGAGACAGGCGGAGCAGTGATCATTTATAAATTGGCAGTTCCTGTGGCAGCCCCAAAAGGCTGCTGATCATCAAAGACTGCTCTCTTTGTTAAATATACTATAACCCCTGGTTGCATTCTCTCTCTCCCGTAAACTCTACGGGGTTGGGTCAAAGAGTGCATGCCCTAGCCCTCTCCCAATGGCTCTCTTCCCTCTGTCCTACCCAATCTCTGCTCCTTCATTCTGTATGAACCACAGACATAAAGACGGGACTTCACAGGGGTTGGGTGTGTGTGTGTGTGTGTGTGTGTGTGTGTGTGTGTGTGTGTAACCATTGCTTTAAAGGTAGTTGACCCCTCCCGCAACTCCACACAGTACTGAGGAGATCTGTGCTCAGCGGTAACCCTTTACATGTGGATCTATAGAAGGATGATCTGCATCATATTGACAAGAGTCTTTCCAAAATCTTCCCAAGAGCAGCCAGATGGTAGTTAAATCAAAGAAATGCTGCAGATTAGGTTTAGCAAAACAGTCAGTTGACCAGCCAAATGATGTCAGCTAACAGGTCAGTTCAACCCCTGTTAGCTGACCATGGTAAAATAGTGTCAAATATTCTGGCAAGAATGCCCTGAGGTAGGTGGCAGTTTACCTTTTGGATTACAACATAGTGCCAATTGTTAACAAGCCTACTTCTATATCTTGATCGCTCACTCTTACATAATGTCACCTGTTGAGAAAGATAAACTGGAACCTGAGCATCTTGACTGGCTGGAATCTTCTAGAATATTGTAAATATGAACATCTTTATTTGTACACCAGGCCATCAATGTATATGGTGGTTTACAAAGCACATTAAACATGTTAAAAGACACAGTCCCTGCCATGAAGAGCTCACAATCTAAACTGAGTGGACCAACATGCAGAAATTAACTCAGAAGGGAGTGTGAAAGGGAGAGGAAGGTTCAGAGCCGTTAAACCTCCTCCTGCAACACAAAGAGAATAGATGCACAGCCATTAAGCAGTTTGAAGATTTGGCCTGCTGCCTATCTAGCATAAATGCATTTTAAAATGACTTCCTTTTATAGTTGCTATGTGCATTTTATTTGTTTAATTTCATTTCTCTCTTCTTTTCTAATCTTGAATAATGTTCACATTTAAATGCTAACCTAATGTTGCTAAAAATGGTAGTAATTATGGGTGCATTTTTTTAAACTTAGGGCTTGTCTACATCAGAAAGTTGCAGCGCTGGTGAGGGAGTTACAGCGCTGCAACTTTGAAGGTGTACACATCTGCAGGGCATCACCAGCGCTGCAACTCCCTGTTTGCAGCGCTGGCCGTACTCCCGTTTTGTCTGGGGTGTAGAGGATCCAGCGCTGGTGATCCAGCGCTGGTAATCCAATGTAGACACTTACCAGCGCTTTTCTTGACCTCCGTGGAACGAGGAAGCCTCTGGTAATCAAGCTGGTCTCCTTTCCCGGTTTGCTCTCTCGTTCCCGGAACCCCGAGCAAGCAGGTCTCCTTCCCTGCGGTTTGCAGGGTGGCTCCGGGAAGGCGAGAGCAAACCGCGGCGAAGCTGGTCTCCTTTCCCGGTTTGCTCTCTCGTTCCCCGAACCGCCGAGCAAGCGGTTCTCCTTCCCTGCGGTTTGCAGGGTGGCTCCGGGAACGCGAGAGCAAACCGCGGCGAAGCTGGTCTCCTTTCCCGGTTTGCTCTCTCGTTCCCGGAGCCACCCTGCAAACCGCAGGGAAGGAGAACCGCTTGCTCGGCGGTTCGGGGAACGAGAGAGCAAACCGGGAAAGGAGACCAGCTTCGCCGCGGTTTGCTCTCTAGTTCCCGGAGCCACCCTGCAAACCGCAGGGAAGGAGAACCGCTTGCTCGGGGTTCCGGGAACGAGAGAGCAAGCCGGGGAAGGAGACCAGCTTCGCCGCGGTTTGCTCTCTCGTTCCCGGAACCCCGAGCAAGCAGGTCTCCTTCCCTGCGGTTTGCAGGGTGGCTCCGGGAACGCGAGAGCAAGCCGCGGCGAAGCTGGTCTCCTTCCCCGGTTTGCTCTCTCGTTCCCGGAACCCCGAGCAAGCAGGTCTCCTTCCCTGCGGTTTGCAGGGTGGCTCCGGGAACGCGAGAGCAAACCGCGGCGAAGCTGGTCTCCTTCCCCGGTTTGCTCTCGCGTTCCCGGAACCCCCCTTGAAGCCGCCCAACAGCGCTGCAGTGTGGCCACATCTAACACCACTTGCAGCGCTGGTTGCTGTAAGTGTGGCCACTCTGCAGCGCTGGCCCTATACAGCTGTACTAATACAGCTGTAACAACCAGCGCTGCAAAATTTTAGATGTAGACATGGCCTTAATTTCACTGGTTTCCATTTTTCTGAGTTAAAATAGCTCAGAAATAACTTTTTTAGAATTACACATAATTATTTACCAAGGGGAATGCCTACTGGAGACCACAGAGTCTTTTTTTTTTTTTGTACTGTTCTAATAAACTAGTGCTTTACTATATTTGACCATTTTTGACATTATTTGGACAATATTTGATCAAATGTCTAATTATTTTTAGACCCGTCAAATGCCCAACCCTAGTGAAAACGATTGCACTCATCCTCATTCTGTCTTTCCTTTCCCCAACAACTGCCCCACCCCGCAAAAGCCATAATTTGTATTAATTTCCCAATCCATACAGCCTTCTTTTTGAGCCAACAGAAATTTAAAAAAAAAAAAAAAAAGTAATACTAAAAGACTGAAACCTATATTAGATGTGTTTGCTAGTATAGCTATACTGGGATACCCTTTTGTAGTACAGACATAGCCTCCTAATGGAAATGCAGTTTATATGGGCAAAAGTGTTCTTCTGTCGGTATAGCTTGTACCAGTTTCCCCAAATAAAAAAGCTATACCAGCAGAAGCACTCTTTTGCTGGCCTAACTGCATCTACATTAGGCCGTCAGAGTTTGAAGAAAATCATATTCCTAAAGCTATGCTGGAAAAATCATTAAGTACAGACCAAGCCCTAGACAGTGCGTCAAAAGACACAACTGTCTAATGTTTACCTTTTGGACTTTGTGTAATATGTCACTGGGAGACAAACTTATTAGATGCAAACACACACTGAAAATGGAAAAAAAAAAAGCTGTCTATATAAGCACTTTCAAAGGTAACTTTTATATAACATGTAGCAAAGAAATTGGAACTGCATAAGAGAAGGTTAAAAAACACACATTGATGTGTTTTGTTTTCTCAAAAAAAGTGTGGTATTTGAAGCCAGGCCCTTTGGCTTATCTGTTGTAAACAGTGACTGCTTCCCAATGCTGTACCACTCAATATTTCCTAGAGAAGAGATTCTGAGAAAGGGGAAGGGAAAAAAAAAAAAAAAAAAAAAAGAGTCCTGGTTCCCTAGAAACATTGAATTAACACAAGGGATCTGTAAACAAAACAGCAGAGGTTTGAATCCTTACTCTTTACTGTTTCCTGCCTTCTTGGAAAAATCTCAGCATTAAAACAGATTGGATTACATTACAGGAGGGGTTGCTGCTGAAGAATTTTTTTTCCAGTTGTAAAATGTTTACTTTTTCTAATTCAATTTGTTTTTCACCTTCATTTTGTTGCACCGTTACTCAGGCTCCTGTGAGACATCGAAGGTCTGCGTTTGCACGAAAATTACCATGCCACAATCATTAACCATTCCTCACTTTGCAAAACAATCCTTGTTGGAAAATGCATAGTAGGTTCATTTTTGATTTAAGGAATGTTCTATTTTCAAATGCATTTCAGTCTGATTTTTTTGCTCTGAGCATATATTTTTTAAAAGTACATAGAAAACTACTGATTGTTCAGAACTCATCTGCTTTCCTTTTAAATCATTAAACTAACACCCCCAAGGAAATTAACCTACTTCAGCCTTTGAATCAGGAACTATGAATAAGTGATCAAATTTAACCTTGTAAACTTCACTTTCAAAGATACTCATATAGATTCTAAGGCCAGAAAGGACGATTGTGATCTTCTAGTCCAACTGCCTGCATAACACAGTCCATAGCACTTATCCCAATTTCTAGAGCAGATCTTTTAAAAAATAATCCAATCTTGATTTAAAAATTGCCAGTGATGAAAAAAGCCACCATGACCCTTGATAAATTGTTCCAATGGTTAATTACTTTTACTGTTAAAAATGTACATGTTATTTCCAGTCTGAATTTATCTAGCTGAGCATATACAGTAAAGCTCAGAGTAAGTACAGTCACATATCTGTTGCCTAATACTATCTAATAAGAACCATACTGTACTTCATAAGACTGAACACATTTAGGACTCTGAACCTAACATTGCAGTTGCAGGCAAAATTCCCTTTAATATAATGAGAATTAAGTCTAGGTGACGGCCACAGGATTAAGGCTCTTGGGTCACAACATCTGCAGCAATTTTTACAGTTACATTTAAATATTTTAAGTTGCTGAAATGAAAGCTCCCAGCATTCTCAGATGGCATCAGGAACTGTTAAAGACGAAAAACAAAAGATTATTGCTAGCAAAATATTTAGCACCCTTCTTGTTACTGGGAACTTTCGGGGTGTCTCCATAGTCAGCCACTGCTGTACATTAAATCTGCTTATGCCGCTGAACTCAGAAGAGCATTGTATAAAATCCTAACAGCATCACAAGGTGGGATAATCACACAAAATCATAGGGCTCTATATTAATCCTAGAGATACAGGAAATATTAATGGGTACTTTGAAAAGTATGCTACTGCCTGTGTAAAAGCAGCAACAGATATTCAAGATATGCAGCAAAGCTTCCCATATAATATAGGTAAGAGCAGTGCCTACAAAGTCAACAAAGCAGGCCTTGACAAATAATTGACTTCAGCAGCTTTATGAACACATATAAGACATTGATTAAAAGGTATCCTTTTCCAGCTTTGAAGGGTTATGTGGAAGAATGGGACTGCTTTACTGTGAAAAGGAGTGGTGAGGGGCAGGATAAGTTTGCCTTTCTTACTGTCTTTTTGTAACAATTGTCTGTTAAGTTTTAATTTCCCAATGCCACTCAGATATCAAAACACAAAACAAATGTTCTAACAGAGATACATTTCCCAATAGCATAATACTGGGCAAATTTATATTATCTCTTTAAAAAATCACATACCACAGACTGAAGGAATATTGAAAGAAATTGATTATACACATCAGCAACTGAGTGAAAACCTTTACTCAGTTTTTTGTAAAATTATAAGTATTTTTGTTTAAAAATATGGGGACAATAGTATTATAAAATCCTCTGTGGACTCATCTTGGCAAACAGCTAAAAGAATTATCTTTCATTTAAGGTGAATAAACATCAGAATGGAGTCAAACTGTGCAGCCTTTATTTATTTTTAATGTCAGACATCTACAGAAAAAATACAAGTGACATGAACTGATGCAGTTTGCACAAGAGCTCTAAAAATTCACAAGTATTTGTGTACTCTCTTTCACATCGTTTTAGCACCACAAAAATATGTTAATACTAGGTCATACAATTATTACACCATTGAACAAATATCTACAGTGTAAAGCATTTGTCACTCTAGAATAAAATTACTAACTATTATAGAGGACAATTTCCTAACTCAAGAAGTGCTGTAACCAACACAGGAGAATTCTATATTAGACCTAGTCTTGACACAGAGAAGAACTGATCACAGAATTAAAAATTAATGGTAGTTTACTAGTGATCATAACTTGACCATGTTTATAATGTCCAAACAGAATAAAGTCCAGATAGTAATATAAATACTTAATACTTTAAAATGGCCATTTTCATAATTATTGAGCCACATGAACTGGGAGGAAAAATTTAAATCAGAAAAATGTGAATGATAATTAGGAATTGTTTAAGAACACTTGACTAGATGCCCAAAAGCTATAATCCCACAATCAAGAAAGAAGGCCATGTTGGTTAAAAAACAGACCCGGTTTAGAGGGGAAGTGAAGACAGCTATAAAAATTAATAAAAAATAAAAAGTTGATAGTAATGAATCTAAATCAGAAACTAGGAATTGTAGAAAATTGGAAAAGGAAGCAAAGGCACACAGGGAGAAATCAATGGCCAGCAGAGTTAAGGGCAATAAGATGGAGTTTTTAAAGTATATTAGGAACAAAAAGAAACCTGATAATAGTATTGGTCCATTACTAGAGGTAAATGGTAGAATTATCAGCAATAATGTAGAAAAGGCAGAAGTGTTCAATAAATGTCTGTTCTGTATTTAGAGGAAAAAACAGATGATATAGACCAGTGGTCCCCAACACGGTGCCCGTGGACACCATGGCGCCCGCCAGGACATTTATGTGCGCCCACCTACTGACAAGGGAGCACTTCCTCCAGACAACCAGCCGCCGAAATGCCGCTGAGAAGCGGCAACGCCAAGAAGCATCACTGCGGAAATGTCACTGCTTCTCGGCAGAATTTCAGGGGCGACACTTCTCAATGACGCCGCTTCTCGTGGCATTTTGGCAGCTGGTCATCCGATGCCCGTCACACTCTTCTGAGAACATGAATATGCTATTGCAACAGAAAGGTTGGGGACCACTGATGTAGACATTGTCAGCAGGAGGGGTGCTTTGTCCTCCCTCTGCGCTTGACCTCCCCTCCCCCCACAACACATTCCTGGCAGAAGGAAGCCCGAGCAGGGATTGGAAGGGAGTCACTTCTAATGCTGGACCCTTCCGGTTGCTGCTCTGCAGCCTAGCAACTGCCTGAGAGAGCCTGGCTGGGGAGGCAGCTTCTGCTCCCTGTCCAGACTCGGCTGCTGGAGACTGCAGCTAAGCAAGCTGGAAACATGCTGGAGGCAGGGGTGCTCTGGCTCACTCAGCCCTGTCTCTGGCACCCAAGCCTGGGCTGGGAGCAGGAACCATCTGCCCAGCAAGGCTCTCTCAGGGAGACAACAGCCCGCCATGCTACAGAGCAGCATCCCAGCAGCTAGAAGGGGCTGGTCCCACCTCTTCCACTCCCTGGCATCTGCGGCATGCATCGCCCAACCCCACACCCAGCCCTTCCCATTTAGGGCTGTGCAGGTGCTCAAGGAATCCGCCCAGGGACCTGCTGTGGCTGGGGGAGGAGCACCCCTCCCCAAATCCCCACTTAGCCCGGCCCCCAGCCTGCCAGGACTGGGGCACAGGGCGCCCCTCCCCTGGCCCCAACTCTGCTGCGGCGTGGCACGGGCAAGCCCCAGGCAAAGTTGGAGTGGCCCGGACCCAGCCACGACTAGGGCTGCCTAGCCCAGACCCAGGTGTGGCACAGGCAGCCCTCCTCCAGTTTGGACCAGCTGGGGCCAGGGCACCTATCCTCCAGTCCCGGAGCTGCTGCAGCGCAGAGAGATGCCTCTCCCTCTCAGCCCAGGTGCTGCTGCAGGAAGAGAGCTGGGGGGAGTCCACTCTCCCCACCGTAGCCCCTGAGCAGCCTCCTTCACCCCAACCCCTCATCCCCACCCCCACCCCAGAGCCCGCAGCCCCAGCTGGAGCCCTCACACCCTACACCCTGACCCTTTGCCCCAGCCCTGAGCCCCCTTCTACACTCTGAACCCCTCGGCCCCACCCCCACATGAATTTTGTTATGTGCACCAATATGGAGGTGATGTGTGACACATCACCTCCATATTGGTGCACATAACAAAATTCATTCTGCACATGGGTTGGAAAAATTAGAGGGAACACTGGTCAGGGCTCCCATTAATTTTTAATTGCCCACAAAATGTTCATGACTTTTGCCAAAAATAACCATGACAAAATCTTAATCTTACTTACAGTGATAGACTCAAGGAGCTCAATCTATTTAGCTTCTCAAAGACAAGATTCTGGATGACTTGATTAGTCTATAAATATCTATGTGTGGGGACAAATCTTTAATAATGGGCTCTTCAGTCTAGCAGAGAAAGGTGTAACATGAGCCAATGGCTGGAAGATGAAGCTAGACAAATTCAGACTGGAAATAAGGTGTACATTTTTAAACAGAGGGAAATTAATCACTGGAACAATTTATCAAAGGATCATGGTGGAGGTCCATCATTGACAATTTTTAAATCTAGATTAGATGTTTATCTAAAAGATCTGCTCCAGGAGTTATTTTGGGGAAATTCTATGACCGGTGTTCTACAGGAGGTCAGACAACATGATCACAGTGGTCCCTCTGGGCTTGGAATCTAAGAATCAATGCCTTTTTAACCAGTGCTATATAATCCTCAGCTTTGGTGACAAGACCTCTGTTAAAATAAATACTGCCGCTACTTTCACATCTTCCCCCCCCCATTTTAAAATAAGCAGAACTCATACTTGAAGTCAGTAATAATATCACTCCAGCTCTAGTACAGAAGTCAATAATATACTGTAGAGAGAGTTATGGGAAATGGCCTTTAATGGTTTTAATTATCTTTTCCTAGAAAGGTTTATAGACTGTTGATATTTTATCTTGATAGCTCTGTTTTATATTACAAAGTGCATAATGTCAATAAGGGAGGGCCTGTGTCTCAGAGCAATGCTTGCAAAAACTTTAACTCTTTATATGCTCCAACTCAAAGTTTCCGTCAATCAAAGGACACAATGCTGGGACAGGCTCCTCTCACTAAATATGCATTATGGGTAAAAATTGAAGACTCCTAAGTCCCTTCAGTGTTTTTGAAAGTGTTACCCAGTATGCTTAGTACTTACAGAGCACTTGTCATAAGTAGACCTACCTCAAAAGGTATGTTGACACTGCAGGTGGGAGTGAGCCTTCCAGCCCAGCTAGACAGACTCATGCTAGTGGGGCTCAAGCTAGCCTGCTTAAAATTGCAGTGTGCACATCTGGCTTTGGCAGAGACTTGAGCTAGCCACCCGAGCTCACAACCAAGGGGTTGGGTGGGCTTGAGAGCTGCCACCTGAGTCACAAACATCCACACTGCTATTTGTAGCACATTAGCTCAAGACCTGCTAGTGTGAGTCTGTCCAGCCAGGCTTGGTGGCTCGTTCTCAGCTGCAGTGTAGACATACCCTAAGTACCTAATTACCATTAAGTTCAATGGGTATCCTGAGGGATAATGGTATTGCCTGTGCCTAGCCTGTACCACTTCACGTTATTTACCCTACAGCTGGGGCTGTTATTTTAGCTTAGCACATTCCATGACTAATAAGCTCTTTATAACCTCGCACTAACACTGCAGGAAAGAGGCCAGTGTTTTGTTGCAAACTCTGCTCACTTTCCACTCAGGCACTAGTCCTAGGATGGTTTTGCCTGTGCTTCAGAATTCCCTTTCCTTTCTGTCTTTCCATCTTTTTCTGTACATTGGTTGCACTTTTTTATTTCTCATGAAATGGCCCAGGATTTGATCCAACAGAAGAATACACCACTAAATGCAGAACAGCTTTAGGGGTCTATTCTTTGAAAGTTATTTCAATCTAATTGCTCTTTGATTTAAATTGTTGCTTTTATCCACTTCAAAATGGAAGCACAACATTAAACTTTCTGTCCATGAATACAGATACTCAAGGTCTGATCCAACACCCACTGAAGTAAATGGCAAGACTCCCACTGACTTCAGTGAAGCTGGATCGGGCCCCCAGACCCTTTCATTTCACTTCTTCACTAAATAAAATGCAAAATGGGGAGAGGAGCTAGTGTTCGATGTAGAAATCATAGGCATATTATGTAAGTGACAAATACTTAAGCACCTGTATTTAGGCATGAATAGCAGCATTCATACTTCAAAGCAATTCACAATAATCTCTTGATGATCTTTTCCTGCCTATTTGAGATACAATTCTGGGGATCACTGATGCTGTTCAGGAGGTTTAGGAGCTGGCAGTGATGGAAATAGAAATCCTCCATTTATCCAGAGAACACGGGGAAATTGGAATGCCAATATTGTGACACCAATCACCTCAGTACTCTTCTGTTTGTTTCAGAGGCACAGCCCTCTCCTGGGGAAGGGTAATGCAATCTCCAGTTTAACCTTGTCCTTCCCCTGAACAAAGTCTGTCAGCTTTGCCGGGACTTCTAATTGATTTTCTTATGCCAGAATTTCCACTAAGAGTTAAACCTAATTCAGAGTAAAATACCAAAAAGAGTTGTTTGAGATACCATGATATACTATAGGTGACGGGGGATATATAAATACTCAGATTAGATAGATCTTCATTTTGCAATTCTCTCGTTCTTTCTTCCTCCCAGAACAGATTCGTGCAACTTGCCCTCTTGTAGTACCTTCTGCTATGCGTAGCTTTCAAATGCTTAAGGTTCCCACTGCTTGACTCCCTTAGTGAGATATCCAATCCCCACAAAAAATGTACCGATATGAAAAAGCACTCCAGTTTCTCAGAATTATAAACTCACTTCAAACTCATCTGGCATGGGATGGAGACAATAAAAAAAATTAGTGATTTAGAAGCGTGCTAACCCCTGAAGCTCCATAATAACCAGTACAATTAGGTAACTGCAGTTCCCGGGGACCCATTCTCTCTTTTTATTCATAGCACATCTGAGTAGCTCCTGGAGGGATAATGAATAAGTATCATTGCCTGCATTTTACAAAAGAGGAAGCAGACACAGGGTTGACTTGCCAAAGCCATGCAATACATCAGTGGGACAGAGCTGGGACTGAAATTCAGGTGAACCTGTCTTCCTGCTCCCCGCACAATCCCCTAGACTGCAACTCAAATAAAGCAGAGAACAGACAACGTTAATAGATTTAGAGGGGGCGATTCTTTCAGCTAGGAGCTGTGGCAAAGCTAGCAGGTGCCGTGGAATGCACACTCAAGTTGAAACAGAAATTCTATTCCTAAACGTGAGTGGTGAAGGACACAAAAAGAGAAAAGTGTGTAATTTCCAAGGGGCATCAAAGTATCAGTCCAAGAAACAACAGGGTTCCAATTGCATGTGGCTAATAGTAACAGCTACACTAGATTATTTGGAATAAAAATTATACATGCCTTTATGATAATTCTATAGTCTTAAACCCCCAAATGGGACAGCTGGATTATTTGGCATGGTAAAAGGGCTAGAGAGAGGGGGGAGCAGAACTTGACACAGGTAGGGGCTCAGATATGTGGTTCCATCATAAATCATCAGAGAACCTCAGCTATAAGATATACAAAAAATATAGGTTAAGGTTATTTGGGGGAGATTGGGAGGAATAGGCAGAGAAGTTTGCTTCAGGGGCCTGGCACAGTACATTGGCCTGTCCTGATAATTCAAGAACAGTCAATAAAATTGAAAAGATAACATTTTAAAAGATGAAAGAAAATAGCTTTTCACACAATGCTGAATTAACCTGTGGAACTCATTGCCACAAGATATCACTCATGCCAAGAGATCAACTACTGTTACATCTGATAGAACTTTTTTAAAAAATAAGATAAGCTTACTCATGTTTCTTGACATTGGCAAGCCATTAACTGGTGTCAGTTAAGAAACCTCCCCTATGGGAAATTTCACCTCTAACTGTCCACTATGGGGTTTCTTTCAGCTGCTGCTGAAGCATTTGGAACTGGTCAGTATTACAGACAAGATACTGCACTGGCCATCCGTAAGTCTGATCCAGTATAGCATTTCCTATGTTCCTATATAAAGATGACCTGTATGTTCTACAGACAGTTCATTTCAATGTAGAGTCTATTTGGATCTAAAATCTCAGATACCAGAAACAGTAATTGTAAAATTATATTGCAGATTCTCAGACTAGAATACTGATAGTAAGACTGCATGTCACAAGCTTCAAAATATTGCAAAATCTGCTGGCATCATAATATCGACAGAGTTTAACAACCACAGTGTTACCTGGATGGATGGCACATCAGGGCATGGTTTGGGGAAGTCATTTATTGGTATTATAATCCAGGAATTGGTAACCTCTGACATGCGGCTCACCAGGGTAGGCACCCTGGCAGGCTGGGCCAGTTTGTTTATCTGCTGCATCTGCAGCTTCAGCTGATCGTGTCTCCCACTGGCCAGGGTTCGCTGCTCCAAGCCAATGGGGGCTGCAGGAAGTGGCGCGGGCTGAGGGATTTGCTGGCCACAGCTTCCCGCCGCCCCATTGGCCCGGAGCAGCAAACCGTGGCCAGTGGGAGCCACGATCAGCCGAACCTGCAGATGCGGCAGGTAAACAAACTGGCCCGGCCCGCCAGGAGGCTTACCCTGGTGAGCCGTGTGCCAGAGGTTGCTGACCCCTGCTATAATCCATAAACATCAGCCTGTTTTGGGGCCTACAATGAAGGATCTCCCAACTGTGTCTTAAGAGGCAGGAGTTAATACATTAGAATGACTGCACTAGTAAAGGGTGCACTGACTGCCCTCACCTACAACTAGGTTTGATAGTGTAATAGGAAGCAACTTCCCTGAGGCAAAGCCCAGACAAACTTTGGAAAGGGCATATGTTTAGACTTAAGGTAAATGGCTGAGAGTAATGTAAAGTGAAATGTACAAAAAACACGATCAGTTTAGGAGCTATTTGAGAACAACACATTAGGAGATGGTCTGTGTACCTAATAAGTAGAGATGTACATTAGTTATTAGAGCTACAAAAGAATCTTCAGAAAACAGAAATCCTACCCAATCCACACAACATTAACAATGCCACATCAGGTGTGAATCAGAGAGGCAGTTATAAAGAATTAAGACACAGGCAGCAGTGTAGCCTGCAGGACAGGGGATTGGACCAGAAGTCAGGCAATCTGTGTTCTATTCCCGACAGCGTTGCCAACTCTGATTTTTATTATGAGTCGCACACTCTTCAGTGTTCTTCTTAAAGTCCCAGCTCCTGGAGTCAAGTTATTACATGAGATTCTCAGCTTGCATTTTTAAAAAAAAGCTTCTAGTCCTTGTGGTTGAGGAAAAATGTGAAAATCTGATTCCTGAAGGCTCAACCACAAGGCAGCAAACAAAAAGAACCCCAAATGAACTGTTTGTAAAATCTCATTATTTTCGTGGGCTTGATTCCTGTTTTTTATATGCCTGGGGGTGGCACTACTACTGTCCAGCTGTGTGACTTTGGGCAAGTCACTTCACCTTTCTATGACTCTGTTTCCCCTCATACCCGTTGTCTATCTTATTTAGATTGTAATTTCTGTGGGTCTGGGACACTCTCTCACTATGTGCTTGTACAGGGCCTAGCCAAATGGAGCCTCAGTCCTGGCTGGATCATCTAGGCATTACTAGAATGTACACAATCATTTAGAAGATATAATTGTCTTTGATAACTTTTTTCAAAGTATTAAAAACAAGAAGGTTCTATGCCTAACTGAAGACAGTCTAGGCTATCCAAGAGAGAGGATGACATATACAGAGGATGTAGAAGCATCAAATAAATTAAATTAACTTTTTTATATCATTCTTTATTGTAGAATTTGAAGGGGAAATTCTTTTTCCAAACACAATTTTTTTGGAAAAAAATCAGTGGACAAAGGTTAAACTGTCCAAGGATTAAATTAGAGAGAACTCAAGTGCTGCAAATCACCAGGCGTAAGTGGTAATTGTTGGGAGAGTTCTGAAGAAAAAATTGTTTCAAACAGTAGAGATGCTGACTAAAAGAGAGAGACCATACAGTAACTTTTAAAACAGCAACTGTTCCCTGAAAAGTCATTTATGTGGTGCCTGTTTTTAAAAATAGGCACCTCCAGGCAGACCAGGACAATTACACCCCAGGTGTTACTAATAGAGAGCCTAACCTCAGTTACAGGGAAATTGAAATAAAGGGTAAAACATTAGGAAGCGTATAACTGGTATGATGAAATCCACACTTCTTCTGTGAAAGGAAAGAAAAAAACAAACTGTGCTTCACATAGATATTGAGACCAAAAGCTCAGTAAAATAAGTATTTATGCTCTACAGTTGCTATCTATTTATTTCCAAGTGCAAGCCAAGGTGCTGCTCACAATCTCTGAAACCCTAATAATCTGGAACAGAGTTACCAGAGATCATGTATCTCCTACAGCAGACGTTACAAACACTTGCATCACTGTTGCTCTCAGTTCCTGATATTTAACTCCGCGTGGCCAGTGAGGGTATTTCCAATGAAGGTCTCATACCTCTGGAATGGATCCCTGCCCTAAGGCTAATCCTTTTCGGAATCATCTTGAGCACCTGGTCTCACTGATATCTTGCAACAACGATCTCCAAAGGTTAGCTGTACTTCCTTTTAAATCCAAACCATCATAAAAAGACTGAAGGTAAAAGATAGGACTTCTCTATTTGACCAAGCCCTTGAAGGATTTTTGGTTTAGTTTAATAGCAATGGTTTGGGAGCTTTTGTTATTGAGACTCAAGTTGCACTGCTCACTTTTAAGATGGAGGCTAGTTTTTGTTGCTTAATAATCAATGGTTTTTATAAAGGTAAGGTTCCCTTTGCCAAGCACTTGAGTGCTATTGTTAAATTTCTGTGTATCAATAAGAGGATGTTTCTTTTCTTGGGTACCTGTGACCTGCGTGACACTAACAGCCTGAAGTTCAAATTCCTGTAGCCTGCATCTCTTTTAGGGCAGTTTACAATCTTGGTTTGGAATTTAGCATCCACACCCTGAGATATTATACCAAGTAATAATTATGTTGTTCAGATAGTAAGTAAAGTCTAAAGGTGATTTATTGACCTTTCCCACATTATAGTTTGTACACAACTCTGCAGTAAAGGTTTTTAAATAAAAATAAGGAAGGCAAATGATCTTCTTATAAATATTGAAAGAGCCCTATGTGCATAGTTTTTTATTCTCTGTAACAAATTACAATCCATTATTTGAATCAAACTAAGAAACGATCCCATTAAAAAGGACAACAGACGTAGAAGACACAGTTTAGGGTAGTTCCCAGAAGAATGCTAGTATTACTGAGAAGTCTTTGGCAAAAGAGCTAAAGGATAGATTCCAACAATGATTTATTGGTACTTTTCTGGTGGTCTACAAAAAAAACAACCAAGGACAGACAGGGAATGTGGTGGGGGAAGAGCAGGGTAACTTGAGAACTGTGACTAGCATACAGTAACAGCACCTTTTCAATAGTGCCGTGCAAACATTTCATAGCTCTGACAATCCAAAGATCTGACATGCTTCTAGCTTCTATGAAACTTTTAGGAATAAGTTTCTCTCGGAGTTCTGACATCTCTGAACAGGAATGAACTTTTTAGACTACGTTTCAAGCCTTCATTATAAAATTTGACCAATAAATAGGTTTTTGTAAGTTGAAGGAACTATTACAAAGCCCTTGCAAACCCATATGCAATACAAAGCTTGCCAGTTTCACTTTTGAGTTTTGCTTTAGCCATAATAGGATTTAAAAACAAACCTGAAATGTAATTGCTTAGACACTGAGACGATGGATGCCAATACATAATACTTAAGGTAGATAAAGTGAAGTTCAGGAGATGCAATAGAGCTGTATTGAACAACAGATTATTTGGTTCACTAGCTGTCTTTTTGTTCCATGCCTAGCACCTAGCACAAAGGGCTCCTAGGTGCTACTGTAGTACAAATAACAATGAAGCCAAAAAGAGGGGGAAAATCATGAGTAGACCTAAAAACAATGTTTTTCAGAACTTTTAAAATAGAAAAGGTTAAAAAAAATTCCATTCCACTACAGGAAGGACCTGAGAGGGGGAGGGAGGCATGCACAGGAGGTGCATTTTACTTGATATACCTAGTAATCTGGCAGCAATAGCGTAGTTAAGCACTGTAATGAATCTTTGGAGCTATAATTCACTTCACTTGATTAAGTTCTCTCTTGTAATTTCAGCTCCTTCACAGCACATTTTCACTCCCACAACCTTCCCAAGACTCTGCTGTCTCCTTTGGTTGAAGTGTGGGGCCTATATTATTATTTACTGCAAGGGGACTACTCGTGCTTAAAATTAAGCATGTACTGAAATGCTTCGCTGGATTGGGGCCAGCATGCTCAGAGCCTTCAACGATGAAGTCCATAAAGAATACTCATTTTATAAAAATGGAAATCCACTCTTTCAAGGAAGTCACTGGCATTGTTGTGTTTTTTTTAAACTAAACAGAAAACACTTTTTCTAGTAGTTTTTTTATACACCCATCCCAGATCCTTCCCAACAACACAAGAGATCCAATTAAAAACAGCTAGTGAGCACCAATCCTCAAAATAAAAAATAAAAAAGCTCTCTTTAGAATTCTGCTCTCACAGATGTCTCTCTCAGCATATTCAACAAAACTGATTGAACAGTCGCTTCCAAATGCCTTCTAATTCCTAATTAAGATATTTTTAGATGTTAAATTGAGGTTCAAGAGAAAACAGCATGTCAATTATCTCTTGTTCTCTGTAGCTACATATAAAAATATACACCCAGAGATTACTTTATTAGTAGCAGTAATACTGATTTGTAAAACATGGACAAAGTATATGCAGTCATTGTGTCCTTAGAAGTACTGCCTAGATATCATTACGATGTCCGCATTATAGGATGCTGAATCTAATATGATTTATTTTGTGCTATTTAAAATATTACTTAATCTTACAGCTGTTCAGAAAGTCTCCTTGAAAACGAGTTTTCAACAAAACAGAAAAAAATTGGCAAAAAAAATTGCAATAATTTGTTTCTGTTCGGCAACCGGTTCAATTTCATATACATTCAGAATGCTTTTACCAGCATCTACATGCTATGCAAACATTAACCAATTAAATGAAATCCTCAACAATCTCCCTGTTAGGTATGTTTGTAAAATAAGGATAATACTACGGCAGAAATTGACACACAAACCTAATGTCTACATAGCAAAGAAAAACAGTCAACTAGCCAGTGCCAGCCGACTAGGCTTGCGGGGCTTGAGCTGAGGGGCTGTTTCATTGCTGCGGAGACTTCTGGGCTCAGGCTGGAAACCAAGTTCTGGGACCCTCCCACCTGGCAGGGTCCTAGAGCCTGGGCTCCAGCCAGAGCCCAGAAGTCTACATAGCAATGCAAGAGCCCCGCAGCCTGGGCCTCGGGAGCCCAAGTCAGCCGCATGGGCCAGTTAAGGGTGTCTAGTTGCACTGTAGACGTACCCAATGGTACTTAGGCACCTAAACAAGCCCCATTTTTAGCTCCACTGTGATCCATGGAACTCCTCCTCAGCTGCCACCTGCCCATAGGTGCCTAAAGTCACTCAGTGCTAGAGTTGCCACCAATCGTTTTTACCCGGACAGTCCAGGTTTTGGCTTCTGTGTCCAGGGGCCATTTAGGGTTGCCAGGTACCTGGTTTTCAGGGACCTGGCAGGCCTAAATGGCACCCAACCCAGGAGTCCGATTACTGCAGAGCCGGGGGAAGTATCAAGTCATTAACTTGTGCCAGCGCCTGTTCAGCTGGGACCACCTCCTACCCGCAGACAGGCTCCTTGAGAGAATCCAGCAATTGATGGGGGGGAGGGGGAAGGGGAGAGGGAGGTGAGAAGGAGGCCTTGGGAGGAAAAGGCTGAGCAGGGGGCAGGCCCTAGGGGAAGTGGCAGAGCAGAAGGCTGGGCCTCTGGGATCTGGTTAATAGTAATTAGAAAGGTGGCAACCCTACTTAAATTTTTGAAGTATAAAGTTCCCTCAGTGCCTAGGTTTCTGCCTCTGACTGTGCACACGGTGGTCTCTCTTTAGGAGTCCAGGCACCTATCTTCTGCCTAGGCCCCTGAGTGATTCCAACCCAGGGAAGGATTCGAATACTAAATTATGTGTGGGGCTGTCATAAACAGATTGCTAAGGGTTAATGTCTCTTTCACCTATAAAGGGTTAACAAACAGTGACCTGCAAACACCTGACCAGAGGACCAATCAAGAGACAAGATACTTTCAAATCTCGTGGAGGGAAGCCTTTGTTTGTGGGTTTTGGGTTTGGCTTTGTTCTCTCTGGGTCCTGGACGGGACTAGAGGTGCAACCAGGTTTCTGCCAATCTCCCTGCTACAGTCTCTTATCTATTCAGAATTGTGAGTAAGAAAAAAGGCGGTTATAGTCTTTTAATTTGTTTTCTTATTTACATATGTGTACTTGCTGGAAGTAGCTTAAATTGTGTTTCTGCTGTAGAAAGTTTCTTTCTATTGTTTAATAGTTCAAAGACCTTGTAACTGTTTACCATCTAAAGTGCAGAGATAAACCTTCTACTTTTTTCTTTCTTTTTTATTAAAAGTTTTGCTTTTAAGACCTGTTGATTTTTCTCTCTTAATTAAAGCTCAAAGAAATTGAGTCTGTATATACCAGGGAATTGGTGGGAAGCAAGGGGGGAAAGGTACATTTGTATTGCCTCTGGGTGAGTGGGAGAGAGAAACTTGATCTCTCTGTGTTGTGTTTCAAGGAATTGATTCACGGTATCTCCTAGTGTACCCAGGCAGGAAAGATCTGGGAGGAGGTAAAGAGGTGGGAGAATGGTTTATTTCCCTTTGTTGTGAGACTCAAGGAACCTTGGTCCCCTGGGAAGGCTCTGGGGGGACCAGAGGGTATCAGGCCCTAAAAATTCCTGATTGGTGGCAGCGCTACAGAATCTAAGCTTGTAATTAAGCTTAGAGTACTTTATGCTAGTACCCATATCCTGGACGCTAAGGTCCAGATTTGGGAATTATACTTAACAGGGGCCCAGTCTGGCAGGTATGCTCAGAGGTCCCCTAACTCCACATAAAATAGTGTGGGGAGAAGAGGTGCACCTCTCCCCTTATAAAATGTAGACTATAGTGGCTAGAGTACTAACAGAGGATGTGGGAGACCCCCCAGTTCACATCCCCTCTCTGTCTGAGGATAAGGAATTTAAACAGGGATCTGCCACCTCTCTGGTGAGTGCTTGAACCCCTGAGCTACAGAACAGTCTGATGTAGGGCTCTGTCTGTCTCTTCTGTTGAAGTTGTTCCATTTTAATTGAGTAATTGAATAATTAAGTATTAATTGGGCCAGAGAAAAAGTTACAATGACTCTGTAGACTAGGTGTTAGAACACTCACCTGAGAGGTAGCAGATCCCCTCTCATCAGGAAGGAGAAATTGAACTGGGTGCCTCTCACATCCCAGGTGAGTACCCCAAATACTGGGCTAAAGGTTAAAAGTAGATATGGCAGAATTTTTTTTTTTATGATTTTGATGGAAAATATCAATATGTAAGCATTTTTCCATTTTTATCAATTTAAATATTCACAGTTGTAGGAAATTATTAGGGGAGGGGAGGTCAGACAATGATTTAATGACAGACAGATTCAAGAAGTTAAAGCTTTAGAACCACTAAAACACAAATTGTCAACATCACATGTCAAACATAAAAGTAAATATCCTTAAATCAAAATTCTCAAGCAACGTTTGTTCTTGTTTTGTCTGTGTGTAAATTTTGGATTAATATAGAAATATTTTTTCATCGGTTGAGAAGTGTACGGTGAAATAGACATTTACCGACATTTACGGATAAAAATCTAATCCTCCCAAGTCTAACTGTATAGCTTGCTATAAATGTAACTGCACAGTTACAGGGTCAGTGCAAGTGGATCTAAATGCAAGATCAGGGTCTTATTTAGTTTTCCCTATTAAAAAAAAAAGTGTCTACCAGCTCCCCCAATAACATAAAATATTGTCTTTCAACTCTGGTGCATTTTTGTTTGAAAAGCAAGCTAAGGTGAACCTTTCAGATCATTATGAGCATGTGAAATAAGGGGATTATAATCAAGAGAGGTTTGCAACCTTAACTGTAGCAATCACTGCTAGAGGATAAAAAAGGGAAAATAATCCCAGGGAGGAGGTGGCAGAAATGGAATGCAGATAGCTGTGTGATGTTTCATTTAAAACAGTAAATGTAAATAACATGTCCTGTCCCTTTAAATAGCCAAGTAAAAATAACAGCTTCTTATCAACAACAGCAAATAAATGTATATGTAGAAGCTTTTTTCAGACAGCAAGGAGGAAAAATACTGGTTCTCTCTCAGCTTCAGCCCTCTTTTTCTTGGAGCTACTTTCCCTGCGGATTCATATACTGCTACTTAGAGCATCAGCTGCCTGCTATTACTGAGGCTTACCTACAACTACAGCTGGTTAGAGAAGTGCAGGGCTAGATGGCTGCTTGGTTAATTAACTCCATACCTGCCATAGCCTAAATCCAGAGGTGAAAGTAAACCAGTACGGTATGGCGTACAAGCAAGAGCCGGTACACCATGCCGGACCACACTGGCTTCCGCGGCAGGGATTTAAAGGGCTCTGGGCTCCTCCGGCTGTGGGCAGCCCAGAACCCTTTAAATCCCGCCCGCAGCTCCAGCAGCCTGGCTGGGGCCGGGATTTAAAGGGTTCAGAGCTCCCGTGGCTGTGGGCAGCCCAGAGCCCTTTAAATGGCGGCCGGGCTGGGGCTGGATTTAAAGGGCCTGGAGCTCCCCCAGCTGCGGGCAGCCCAGAGCACTTTGAATCCCGCCTGTGGCTCCGGCGGCCAGGCTGGGGCCAGGATTTAAAGGGCCCGGAGCTCCATGGCGGCCGGAGGCCCGGGCCCTTTAAATTTGCCCCTGAGCCCCGGGGGCTCTTAGCCACCTCTGCAGCTGAGAGCCCCCAGGCTGATTTAAAGGCCCTTGGGCTCCCAGCC